>NW_002990114.1:3068741-3668741 GCF_000003125.1 Talaromyces stipitatus ATCC 10500
TTAAAACAGCAAAACAACCCACATCAAGAGGCTGTAAGAGATGTGAAGAATGAGGTGGCATGCAGACTGGTATAATATTATTTTCAGTGCATATTTGATCAAATTGAGGTGTCAAATGGCTTCCATGGCCATCAAGAATAAGCATCCGATATCTCCCCTTCGTGCGGCTTGTCGTATGAGGAATAAAGTGCTTTTGAAGCCATTGCAACCCAATCTCATCTGTTGTCCAGCCATTTTTACTGATATTAAGTCTCCAATCTTGTGGAAGAATCTCAAACCAGCCTTGTTGATAGAAGGTTGTTGCTTTGAAGATAATATATGAGGGCAAAGCCCATCCTGTTGAATTAACTGCTTCAATTACTGTGACCCATTCGCGATTACCAGGTTGTAATAGGTATGGTCTTCCATATCAATCACTACCTGTAATAACCTTTGCAGAAGCACAGAGACCCATAGCAAAGCCAGTCTCATCAAAGTTGTATATATCTTCAGATAAGATCCCATACTCTTGTATAACCTCTTGTACGCGATTAAAATGCTCTTGGATTATCTTAATATCCTCGCATTTTGCTCTCTCGTAGTTATATCTTCGTGAAAACCGTAGTTTCACCTCTGGATGGCGGTCAACAAATCGATAAACCCATCTCATATCTTGTACAAGAGATGGTCGGGGAGGCAATCCACGTTTATCAAGATCAAGAATCCATTTTAGAAGAGATTCCTCTTCATATTGAGTCAATATATGACTATTTGCGCGTTTCTCACCTCTATATTCGATACCGTTGAGTCGATCTCGGAGAGTTGTACGAGGAATTTGATAGATCTCTGAAGCACGTAAAACACTGCGAATTTTGCCATTTTTTAAATCAGAAATAGCAAGTAGAATCTTGCCCTCTTGTTCCACCAACTGTACGAGTTGGTGGCATATTGACGTGTTGAAATCTAGTAAATAGAATAGAGCGCGTATTCCGGGAGAAACTGGCGGTTGGGTGTCAGTGGCGGGTGGGTGTCCGATTACGTTATCATGTGGACATTGCTCCAGAGGAAGATGGGAATTGCGAAACGATTTAGATTATGAGAAAACAGTTGCTACAGATCGTATGATTTCCCATTCATTAATTCTGAATCTGCAAAGGTGGTTACACAATCATGGCCACAGAAAAAGACGACAAGTCTCTGTCCATCAGGGACGCACGAGTACATGCAGTGTGACATAATCTTTTACAAACTCTAGCAAAAACGACTCGCCCAGGTATACCGGTAATAATCTCGACTGACCCGCACAATCACTTTACCGACGACATTGGCACCGGCGATATGACCGGTTCCTTTTCACAGTGACCTGAGACCCTGGGTTTTGCTGCACTTCGAGATGCTAACCTCGTCCATGAATTTGCGGATATAATCCGACAGGAGTATCTAGCAATTGGATTCCGTCTCGCCTTGCATCCACAAGTAGACCTAGCTATCGAGCCACGCTGGGCGCGTATCTCTAGCGGATTCGGCGAGGACGCCAATATGACTAGTCAGCTCGCGGCATCCTATATCAAAGGACTCCAAGATAAACCATTGGGGCCTCAGTCAACATCAGCCATGACCAAGCATTTTCCTGGCGGTGGTCCTCAGAAGGACGGAGAAGATTCCCACTTTACCTACGGCAGAGAACAGATATATGATGGGGATAATATGTAGTATCATCTGGAGCCTTTCCGTGCTGCAATTGCTGCAGGAACCTCTCAGATGATGCCTTATTATGGGAAACCCGTCGAGACGAAATATGAAGAAGTGGGCTTTGCTTTTAATCGACAAATCGTTACGGAGCTCCTGCGCGAAGAACTCGGATGTAAAGGAATCGTCTGCACAGATTGGGGTCTTGTAACGGACGCAGTAATCTTAAAATAAGACATGCCTGCAAGTTGCTGCGGCCTGGAACACTTATCACGGGCTGGCCGTATCAAGAGACTTTTAGAAGGTGGTTGCGATATGATATGCGGCAAATCGTGTCCGGAATTGATCGTCCAACTGGTACAGGAAGGACTGGTTCCTGAATCACGAATCGACATTTCTGTCAAGCTGGTATTGCGAGAAAAGTTGATCTTAGGGCTCTTTGATAATCCATTCGTGGATGTGGATCCAGCCGCAGAAGTTGTAGGCTACGAGTCGTTCCGAGCAGCAGGAAATCAAGCACAATGACGATCATATACCTTGTTGAAGAACGAGAACGACATCCTTCCCTTGCGAGATATAAAGGGTAAAGCGGTTTATCTAGAAGGTTTTGAGCATGCAATAGTCGAGGCGAGAGGATACATTGTTGTTGGCAAACTGGAAGATGCTGAAATCGCTTTTCTACGATTGAAAGCGCCTTACGAGCCTCGCCCTGGAGGATTCGAAGAGCATTTCCACGCAGGGTCCCTTGAATTCTCATCTGAAGAAAAACCACGGCAGGCTGCAATATTCAAAGCCATCCCTATAGTCATTACTGATCTTTATCTTGATCGTCCGGCAGCCATTCCGGAAATAACTGAAGCCGCGTCCGTCCTCCTCGTCAGTTACGGTAGTACCTCAGAGGCTTTTCTGAACGTTGTTACAGGTAATTCGGAACCTACGGGGCTTTTGTTTTTTGAGTTGCCGTCTTCTAGGGACGCAGTGAGGATTTCTCGTTCGGATGTTCCCTATGATACCAAGGATCCCTTTTTCAGTTCGGAGACGGATTGCGCTATACAAGGACATGATATCGAAATTATATAAGAGTAGCAACTAGAATATAGATAGAAGCAGATTAAGATCGATTGCGGTTAGGGAGCTATTCTTCTAACCCCCTTGGAAGTGATGTATATGTACCTAGTACAACAAAAAGTCGGGAATACAGTAGAACCTGGCTATAACGAAAGGAAGGTCGCCTCATATTTCCACTGATCTCAGCTTGAATTACGTTAATATGGGACTAAATAGCATCCTATTTACAAACATTAGGATAGATAAGTATATTAAAGGTGCTTTTCATCTCTAAATCGAACTCGCTTCTGGATATATTGACTTGGAATCCGAGAGGCCTGCTGTTCGTTATAACCAGTTCTACTGTATTACCAATTTTGATTCCCAAAGTACAGTTTTTACAGTAGCTTCCACGACCACATTCAGTAGATGAAAGGCCCAGATAAACCTGAAAAATTCACAGAAGCGCTCAATATCTTCACAGCTAGACAACCTTGGAGGGTCTTAGGGTTAGCTAGCTGTGGGGCTCGGGGAATTACACCTCCAATTTCGGGGAGATACATCTCTCTCCTCACTCAGTCTAATTAGCGAATGACTTAGTTCCTCTATGATCATTTAGTCGTTCGCTTTATTTTGTTATTTGCAGCTTATTGAAATGATTTTTTATTTTGTAATCATCCTAATCATCAACCTTGGAAGCGAAGCCAATTGCTGAAAGGAAGTAGAAGAGAGGAGCGATATTTAATCGTTTCGCAATCATGGCAAACCCTCCAAACATTATGTTTATTATGGCCGATGACCATGCCGCAAAAGCCATCAGCTGCTACGGTGCCGGTATAAACCATACACCAAACCTCGATCGTCTTGCGAATGAAGGAATGAGATTCAATCACTGTTACGTGACAAATTCAATCTGCACTCCAAGCCGGGCCACAATTCTGACAGGAACACACAACCACGTCAACGGCGTGCGAACGCTAGTCAGCGATATCGATAATCGTCTTCCCAATGTCGCAAAGCAGCTCCGCGCAGGTGGGGCGTATCAGACTGCTATGATCGGTAAATGGCATTTGGGTGAAGGTGCACGTCATGAGCCTACGGGGTTTGATTACTGGACAGTCCTGCCGGGTCAGGGGGATTACCACGATCCAGCGATGATAGAAATGGGAAAGCGGGTTGTCGAAAAGGGATATGCGACGGATATAATCACTGATAAAAGTATTTCCTGGATGCAGAATCGGGATAAAACCAGGCCCTTTTTCCTGATGTGTCATCACAAGGCACCCCATCGGTCTTGGGAATGTCATCCAAAACACAAACGTCTTTATCAAGAGGACATCAAGCTATCGGATACCTTTACGGATGATTATAAAAATCGAGCCCGGGCAGCGGCAGTTGCAAAGATGAGGGTTGCAGATGACCTCACCTACGGCGACTTAGGGCTAGTGCAGCCCGAAGGTGGTGATGAGGTCGGAGAACGTCTTGTTCAGGGCTGGCATGAGAGGAAGATACCCAACCCAGAAGATGTGACATCCTTACGTCTGATTGATCGTGAACCCGGGCCTATATATACCTTTTCATCACAGACGGAGTTGGCGGAGTTCAAGTTCCAACGATATATGAAGCGTTATCTCCGTACGATCGCCTCAATAGACGAAAATGTTGGCCGATTGCTCGACTATCTCGATTCCGAGCCTGGATTGGCCCAAATCACAGTTGTGATCTATACCTCAGACCAGGGTTTCTTTCTCGGTGAACATGGTTGGTTTGATAAACGTTTCATGTACGAGGAATCCTTCCAAATGCCCTTCCTAATCCGGTATCCGCGCGAAATACGCCCGAAGAGTATCTGCGATGATATTATTTCTAATGTTGATTTTGCGCCTACTTTTCTTGACTTTGCCTCCGTACGGATTCCCACCTATATGCAAGGTGTTTCGTTCCGGGCCCTCTTACAAGGTCACACGCCGAGTGACTGGCAGCAGGTAGCCTATCACCGATATTGGATGCACCGGGATGTCATTCATAATGCTTACGCCCATTATGGGATTCGCGACCAATGTTATAAGTTGATTTATTGGTATAATGAGGATTTCGGGATTGAAGGTACCCGCCCTGGCGGCGAGGAGAAGGAATGGGAGCTCTTTGACTGTCAGGAGGACCCTCTGGAGCTGTTCAATTGTTACCATGATCCCAAGTACCAAAAAGTCGTGCAGACAATGACGAGAAAGTTGGAGGAGAAAATGTTAGAGATTGGCGATGAGCCTGTGCATCAGCAGTACAACGCAGCATCACATAGTGCTTTATCCAACAGTGTCAATGGGATAGCTGGCAGCCTAAAGGATAAAATTTCGACACGGAATCATTGACCAACCATATCTTCCATTTTGCTCAACTGAAAGAAGAAAGTAGTACCAAAGAAAATCGGACATGTTCGTCTAAATATAGAAATCTTTTCCTTACATGTCAAGACGGATCACACCATTTAAAAGATTTGGGGATATATCATATACCCAGCGCTGTAAGTTCAGGCACTTTTCCGGTGTCCAGGTGTATAATGCCCTATGACCCATGCTGATAATGTAATTTTGTCATGGACCTTCTAAGATTTCTTGTTTGGAGGTAAGTAGAAAGAAGTCAGATTATGCCGATCCATGGACATATCTGAAACTCAATTTTTCTTTATGTTTCACAGGACTCCTCCTGTACAACTCTTTATCTACTATAAATCACCCAGCAGACTGCGCCAGAACTTCAGTTGACGAAAAAATTAAAAAAACATGATAGCAGTCTGGTTGTTTCTCAGGTAGAGACGCATTAGAAATGCCTGCAACCCAAGAGGAACCCTCCGTAGTGCCACCCCCGTTGTCAGCTGATGTATCGGCAGATGGGAAAGGCGCTGCAAAGGCTGGGACAAAGCACGAGCGATCTCCTGATCCAGATGATCCAGAATAGGAGGGCGGAAGAGCTACATCGGTTGCGGTGGAAAGAACAAGTCATAGATAAGATTTTTGAGCCTGGCTCCGATAAGAACAAAAATCCCCACTGCATAATAGAAGAGGCCCCTAAACAAAATACGCACCGAGAATGCAAGTGACGACTCCAAAATCATGCTGAAAGTCAGATTCCATGTCGTATACGGAGACCTGACACGGCCAAATCAGTCAAAGAATCTCGAAAGGCCAGTTTCTTGCTTCAGCGAACACCATATCCTAAGTTCGGTTTCACAACTTGCAAGTTTTGTGAAAAGAAGATCCAACCAGAAGTCCGTCGAATTAGATTAAGCCCCGGAATGCACTTTCAATCTCCCGGTAAGGTACTTTACCCAGGTATGAATCCCTGTGTTGGAAAACACCCTCCACTATACGAATTTCGCCAATTCAACTATAGAGTATTACCATGTGAAATGCTTTGAAAATTTGTTGGATATGTCATCATTTTGCCAAGCGGGCAGCTTCGATGTTGACACGAAAGACCCCCCCCCCCCCAAAATTAGGGTGCTGCAAGCATTATCAAGGAATGCGTTTCCTGGTGAAAGCTCCGGCTCTCCCAAGTCTGAGTACTTCACCGACAGCGTATGAGAGACCAGCAAAGAAAGTCAAAAAGGAAGATGGACCTGTTTTATCGCAGCCATCAGCCGTTATCAAGGAAGAACTGGCAGATAATCCAACTGCTGTAGCAGCGTCGACAGAACGAATGCCCACTCCATGCTGGGAAGTCACCCAATACCTTCTCTCCGAGACTGACCCAGACTATGATGAACGGCATGCCCTCAGTCAAGCATTGAAAGCATGGGTAAAGGATGCTGTGAGTGATCTCTCGTATTTCAGAGAGGGAGGATCGGCGAGTAATTAATGGTTCATACAGAGAGTCAGAGACTAGCAGAACGAGCAAGACGGAGACGCTAAAGAACAACCTACTTGACTAAAGTAGGACGCCAAGGAGAACCACCCCTCCCAGTAGCGAAGATATTGAAAGTTTGAGGAGCATTGCCAATGTCCTCAGCACCGGTGCATTACACCACGTACTTCTGTCCAGATTGATGAGGGGTGACGGGAGTGGTAACTATATCAAAGCATTCTGCAACACGAGCACCTACCTGATTCTGCTCGTGAGTGGTCTGTAAAAATGCTAAGAAAGGGCTATGCTGATTTTGAACTACTTAGGCTTTACCATCCAGGATACGAATGCATGTCATGTGCATCGTCGTTGCTTAATCGCTTCCTGTCTTGTCGTAGTTCTATAGCTATGTACTAGTACTTAGATAAGTAACCTTCCAAACTGAACAACATCACTACGATTCATGTCAAAGCACGCAATAAATATGTATTCAGCGATAGCAAGCCTAGACCACAGCGGCGTTCAACTGGGAACAAGGATTAGTTCTACAATACATCTTCTGATATCACAAACCTGGAACCCAGCGGCGAATCATTGGTCCTCGTCATTCGAGTGGCTGTATGTTAGCTGACCCAATCTACCGAATACTTATTGAGTGTCAATGACAAGTCAAAAAGCCACTTCGGCCCAATTCTACCCAAGGGCCAAAAGTGCCCAGGTGTGCATGGCATGACTAGACTAGGCCTAGCTGGTAGCCCCTCTCGTTGATCGGATAGCCGCCATACACCATGCACTAGTATGCAGTGTTCCCTACCCCGCTCGCGCTACCAACGCCAGCTGTCATCGACAAAAACTTGTTCTAGTGGAAATAAATTAAACATTCAATCAGAGCTAAAACCTTGACGAGGATGGCGTCGACTATTGATTTTTCTCCCGCGTCATTTGAATGATTTGGTGCGAGCATCCGTCATCGGATTCAGGATCGAGTCAGCCTTATCTATCAACATTATGTCAAGAGGAGTAGCTGAACGTTCACCCTCGTGTCAGTCGACCCGTTCGCTCTCGTGTACTCCTGAGCAATAACTTTTATCAAGCCACGCGACTTTTGTATTGATGTTATTGGAGATTTGATCGAGATGAGTTGTCTATGTAAAGCCTACTTGACATTGATATTGAGGGAAAGATATGTTGTATCGAGTCATGGATAGGAGTAAAATTCAGCATATTGAACATAATTTGTGTACTTATAGAGAAACATTACAATGACAAATGTGTTGATGAGTTGAAGATCATGGAGAGAGAAGCTCACGTGGGAAGGGAAGCCCTAATGTGTCATGCACCCTTTTATCAAGAAGCTAATTAACCACAGTTCTATTTTCAGAACACAGTAAAATCTATATTCGTATGCATTCGAGACAAAAATAGCATCGACCATACTACCTCGGGTCGAAATTGATATTAATTATCGTATCTTCTAGAGAGCTTCGACCAATCAACAAACAATTACAAATTCCAGAATAGACACAATCAACATAATTCCTATTTTTATCTGTTTTTTGGCTGCAAGTCCAGCATAATTATCACCAGCATATGCAGCCATGTTCACAGGCACATTGTGATTCGCAATGGGATTGGCTGAGAACATACATTAGCATAGATTAAGCTCATGCAAGAACAGCCAATGGTTGACGGTGAATGCACAATTTGCTGTCATTTTTTGAAGCTATTGAAAGCTAATTTGTGATTGTCTAACCCGATTGAGCACCAAGTGCCTTTATCATACATTTGATTGGCTATAGCAAGTTCTGTAGCAATTTACGCTATCTTTTTAGCTGCTTTTAGTGACGCGGGAAAAGAGGAGACTCTGTGTACCAACTTAGTCGCGGTCAACACAGTCCAGAGTGCGGAGAAGGATGAGGCATATTCAGGGCGAGGTCTATATCAGCTGTGGATTTCCTCATGGAATTGACCCTTTCTCATTCTGTCAATCAAAACATCCAACAGGATAATCATACCAAATACAGACAAAATGGTTGTCAGTCTACGGCTTCCTCTTTCTTCTCCCCGGACTATCACGTCCAACATGATCTCTCCTCCCCTCAGTCCAGACTTCAACTTCGACTCCGACGCCCTTACACCATCTACCCTTCCAGCATTGGAGTACATCTCAGAGAAGCTTTCACAAAAATCTTTGCATGTCACATTACTCGTTGGCCGAGGCCAACCGATACCCACCGGGGAATCATCCGACCTTAACATCATCCCAGTAACACAACTAGATCCACAATCATGGAAGGTCTTCTACAAGATCGTCGAAAAGGGAGCTAAGAAGTTCTCTCTCGGCCAGGGCTGGACCGACGCTCTCGATCAACATGCTCGACAACAGCTCAAGAATGAATATCTCATTGAACAATCCCTTCGACAAAACGAGATCCTATTCAGCCAAGAGGGACTGACACTCTTAAATGTCGACCGCATCTACACCTTGAAGCGTCGATTGTGTGTTCTTTCTCAAAACCAAAATAGCATCAACAACGAAGAGAAATATCTTTCTTCTTGCGTCCAGCTACTCAACAAGACTATCACCAGCTGCCAGGGTCGACCCTTTAGCTTCGGCTTCTTCCACCGTGCCTACGAACATCTTCATGTTACCGATGAACTCCTCAAAAAGGTCGCTGCTGCATATAAGACCCGATACGGCCAAGAAGGCATTGTCATCATCACACCAAAATCATCACCCGCACTTCCCACCATTGCTCCTACTGCAACTAAGAAGGAAACCACCCGCAAATCACCGGTCATGCGTACCGCTGCCGCGAATACGCGCGTCCGCCGACCAGCTCCTTCATCTTCGCCAGTTGCTCGCCACTATCGTGTTCCCTCTCGCGTGCCCTCGCGAGCTGGAACACCGAGACGCGGACCAAAGACTCCCGTTTCGGCGTCTGATGTGACTCCCATCACCCGGAATGAATGGAATATTCTCATCGGCCCTGAGTTTTGGCAGAACAAACCCACTGTGACGATGTGGGTTCCTACTCCTGCCGTATCAGTTGTTGGTTGAATGATCCCAAGAACAGAAGGATCGTTTTAATAAGCTTCTTGGGCCAACGCTCAAATCCAACCTCAGTGATTCGGGTATCGACGCCGAGAAGGTGATCTATCGGATACGTTGGATAGAAGACTCTGATGTCAGTCACGAAGACGACATCATCGAGACTCACTCCGGCTTTGGTCGCCCGATCACTTCGGTCCCAGACTGCATACATGCACTGCCTCAATTGCCGTCGTGCAGATAGCAGGTACTAAGCCGATACAGCTACGACGTTTACGAATAAAATCATGAAAGCATAGCAGAGCGAACTTGCATGTATCCATGTCACATCGACTTTTTTATGTATATAGAGATTTGAGCATGATTATTTGCTCTCCATGAATATCGTTTAATTCATACTTAATTCTTCTCTACATGTATTCCTGACGAAATCGAACTTCCAAGGTTCTTCATTTCTAGGTCTAGAGCAACAGCCTTGCCCGGGCATGTGTGTAGTGCAAAGTACAGCCCAGTGGCTATGCAGACAATGCGCGTTAGTATCCAGACCGCAAATGATGAGGCTGAAATAAGTAATCGGATTCAACTAGCGTCGTTTATTCGTGCATGGATAGTCTTGCGACCGGTCTCTAGCCTTGTACCCCTGTAGTTAAAGTGGCTCTAGTAGTGCAACTTGTCATTCTTGCCCGGGAGGCTTCTTCTCCAACCTTTCGCTTTGCATCCCTTTCAGTATATATTCAAATTGGCCACTTTTTGTTCATAAGCTGACAGTCAAACTTGAAATACCCTCCGATGTATATACCGTCTCATTAGGGTTACAGTACCGTTAGACACCGGTGTTACTGGTGCTGAGCAATGGCAAATTTACACCGCTCAAGGACCTTGCCAGCTACGATTGTGCATTACTGTGAGTGTTCAGATGATCCAATCTACCTTGTCATTGTACTAAACATATCCAGCTTCGGGGTCATGGAAGCTGATAGATGTCAAGCATCTCGAAGTAAGCCGCAAGTCCTAATTCATCTGCCGATTACACGTCCAGACGTCTAATGTTATTTGCTAAAGTTCGAACTTTTACCGAAACGATGTTATATGTATGTTTCACCAAATCCAACCCTAGATCTCTTCTGCTACAATGACTAATGAAGAACGATACAGTCTACTACTACAGAGAAACTATCCCAAGGACAAACCGGAACTTTTGCCAATTGTACCAATACTGGAGTATTTCGATGCACCCCCTGTACTTGCTACAGGAATGTGTGCCGAGATAAACGGCTATTTCGGGGCGAGTAGTGGTTATGATGACGATGAAAGATTGAAGCGTTACAGTAATCCATCTCGCATTTCCTTTGTTGTTGAAGTAGTAACCTAATGGAACAGGTACGTGGATGCGCTGTCTTGTGAAGATGGTTCTCAAAAAACCTGTCAACGGCAAGAACTACAATTGGTTCGAAATGACATTGTTGAGTCGATGGGCTGCGCTTGCGGATACGCATCATATTATGTGTACTGATGCGCCGGATCATTTTCCCAGAAGTCTTTTGAATGCATTGAAAAAGGCTTCTTACCAGACGAGCCCGGATTATTTCCGAGACCCATTTTCGATGCATGCGCAGTTACTGGATCAGATCGTGGAGTTGAACGATAAGTCTGTATGGGCTATTAGGCACCCTATTCGGGATATTGAAAAGGTTATACCTTTTCCTTTCTATCGAGGTCACTAGTCCATTAGTTAATACGTGATACAGCAACGACCAACCGCCAGCCCAGACTTTGAGTCAATGCACGAGATCTCTCGGCATACAATCCACATCTCTGAAGTATTGCTGGTTACTATATTGAATTTTGAGAGTCTGAGGGAGCAGCAAAGATACATGCATAGTGAAAGTATCAAGTCGCACGAGGGTAAACTACTTCTAGGTAAAGAGTATCGGGAGGGGGCTCTTGAATATCTGAATTTTCAGATTCAGATGCTCAAAAGTTTGAGGGAACGGTCCATTTCGAATCATTCGAGGTTGAGCAGTGAGATTACCGTTGTATGTTCCTCTTCCCCTCTTCTTGAGCAAATGTGAGTTTGGAGCTGATTGATAAAGGCCTATAACCGTATAGCTCAGCAAGACAATCGAGTCATGAACTCAATCGCATTTCTGACCATGATCTTCCTTCCTGCTGCGTTCATCTCAGTGAGTCTTTCGTCTCTTATTTTGCCGATATACTCTAATATTCTTCAGTCCTTCTTCAGCACAACATTCTTCAGCTTCGGTGAGGATGGACTGCAAGTCTCCAAACAAATGTGGCTCTACTGGGCCGTCACCATCCCATCCACGCTAATCATCATGATCGTCTGGCGATTATGTCTCCATACCAAGGCGCCGTTGACATACCACTCCATAAAGCAATTTGGCAAGACCCGGTATAACCGAATGCTGAAAAAGGACAATAACGAGAAGATGACTGTTTGAGGTAATTAGGGCTAGGGTTAGGGCTTCATAATATCTGTTAGGTATATATCCACCAATCAGATCTCCGCAATAGGCCCCGGGAACTTTGATAGCTCTGAGCAAGTCATCCCTCCATCACATCTCTTGGCTTCTTTTGCCTTGAACTCGGAGACTGCCGATATCCACACAATGGTTCTTTTCTCTATTTTGTCATGTATTTTCTGCATTAGGAATCTCTTTTGCATGAGGTTTATCACTAGGAAGAGGCCAATTGATTGATTAGCCTGCGCGTTATGTGGGCATCCTGGCTGTAACCCCGCTCTTAGATTTTTACACATTTCTATGACTTTATCATTGATGAAGAGAAAAGGTTTATTATTACAAGAGTACCTGTGCAATATCTCTTATTATTCCTATCAATCGAACAAGAAATCTCCAAAATGTCTGGCTCGACATCTTCCCATGGTCAGGTGACCTATACCAACACCAACAATACTGGCAAAAGAGCGACCTTCGCCGTGCGTGTGTCATCCCTCAGACGGAAATTTGTCCTCAAAGCGGAGAGGATTCATACTCGAATCCCAGCAATTAAGAAGATTCCGTTGTCGGCTCTCGGGATTATCTCGTTGATAGCATTTATCAACATGTTGGTGTGGGCTGCGTGTGGTATTGTACTGGTTTGTCTTCCTTCCTTTTCGCTACAAGGACATGAGACGGATACTAACATGTATGTTATAGCATTTCTATCCGTGAGTTACTTGCTTCTGTCTACCAAGACGATAGTGATATGGTGGGCAAATTCTAAGTGGCACAGGTCATTGATATCCACGGCCGCAATATCGTATTCCCTAGGGTTGCGCCATGCTCTTGATGCAGATCATATCTCCGTACGAATATCCATCCTCCATGCTATGTTTACGACTTATATGTGTGATTAGGCAATCGATCTAATGACCCGCCGACTACTTGCAAGTGGACAGAAGCCAGTCACCGTAGGAACATTTTTCTCTCTCGGACATTCCACGTAAGTCACCTATTCAATCTTATTGCATTAGCTTCAATTGACGAGACTAAGAATCGTCATTATAACATCAATCGTGGTTGCAGCCACCGCAGCAGCAGTATCAAATCGATTCGGTAAATTCAGCACCGTCGGTGGAATCATAGGCACATCCGTCAGCGCCGCGTTCCTGATCTTATTAGGAATCATGAACGCATACATCTTGTACAAACTTGTGCAACAAATGCGCAAAGTGCTTAGATTTTACCGTCGACGACGGCAGTTACGCGAAAACATGGATGATTCTGAGATTGGCGAAGATGAGATGGACATCTGGAAGATTGAAGGAGGTGGATTCTTGTTTTCGGTGCTGAAAAGGATGTTTGTTCTTATTGATAGGTATGTCTTCTTTTTCCCAAGGTCAGAAGCAATGTGCTGATCTTCCAAGACCCTGGAAGATGTATCCTCTTGGGATACTGTTTGGACTGGGCTTCGATACATCATCCGAAATTGCTCTGTTGGGTATCTCATCTATTGAAGCTGCTCGCCAGGATAGTTTTTGGGTGATTTTAATTTTCCCTATTTTATTTACAGGTACCCTCCTCCCCTCTCATTCCTATACTTGTGACCATTTTGACGGATTTTGTAGCCGGAATGTGTCTCCTCGATACTACAGATGGTGCATTGATGCTATCTCTCTACATCCAACCAGCCACAAACTTCCTCCCTGCTACAAAACAGCGAGAAGCAGAAGCATCAGAAACCGAGCAAACAGAGGTAACACGACTGTCAGCTGAAGATGACATCGAAAACCAGCCAACAGCGACCACAACAATCGAGGGGACCGAATCCAACAATCGCGACCCAATAGCTTTCCTTTACTATTCCATCGTCCTCACAACACTAACCGTCATGGTAGCCCTAGTCATCGGTATTATCCAAGTGCTCAGTCTGATATTGAATGTAACAGATGCTACAGGGAAGTTCTGGGATGGAGTGCAGACTGCAAGTGATTATTATGATGCTATTGGTGGTGGGATTTGCGGCTGTTTTATTATTGTTGGGTTGTCCAGTGTGGTTTGCTATCAGCCGTGGAGGAGGTGGGTTGGTGTTGATGTTATTGATGATGGTAACCACGAGCAAACAGAAGTTTTTCAAGGAGAAATCGAAAGACAAGAGCATGAGACTGGCAAGGGGTTTACAGCCAAGTCTGGTGGAGGCATATCTGCGCGTGAGGTCCAGGTTAACCCAGGACCGAGCCGTGATCTGTTCGACAACTGAGTCGTCATTCTTAGTATATAGACTAATACGTAGATATATGTATACGAAATCCCAAGAATATTGAATCACCTAGTACATCTCTCACTAGCAGGTCTCCATCCAACTCCCAATCCCTCCATTACCAACCTCTCCCTCTCCTCCCACGTCCTCCCCCCCTTCTCCAAATCAATAACATGACCCCCCGAAGTCCTCTCTCGCACGCCACTAGAATCAAATTTCCATCCATGCGCCTTTTTAGCATATCGTCTCAAATCCCGCTCAAATGTGGTATCGCCTGACCAGCCCAATACGGCGCAACCAACTGTACGCCATGGTGAGATAATAATATCGACCCGTCGATGGGGGTTTGAATTTTTCCTTTGGACCTCTCCTTCCCCTTCATTTTCGATATTATTGTCAGCCTCAAAATGAGGATCTTGCCACACAACAAGTGCTTTATCTAAACTATCGAAATGATGTGATCCCGGATCACCATGAAACGACAACGTTTGCTGCTCTCTATTTGAGGTCGTCATATGCAAAGCGAGAGTATGCTTAATCCAACCTCCGTTCTCCAAACTACCGACTACGTCAAGGACAAGATCCTTTGTAACGCGCTCATCACGATGACTCAGAACCAGATCTATATCTCCCTGCGTCTCCTTTCCGCGACGATATCCGCCTACAATGATACATTCGATTCCCTGGCCGTCGTATTCACAACCGGGTCTGGCGAGGATTGCATGTCGATGAATCGTTTTCGCGATTTCGGCGACTTCTGTGCGCGGGATACCTGCCAGGAATTCGTCGTAATATTTTAGACCAATCTGTTGTACGCGTGACAGGTTATTCCATCCATGCACAATCACATCATCCAAATCGCGCCATTGACGTTGATAATAGAATTCTCGGGCTGTTCTGGCACCCACTCCCCAGATATTATAGAACTGATGGATTGTACTAATCACAGGATCCGTATCAAGTACATCAGCAGCTTCCAATCTTCCATCGGAACTATTCCGAAACTCGACGAACAAATTAGCAATCTTCGTATCGCACCCTGGTAACGATAGAACTTCCACCGGCGTGCGAAGTTCATACGGATACGCCGCCAGTGCCGCGATCGATGTACTATAAGCTCGTACCCCGATTTCGTCGAGGGTCAATTCACGCACTTTGCGAATTTTGACGAGCTGGTTTATGAATGCTTCATTTGGCGGGTGTAAAGGTGCTGAGCGCATGCAGGCGTACATAATCCGGTTTTTGACCCAGTCTGGTGCCGGTGGGATGAGGATTGTGGCATCGTGTTCGGAGGTTGTTTGTCGGTATAATGTGGGTGGACTGTAGTGTTGTGAGCTGTTTCCTCCTCCTGCTGTTATTGCTGCTTTTCCGGCGTGTCTTGATGACGAGGCGAATCTTGAGGTGTATGACGATTGGGAGGATGGGGCAGGCCTGGATGCTGCGTCGCCTATGGCACGGGCTAGGATTCCTCCGCTTTCTTTTACGCTTGAGATTGGTATATGCGTCTGCGTCGAGGTGGGTTCTTGTGGTCGTGCAATCACTTTTCCGTGGTAGACGATGAAGTGATCAATATTCAGTGCTTTCCCTGCTTTGACTGATTGGGTTATCCATTCGAGTTTGACAACCTTGACGTGATTCTCTTGCACGATTGAGTTTTGTTCTTGTTGCGTATTGGTTTCGGCAGTGATAACAGATGATTGCAGTAGTCTTCTCTGTTGCTGCACCGGTGACGAAGCCCTACTATCTACGCATGCGTTCTCGGTCTCTGTACTGCCTAAATCGACTACATCCTGCTGACTCCATCCCTCCCCCTTCCGCGACCCCAATCGCCTCCTCTTTGGTGAGGGCGACGACGAGTCCTGCCTTTGTCTCTTCGCTGAACCACCACCTCCAGAACCAGCGGTATCCAAAGACATAACCTCCTCAGTCCAAACTCCCCTCGCCCTTAGTTCCAACGCTGCTCGTTTCCGTTGCACAATCGTACCTATAAATATCCGGGCTTCCGAGACGTCGTATGTCAATGTAGCTTCCAGACGCCCGAGTTGGTCTTCCAGCGTATGTAGTTCGTCCAATGTGAGTCGTGTCGGGAGGACGAACATGGGTGGGTAATTTGCGAAAAGAGGTGTGCCGAGGGCTTCGTCGTCTGCGAGGGGTGATGATGTTGGTGCTCGTGGGATGGATGAAGTCATTGATATATATTGATATGTAAAATTTCAAAAGACTATGCGTATATGAATTGTCGTATAATCATGTAATAGACCAAAATCATAAGTCGTCATATGCGAGGAACAGTCTGGGGTCGCATCATGTCGCATGGTCGCAGCACTCGAGCATGTGCTCAATAATGGTTTTATTCATGAGGGAGATGAAGCCAATTCACCCTAAAGCAAATCATCCAAAAGGCGCATCCGTTCATCGATGAGTGGTTGAGTGAGATAGTTGGAGATAAATCTTGGGAAAGATTTAAGCTTACTTCTGAACCCCGATTGGCGCTCACGTCATTGCGATAACCGACGTCATCTATCCATAACAACCACCGAGGAAGTATAGTACGTACATAGGAAAGATAGAAAGAACATTGAATATGTATATTGTGCAGATAATACAATTTTACAAATCATAAAGAGTTATAAGAGCAAGCAAGCCATGCTCAAAGAGAAAAAGTACCTAACCGCACAAGCGCATACGCAATCGCTAGCCCCAAGCGCCATAGAATCGTAACAAACACACATCAACAATTAGTAAACAGAGAGGCGACGGGGGGAGAAGAAAATATATGTATATAATACCGAAGAAATAAAATAATCATCTTGTTTTTCTCTTGTTTTTTGTATATTTCATTGCAATGGCCGTGAACTGCCCATCTCACCATACCGACCACGACTCTTGGTCGTATCATAAGCATTGACAATCCTCATCTGCTGACCACCTTCGTCAGCCTGACTAAACGCATACCCACGCTGTTTGCGCATGCGCTGCACCTGCCGGACCTTGCGGATCGCCTTTTGGAATTGTTCCATTCGAGGCCGGTAGTCTTGCACGTTGTATTTTTGGATTTCTTGAACGTGGTGGTATGGTTGTGGTCGGTACATGCGTTTGGCGTATTTCCAGACAAAGTCGCGCATGAGGCAGATGACTGGCAATAAAGCGGCCATTAGGTAGAATTGTGGGATTGAGAAGACAACGGGGATGATTCCGTGGTATTCGGTGGAAAAGCCGATGGCTGGTGCGGCGAAGCCGTAGGCAGGTAGGAATACGATCCATAGTAGTAAAGAGCCTGGAATCGCAATTAAATGGTATTTGGTCCATGTGTTGGTGATTAGAGATGCTTTCCCGAGCACCGTCACCAGCACGGATGTATACATGGCTGTACCCCAGACCCAGTGACCGGTGGCCATACCATTTTGTTCCTTGAGGTCGTTGTAGAAGATTCCTTCTCCGATGATGTACGCCAGCAATGAGTGGTAGAATCCATTGGCGATCCAAGACCAGAAGTTTGTGATTTTGAAGAACACTCCCTTCTGTCCTAGCTGATAAAGTTGCGGGTAACGATCTAGGAGTCTAGCGGAAACGAACTGATCCACGATACCAAGCGCGAACGGCGGAAGAACGGTGAAGATCACGTTGAAGAAAGTTAATGTCCATGACTCGTAAATAACCTCACCTGAAAAGGCGTTTTGGAACGAGTACTGTTCTAATAGTTAGTAAGCAGTCTAACGAGCTGGACAGTAATACTAACCCAGAATTGTGTCATGTTCAAAGCAATGTTCTTGTAGAATGAGAACAAGATGACCCGACTGATACGATGATACGACCACGAACCATGAACAAGGAGAAGTTTACGCAAAAATCGGAATTGTCCAATAGAGACGTCAGCCGCACGGGCAGCTTGAAGACCTTCGAGACCACTAATACCAACACCCACATGGGCGGCTTGGATCATAGAGACGTCGTTGGCTCCATCACCAATGGCTAGAAGAAGTGCTTTTTTATGGCGTTTGACGAGCTTGACGACAAGAGCTTTTTGAAGGGGAGAAACTCGACTATCATATATCATTAGTCATGTAATAAAATGAAATGTCAAGACACCTACCAGCAAATAACCGCTTTACAAAGAACAGCCAAATCCAAAAAGAGCTTTTCCATGTCCTTCTCAAGGGCAAAGGTCAACGATTTACCATCGATAATCAATGCAAGAGGCTCCATCTCGCTACCAGCACTGAGTTGACTCTGAGCCGCTGATAGTTTCTTCGTCAAATTTTCTCTTGTTGCAGAGGCGTTCTCCTCGTTAACAATCAAAAGCGACATATCTTCCGAAATCAATTTGCAAGACATGCCAATATTGATCGCGGTTTCCTGTCTATCACCCGTCAAGACCCAGACCTTGATACCGGCCTGCTGGAGAGTGTGGATCGTATCGGGTACGCCATCCTGCAGTCTGTCCTCAATAGCCGTGGCTCCAAGAAGGTAAAAATCCTTTTCAATGAGCTCCGAAGCCTTGTCAAGTTCTTCCTGACGGTTACCGCTGACTGTTGTGGCAGCCTTTTCGTGAATTTGAAGCCATTGCTGGAACTCGTCTTCGGGAACCTCGCGCATTGCCAAACACAGCGTTCGCAAACCTTCAGTAGCGTATTCCTCCAGATGCTGTAACGTTGCTTCGACAATCGGGTTATCCGGGTGAAGACGTTCCAAAATCACTGTATCGGCACCCTTGCAGAATACCCTGACTTTGCCATCGGGACATCGATAGACAGTGGACATTCTCTTCCTTGTTGAGTTGAACTCGCACACCGCCAACAATTCATATTCGTATTCTTGGCCATTCACCATGATTTGCACAGTTCGTGGCTTACGGTTCGTAAACTGATATCCAAGCATGACAGCACCTTCGACCAATGCACCCTCGTCGGGAGAGGCAGCCTGATATTTGATTTCGCCAGGCCTGTCATCTCTTCTTTCAGGAATAACAGTGTGACAAATTGCGAGTAACGCCAAAAACTGGTGAATGATCTCCGCGGTTGGGTGGGATTTGAGGTTCTCCTGCAGCTGTTTAAAATCGTGAATGCCAAGTTCATTACCTGGACCTGCTTTCCTGTCTTCAGGGATATCACCACCGTATTGAATACCACCGATCGAACATTGCTTGAACTCCATCATATTGCAGGTCAAAGTTCCTGTTTTGTCCGAAAATATATACTCAATCTGGCCGAGTTCTTCAACCAATGAGGACGTTCGGCATGTTGCTGGAGTATCCGTCTTATCGTAGTAAATATCCAAATCAGAATTGATGAGAAGAGCCTGAAAGTACTTGACAATTTCGATCGTGACGAACAGCGAGATCGGAACCAAATTCGAGAACAAGACCCAGTTGGTCGCAATATCCATGAAGAACTGCTTCACGACATTGTAGTTACCGTAGTTCAAATATGTCAACTTATCGCCGGATGTCTTGCGAGTAATTAAATCACCGACTGATGTAATGACACTCAAGGTAATGAGGATGGCGACTAAGATCAAAATCTGCAAGTTAACGGTATGCTCAACAGCTGTTCGTTTAATAGGAGTGGCAGTAGCGTTTCGCATCAACTTCGTCTCGTGACCAGTAAATACAACAACTCCGTGAATCCAGGGTGTGTTGCGGAGGGTAGCACCACGAAGAAGAAGCTGTTCTGGTGTCAATGGAAGCTCTTTTTCGCCTCCACCAGCATGCATAGTCATTGTGGCCTCGTAAGTATAGAGACTACTGTTGGGCTGCTCGGACCGAAGCCGTCCACTGAGTCTGCTGAGATCGCTAGGGTTGACAAGATGTGCCGTTTCTGGAATAGCTTGTTTGACTTTGAGGTTGGTCTCACCATCGAGGTTCGCGGTTTCAATATAGCATAGACCTTCAGGTTCGGAACTCGCCAGGAGGACAAGATCCGCCGGGAACGGTTGCTCAGACTCCACACGGACGATATCACCGACGGCGACATCCAACCATTTGGTTTCTTGAAATTGTGAGCCCTTGAGGACTAGAGCTTTTGATGTATTCAAGGAAGTGTCAGAAGACCTTCGCTTATAGTCTTCCACCAGCTCCTTGATAGCCGACACCAACAACACAAGACATAATGGTACGATTGTGGTATATCGATTCGTGGGCGTGACATTCGGAATCTGTTGCAGACAAGCGGTAAACAAGAAAAACAAGTTGGCGTATTTGGAGAACTGCTCGTAAAGGAACTTAGGTATAAAAGTAATGACGTTGTACTTGGCTGTCGAAATATGATTGTCGACGTATTTTTGCGAAGAATTAGCAGGCGCATTGTTGAGCATGATAATTCTTGGTCCGAGAGTTGATGGATCGACTTTTCTTCTCCCAAATCTAAAGCCCGAACTTTTTTTCTTCGCCTTTTGGACGCTACTATCGTCTTCGAGTCTTGAACCCCGAGCCCCAGCTTCTGTTAAGGGGAGATCCATTTCCGAATACTCATTACCCATACCGAGCATGTTCTTCGCTCTGCCCATCAGCCCACCGCCCAAGCCCAAAATACTATTTCGTTCGTGTTGTTGCCGTAACCGACCACTTGATATATTCTCATCCATATCATTGTAATAACCGTGCATGTGCTCATCTTCGTAATCATCGATGTCCGAATATCTATGGAAATTACTCAAGCCCGACGTCTGTGAATATGTGCGATGCGCGGGTGCGCCGAGATATGGGTCACTTCCGGCTTGATGCTCAACTTGCAATCCAGCGGTTGGATGCGCTCCAGTGCCCGCTGGATGTCTGCCTCCAACAAAATCATCGTAAGAAACTGACGGTCGCGGTTGGTCGGAGTCATCGATATTATATTGCTCTAGAAGATGGCTGTCGTCTACCGGTGGACGTTGGCCAGTGTTGTAAACGGGCGCGTTGGACTCATCCAGCTGCAGCAAGTCGTCGCCACCATTCCCGCCAGCGGATGGATGACTTCCAGGAGGCCGACCGCTGGCCATCGTACGATGGGCGAGCTGACAGCCTTGTAACTATCGCAGGCGAGAGGGAAAAGGGTGCGAAAAATCAGAAGTGCCCCTGAAGCATTGGTGCCGAGATCGAGATAAAGATCGAAAGGTTGTTGTTTCAGTTGAGGTGGTCGCAAAGGAGAGGTTGAGAGGATGGCGAAAGATAATCTATTGCCTCGACTGTGACGCTTAACAGTCAGAACAATTTGTCAGTGAAGAAGTCTCGTAAGATATGATTTTACTTGCACAGATCTCATTTGAAGATGTGTCTCAGCTGTGTCCAGCAACTAAAGTTGCGTCTCCGTGCAAATACTTAGCTTAAAGCTGCAGTTCTCAGGGAGCCAATCAGCACTCCTCACTGGGGCATTAACGTCTAAGCCACTTTTGGATCTCGACGCTGTATTGAATGTGTAATATTACAGTGCATTCCACTTTTTGCTGCTATTCACTGGCACTATCCGCGTATTGCAATCGCCATAGCATGAAAGGCATACCAGTCAATACATACGTCCTACTTTTCATTGTGCTTGTCCACGCAGTGTCATTACTCTGAACATGTCGCCAAGTTGAAAAAAGAAACAGCCGACTGTTTCCTGTTTATATTATATCCACTGCTAAAAAGCCGTGCATTCTATAAATACACTGATCTCATCACCATTGCAGCAAGAATGAGTATGCCGCCACGAGTTTCATCGGGTGGTTGCCATCCAGGCAGCTGTGAAACTGCTTCAAACAAGGGGCATAGCCTCCACGAACAATCTTGGAGGGGTGATCCATCCGGAACCCGGCGGCTGATTTGCGGCAGCTTGTCATGCTGCTGACACGAGGGGTTTACACAACCAACTTCTTATGATGTCTTGTATAAATTGTTTGATGTCTTATCCTTCACGATCATTCTCCGCATTGGCTTCCGAAGCACGGTTCACCTTTGCGCGCCGAGCCAGGTCAGCTTCGAGCGCTTTACTTATTATGCCGTTGATTTCGAGTACTTTCTGTTGCGCAAGGTTTGTTTTGTTGATGACTTCGAGCGCACTGACCGGACTGCCAGCGGCCTTGTATACTGCACATGTTTCGCCGGTGCTGTTGAGCGCAATTATAAGGTCGCCTTCAGATGCTTGTTCCTCTTTGCGGGTGGCATCTAATATGAGAACCTTTCCTTCGTGGAAAGATTGGAATGTGATTGATAATGGCTTGTGGGTAATGTTCAATGGTACCGGCACTCGTTCGTTGATGCCGAAGACCCTGACCTGACCGTCCTTGACCTCGATATCTGGTCGTCGAAAATGCTGTAGACCAGCCATGATGCCAATGCAGGCCGAGTCGATCAGATTGCCGTCGTAGTCGGTTACATGTACATCGGCCCGTATATTCCAGCAGCTTTTGCCTTTTAAAATGCATAAAGATTCCGTATCCAACGCATTGGAGTGACGAATAACACGGTCAAGTACTCGCGACACGTAAGTTTCGAGCTCGTTTTGTCTTGGGACGTATTAGCAAATTATCCAGCCTCGCCGAGTGAGTTTCATATCGTACCGAAGATTTTCCCAAGCAGGAGATCCCATAGCAGTAAGTTCCATGGCTATCAGAAAAGTACCGTCGCTTTGGCGGTCATCGCGGGGTCTGGATACTTCGGCCGATATGCGCACAACCAAACTAGAGATAGATGGGATGAGTATGTTACCATCGAACATCAGAAAGAAGTGACATGCCTTGTCTGTCCAAGCTGAACTTTAACATGCCCATATTCTTCGCCAAAGGTTACTGAGAGAGGACGAAAAGTGTCGGCGTTGCGTCCGTCAAGACGGATATTCTCAAGCAAAGCTTCGAGAATGAATTCTCGCTCCGCTACGGACAGCGGGGTTTCTTTTGACATGTCGTTTGTAATAAAATGAGAGTTTGAGCCTAAATAGCAGATCAATTGCAGTATTGCACAGATAGCATTATTGAGAGTCGCAATAGCCAAAGGGCGTGAGTGATAAAGCTCCAAAGAACTTTTTGGCGGCAGATTATTAAATTACATTTGCGGCCTGGACGGTGTTAGCCAATCACTCCGAGGCGGTGAAAGTCGCTCTTGTTGCTTCCGCATAACTATCACATCTCACTTCGGCCTTACAGCAACCTTTAACTAAATATACAACCACAATCCATCGAGATGACTACAGGTAAGCTCTCGCTTGAGGATATTACGAAGTCTTCCTTGTGCTAACGTTTACAGCGCACCGTCCCACATTCGATCCGGTAATGAACATTTGCCCCATTTCAAAGTGTCAACATTAACCCAGCCCAGGCCCAAGGCAAAGAGGCCCTTCGTGGTCCAGCTTACCATCAACGACTCCTGCCTGCTTATATGCACCTGAAAACTCGGTATGCGCATGTTGACGCCCAGATGACATGACTTACAGCTAACACAACACAGTCAACCAGGTCAAGGCGGCGCGGCCGATCAACCACGCGATCTACGAGCAGAATTGTTAGCCGCCGAAGCTGCGCATTTCGCAAAGACTAAGGGTGTTACAAATGAATCGCCTGCCGAACCAGTTCCGAAACTCAAGCGGGATCTTGAGGAGGATAGAGAAGCCAATCTTGATGCAGAGGATATAGAGGCCAAAAGGCGGAGGATACTTGAGGAAACAAGGGATATAGACGCGGATTCGGTGGGGTCAGATTCGGACAGTAGTGAAGAAGAAAGGTATATTGATTACCTGTGTGTGCGCTTTTATGGACCGGCATGTTCTGACTATCTATTCAGTGACGACGAAGAAGATGAAGCCGCAGAACTCATGCGCGAACTCGAAAAGATCAAACAAGAGCGACAAGCACAAAAAGAAAAAGAGGTCAGTCACACAATCACTGCCATTCTGCGTCGGCGGCTAATATTTATGGGTTTAGGAACGCGAAAGAGAAGCCCAAGAACAAGAGCAGCGAGAGTACGATATTGCGCGCGGCAATCCATTACTGAATCCGCAGGACTTTAATATCAAGCGTCGCTGGGACGATGATGTTGTCTTCAAGAATCAAGCGCGTGGTAGTGAAGTCAAGAAAGGGCCGGAGTTTGTTAACGTAAGTAATGCCCTTGACTGGATGAAATCGTATGCTCATTTATTCTAGGATCTGCTACGATCGGACTTTCATAAACGATTTATGGTGAGTTGTCTCCTAGAGAATGTATGATGTTCGTGGTTTCTAACTGGAGATATAGTCGAAGTATGTACGATGATTGCATGATGGCTTGTATGGATTGTATTGGCGTTTTAGATCGAATGGATTTTATCTCTGTACATGATAGTTCTTTCTAGCATCGACTTCTTACTGAAGCAGTTCATCCTATCTGACCATTTTCATCTTCATATGTTCTTCACCGCCCGGTACACCGCTAGGTAACACCGGCAGTAACCATTATCTCCAAGTCAACTCTCAAGACTTCATCAACCCATCTCCAACACTAACATGCATATCGCTACAGTCGTCAACAATGGACTCCCAAGCTACCAGCAAAACTCTACACAGTAAGTAAGTTCCTTATCATCCTGGTCAGCTTAACAACACAATCTAATCATCCTTTTCCCGCGCAACAAATGCGGGGAAATGCTCTAATACAGATCGCATCAACACCGATATAACGCAGTTACTACAACGATTTGAGAATATACTCGCGCCTTCGAGGGTCGGTTTTTTCGAGAATTTAAGATGATAAATTATTTACAAGCTGGATATAAGTTAACCGAACCGGAGAAAAAACAGGTCGAAAATTCAGAAAATGCCAACACAGCCGTTGGTGTTTATAATCTAAACGTTGAAACGACTGCTCTCGTTAGTCGTCTTCTTTCCATTATTATCTTCCCTCTGCATTCTATTCTTTAATCGATCAGCTCTGATTTATATCCCCGTTGTTCAAACCAGATCCGCGCCGCTGAAGACCTCCTCTCGCTCACGCGCTACATGAAGGAAGCATGGCTCTTTGAAAAACTCAATACAGTCGGCGAAGATGAACATGATAAGCGACGGAATCAGAAGTTGGAGGAAGATGTAGCAGGTGTCAGGGAGGCGGTTCAAAGGGGACTTCTTGGGGATAATGATACCAATGGGGAGGGGAAGTGAACGCCGTCTCCTCGTTTTGACTTTTGAGGTTCTTGTTTGCGACCTGACGAATCGAATCTCATGGGTGTATCTTTGGGTTGATAATTCCTGGTATTGGCGTCAGGGTACATGGATACAGGCGTTTGTGCATCGGGCAATTAAAAGCGGCATTATGAATAGAAAACTGAACATGGCAGACACTCAAAACTGAGCTGGATTTTGATCGATCTTTGACTGAGTTTTCAATTCTCTAAACTTGACGCATGCAGTTCGTGGTTATGGACGTTTTTTATCGACTGCCATTGTACTTAATCGACATACGAAATCAATAAAGGCAAATAAATGGCAACTTGAAATAGGAGAGAGGAACATAGAATCTGATGTATGTAAATAGCATCGGTAACTTAGGGCTAATTGATAGGGCTTATCGCCTTCCCCGCGCCACGTCCAGACGCATTCCTCTTATCTGAACTTCAATTTTTCCAAATCCTCACAATTCCAGACGACGCTCGATTAGCAAGATACCCCCGAAAGAAAGCTATAACCGTAATCACACAATCGACCTATCAAACAAACGCAACAGGGAAAAGAGAATAAATGTCTCTCCCACCATCCTCAGACCCAGACTCACTCCAAATGAAAACCCCATTAACACTCGTCGTCGCCACAACACCCATCACTCGACCACCAGGATCGTCCAAAAAACCAATCCTCGGTATAGGATTAAATGGGACCTTACCATGGCCCAGGATAAAATCTGATATGAACTTTTTTGCGCGCGTTACTTCGCGTCCTCCCTCATCTGGAGATGGTAGTGGTAGCGGTAACGGGAAAGAGAAGATAAATGCAATAATAATGGGTCGAAAGACGTATTATTCCCTCCCGAAAGGACTTCGACCGCTCAAAGATCGCTTGAATGTCATCATCTCAAGGGACGAGCATGGAACCGTGTCAACAGAAATACATCAGGATCTAACACGACAAAAAGAGAAATCCCGCACCGACGGCAAGGAAGATAAACGAGATGCCTTTGTCGCACACAGTTTCGACTCTGCGCTAACCCAACTTTTCGATAAGCACCGTCGGCAGGATTTGGGGTATGTGTATGTCATTGGTGGTGGGGAGATATATAAATCTTCTTTGGAGTTGGAGGTATCGTTGTCTTCAAAGATTGTGCAGAGGATTTTGATGACGAGGATTAAGAGGAGGGATGGTGAGAAGTATGAGTGTGATACTTTCTTCCCGCTTACGGATGAGGATCTATCTACTTCGACGGGTGGTGAAAAGGGGTGGAGACGGGTGGGTGTTGAGGAGGTTGAGGGGTGGGTTGGGGAGAGTGTTAAGGAGGATTGGACTGAGGAAGGGGAGGTTGCGTTCAAGATTGAAGGGTATGAAAGGGTTTAATCATTACTTTTGTATAATATTGAAAAATGCTATGCAGTTCGTATATAGACAGTTATGCAGACATCTATATACTATTTGATGCATCGAAACAAAACGCCATGGCTCGTATGCGGACGTAAACGGGAATCTGATATGACCTCAAATGCAAGAAATTAAGACTTCCCAAGCTCCCTCATGTGCTTCACGAATTGCTTCTTATGAACTAGTCCCTGGAACTTGCCATCTTGCAGAACACACACGTATCGAAGACCTAGTTTGACGAAACATTGATAAACCAAATCTAGTGGTGAGTGAACGTCGAGAGCAACAGGAGACTATGTCCGTTAGTTTTGGACAGATTGAACGTAATGAAAGGAAGCATACCGGATCAATGTAAATCGTAAAATCATGCACAATACTATTCGTCTCACCATCCTCGTTATAGGGCTCAGGCCAATTCTGATGGTCGGGAGACATGATGCAGAATTCCGCATATTCATCCTCAAGTCCATCCAATGCAAACTCAAGATCGGTGGCTGCAATCATGCCTACCAATACTGTATCTCGCACAATCGGTAGGCCGCTATCGAGTTCACCGGCCATGAGCAGGTAGTCAAGTTTTCCGCGCAGATCCTTGGCTCTGACGAGTGGGGAGTCAGTGATATCGATGGTTCGGTGGCGGCCTGTGGATCGACTGAGGTCACCCAACGTCTGGTCCGTGGCTGGATGACTGCCTTTGTTATCAAGGAATGGGTAATCATTCATATCGGTAAGCAAGTCCTATGTCACGTTAGTATTTCTTTCCAAGACCCGGTCGAGTTTCACTTACATAAATGCTCCGCGGCTCAATAGCATCAGCCGTCCACTTGGCGCATAGAATAGAAATGCAGAATGGTAGCACATGATTCAAGCTGCCAGTCAATTCAAAGCAAATGACAGCCAGCGTCACTGAAAGTCGAGTAACGCCACACATGGTCGCTCCCGCAGCTACCATCGCATAGACGCCAGGTGTGACACATGACTCAACGCCGGGAACAGCAGGACAACTGGCAAAAAGAAACAAGTCCGGGTATGAAACCACAAAATATTGTGTCAAATGTCCAACGATCCGTCCCATCAGGCCGCCAACAACCATGGAAGGAACGTATATACCAGCTGGGACCTTTATTCCAAAGGTAATGGTTGTCAACAGGCTCTTGACCACAAAAGCCACGAGCAGATACTTCACCACCTCCAAAATATCCTCCTTCTCGTTTGGACACAGACCAGATTTTGTCACGCCGGTCGGATCGCATGGTGCCGTGAGTTCTTCAAGAAGCTCGGCCACAGCTAGCTTGGTATAGCGGTTCCAGAAGCTCACGACTCCTGTAAGAAAGGCCACCAGAACAACTTCCAAAATAGGTGCTCGTTTGATCACTGGGATCCGACGGAATGATCTAGCCCAGATATTCGTGGCTTTGATAAACAGGGCACCTAGGACTCCACCTAGGATACCTAACAGAATAAAAAGTCCCATCTCGAACATCTCCCAATCAGAGACGTATCGTACCTGAAACGGCACGATCTTGCCTGTACCGTAGGGATTGAGGAATTTGAGGGATAATGCGGAAGCCTTGAAATTGTTAGAATCAAGGTTATTTCACTTTATCTGAGATTAAAACTTACAATGCAGCAAAAGAATGTTCTAAACAAGGTCTTTGGAGGGAAATAATAGCTTCAGACAGTCAGTATCCGAAAAGATTCTTGACAGAGGGGATACATACCTCACTTCTTCCAGTCCAAAAAGAACACCTCCAATAGGCGCTCCAAAAGCAACTGCCACACCGCTGGCTGCGGCAGCTCCAAGAACTTCTCGGCGTTTGGCATCGTTGGTGTGATACTTCTTAAACCCACGACTGCAAATGTTGCCCACGCATGTTGCAATGTGTACATAAGGCCCTTCTTTGCCCAAGCTCATACCAGACGAAATGGCCAAGATCAAAGCAAAAGTCTTGAACATAAGAGTCTTCAATCCCAAATACCCGTGCAAAACAAAGCCGCTCAAAATAACTTTGACCTCTGCCACTCCACTGCCAGCAGCAGAGTAGTAGATAGTGGCTGGCTTACTTCGCAGTCTGGTGTAGTATCCACTGGGACTTCTAGGACCGTCACTGCTCTCTGCACCTAGGTTCTCGTCCAATGTGGACAGAGCGATTGTTGAAGGTATAACCGTTTTTGTGAACATGGTAAGTCCACATGCACCCATAGCCATTAAGATGGCCCAGAAAACGTAGAAAATAAAGTCCACCGAATCATTATCGAATCGAGAGAACCCCACTATTTGTGACCACGAATTCCATGCGTCGCATGATCTCTCACCGCCGCAGCAATCTCTACGGGTCGTAAACCAAGACGTTGTGCAAATTCCGTCCTTTAACTCGAAAACATGCTTATCGACAATATCCACAAAATAGGCAATGGCTGCAGTAATACAACCGATGACGGCTACGAGAATCCATCCTTGGGCACCATCGAACAGGGCAAGTAACCGGCCACGAAAGTCCTTGCGACTCCGCAACTCCCGCAATCGAATGCCGTCCTTGATACTGTCATGAACCCAGTCAATAGACGTAAACTGATCGTACCATAGGCGTTCATCTAAGAACGACGATCCCTGCATGACATCTTCGTTCCAGTCTTTGGGTGTATCGTCCGCCTGAGCCTGAGTCTGAGATCTAGAACCAACCGGAAATCGCGCTGAAGCTCTACGGCTATGATGCCGGGACCGGCGAAGCGTACCTCCTGTGGTGTTGTATCGGAAGAACGTATCCGGTCTCGATGCGGTACCGTAGGTTGTTCGGCGGGAGTCATTTCCGAGCAAGCTATCATTTTCGTGTGCTGGAAACCGACGTCGATAAGTGGGAGAAACTGGAGCTGTTACTGGAGCGCGGTAATGCTCATAGTCATCGGAATCATCGTCATCGTGCGTGCTTGTAGGAGGGTCATAGGCTGAGCGAGGCATACTGTTGATAACGGCGGGTACGATGTCCCGTTGAATAGAGGATGTGAGGCTAGAACTGCATGTTTCTTTGTCTTTCAGGACTCCGAAGGACGATAAAGATAGACGTCTATATCGTCTGGGTACGACGATGTTGTCGTTCTTTCGACCAAAAATCGAGAGGTTGATAGGTTACGTCAGCCCGCTTTTGGTGCTCCTTGAAGGTAAACAAACACGCGAACTGCTCTCCGCAGCGGTCTGATAAATGGAGCCTTTTATTGAATGACAGAACGATGGAATGATAGAATCAAAAATCAAGAGAAATCAAATGAATACTGTCCATGTCCATACAGACGGGAGACCACCAAGGTAAAGCACTAAAGGCAAAGGTCGTTGGATCCTTAGGCTAAGAGCATCGGGATTGGTCAGTCGGCGAGCCTCGCATCATCTGACAGGCCCACCTGGTACAGTCAGTCATTCTCGCGGCCATTCAGTATTCTTAGAACATAATATAGTATGGGGAATAACCATAGTTGAGACGAAACAGAGTCATGTAAAAGTAAATATTCACTTCGTGTGATCATTCATCGTGGCCACGGGGATATGTGTGTGTGCCTCAGGTATAAACTGTGACGCCTGAGTCCTCAGGTGTCAATTCCCGGAACGGAACAACATCTCTCCATCTCCCAATCAAAAGACTCGAAGAACTTCATCAATCTCCATTTATTCTCCATGGGGTTGCTGGGATCACTTTCCATTCATCCGTCCATCCATGCTTCTAATCTTACTCGGTTGCATTGACTGCATACAGCCAGCGGCTAGACATGCATGTGCAGCTGATCTATCTCATCTGCAACTAATTGGCACCGCACGGCAAAACTCGCATTTACCGAATGAATATGAACTAGTTAGTAGTTGGTTTTTCAATTTACATAAATCGCATTTTCGGTTTCTGTCTTGATGCGAGTATGGAATTGGCCTATCTGCACACGCGGGAAATTTTTCCCGGGATCGTGCCAATCAGAATCTATTATGGAGGGACAATTATTGGGTTGGTTTTGGTGTTGTAGATTGTACGAGAGCTTTGTTGTAGTTAAACTGAGTACCTACGAAGAGGTTAGTTAGCTTTGAAGAATCTTAAGCATCAATTTCCCCGCTACAAATGCGGGCATCCGACCAGACTGAAAATTTTGACTTTTAAAAGTCTAGACGCCTCCGGAAAAACTCAAGTCTCTTTCCAGAACTAGAAAAACCGCTTGGGAACACATGCAGGTCAGTGCTCTTCGATTGCCGTCGTGCATTTAGAGACCATTCCATCTGATTGTGATCGTCCCATCTTCTATAGTGCATATGAAGTACAGGTACGTACCCAGCAGATCGGATTGACCAGTATACCGGATACTGTCACTGACTAGTTAGTCATTGCTAGGTTCGTGGTGATCCAGGTACATGTCAACTGGTACATCCGGCAAACTTTGGTATACGGAGACCAAAAAAAGGAAAGAAACTTCTAACCATCTAGCCCATCTAGATCCCTCTATCTTTTACCCTGATCACCTTTTTTCGTCAGACCTCCTCAACATTGTTTTTTCCTTCTTTTCTTTTTCTATATACCTGAACGGGATAATAGTCAATAATCAATACCCCTGCCGGGATTTATACTCGCAATACGGATTGTCTGCCCAGGATATCTTTATCCTTTCATTTGCCATTCGACTCTCACACACCATACTCCAGAAACTCGCATACATTCTGGACGGAGATACCCTGCGACAATAGGAAAGGAGCGCATGAACTATATATTACGTACAGGTGACAGGTATAAATAGGGCTCGGAACGACAGTCTGAGAACAATAGGATTTAAATCTCCCAAATGTCAACAGCTCCGTCGGCAAATATGCCTTCTCCTCCTCCATCACAGAATGGACGGCCAAAATATGACCAATTCATGATTTTCGGGGATTCAATAACCCAGTTCTCGTATGATCAGCGGCTAGGCTTTGGGTTTGGTGCTGCTCTAGAGAGTGGTGAGTACACTTCCGGGGTTCAAATCTGCTTTGAAAAAGGTCAGAGAGCTCTAACACGTTCGGTTTACTAGACTATGCTAGACGTCTCGATGTAGTCAATCGAGGATTTAGGTATGATCTCTAAATGGCAATATTCGGTTATTGGAACTACAGACTGACAAGTGTAGTGGGTATACGACCGCAAATGCCAGAGTTCTGTTTCCACAGATATGGCCTACATTACAGGAAGGTCGAGTCCGGTTAATGGTGATTACCCCTGTCTTTGCATAATTATGTTTATCTATGAATTGACAATAGCACAGACAATATTCTTCGGCGCAAACGACGCCGTGTTGCCACCGCATGCGCAGCAAGTTCCACTTGACCAGTACAAGGAGAACCTCAAATTCCTCATACAGCACCCATCAGTCAAGGAGCACGGCACTAAAATCATTATTCTGACCCCTCCACCAATCAATGAGTACCAATTACAGTACTTTGACGCAGAAAAGGGCTTTGATACCCCCAGTCGAACAGCTGCCAACACCAAGCTGTACGCTGATGCGTGTCGTGACGTTGCCCAGTCGCTTGGAGTGCCCGTGGCTGATATTTGGATGGCGATTATGAAGTCGACTGGGTGGGAGACTGGGCAGCCGCTGACTGGTTCCAAGGAGGTCCCTGCAAACCAACAGCTGGCGAGTATGCTGACTGATGGTGTGTCGTTTCCAGCTGATGATAAAGTCTAGATGGTTTGCTAATTTTTCGAGTATAGGTCTGCATTTCACCGGTAATGGGTATAAAGTCATGTATGAAGAAGTCATGAAGACGATACGGGCTACCTGGCCTGAAGAAGCTCCGGAGAAACTGCCAGAGGTTTTTCCACCCTGGAACATTGCTCCGAAATGAGTTTGATCAGAGTTCATGGATAATGCAGTACTTGGCGGTTTTTAAAGCGGTTAAGTTATTGGCTGTAATGATTGCTCGTTTCACCTTCTCGTGTACCTACTTGGACTTGATAACGATCACTGAGTGGATGTGTGTTCGTTGAAGAGGCTCTATATGATTGGCACTTGTTTGCCTAGGTAGCTGACTATGTGATCTCACTCGGGAAGTGGAAATTCCTGATACCCCTAAGTATCCATGGAATGAAACAGCTCGAATGGACTACTGTTTTCTGCTTTTCCCAGCAACTTTGATCCTCTCGGTACTGAAACTTTCGGACTTTTCGAGACATACACCTCAAAGCTTTATTTGCTCCTTTATTGAACTGGTTTTTATCCATACGTATCTAGATATGCGGTACTCTTAATGGAGAGCTGCTCAGAATATTTACCTAGGTAGGTATAAACAACGTCATCTAAATTCGGCTAGGACTCCTAGGTAGTTATATTGTCAGGAATCTCCCGAGGTGGCTACAATGAATCGCTCCAGGGCCAAGTATAGATGTTCAGAGAACCATACTTTGCCGGAAACTTGCCTCGAAATTACCCCATTATAGCATCTCCATCTCCATCGTTTCCGAAACTTGAAGGAAATGTGAAGACTCCCACAATGCTTGATCGTGGATAATGACAATAACACAAGGAAGAGCAGGAAATTGGAGGCAGGGCAACTGCAAAAGTCGTTTGTATTCATCCGTTCTTCAGGTGAATATAAACCCTAGCTGCGAAGCGACAGAACTTCCCACAACCCATTCCAACAGTCAGACCATCCATACAAGTCTACCTAGCACCATCATCTCCTTACTGGACATATTGCAAGCGGTTCCTGCATCAAACTTTCACGCCAAACGAGATCGACAAACATGGAGCCTGAACTTACCACCGATCCCGACGATCGAATCGACCAGGTCGCTCAATACATTACCATACTAGGCAACAAGATCGGCCAACTGGAGCAAAAAGTCAAGAACGTAGAAGGAAAGCTCACCACAATTGACCAAAATCTTGCCCACATCGACAAACGCATCGAAGACATGAGCAAAGATGTCGTTGAGCGAGACGACCAACTCGACACTCAAGATTCGCTCTGGCTCAACGTTCGTGCCGGCGAACTCGACAATGTCTGGGACCAAGTCACCAACGGACATGAAGAGGATGATATCTTCATCACACACGGAGCTGATGTCGAACTCGACATGCGCGTACTCAATCATCTCCATAATACCGACGAAGCTCGATTGGAGACTGCAGAAATCGGCTTTGAGCACTTGTATGGTTACAAATTTGATGGGGATAATGAGGAAATGATCATGGGCTCACCACAGGAGGTTCGTTCGATTATCAATATGCGTGCAAATCTGAAATTTCTTCGTGCTTGGAAGGCCAACTCTACTATGACGGATTACTTGATCGACGTATGCGATGCCATCTTGCAGCGTTGGGGCAATAGGGAAAATGTCTATTATCCGAAGTCACGGTTGAAACAAGAGTACTTGGAGCTACTAAACTCCTACAAGCAGAAGGGGGAAGACTGAATGATAGGAGGTTGCTATGGGGATATCTCTGGATGTTCGACGCTTAGGGCTGAGTAACCCTAAGGCCCAAACAGGCTGAATATTCATCTGAATTGGAATCAATCACACTCTTTTGGGATTTTCCTTCTTATACAGTACATGTACATGTAGAACCTGGCTATAACGAACAGAAAGCCTACCAGTGCCCAAGTCAATATATCTAGAAATGAGTTCAATTTAGGGATAAAGGGCACCCCTGATACATTAATCTATTTAGTATTAAGAAATCATGTGCTCTTCAGTCTTATAATAAGATTTTTAAGCTAATATTAATGGAACTGTGAGCGGCCTTCCTTTTATTATAGCCGGGTTCTACTGCAGACATGGGTCATTTCATGATTAACTTTTAGGCAGCGACAAGTCCTAGACAGTAGGCAACATGACTCATAAATAGACTGCAGAGCCCCTATCTCAAATTAATGGCCATCATCTTATTCTATCTGGCAAACAAACAGAACACAGCGATATCGACTTCGTTTTAGAATTCTGAGACAGTCTCACAATCTGGTCGGATTAAGAGAGGAAAGGCTCGAAGAGGGATTTAACAAGGAAATCGATTTGATCCTCTCTCCATGGAGGATCACACGATGGACGTGGAAAGGGACAGATTTCTCTCGGGGAGATTGAAGCTTGCGGCACTGGATATCTGGGAGTTTATTGAAGAAACAAACGAACAAGAAGGTATTCCAAGGTTGGTTCTATCGACTGGGCGTACGAGTATGTGATATGCGGCTGCGTCAACACTATTGGAGATGGAGTAAAGATATTGGAAACGCTGTCATACAAGGATGCAACTCAGAACTCGTGGACTGCCACTAGTCACATAATGGCTCCCGAATTCAATAATCAATATACCGGTGATGTGGAAGGATAGGATCTTTCTGATGCAACCAAGGACTTTATCAGTGAGACAGAAGATCTGCTGCCCAAGGTACCTACCAAAGCTTCTACCTAAGTATAGCCACACAAGTTGTGTACTCTCGCTGCACTCGAGAGGCAGAAAGGTTGGACTAAGTGTACCTAGGTAAAATAAGTATAGAGAGCTCCAGCTGATGAGAAATATATACTATTGCGATTGTCCTATAATGTATAGGACACCGCTGCCTAGTCAGATGTTTGCAAAATGCCGGGATTTGCTTGGAGGTTCGCAGTCTGTCCTGCTGAAGAAGGAGTGAATGTATACTAGAAGGTTTTAGATGGAAGACTTGCGGATATGGGAGTAGTAGGAAGAAAAGTCATTCCGTTCCGTTCCCTTCCCCACCAATTAGGTAGAATCTAGTAATAAGAACCAATTAGAAAGCACGGATTAAGATGTACCCCGCAAAAAGGTCACATGATCGCTATGGCAGATAGTTCACCCTTCATTACATACACTTCATTCCGTTCAGACATAAAGATCCTTTGCGTATACATTTCGAAACCTGTTCTTCTTCCCCGCTTTGCTTTCGTCTCAGTTCAGGATAATCAGCGCCTATTGAATCGCCGCTCCCATATCTGAAAGAATTACGGAAGTCATTCAAACTGACCCCAAGGAATTATCTCTCTACAGACGTCTGCAACATAACGAAACGAAGAACGCCACATCAGCGACGGTTTCCCAACGCCCATTATCAATAGCTTCTCAAACCACGCTTGCGATCGGCGTCATACTTAGTGGACGAATATTCGAATAAGATTTATCTTGAATGGGCCAACACTCTTAGTGAAGCAGGTCATACAGACGGGGAAGACGGCCTTTTGGCCCGGGCCGTCTCTGAGTCCTGGAGTGAGGGTGATGTGAGGAGGACAAAGGAAAAGGAACGACGTCAAGGAGGCTTTTGTGGATATTTTACACTGCATCGAAACGAATAGTGCTCTCACTTCACTTTAGGATCTGATTGAAAGGAACCGTGGTAATGGATGCGCAGTACCCGTTTGCATCTCGTGAAGATATCTGGCGCGTATTCGAAGAGGTCAAGGATTTGTATTCCACGCAGCTCGAGCACGGAGAGCGGATTTCAAGGCTGGAGCGGCGAAGGGAGGATGACGCTCGGTTGAAGAGTGTATGGGGCCCAATCTCACAGTTTCCCAGCACCATGAATGGCCCACTCACAGGTAAGCATGCCCTTTAGTATTTGCGATAAAATTCCTTCTAATAATATTCCAGAGCCTTCATACACCCCGACCGTTGACGCCTTCAAAGGTTTCGATCAAGGCCATCCTCACAGCATCGTCACGAATATGACTCTAGACAACGACGAGGAGCCACGGAGAGGTGCGTCTAGGGCCAATAGCGTTCGCTTTGATGAAAGTGCAATAAACGGGTATTACGGCCAGGTCAACCGCTCGACGACTGAGCTTCCTATTCGCACGGGAAGCGGAATGAGCAGTCATGCCCTGACTGAGCGTTCTCTGTCTCATCGCTCAGATGGTCGCCAGAGTTCCTCAGGACATTCACATCATTCTGCGCGGACTAATAGCATGGGGATTGACACTGCACGAATAGCAGGCTCAAGTGGCGGGTCGCCTGCAAGCTCGATTATGCCGCCACCCGGGTTGTTTCTGCTGGGACCTGTTCCTTGCATTATTCGTTGCTGGCTGACAACTACATTTTCTAATGACTCGTTACTGTATGCAGCTGTATGTTCCGGCTCATATACGTCTTCTCTCGGCTACGGCTTGATTGAGAAGCTCGGATATGTGGATCAGATCATTATCGAGGAAGGGCTGCGCTACATTAAGCTTCCTGTCTACCTTCCAGAAGCCAGCATTCATCAAACATCCTCTCGTGCCGGCAGTCCCTCGCCTCAGCTTCCCACTGTAACCGTCCGGTTTGTAATCCGAGATGTGGACCCAGAAGACAAGAGCATCCAAATCATCCTTGGAAGTGATGTTCTCCGATCTCACAATGCGGATATTCTCTTCTCACAGGATAAGATTATCATGGTCGATGATGACAGAAACAAGGTTTGTATTCCTCTTGTGCGACCTGAAAATGATGCAGTGTTCAAGTTTCTCAACACTGCCTCTAATGCCTTGCGGGATTTTTATTCCAAACAGCAACAATCACACGACACAGATTTACAAGCAACTGTCAATGGGAGTGATCATGGTACGATTGAGCGACCTGTTTCAAGACCTCAGGCCGGTTCCGTTACGTCTACAAAGGTGGAAGAACTTGTAGATCGCGACCGTAGCTCACGACCTACGACAAGGGACGGCGGCCAATCTGAGACTGGTACTCAATCTGCAAGAGAAGGCAGTGCATCGGTTGATCAAGAAGCGTATCCTGGTATCTCAGCCAAGACAGAGCCTGCTGGACCATGGGGATCATGGCGACGCGCAGATAGCAGTGCTATTGGCATGGCTAAATCGAACCGTGGACGAGCAATGAAGGTTCTACGACCATCAAAATCACTATCCTCCCGTGTTCCATCCACGACCTCTAACCAAGCCAATTCCACTTCTCAACCTGAATCTGCGCCATCTTCCGCTGCATTATATCAAACGGGCGAAAACATATCGGCAGCACAGACGTCTAATCCAGATCTTGTTCATCCTACCCCGAGCCGGAGCGCCAGTTTCAAGTCATCGGGAGATGGCTCATGGCCGACTACTGGCAAGAATCGAGCAAGTAACCCCATAGGAGGAGCATCAGCATTTGGTTGGCTCAATTCTTCGTAGTTTTTTAGTTTCCTCCATTGCTGCTTCTCTTTTATGGTTGCTTTTAGTTCTTAAGTTCGGGCTGGAGATGCATGGAGTACGATAAGCAGATAGTATAGATTACTATCTGATACTATTCTTGACATGAATGTATTCTAGATTTTACACTACGCTTTACAATAGCTAGTAATACTAGTCATGCGCTGATCTGGTTTTCCGCTCGACCGATGAGCTTGTTGAAATAATCTGCTTTGGAAGGTAACTAACTCAGTTAACCAGTCGTATAATAACCCTAACCCTGTTATAAGCTTCCCCGCATACAGCCGTTTACCCCAACTCAGCCTCTCCGATTTGCCCCGCATTCCTTCAGAGAGCTCTTCATAAACCTCGGGAAACATCCTGACCTTTGACAGTCTGACTCGGTCGATTGTTCTCCTCTCATTACATTGAATACATCCTCATTTATACAAGCCTACCTGAAGTTCGCAATTAGAATCTAAGAATCATGGCTAATTTGAGTGCGAGAGCGAGTCGTATCAGTGGGTTCCTCTCTAAATTCGAGTTCGCCGAGGAAAATGATAGAAGGCTAACTATCTTATCATCTAGGAAATCCGGTGCTATTGTATGCTGTCCTTGCTGTTTAGATGGACATTGGCTAATGATTGATACCCAGTATATGTGACATACAAGAAAAGTTCCGAGAACACATCTATGAGTTCCCAAAAGTGTAGGCCTCTCCCCCTAAAGGCTGTACACAAGGCATCGATTGACCGTTAATGACAGTGTATCAACGACCCAAAAACTGCTCAAAGCAAGCGCCACCCTTGAAGTGCCGGTCTACATAACAACGCAAAACAAAGCGCGACTCGGCGACACTGTGTCCGAACTACTTTCTCAAATCACCCCTGACAATGGTCAACCCGGGAACACGGTGATAGCAAACATCGACAAGACTGCATTTAGCATGTATACTCCAGATATAGTCTCTCAATACCACTCAGCTACCAAGAACAAGAGCGACAAGGACCCTGAACAGAAACTAGATGCCATCATCGTCGGTATCGAGACGCACATCTGTGTTACTCAGACAACCCTCGACTTACTCGAGGCCGGGCACAGAGTTTACATCGTCGCGGATGCGGTTAGCAGTGTGAATTCGGAGGAAAGAGGGATAGCATTGAATCGACTTCGAGACGCGGGGGCTATTGTGACGACGAGTGAGAGTTTGATTTTTGAGATGTTGAGGGATGCAAAGAGTCCCGGGTTCAAGAGTATTAATGGGTTGATTAAGGAGTATAAGGAGGATACGAAGAATGCTGTGAAGATCCTGTGTAAATATTGACTTTTTTTCTATTCTGTTCTGCCTCGGTCTACCTCGCCGTGAGTATATTGTTCTAGTTCTCTGATAATAGTACATGATTTTCGAATCTTAGCCACATTACAATTGGATTTCCTCAATTTTGGCGCGTCCATGCGCCCATGTCACATTACCTTGTGAAGCTTTACCCCATATGGAATGAACCTCATCGAGGAACGCAGGAAGGAATGACCCTGGTCCATGTACCGTGTTCTTTGCAGCTGCATTCTCAGCCGCTATTTCATACATCAATAATCCTGCGAGCACTGCGAGAAACTTGTCGTCCCGATAAGCTGCCATGTAGGCGCCGCAAACTGTGCCAATGGCACACCCAGTCTGTTTCAAACCATGGATTAGTTTATCATTTTTGTCGAACTGAAATGCATTGAGGGGATCTTACTCCTGTAGCTTTACTAAGTAATTCGTGACCATTCTTCACTGCAATAACGCGATATCCATCACTTAGGTAGTCGACTGCTCCGGTAAGAAGGACAATATTTCCTAGTGAAACCCATTGTCAGCGATACCAGGTCCATTACTGGGTGGTCAAATACATACGCTCCCTACGTGCTAGATCTCTAGCCAAGGTAGCCTTTTCCACATCATTCAACGAACTCGGTCCACTATCGACACCCCGCTGCGTAAGATTGCTCGTATTTCCATAGACCTGCCGTATTTCTCGCTCGTTCCCTTTAATGAGATCAAAGTAGCCGCCAGCCATCAACGTCTTGACCGCATCTCGGCGGATTGCGGTGGCTCCAGCACCAACGGGATCGAGGACGACGGGGTTGCCGTTGGTATTATATGCTTTGATTGCTTTGAGATATTCCCCAATGCTTGCGCTGGTCAGTGTGCCCATGTTGATGACTAGGCCGCCTCTGTGGACGGCGAGGTCTTTTGCTTCATCGCCGTATTGGGACATTATGGGTGATAGACCGCTGTAGAATTCAAATATCAGTAACAATCAATGCGAAAAAAGAGTGGGAAGTCATACGCTGAGATAGCCACATTCGCAACAAAATTTGCAACAACAAAATTTATCATGCTGTGGACGATAGGGTGACAGTTCACCACCTTTTGAACCACTTCCGGAACAGCCGCAGCCAGTGCGCCCGCATCGACAGACGAAGAGATCTCAGGGCTTCCTGTAATGAAAGGCGGCGGTATAGCTATAGCCTGTTTGAATTGTTCCGCAACTGACTTGGGATCGTCTGCCGCGATGATTGCGCTGACTATAGCTACGCCATCGAGGGCCTTGTTTTGCCCTGCTGATTGGTACAGTACCCGTTGCACATTGGACAGATTGATGCCTCCGATTGCGACTGTGCCAACAGTGCGATTGAGACGGCTGATACTATCAAGTATGGTCTTTACACCTGCTGTGCCAATGATGTTTTTTGTATTTGTTTTCCTATCAATCTTCTTAGTCTCCTACACAGTTCAAAAAGGCATCTTATTATCGTGGTTGGATACTCACGTCGGAGTGGCAAACAACGTGCCAATGCCTAGATAATCAGCCCCTTCTTCAACAGCCTTCACGGCCTCTTCGACCGATGATGCACTGATTCCGACAATGGCGTCTTTGCTCAGAATCTTCTTGGCGGCAGTTATTGCTGTAGCAATGCATTAATGACACTGTTTCTAAGACCCAAAATGACAGAGATTCCTACACATATCATCTTGTCCCAGATGCACACCCTCAGCACCAGACGCCATAGCGACATCCACACGGTCATTTATAATAAGAGGAACATTGTATCGTTTCGTAATCTCATGAAGCCTCGTAGCTGTTTCCACGAGAAGTCCTGTGTCACTCGTTTTGTCTCTGTATTGGACGATAGTAACTCCTGTATGGCATCAATGAATTGCACATTGCTCATGATTCATGCTGATAACTTACCACCCTTACACGCCTCCTCAACAACTTTGTAGATATCTCGGCTTCCGAGTATCGCAGATGTAGAGTCTGTGACTAAGTAAAGACTGAGGTCGAGCGTCATGGTGCTCATATCAACCGTGGCTGTACCAATTGAATAGCTTTGTACTTTTCCGAGGATGCCAGTCTATGATCAGAACAACAAGATATGAATGACAAAATAGATGGTCCTGAATGGCAGTCGTGATAACCCTAAGTCCGGGATATGAATCTGTTGACAACGGGTCAGCATGTCTCAGCACAAATGAGTGAGCATATCAATGATTAACTCCGTCAATCCCAAGTCCCGTATATGTGAATTTGAGCAACATCTTTTCGATACCACTAGTCTCACAGATGGGCAACTGCTATATCGCTATCAGATATACCCCGCCATACTTCGGAGCAAGTCATATCGTGATGCAGAAAACTAGAATCCGACTGAACTTACATACAAAAAAGCCAAAGTACCTGTCGCTAATCGAATATCAACAATAGATTGTTTATGTCCAATGAGCAGGTCTCATAGATTGTTGTGCAAGTCTTCGATCTTTGCAAATTCCCCCACTACGAAAAGCGTCGTAAAATAAATTACCATAATACATGTTCTAATTTAGCATACGGAGGTAGTTACTTGTTTGGGTAAGTACAAAAGATTTTATGGCCAAAATTTCGAAAATTCAGTTGCCGTCTTCCCGAGAAGTCAGCTGACGTACGTAATTTTTCGAGTCGTGTATTTTATTGTTGCTAAAGTCCTAACAAATTCGATCACGTACTGGTATTCGCCAATTACGAATTTCCCTGTAATTGGTAATTAAAATACGTGGGCGCATCCTAGCCACTGATTGGCCACGCGGCGTTAGGCGATGGCGGCCGTTGTTGCCTTTTTCTTACTCACTCCATTTTTGTTTCTCTTACAAATATTCCTCTTCCTTACACACAGATTGGAAAGCATCATTCTTCCTACACCCATCCCAAAAACCTATAATCGCCATCAGTGTTGACTTAAAGTCATCTCGCTACAGCAGTGCGTATCCAGCCAGCCCACATTCACCCAACCCATTTCCCGTATTCATCCATCCGAGTCGAATTCGTCAACATTCTGACCCTCTCTTGTCTTCCAGATTCGCTCGATTCTGCTCACTTTCATCAAAAGCCATCCCCGTTGGTTTTTGGACTCCCATCAAATTCCGTCGCAACGTTTACTGCCAGCGAACAAAGACAGCTCGAGGTCGAGAGTCTGTTCATGTATTCGCCCTCCGTCAACGCTTTTGAACACCATTTGCCGCTTAAGCTGCATACGTTTCGCTACGTGCGGAAACCGTGTAGTATACACTCCAGATCCTGTGGTTGAACCGTTGTGGCCGTCGATTACTAGACGTTCATCATTCTCATTAAGTTTCTTGCAAATTTTGAGGTACAATTTTACCGCATGTATCTTTGCGATCGAACGATTTTCGTTGTGTCTTCTGTCGTCCGCTTTTCGCACAAACCGCCCATTCTCGCTCCTTGCAAAAGTTTCTTAGTTTAAGATCTCCAATTCGACACCATGGCTACCGTCAACGTTCGTCGGGATGTTACCGATCCCTTTTACCGTTACAAGATGGAGAAGCTCCAAGCCAAGATCGAGGGTAAAGGTAACGGTATCAAGACCGTCGTTGTGAACTTGAACACCGTCGCCCAATCCCTTGCCCGTCCTCCGGAGTACGTTATCAAGTACTTCGGTTTCGAAATTGGAGCCCAGGCCAACGCAAAGCCCACTGATGACCGCTGGATCATTAACGGTGCTCACGATGCTCCTAAGCTTCAGGACTTGTTGGATGGTTTCATTGACAAATTCGTTCTCTGCAAGAAGTGCAAGAACCCTGAAACCGAAGTCATCCTCAAGGACAACCGTATCACTCTTGACTGCAAGGCCTGCGGCCAGCGATCTGAGGTTGATCCCCGTCTCAAGCTAAGCACTTTCATCTTGAGAAAAACCCCTACCAAGGGCGGTAAAAAGGACAAGAAATCTCGTCGTGACAAGAAGAAAGAGAAAGACGAAACCAATGGAGAAAAGAATGGCAGCCCAGGAGAGAGCAATGCTTCTGACGAAGGCGAAAATGGCGATGTCGAAATCCCAGCTGGTAGTGACGACGAGATCGTCGCTGGTGCTGAGAAGATCAACATCCAGGATGAGAATGAGGAAGAGGTTCAGTGGTCCGTCGATGTCTCCGAGGAAGCCGTCAAGGCCCGTGCTAAGGACTTGCCCGACGATCTCAAGCGAACCTTGATCTTGGAAGGCGGCGAGGATGAGGATGAAGAAGGCGGTGCTACCATCTACGATCAGCTCGGAAGTTGGATCATCAAGGAGGCTGAAGAGAAAGGCGGCGTCGCCAACGTCAGCGACATCGACATCTACATGAAGGCTAAGGACCTGGGCATTGAAAACAAGCATAAGACTTTAACTGTGCTTGCTCAGACCATCTTTGACGAGAAGATTGTCAAACAGATTCCATCTCGTGCTGGCATGCTCAAGAAGTTGATCACTTCCGAGCGCCATGAGAAGGCCTTCCTCGGTGGTACTGAGCGTTTCGTAGGCAAGGACCATCCTGAGCTCATCTCTCAAGTACCGGCTATCCTTCTCGGATACTATCAGAACGATCTTGTTTCTGAGGATGTCCTCACCGCTTGGGGCAGCAAGGCCAGCAAGAAGTATGTCGATCCTTCTACCAGCCGAAAGGTTCGCAAGGCTGCTGAAAAGTTTCTCGAGTGGCTCTCGACTGCCGACAGCGATGAGAGTGAAGAAGAGTCTGAGTAAAATCGCTCGATTCACTCAATTAAGAGCAGCTATCACGTAGCACACTACACTCATTTGTTGTCAATGTGTTTCGAGTGTTCTGTCTTTACACGCCAAATCTGACTTGATTTTGTTTGCCTTGCTGTGTTTTGCTGTCCGCACACGATGACAATTCAGTTGATTACTATATTAACTATTATGTTTGAGTTGATTTCCACCAAAGCAATTAACTCAACTTATCAATCAAATTTCTCCACTCACTTTGAGTATATACAATAACGATTCGTAATCCTTCGTATTCGGATGTCCACTTTTAGAAGACTAGAGTTATACAGCTTCCACAGACGCAAATTTCCATCTCCCTCTCTTAGCAGCATCATCATTAAACCTCTCCAACTCCTTCCGCAATCGCCACCTATCCCCGTTTCGCGATCTCGTGGTAGAGGCTGACGATGTGGTCGTAGTAGTCAACAACCCTTGCCAAAAGATAAACCACGTTAAATCCTTATTCCACGCTTCCATGGCTTGTAACGCGTTACTAACAAGGTGCATATCCCCGTTACCGCTTGCGGCATGTTGTTTCTGTACAGCCTGCTCCTGCTGTTGTTGTGGTGGATGCCGATGGTAATAATCAAAGTAATACCTGGCCCCGACGAATTTCGTGATCCATTCTCCGATGAATTCGGCCAGTTCGTCGCCGATGGCCAGTGGGACTCGTACATGAGCGAGAATATTCACGAATAGTATTAGGAGAGAGCGCCAGAGGATATGATGTTGTGTGAAAGAGCGTGTGGTAGTATTCGACAAACTCAGGTCTGGGTTGTTAGGTTTGAGTAGATCTTTTGATATCTGTGGTGCTGGGGGTCGCCGGTTTTGACGCTCGAGGGTCTTCTCTGCATCAATGAGGACTTTTTTCCAGTTTTCGAGGTATAATCGGCGCCAGCGGGGGAATTCGGTCGCCACGCGTGAGGACATGAAGTCACCTGCTAGTTCGCACATGCTTGTCACTGCGTCGCAGGCCGCGGTGGTGACGTATGTTTCTTCTTTGATGATGCTGTGATCTTCTGGTTTGGGGTTGGTTGTTGCTCGAGAGATAATATCCGTTGATGAGGAGCTTGTCGTTGTTTCGAGATATATGGACGTAGTTGCGGCAGAAGGAGGAGCAATCCGTCCACTTACTGGCGGCCATAGCTCGTTGATAAGTGGGAGAAAACTGGTCTGATTCTTCGACAAAATGGGTAAAGCCTTGTTGAGAAGGGAAAGAAGTGATCTCCTCAGGAACGGGGACGGTGAGCCAAGATGTGGAGGTACAGATTTGACTATTTGCAAAAGTAAATTGTGTGATTTGCTGAGAGGTTTAGGGGCGTCTTCTGGATCTTTCGGCGTAGGAAGAGATTCGTCGGCTTCATCGAGAGGGTTCGCGTTCGCATTGTTGAGAAGTCCTTCAATATCGTCGTCTCCTTTGGGAAGTGGAGGTCCATCTAATTCTCGTGTCCAGGGGCGTTGAGGGTGCGATACTCGTTCTTCGTCTAACATGGTATCCATTTCTTCGATACGTGCTCGTTTAGTTTTTCTCTGAGCAATATCTTCCACTAATCTGGCGACTGATAATGGTTCATATGCTTGTTTTGTATGTTCCAAAAGGTTTTCCTGTCCATCCTCAGTGATAGCCAGTAGTTCAGGAGTCTTACTACCTTCTTCGACAATCGCGGCAAGACTCGAATAGAGTAAGTCAACAAGTTTTGGATAACCATGATACATGTCAAGAATGCCAAAAATCGAGCGAACCAGATCATCTAGGTATGGTATAAGACCAGCCCCAGAAAGTTTGACCATCATCAAAAGGACCTGTGGAGGATAGGGCGAGACGTCGAATGTATTGAGCTTGAGCGCCACTGAATTGACAAGATAGTCAACATTCCCGATCAGCATTGCGCGAGTATCTGGATAATTGCAGGATCGTGTGATTATGTTCAAACACGCCATCGCGTGGGTTTGTAAGTTTGGGTTGTTCGAGGCGAGGAATTGAAGGACAGGGTACAAGGCATCTATCAACTCTGGCCGAAAATCTTCTTTCAGTTGTTGGGCTTGTAGAGCCACGGCCTCTAATGCAAGTGCAGAGACCCTCCAATCTCTTGGATCGATCGTTGGTGGTTCATTCAAAACTGGAAGTGCAATGGAATACAGTTCCTCAATCATTGTCGTACGAGACGAGAGAGTAGCAGATGTGTCAAAGGTCAGGAACTCGTCAATGCCATTCGGTGCTTCAGATCGTAAGAACTGCAAGGCCAGCCACAAAGGTGCAACGACAGCATCACCCGAAGCTTGATGGACCTGATTTATAATATATCTAGTGATAGCTTCGCCCGACTGTGTATGACTGAGCCTTGTGACCATGGATGTCATATCTGTCAGTGTCTGCTGCTGACTGCGGTGTTCCAGAAGTACTGGCGGAAATGTCTGCAACGCGTTTTGTTTGCCTATAACAGCGAGCTCCAAACCCCCCGAAGAAGGACGCACGGCCATAGGCGCGGACTTTGATGATCGAACTACTGCCGCGACACTATCACAGAGTCCGATCGCGACGTTACTCTCTAGTAAAGCCGAACTTGACTGTACCTGAGAAAGAATTTGAAAAGCAATGGTGATTTGTTTGATAGCCCTTTGCTTTGCAGCTTCGTCGTTGCTCTGCATGATCCTCTGGAAGGAAGTCGTCCATATATGAAGTAGTTCCTTGAGCACATCCACAGTTTGGCTCCGCACTGTGGCTAGATGGATCAATGAGGTATAAGCATTATTTGGAGCATCGCCATCGTCAGCATCCGAGAGAACCACCATGGTCTCAACGATAAGAGACAAAGAGTCCTTCAAAGACTTCGAGCATTCTTCAATTACCATCACGCAAAGATTGAGAAGAGCATCGCGCACTGCTTGCCGTTCATGCTGTCTAACTTGAACGACGTTTGCTAGGGCAAGCTTGATTTGTCCGGTTGTCGCTTTGAGCCATGACTCGTCGAGAACCAATTTGTCACTTGATTCATTTTTATGTTGTTCTCCATACACAGTGTTATCATTGAGAACAGCCCGAAGAATACTTTCTAATAACTGAAGGGATCCATCCAGGACTTTGAAGCTCCTCCGCGCTCTAGTGGTTGGTTTTACAATCTTTGTCAAAGCTGAGACGACACGAGGCATGATGCTTGCCAGAATTACTCTATCAGTAACCCGACTGAGAAGAGAACGAAGTGCTGATAGTGCTGATATTTGGACGGCAGTCGAAGCCCCTTCTGAAAGGCCTTCTAAAAGCAGATAAACAGTTTGGTCGATGATAGTAGCGGAACCGATTTCATTGAAAATAGTCTTCTCGGCCACTGGTCCTTGGAGCACCTGAAAGATAGCATCCATACATTCGAAGCTTGCGACTGATAGCTCTTCCGAGTCTGGTCTTAGAACGGCTTGCCCTCGATTCTGGGCCGGTGTGCCTCCAATCAAAATGGTCATGAGAATGAGCAATTGTTTCCCCATTTCCGGGGCCAGCTGAGCTCGCCATCCCTTCGCGACAAGGACTGTAATGCATTTGACAGCAGCCTCTAGACATCTTTGAGGTAGAGTTTGTGCTTGGTTGAACACTTGCGACAGAGGGAAGAACACATACTCGGCAAGTTTTGCGTCCAGTGCATCCCCACTTCCTAATGGTTCGAGCACGGCGTACAAGCCGTCTAGTGCTTTTTGAACATCACTAGGATGGTTCTGGAGTGTACGAAAGCTCAAAGCTGCGGAGCTGAGCTCAACACATACAGGGCGAAGCTTTATGAGATGAAGTTAGAAGCATTTCGATACATTGAAGAAGCGAAAGCATACCTTCCTGAACGTCTCCTGTCTCTGGGCCTCCATTTGATGGTGCCTAATCCATATACCCAACGTGGCTTAATACTTCAGTTATTGTTGTCGTCAATGACACATTTTATCTTAGAAATATGCGTAGATATTCACTGAAGTTGTTAGATTCAAACAGTTCATCTCCATCTAATCCGCCGCATTTTCTGCCGCATTTATACCTAGGCGGTCTATATATAGCTGACCGCCTTCATCATAGTGTTGAGCTTTCCTGTAATGACATCTGGAATTATTTACAGATCAGTCGAAGGACATATCTTTTGAGAGATCTCAGAGAATCCGCTCAAATCACACGATTACATGCATTCTATCGATGACCTGCTTTGTTGACCTGTCCGCCGATTCCCCCGGCAGCTGTCCACGTGACGCTATAACTAATTAACGCGTCACTTCACGCGTCTTTGGAAAGTTTAGCCCGTTCCCACAGGATACAGCCTCATTCCGCTTGAAAGCCATCACCCACTACATTGTTCGGATAATTTCGATTCGGCATTGGTTTCTACTTAATCATCCCAAGGTTTTCTATGCGGCAATTCTTGCGTTCCTCTGTCCTGCATTGGCCTTCCACCAATTCGAGGAATCGCGGTTCACTTACGAGCCTATTCACGAGACCATACGATTTCATTCATGCGACTACAGTAGTAAATATTTCAAGGACCAGTCATCGAGCGGTTCAATTTCGCGACATTTCAGTTTGGACGCGTCGTCCAAAATTAGATATGCCTGAAAAGACTGGCACGAGGCAAGCTACGCTTGGGTATGTCAGAGATCCTCAGGCGACGATCTGGTGCGTGGATGTTGTCGCCGTACTGCCAGATGATACTGTTAGTCGCAATTACTGATTACGGCTAACGAAATATCACAAATGAATAGGAAATTCTTCGGGTCAGACAGACAAACGTCCTCAGATGCCACGAAACGCCAAACTACACTGTCCTTTTCCAATGGGAACAAGAGAAAAGAAGCAACTACCAGTGAGAAAGCTGTGGCCGAATCAAAAGATACTGAAGGACAAGATGACGTGGAAATAAACGGAGATGCACCGGTGGCCAAGGATGAGCCCACGTCACCTACAAAAGGTGTCAAGCGCGAGCAGTTTGTGGAAGCTGAAGAGAGCGACTCGGATATCCAGTCTGCCAACAAGAGACGAAAGAAGAACTCGAAAAGCCCACGGCCGAAGAAGACTGCCAAGGAGGTTCTCGCCGAGCGTCCGTCGTCGCCCAAGATAGCGAAAAAGGCCTCTGGAGAAGTGACTCCTGTAGAAGAAGACATAGATGAACCTGCAGAGGAGCCATCGGCCAGCGAAGAAGAAGATGATGAGAAACCAGAAATCAAGAAGAAGCAAATTGAAAAGATTCAAGCAACTTTGAAGAGTACCGGCAATGATCCGTATCCTGACTGGAGGGCGGGGGAACCTGTCCCATATGCTGCACTGTGCACGACGTTTTCTCTCATTGAAATGACAACTAAGCGCTTGATAATTCTAGCGCATGCGTCACTATTCCTACGTCAAGTACTAAGACTCACTCCGGAAGATCTGTTGCCAACCGTTCAATTGATGATTAACAAACTGGCAGCCGACTACGCTGGCATTGAACTGGGTATTGGAGAGTCTTTGATCATGAAGTCAATTGGAGAAACTACCGGACGAAGCTTGTCTGTTATCAAAGCTGACCAGCATGAGATTGGAGATTTGGGTCTGGTTGCGGCAAAGAGTAGACTAAACCAGCCTACGATGTTCAAACCAAAGCCATTGACAGTCAGGGGCGTCCATGAAGGGCTACTCGCGATTGCCAAGGTCCAAGGTCATGGATCCCAGGATAAGAAGATCTCGGGTATAAAGAAACTTCTGTCAGCGGCAGATTCGGCCATCGCAGGCAAGGGAGCTAAGGGAGTGGATATCAAGCAGAATAAAGGAGGTCCAAGTGAAGCCAAATTTCTCATCAGGTTTCTCGAAGGAAAGCTAAGACTTGGATTGGCTGAAAAAACGGTTCTCGTTGCTCTCGCGCAGGCAGTAGTCACTCATGAAGCAGCCCTCAAAGGCGAAAAGTCTCCAAGCGCTGAGCGTCTGGCCCAGGGAGAGTCTGTACTAAAGCAGGTGTACAGCGAACTTCCAGCCTATGAAGTTATCATTCCCGCTATGCTGAAGGAGGGGATCTTCAACTTACCAAAAGTCTGCAAGCTACAACCTGGTGTTCCGTTGAAGCCCATGTTGGCGAAGCCAACTAAATCCATCACCGAGGTGCTGGACAGATTCGAGGGCAAGGAATTCACATGCGAGTACAAATATGATGGCGAACGAGCTCAAATTCACTATGTGTCTCCGGACTCGATCCATCAGTACCCGAATGCGACTGCTACTCTTCAGAAGGATGCCAAGGGTCTCAGCTCGATCTTCTCGCGAAATTCAGAAGATTTATCCAAGAAGTATCCCGATATTCTAGCAAAACTGGATACCTGGATTAAGCCAGGCGTTACCAGCTTCGTCCTTGACTGTGAAACGGTTGCGTGGGATATGGCAAACAAAAAGGTTCTTCCCTTTCAGCAACTCATGACCCGTAAACGAAAGGATGTCAAGGCTGAAGATGTCAAAGTCAAGGTCTGTGTCTTTGCATTTGATCTACTCTTCTTAAATGGCGAGCCCACAGTCAAAAAGTCTCTCCGCGAGCGTCGCCAGCTCCTGCATGAGTCTTTCCATCCCACGGAGGGAGAGTTTGCATTTGCTGAACATTCCAACACCAACGAGCTCGATGAAATCCAGAGTCTTCTGGAAGAGAGTGTTAAATCCTCATGCGAGGGTCTGATGGTCAAGATGCTGGATACAGAGGAGAGTGGCTATGAACCTAGTAAACGAAGTCGGAATTGGCTCAAGGTAAGTTTGCATAGCAATATCTTGTTTTTATTTCTCTAACAAATACTGCAGGTTAAAAAAGATTACCTTTCAGGTCTCGGAGACTCTCTGGACCTCGTCGTCCTAGGAGCATACTTTGGCCGAGGAAAGCGAACATCAGTCTACGGGGCTTTCCTATTAGCAGCATACAACTCTAGCAAACAGACTTTCGAAACTATATGTAACATCGGTACGGGCTTTTCGGAAGCCTTACTGGAAGAGTTGCACAAAGAACTCTCTCCCCTCGCCATCGACCGTCCCAAGCCCTTCTACGAACACTCCACAGTCCCCAAAGAACAGCCAGACGTCTGGTTCGAGCCTCGCCTAGTATGGGAAATCAAAGCTGCGGATCTTACCCTCAGTCCACGTTACAAGGCTGCATCGGACGAGGTTGTGGGAACATCCGGTGCTGGGAAGGGTATTTCGCTGCGTTTCCCTCGATATATCAAAGCGCGTGATGACAAGAAACCTGAGCAGGCGACTACTACCCGAGCCGTGGCGGATATGTATCGCCGACAGGAAGCTGTGGTCAAGGAGAGTGCTGGGAAGGGAGGTGTTGACGATGACTTTGAGTATTAGTGTTTCCTGGTATCTGGGTACATCTGTGTCTATTTGTATGATTGCATCGAAGAAAGATTGTCGACGAGACTAATTGGTACCAACATGTGATTTTTCCGTAAGTACAAGCATGAACACGTGCTGCCAGGGGTCGCTTAGGTTACCCTGCAGTACCCAGACCTTCCCTATCGTTTTAGCCCCGGGACAAGCTATGCACTGACTAAACTAGCGGCCGCACTGGCCGCGTGGGCAGTTAAGCCTTTTAAGGCATCTTGACATGCCACGCGATGCACGTGTATTCAGGCACCGTCGATTATTTGTTAGATCGAGATGTAGTCTCGATCTCGCTTCACGATGGAGATTAATTAATTGAAGGGTTTAAGCGACTACAACCCGTATATAACTAACCGACTCTCTTCTTTCCACTCTTCACCATGAAGTTCCAGTCCATCCGGAAAATTTCAAAATGGAGCGCGGATTGAAAGCGTCTATACTGTTGGCCACCATTGTGTGCGCCTCAGTCTCTACAGCCAAGTCCGAATGTACCGATAAAACTGCTCCCATGCAGATGCGTCTGGCATATGCTGGAGACCGCGGCATGACCGTCAGCTGGAATACCTACTCCAAGCTGGACCATCCCTCTGTTCGATACGGACTGCATCCTGATTCCCTTGATCGCAAGGCAGTTTCCGATGTGTCGGTCACTTATCCTACCTCCACCACCTACAACAATCATGTCAAGATCAATGGTCTCAAACCAGATACTCTGTATTACTACCAGCCGCAGTGTGGCAATTCCAGCCAGATCTATAGCATGAAAACTGCTCGTCCGGTTGGTGATAGCACCCCGTTCACCATTGCCGTGGCTGGTGATATGGGGCTGATTGGTCCTGACGGTTTGACGACCACTACTGGTCCTAATGGAGGCACTGCACCCCTCGGTCCCGGTGACAACAACACCATTCAGTCGATGGAGTCGCTGAAGTCTGAATGGGACTTTTTCTGGCACCGTGAGTACCAATCACGATTTTATCATCTGATTGAGCTAATTGGGTTATACAGCTGGTGACATTGCCTACGCCGATTATTGGCTGAAGGAGGAAGCTCAGGGTTTTCTTCCCAACTACACCGTCGCCGACGGTCAAGCACTGTATGAGAAGTTCTTGAATGAATATTTCGATGAGATGACTGCTCTTACTGCCGATCGTCCTTATATGGTTGGACCTGGCAACCACGATTCCAACTGTAAGCATCTCTCACGTGATTCCAAGTCAGCAAGCAAACATGAAGAGCACTTCAGGTCTCTGAAGTCTACCTAGGTATAATTCAAGCTGACATAAATTTCCTCGACTATAATATAGGTGACAACGGTGGTACAACCAGCAACGGTGTCGCCTACAACATCAGCATCTGCCCCGTCGGCCAAACCAACTTTACTGGTTTCCGTAACCATTATCGCATGCCTAGCCAGGAGTCCAGCGGCGTTGAAAATTTCTGGTACTCCTTCAATCACGGCATGGTTCACTTCATCCAGTTGAACACCGAGACCGACATTGGCGGTGGCTTCGTTGCTCCTGACGAGCCTGGTGGTTCTGAGGGCATGAATTCGGGTCCCTTTGGATCTTATCCAAATGAACAGCTTGACTGGCTCAAGAATGATCTGGAGAGTGTGGATCGTAGCAAGACCCCTTGGGTTATTGCCGGTAAGATCTTTTCCCGTGATCTTATTCTTGACTTGGCCATCATCTAACATTATTAAAAACAGCCGTCCATCGCCCTTGGTACGTAAGTGCCAAAAACACTAGCGGCAGCATCTGCACCATCTGCAAAGACGTCTTTGAGCCCTTACTCGTCGAATACGGCGTTGATCTCGTCATGCAAGCTCACACCCACTATTACGAGCGCAATCAGCCCCTGAACAACTATGTCATTGACCCCGCGGGCCTCAACAATCCTCAGTCTCCATGGTATATCACGAGCGCTGCACCAGGCCACTACGATGGTTTGGACAGTCTTGTCCGTCCTCTTAAGCCTTATGTGGTTTATGCTCAGGATACTGCTTATGGATGGAGCAAGATTACCTTCCATAACTGCTCGCATATGACTCATGAGTTTGTGGCTAGTCGGAATAATACTATCCTTGACACTGCTACGCTTTTCAAGGATCGCAAGTGCGAGCCTGGGACTGGTGGCGACGATGGTGGTGACGACACCTGCGAAATCTAAGCATAAGAATCGAGGGCTGTTGAAGCTCGACGGGGACGCATAACATCTCTTTTTCTTTTCTTCTTTTTCTCTCAGGATTCCGAGCCGTGCAGTTGACGGATTGACTTGGTCCATCTCTTCCTTTTTGATATTAGACCTTTCTTCCTTCTCTGAGATCTTCCCTTTTGTCTACTTGTGTAATATTACTGACCTCCAATATGGATGTGACTGGATACCAGTCATGGTAATACAGGCTCAGATATTTGTATATATCATTATATTATTGCAATTATTGTAACTGATATTTCTCTGCAACCGCAGCATTTTCAACCAACCAATATTAATCAAAGAGGTTACCCAAATCTAGACCAGTGCCAAACACCGCGCAATTCTCCCAGATCGAAAAATGATTTGAAACAAAAGCATTTCGTCGTGAGCAAAAAACAAACACCGGGACCATCCATCTACCCCATGTACATGGATTATGTGATATAGTTGAAAATATGAAAAGGTCAAATAAGAGATAGAAAATCGTGACGATATGAATTATTCCTCGACAAACTTTCTCTTCACACCGTTCCCATTCGAGACTCCTCCTGATGAGCCCGATCCGGCTGCTGCTTGTACTGACGGAGGAGGCCCAGGTTTCCTCTCAGCCTGCATAGCAGCCGCCTGCCTCTTCTTCCAAGCCGCCTTGATCGCCGGGGCAGCACGAATGAGATCTTCCTCTGTGACATGATCCTGAATCGACTCTAGAACTTTCTCCACTGTCGAAATATGGTTCGCATCCTTCTTATCCTCCCGGAAACGCATATATCGCCATCGTCCACGATCGTCTTGGTAACATTCAACTATTATATCATCCAGCGGTATTTGAAGAGCTTTGAGTGCTTCCCATTCCGATTGCGTAACGTGCATCTCGCTAAAGATGCGGTGTTCATTATTATTATGAAGTACAAAAAGATGGAAAATCGGCATAGCATCGTAATCGTAATACGGCTCAACAATCCCATCCGCCTCGTCATCCGTATCCGGCTCCAAAAGCGGGAATTCAAGCCTCATCCGAAAATCGATCGTATTCTCTGATGGTGGTTTCCACTTCAATATATGCTCATCCGTACCGATTTTGTAAGGTGTGCTTCGACATGTGAAAATCAACCCGTCATTTCCGTGAATTTTCTTCACTTTGGGGATAATTTCGCGAAACATCATCTCGATACCGTAACTGAATTGAGTCGATTTATCCTCCACGGCGAATATTCGATGTTGTTTCTCTTCGGGGTATTTCTTGTACATGGCGTTATAAGGTTTGAGGACGTTTTCCTTGAAATATGCCAGTCGTTTGTCCAGTGTTCGATGCATAAGACTCTTCCCGTCGAGAACCATGCAGTCAAAGACGAGATATTTCAACTGCGTGGACCCATCCTCATAGGTATCAAGCACCAACTCTCCATCCACAAGCGTGCCCACATGAAAGGACTGAAAAGTGTCATCATTCGGTAACGGGAAATGCAACTGCGGCACATATCGATAATCATTCTTCCGATCAATCAAATAATGAACCTCAGGTGTATCGGAATCAGGGTCCCCGCTAGTAAAGTACATCAAACACCTGATACCGTCCGTCTTTTCACACACGTAGTAATCTTCCTTTTGGAGTTCGATCAGGTGTTTTGCGGAGAAGGAGACTGGTTGCGCGCCGGGGAAGCTTGTGCTTTTGCGGTCGAGGAGTTCTGCGACTTCGCGACGGAATTGTTCTGCGAGTTCGGGCTCGGCTTTAATGCCTATTTCATCGAGGTCGGGGACTGGGTGGCCCATTTTGTTGTTGTGTAGTCTTTTCAGTAAGTGTTATATGTCTGAGGTGTGTGCGAGGTTTGATCTCGGCCAAGTCCAGTATCTGAAAAAGTAACGACCGAAGTTTGAACCGAGCTGCTAAGAAGACAAAGTCAAATATTCCATCGCAGCTGCGTTTGTCAAAAGAAGTTATAATAAGTGAGTGTAATCTGTCGGCGGGAGTTGTAGCGTTCATTGAGTAATGTTCAGACTGAAGTTGGGGAAGCTTCATGTTGAAGTTCCGAATTCTTTGTTGCCTCAAATCTCGGGCATCAATCGGCTTTGTGTCGGCCACTACTTTGTGATATCTAACAGGCTCATGTCCCGCATTGTTTACAATCAAGCAATTGATAAATAAAATATCATTTCTAGAATACAGAATAAAATAAAGATACATCAGTGCGTATGTAGGGTATCATATGTTCGTCGAAATCAGACCACCGCCCGTAAACGCCCCAAACTGTACATAACCCAATAACAATAATACAGCCAAAAACAAGAGTGAGAAAGAGGGACAGCATAAGTCATCATCAGGTCACGCTAAGATGTAGCTGCCACAGCTGTCTTTGGTGTAGTGGCTACATTCGCAGGACGGTTAACGGGTGTTGCCTGAGGATTGGCCTGTTTCTTTGACACATCTCCTGCAGCAGAAGAGTCCTGTAGAGTAGACGACGCTGTGGCAGTAGCAGTACCCATAGTCGGACTCTCAGTCTGAAAGAGTCCATTTGTTTCTCCGTTCGTCGCCGGTCCGGTAGAGAATAGACCTCCTCCGCGAGCGCCGCCGAGGACGTTTGACAACATTTCCTTCATACGCACGTAATGATACTTCTTGCGTGTTGGTATCAGCGTATGAACAGCTAGTGGTGTCGGATGTGACCGCGAAATAGCAGCCATGACGGCATCGCGCTCTTCGTCCGAGTCAACAGGACCGTTGTTCTCAAAATCATCTTGTAGAGGAGCATTGGCATCAATCGCAGCTTCTATAATCAAGTTAGTACCAATACGCAAATTTAAGGTACAAAAAGAGAGCCTGACTTTGTTGACGAGCTTGATTCTTCTTCTGATAAGCTTGCAAAAGCATATCATACGGTAGTGAACGACCAGGAACCGCACGCTTCGCACCCATAGAATGGCTCTTGCAAGTAAGCGATCTCGCACACATCGACCCATTCGGCAACAGAACACCACATTGCTTCTCAACATCCACCGGACCCTTGGGTTTAGGTACTTTTGGTTTAGGCTCTTCCTTCTTTTTCTTCTTTTTCGGTTCTTTACCATCCTTCTCATCTTCGCCATCTGCCGCTTTGCGTTTCTTGCCTTTCTTCGGTCCATCGTCTGCCATTCCCTTTACCGCGCCCTTTTTAGCGGTCTTTTGCCCCTTGATTCCGTCGTCATCTTTATCGTCATCTTCACCGTCCTTACTATCGGCGATCTTGGCTTGATTTTTTGCATCACGAGCCTCTTTCTTTTTACGCGCTTTCTCCTGTTTAGCCTTTAAGCATTCTCGGATGTGTTCCACAGCGGTGGTTTTTAGTTGTGGTCTTTTGCAATGTTTGCAAATCACGGTCTCGAGTTCTTCTTCTCGTGGTTTTCCAGATGGGAAGGCTGCGATCGTTTTGGCGTCCATTTGCGGAAGGACGGGGGAGCCACCGGGCGATCCTGAAGCGTCGACATCCTCTATACAATAGTACACCAAGTAATTAATACTGCAGCCCAGAAGATCGAGACAGAGCGCGAGATGCTCACCTTGCGGTTCAGACTTATTCCCTGTCTTGGCGCCCTTCCCAGCCTGCTTCTTCAACTTGATTTTGCCAGGTTTGGTATCTTTCTCTGAGAACTTGTACCCTGACGCGTCCACAAAATTGATACTCGCTATACACTCGCAATAAAAAAAATATTAGCATGACCAAACTTCCTCGAGCCGGAGACAGCACATATTCAAAACGCACCCTGACCCGCTGCCATAGTCTTTAGAGTGGAGAGAAGAGATAAGGGGAGCGTAAAGAAGAGATCTAGCACCAGTGCATGAGTCTCCTGAGACTGTTGCAAGATTCTGGGCTAGAATGAGGTCAAATAAAGAGAAAAGTAATGATCGTCGGTTGATGGCTTGCTTGATACTCGGGAAAGCGGAGTTGCTTAATCCATCAATGCATCATTTATATCTGTGGGGGTTGGTCACGTGATGCTATTATGGACAGTAAGTTAAGCGCTGATTGAAGTAAGCATATTGGTCTTTTGTCTATAAAGAATAATGTACAAGTCATAATAGTACAGATTATCGATATCGTGCAAAGCAGAGACTGCTGTTTGTCCCTCCAAATCCAAAACTGTTTGTCAAGGCTATGTCTACCTTCCGTTCCTGTGCTTCGTTGGCAGCATAGTTGCAGTCGAATTCAGCTGTTCTGGTCCCTAGATTGATGGTAGGTGGCATAATACTCTATCAGAAGTAAGCTGTGAGCTGCGTCGTGTCTAAACAAGCCAATGATATAGAATTATACCTCGTGAATAGCCAGGACGGAAAAAATGGCTTCAATAGCCCCAGCTCCTCCTAATAAATGTCCAATAGCACCTTTGGTGCTGCTCACATTAATATCAGCAGCTTTCTGTTTCCCCTGTCCTCCTGTAGTGTCCAGTAGCAAAGCCTTGACAGCAGCATTTTCAGCCGCGTCACCCACAACAGTCGATGTTGCATGGGCGTTAACATAATCGACAGCTGAAGGGGGAATCTTGGCATGCTTGAGAGCTCTTCTCATCGCTGATAATGCACCGGCACCGTTTTCTTTTGGCGCGGTGATATGAAATGCATCTCCTGATGTGCCGTATCCTTTGAACTCAGCGTAGATGCGGGCGCCTCGTGCTTTGGCATGTTCCAGTTCCTAGAATTTGTCAGCAAACACCCAATACCCAATACCCAATGTTGCAGCGCCGAATTGGCACTAGGAAGTGCGAAATTTACTTCGAGAATCATAACAGCAGCACCTTCACCAACAACAAACCCCTGCCGATCCGCATCAAAAGGCCGAGATGCTTTGGTAGGATTTTCATTAAAATCCGTCGCCAGGCTTCTTGCTCGCGCAAAACCGCCTAATGCCAAAGGATGAATGCAAGACTCTGCGCCACCTGTGACCATGACATCTGCATCGCCAAAGGCGATAAACCGAGCGGCATCTCCGATGGAGTGTGCTCCGGTAGTACATGCAGTCGTTGCAGCATGATTCGGTCCCTAGTTGTTTCTTAGAGTCGAAGATAGGAGTAAAAATTGGACTAGGATGAATCTCACCATCAAGCCGTACTTCATCGAAATTTGCCCAGCACCAAGATTGATGAGTAACTTTGGGACAAATAGAGGAGAAACCTTTTTGTATCCCTAGCCGAAAGATCAATTCATGTTCGTACGTGATCATGTGGAGTGGACCTCACATTATTCTCAAACGCTACAACGGTATCATAAATTTGGTCGAAATTGCCAATACCAGATCCCAAGCATACTCCCTACAAAAATCAGCATCCCAGTCGAATTACCAGGATAGATAAATATACTGTAGCTTCACGCTGCTCATCAGACGTAGGTCGCCACGCAGCATCCTCCAGAGCTTCTTCAGTAGCAGCCACGGCAAATTGTGCAAAAGTAGCCATTCTTCGCTCTTCCTTTGAAATAATTAGCATCCAAGTCTCTCTCAGAAGATCAAATGAATACGTACATCACGATTCAACCATTCCGAGACCGTCCAACCTCCTTCCTTGCGATTCCCTAACGGTACAACCGCAGCAATCTGGGCTGGGATCTCGGAGAACCGGGGATGACGGTCTGCAACATTGACGATACCGCAATGGCCGTCGAGGAGACGAGACCAAGTACGACGGATGCCTTTGACGAGTTAGATACATAACATAGAAATAATTTAGAAGACTGACGACATACCAACGCCAAGCGGTGTAACCGCTCCCAGACCAGTCACGACCACCCTCCGCATGGCATTATGCAATTACGAGCCAGGCAACCAAGCAAGACTGTTGTAGACTGAAGATGATTGTAAACTGTCTATACAAAATACCTGATCTGGCTAGCCTGCAGAACCGCTTACTCTTTCTTTTTCGGGTAGGTCGCTAGCAGGTCGGTAAGATCGGTCCGTTAAACAAGTCTGACAGCTAACAGTAACAAATCTTATAGGACGATTCAACCAGAGAACAAAATTTGGCTGTGGAGGCGGACTGTTAATCCATCAACCAAAAGATGGAGTTGAAGAAAGTTGATCAAGAAAGGAAAGTCTGCACGACAGAACACATTACGCTATACTGTATCGGGTCTAGTGTATAGAGATATGGGTAGATAAGCACGTGATAAGATAGATATCGAGTGGGGCGATGGCATCCGAAAAAGGAAAGTCGATGCTATACCAACTGGCACGACTCGATCGATTTCTCCATTTTTCTGTGAAATAGAGTGGCACCAAAGTATGCCATAATGTTAATTATCATATAAGACTGCCTCCCTTTTTTTTTTCTTTTTGTCAATTGAGATTCCTCTTTCCGGACTGTCGGCAAAATGGCTATCTCTATCAAAAACGTCATTGTACTCGGCCTATTGGCCCTGTGTGCCGGAGTCCATGCTCACTCTGACCATCATCACAATGAAGATGAGGAAATAATCCTGACACAAAGTAAAAAGGAGGAACTTTTACTGAAATGGGAGCAAGAAGTATGGTCTTTTCTACCTTTTCACTATCACGATTACTGATTTGATTGGAAACAGTGGGGATTTTCTGGTGTTTCGACATTTGCGCATATGAAAACAGTCAAATGTCTCATTGAGCCGGATGAGAGGTACGATATTGCTGTTATTGGGGCACCATTCGATACTGCTGTTAGCTATCGACCAGGTGAGTCGACACCCAACTATATATCTATCTTATATTCCAACCTACTTACGATATAAGGCGCACGATTTGGTCCTCGCGCAATCCGCGCAGCCAGTGGCCGCCAGCTCCCAGGAACAAGCTACAACGCCCGCGCAGCCATAAACCCCTACAAATCATGGGCCACAATCCTCGACTGCGGCGACATCCCCATCACGCCCTTTGACAACGCACTAGCCGAACGACAAATGTATGAAGCCTTTTTAGAGTTGGGAACCCGTCCTGCAAAGACCACTTCCGCTCCCAACGATAAGGGGATTGGAGCTGGAAAACCGAAATTAGTCACATTGGGAGGTGACCATAGCATCGCCCTACCGGCACTAAGGGCTCTGTATCAGATATATCAAAAACCTATCACAGTACTACATTTTGATGCGCATCTAGATACCTGGAATCCCGTCCGATATGCCTCGTACTGGCTCTCGGAGCAATCCCGGTTTAATCATGGAAGTTTCTTCCACATCGCCAGTACCGAAGGTCTGATTTCGAATACCACCTCTGCGCACGCAGGTCTCAGGACAAGACTAACCGGTATCGATGACGGGGATTACACCAACCCCGGTCCCGAACAAGGATTCATGCGTATCCATGCCGATGATATCGACGACATCGGCACCAGCGGCATAATCGACTCAATCATAAACCGTATCGGCCTCGACCCCGATCAACCCGTCTATCTATCCGTAGATATCGACGTGCTCGATCCCGGCACTGCCCCTGGAACAGGAACCCCCGAACCCGGTGGCTGGACAACGCGCGAAATGATCCGTATCCTGCGCGGAATCGAAAAATTGAATCTCGTGGGCGCCGATATTGTGGAGGTTAGTCCTAGTTATGATAATGTTGGGGAGACGACTGCGTTGGCAGCGGCGCAGGTTGTGTTTGAGATTATTACGAGTATGGTTAAGGCTGGGTCAGGGAGGGATTTGGGGGGGTGGTATGGGAAGAAGGATGGGGAGGTTTTTGAGGGGGGGAAGGGGAAGGATGAGTTATAGGCAGTGGTGATATGAAGGTATGATGTGATGAATGATGAGTGTGTTGCTTCCAAGGTTTTAGTAGATATAAGTTAAGAATTAAGATATATATTTATATATATGTATATATATGCAAGTTATGCATAGGCGGAGTATCAAATAATTCAGTGAAAACTGTGACACGAAGCTGCTGAGAGGAACAATAATCAAAAAGACTGTCCTACCTAGGTATATCATGCATATGGACATCATTTGATAGAAGAGAGACAAGTTTGAAATTTCATAGATTTGATAGCTAGCTATTCGGAAGGAATTTGGAACCATGTTATATACGTAGAGCCATGATCACGCTATAAGAAAGCGTAACAATTTCTTCTATCAAAAGGGTGTCTCACCGGAACCTGCGCCAGACTAGACGAAGATCAACAGATAGAACAAAACACAACGCTTGAGATGGAAGCCATAAGTACGCAGAGAGAGAAATGGAATTGGATCTGTTTCTTTAGTTTCTGATTGACTCTGGCTGTGAGGGTTCACTGATATCGAAGAGTAAAATAATAATATTGGAATAGAGCAAGCAGATAGAGCGAGAAAAAAAAAGGAAATGGAATCGGGGAAATTGAGTGGTAATAAAGCGAGAGAACAAACAAAAATAATCCGGACGCCACATGATATCAAATCTGGTTAAAAAACGTATCATTCAGACCACTTGAAGCTTCAATTGCGTTGGAGAAGAAGAGGGTGAAAGTTGTGTTTGTGCTTGGGGGTTGGTTTCAAAGGTGTGTTCTGATCTTGCAGTTTCTTTCTGTCGGTTTGAATTTTTCTGGTTTATAGAACGACGCATTTGGATCTTTTCTTTGGGGCGGGTTCGAGAGCAGCGACAATAGCCTGGACATGTCAGTAAATACTATCCATACATATGTTTCCATGTTGCAGCGATAGCTGCAACTTTGAAGACAGAACAAACCTCATCAAAAACATCCTTCAACTTATACTGCGTCAGAGCCGAACATTCCACATACTTGACCGCACCCAATTCCTTAGCCATCCGATCCCCATCTTCCTTGCGCACAGGCTGCATCTTCTGTTTAGCCAATTTCTCGCGCACGGCAGGATCATCTCGCAAATCCGTCTGGGTGCCGACAATCAGGCACGGAACACCGGGACAGTGGTGATGGACTTCGGGAAACCATTTCTCTCGCACGTTCTCGAATGAGGCGGGGGAAGTGACGGAGAAGCAGACGAGAAAAACATCGGTTTGAGGGTAGGAGAGGGGCCGGAGACGGTCGTAATCTTCTTGTCCAGCGGTATCAAAGAGGCCGAGGGTATAGGGCTCGTCGCCGATCCTTTTGTGAACCGTTAGAATTGTTAAATCTTCATCAGTTTTATCGAGGGCACGTACATGACCGTCACAGCATAATTATCGAAAACAGTCGGAACGTATTCCGACGGAAACTTATTTGTCGTATACGAAATCAATAAGCAAGTCTTTCCGACCGCACCGTCACCGACAACGACACATCTAACGACTGTCAGTATAGACAGTAATTATAGAAAGGAAATTAGAGGTTCCGCGCCACAGCTCGTGATATGACGAGCGCGTTGCCAGCCTGATCAAACGGAATGAACGTACTTAATTGTAGCCACAACCATATTGCTCTTCCTTTTTTTTTTAATCCTTCTGCTTTATTGGATTCAGTATGCGGGGACGGTAGAGGGGGCGGTTGGGTTGTAAGTCGGTCGTAAAGGAGAATAAATGGGAATTGAACCGGTCGATCAACCCCGAGGGTGGCAGTTGTAGCTATCGACTGCAGTGTTGACGGAGAGAATAAGATAAGGATTAAGAGTAATAATTAGAATAAAGAGAAAGGACAAGATTGATAGATAGACAGTGGCAGGAGCAGCAGACAAGAAGCGTGATTGATGGTTGGAGAGTCGTGTCAGAGAGTGTCAGAGAACGGAGATAGACAAGGAGTAGTCAGTTTGTTGTTAGTTAGTCACTCAGTTTCATGTGGGGGTTCTCCCTCACCACGACTCACGGTTTAAGGTTGATACTGCGATACTACAGATAAATAGATGTTCTGTTTATTATATTAGATTTATTATTTGTACAGTTTCTATCCTTCCTCGACATCCAAGTGAAGCTGCAACAAGCTACCTTGGCGGTGAGTAGGACTCCATCCGACCCGTACCTCAACAGCTGTTACAGTATGCACTATCTAACTAGAATCCTTCGCCTTACTACGTAGTAACAATTCTACTCAATACTAATCAACACAAAATCCACAAACTTCGAAGAAAACAGAATCTAGAAACACAAACAGAAAATACAATTAAACCAGGAGAACAAAACAAAGAGTGGAGAATCAATGAGTCGAGAACTTCTCTACTGAGTTTATTCGTGGCTAATTGTTTGAGTCTTAGGTCTTAATCGATGACCCCTTATCATTTCTCTGGAGGAGTATTGTTTTGTATTCGGACGATATTTACTCTCATTACCACTGGTTACAAGTGGGTAATTTATGTATTTTCATGTATTATCATGTATTATCATGTTATATCTCGTACCGTCTTTACGACTTCGAAAAGATACATGAATCATGTTAACTGTTTTCTCTTCTATCATCTCTATAAATTGTAAGTGTAACAATATCTCCTTCCTGTTATATACTGCTGGTTCTGTACAAACCATAGAACCTTCATCACTCATAAATCATAATCATCCTAATTATCAATACCATCATAGTCTGTCGCCATCCTCCAGGGATGCCCGAGCAGGAGTCTCATTCAAATGTGCATGCGACGAGCGTCTACGCTTTCTCGTCGGACCCATCTATTCTCATCAGTATATACAACCCTGAAAGAAAATATATTCAGATAGAAAATACCTTATCCAGTTGATAGTCCCTCATCGTCAAACTCAACGGCACAATCGGTAACGCCGCTAAAATAGCCAGACACAACAAATTGTTCATCGTCTCCTGATATGCACGGTTAATCGCTATCCGCGTCTCCGAGCCCATGGGATAGGATAACGCGATAGTCAATTTACCAAAAATCTCTTCGACTTGGTCTTGACTTTCGGCTGGAAGATATTGTCGTAATCGTTTCGGTATTTGATGGGTCCAGACTGCGCCCGAAATCGCCGCTCCAACGGCGCCTCCCATCTCGAGTGCTGTCAGGAATATAGCGGTTGCACCTGCGACTTCTTGGTGTTGGGCTGATGCCTGTACACCGAGTTGTACGGGGACGTTGACCAGACCTCCCCCAGTGCCGACTAGTATCTGAGTACCCAGAATCTGAAGAAACGAACTACCTTCCTGCCGGTAAAGTAACATAGCCACCAGACCTAGAATATACACAATCGTTCCCGCGGTGACAAAAATGCGGTACCGGCGAGTATATTTAATCAGAATGGAAACCACGAACGCCGCAATCGTGGAGGTGAATGAGAATGTCTGCGTAACCCGTCCCGCCACGGCAATGTCGTAATTCTGAACGACTTGCAAGTAAGAGTAAAAATAAGGTTGAACGGAAAAATAAAAGGCCATGAAGTAGAAAACGCCAATGCGCAGCCAGCCAGCGCAGTCCGTTCGGTCAGTAGATGTAGTGAAAGTAACGGTTTTGGAGCGAGCTGTCGCGATGATTCCCAGGCAGGAAACAGAACAAGACAGATACATCCCAGCACTAGCACGATGATAATGCTATTGTCGTGCCACCCATTTTTAGAGTTGGCTGCCAAAGTAAGCGGAATCAGCAGTAACGAAACGGCAGCAGTAAGAAGAATCAATCCAAACATATCCAGTTCATACCATACCGATCGCAAAGACTGATATAGAGTGCGCTTGCGATGCTTCTTTTTGATGAGCCGCAATCTCTTGGCTTTCCGTTGGTTGAAAAGTAAGGATAGCGCAAGCGGGAGAAATGTTGCCGGCAGTATAATCGCCCACATCCCATAACCCCAGCGCCACGATGAATGACGAAGGACTGCATCTGCGATGGTAGGACCAATCCAAACTGTGACCAAAAACGGAAACTCAGGCAAAAGGGCGAAGAGCGCTCGATTTAAAAGATCGCTACTATCGGCGATGAATACTTGTTGAAGAATTTGCAGACCGGTCGATCCAGCAGAATAGAATATCTGGGCGGAAGCATATGTCTGCACATTGTTTGACGCGGCCATTTGAATATATCCAAGAATGTAGATGATGATGCTAACGCAGAATGCTTCGAACCGGCCGAACACATCCGCCACTTTTGCCATGGGTGGTTTGATTACAGCTTCAGTCGTAAGTATTTGACTGAAACGAGAGGTAGAAGACAGGCCTACCGTTGACAACATTCTGTACAACCAGCACCGTCGAAATCAAAGAATGCTTGCTAAACGAGCTCGTAGCGTATACGGCAAGCGAAGCCACCGTCTGACCTTCGAGTGACGTGCAGAACGCCATGAGAAATATCCTACAGAACCATCAGTCAGTACCCCATTTCGAATAACGTCCAAACACCTACCCCAAATATGCAATCATCAACGACTTCTGTGTCCACGTCAAACTAATAGCCTCAATCTTCCTCACTCCATCCTGCACATCACTTGCCGTGCTCCCCTCATCCTCGGTCCCAATATCATTATCCGGCTCGTACACTGAATGAGGATACAGCAGCCGGTCTTCCTCTTGGTCGCCCATCGAAGTATCGGTACTTATAGTTCCATAAGATATGACATTCGAAGTGGTTTCCAATAAGGTCATACCGACTACCAGTTGAGTGCATTCGATGCAACTTAGTAGTACGCAGTACCTTTTTTTTTTTTTTCTCTTTTTCTGTTGTTGTTATGTGCCTGGGTTTTATGTACAGTCCATGCGAGTTATGTTTTGGGAGTTGGTAATGTTCGGTTGGACGGTAACGGGTGTAAGGAGACTGAAACGGAAACCGGCGATAGAAACGTACGAACGTATGTCTGCGATACTGTTCACATAAGAGGGTGAATGAGCAAATCACCCGGACAGAGAAGAGCAGGTATATCTATACGATGGGTAAACAAAGTCGAGAGTCGACCGGCTCAGGTAAGCCGACTTAATCCGGAGGCAAGAGCGGCTAAAGCGTTCGGACGGGGAACAGAGTAGTATTTGCTAGTGAGTAGTCTGTGAATAGTGGAGTGGACATGTCCAGTTGAGATACAAGTCGACGAATGGAATATACAGTTGGTAATTAAAGAGAAAGGACGAGGGAGGAGGTCAGCGAGTTAAGCTCCGAGGTGAAGTTTGGTGGGGGCTGACATACGATATAATCTGATCAGATAAGATCTGGATGTTACACGCCGACTGACTCGACAAGACTCGGTATGTTACTCCGTACATGGGTTGTTTCTCTATTTCTTTTGACTAAATCTGTGCGGGTGTAAAGTAGAGAATAAAACCCAACAAGCTAAGTCTGCTGTGATATTGATACCTATATACTTCGGCCACCTGCGATAGACATGGTGGACACTGGAATGTATCGAACACGTTGAGCTTGGAATGATGCTCGATCCACATTAATTGACACACACTTTTCAGTGGGTTTCCACCACCAAATGGCGAAAATCCACCACCAAATCATCCGTTGTCGCAGAAGAAGGCCTGGCAGCATACGAGCCCACCCAACACTCGGCCGTCTCTTCCTGCTCAAATGCCCACGTGACTTCTCGCAACGGGACACGTGAGATGCCCTCGACCAGATACACCCACAGCGTATTATCCTCCTCCCTCACCAGCTCAATCGTCACAGCCTGTCCGCCAGACGGTACCGGCACCAGACTCCAATCAGCCCATCGGTCCTTGGCCACGACGCTGATGTGCGGTTTGCTGTTTGTGAACTCGATTCCGCACTTGATCCATTGGCGTTGCTCGTCGGTTTTGCCGTTGTTGATTACGATGATCAGCCCGCCTTGGTCGTAGAGGACCTTCCATTCCGCGACGATCGAGACTCGCACCCGCTTGAATGATTTTAGTGGTATGGTTTTGTATAATATAGGAGCATTGAATCGGTGCGTTGCCGGTGGTTTGGCCCAGACGTCCGTGGAAGGAGACGCTTTGATTGAGTAGTTGATCGGGAGATCTTTTGCGTCGGGAACACTCTGGGAAGAGTTGATAAACTTGTAGTCGGACATTGTCGTAGGTATAAACTGACTCGATATTTACAAGGTGAAAGGGTAATGTGGTCAAAAGGAGGGATAATTCCTGGGAAATACGAGGATGCCTCCAGGCGGGGTTATTCCTGGGCGTCCATCTGATGTAATCTCTTAACTCTTCATTTCTTCGACTCGACCCGCAGACCTCGTATCATCTCTCTTCTTTTGTCATGGTTTGTCTAAATGGTAGCTGTGGATATATTGATATTAGTGGGATTGCACTGCCACTACCACTTGCGATAGACTTCAAGGCGGATTTACTACATTACAGCCGCTCAGATTACCTAACCGGTTGACTTAAATCGTATCAGTAATCTCGGCAAAGAAAATGGATTTGATTTATATCTGCCAGACACAAGTACATTACTGTTCTATGTGTTTGCTTTCTTGGGCATTCCAGGTAAAGTCATGATGCCGCGATTTCGAGATCATTTGGGCAAAGCAAAGCCGAGCATGCAGAATACACCAGTACTTCCAGTTCCTGATGAGAAATGGTCTCCAGTCGCAAGCAGCAAAGATGCCCTGCAACAGGTCCTTGAAGACATGTATTGGGAGGGCGTCTGGGATGAGCTATAGAACATCATCCGCACTTTGGCTATATGGCAACAGCCAGAGTTTGCTGATGTCTCAGTGCCAGACGAAGACGACGACTTTGTTCATGGATTCGACGCGTTTGTGGATCAGGTTAGCCAACCGGCGAGAGAGCATGCGATTAGATATAGTATGCACAAGATCCGTGAATGGCTGTAAAAGCCATCTAAACCAGGTATCAGACCAGGCACGCTCTGCGAAAAAGGAGCATACTCCTACCAAACCGTCAACATACATATCTTCCCTACAGGAAGCTGCAGTGGACCAAAAGGCCGAGTACACCGGCTCAAAGATCAAATCCTCTATTCGGCAGACCATCAGGGGTATGCGCTGGCCATATCTTACTTTACATGGCTACTAAACAGAACATAGATATGCCGACTTTTACCGGGATAGAAAAACGAGCACAGATGTTGCTACAGGCAGCGGGTATTTGGCCTGGCTGTGACAATTATGGCCGATGAAAGCTAATTGTGATGATTCAGGATTCCTTGACATTGAAAAACTGATAGAAAGTCAGCCAACAAACAAGAAAGAAAGGAGACCGGTCGTTCCTCAGTGTATGTGTACGATCCAAGTAGATGGCCTGCTGTAGCTAACTTGACTTAGTGGAATTTTCTCCAGACAGGCCACTTGACTTCTATCCCATGCATTGCGCCAACGCTCAATGCAACACCATCATCACTGGAAGCATGTTTACATCCGACAACCCCAAGGAGGCCCGTGTAATCTGTGAAGATTGCTACCTTCATTTCTTCTACGGGAGGGAATCATACGTCAAAAAAATATAAACACTGCATCCTCGCCAAAGCTATCACACCTGAACAAAGTCAGAAGATGTGTCCTTGTCAACGGGTTCCTCATTTTGATAAAGACAACAAACCCCTACCACTATTTCCGGTTGACCGAAATGCTCCACATGACAGGTATAGACTGGCCACAAACGGGGTAACTTGCAAACTCTGGACCCTCGACGATCGCGTTGCCATTGCAAAGTATAACGCACTTCGAACAGCAGCAGGGCTTAAAGAAACCAAGAAGGGAATAAAACCGACTTCTGCTGTTCATACAATGATCATGCTCGACAACACCCAGCCCCAGGGAAATTCGGTTTTTGAGATTTTCAGAAAATCGTCAAAGGCTGGACATGAGCGTTCCGAGCAGGTGGTACCCCCCTTGACGAGCTTGACTAACGTCGTCACCAACCCGAAAGCGGACCCGGATGTTCCAATGTTCTTTAAAGAATACGTTGATGAGAATCCTTTTGCAAATGTCCATATGAAACTCCGTGTTGGACCGCTGATTATCGAAAATGGTATATCCGAGGGTGCTCTTGTCACTTTGAGGGAGGCTCCCGTCTTTCATCAGCGTCTGAGTCTCTCTGACAAGGGAAAGCAAGGTCTTATTGTGATAGGCTCCGAAAAACAAAAAGTATGGAAACATATTCAACCAGTCCAACGTTTGACGAACTACAAAGCGGTCATGAAACAAGTTGTCGGCGCCCCTTTCAGCGGTCTCTTGCTAGAAGACGATGAGCGTGCAATGATTGGCGATGTTATTTATGCGAGTCAATCACTATCTGGGACAGGGACAGATCTCAAAGACCCACTTGAACGACTACTAAAGAATCTTATGAGAATTATAGGCACTCGCGTGAAGATATACCTCAGCAGTATAGCAGAACGACTTTTGAGTCCAACCACGCGCCTCTCATGGAATTCCATGCACAACAATTGCCAACAATTTTGCAACTCGCTCATCGACCACAACATCTTCCGGCCTTTGATCAGCGACTTGGTCGAACCTCTCTACCTCATGAGCTTCCTCTGCCCTGACGAGGGCTATATGCGGCCGATAGTTCACAAGTTCAGCGTCCCATCTGGACTGACACAGGATTACATTTCGCAATTCTACTTTGGTCGTTCCGATAAGGAAGCCGACATTATCGATACATACCAGGAATATTGGTACGATTGGGGCGCCTTCGGAGGGCCCATATACAAATATCAAAATATTTTCCCTGGGACTGCACCGAGGCTTATGGTCGATATCCGACACGTTGCGGTAATTGTAATCTGTCCAAACACGTCTGGGCATTTCCGTTTGATTCCTGGTCTATGGTATCGCATCACCTTACTCGCGATCAACACATGTACGCGCCATCTTCTCTTTCCGAGCTCAAAGTTTCCACAGAGCCTACCCCTCAATCCTGGATGCGCAATCGACTCAACGTTTTAAGTGCATCAACAAGTCTTTACCGCGGCGCAGTGGCCATGGCCATAACAGCCATATTCCGTTCTGCAACAGCTTGGCTATCACCATCCTCAAAACTAGGAACAGAACTGTCCTCTCGAGATCCATATCTAGCACGCGTCAAGATAGGCGGAATCCACCGTGCTCAACCTTTCGGTCATCTCCTCTTCGATGCTAAGAAACAAACTACATTTTTCCAGGCGGAATGGGCATCGAGACCGTTTTATCAACAAGTTGAGGCTTATGAATCTGCGCGAGAAGAGTGTATCAAACTTTCTGATGTTCCAGGACTGAATGTACCTCCTCCTCCATCAAAAGCAGAGAATAAATCCGGCTCTCCCTCTCAACGCAACGAACAAGTGGCAAATACAGTAGACATCAACGAAATTTACGCAGATGCAGCACTCACAAGCCGTAATGCCACAAGTTGGAGTGCGGGTTGTGCAGTGGAGTGCGGATCGAGTTGTGCCTCTGGATGTGGGAATAGTAGTTGTGGAGGTGCCGCGGGAAGTAGTACTTACCCTGGTACGAGTGATACGACCCATGGAGGGAGTAGTAGTGGTGCTGGTAGCTATGGGGATAGGAGTGCTGGTCATGGGAGTATTAATACTAGTAGTTGTGGGAGTAGTTGTGGGAGTAGTTGTGGGAGTAGTAGTGGAGGAGGAAGTAGTAGTGGAGGGGGCAGCAGTTGTGGAGGAGGGGATGGGTGTGGGAGCAACTGACATGGAACTGTTATAGATCTATTAGTATGAATTCTAACGTTCATCCAGTTGAGATAGAAAAGTCGTGCGAAGATCATAGCCAGGGACGTTGATGCCGAAATTATAAATTAGGGCTAATATAGCCCTAACCCTAACAAGATATAGTGGAAAAGGCCTTGAAGTTCGTCTCGTGGCTGTGCAGATGTCATCAAGTAACAACATAACTTGGCAGTGGGTTGATACGAATAATACTTCATAAATATTCTCTCGAGCACATTTCATCTTCTTAACACGTAGACTTTTTTTGGACAATACTATCCACCGAGAAGGTAATCCTAGTGTCTACTACAATGTCGCTTCTCGTCCCTTCCACAACACGTAAACTTCACCAAGCCGCTGAACAAGAAATAAAACAGCTAAAATCCTGGCAAACCAGCCAACCTCTTGACGATTGTTGGAATTTGCTAGAAGCAGGAGATACAAAAGACAGCGCTGGACAGCAACCACTAATCCCGGCGCCCAGTTTATTCAAATCTTTAACCATTCCAACAACAACCAGCATCAGTAAAGATGAGTATCCACTACCAACCCCCACCCAATGCGCAGTCCACCTAGAACTCCTCGAAGTATTTCTCGCCTTACGCTACAAAATCGTCAACTCAACAGCATTAGACACCACATTCGGCGTTAAGGGGAGCAGTACCAGAACCGTATGGAGAAAGATATTCGATATCGACCTGCGGAAATCAGTCTATAAAAAGGCGATAATACGTGATGATAGGTTTCAGGATTGGCGGAGGGAGAAGTGGGATTTTTATTTGAGGATTGCCGTGGAAAGGTTTGATATTTGGATTAAGGCTGTGGATAGGGTTGTTCAAGAGCAGAAGGAGGAAGGGGAAAAGGTTTCTTTGCCGTGTTTGCCTCCTTTGGGTATGTTATTATCTTCTATTTATTTTGATTGAGTGGTGGAGAAGGCTGATCGAAGCTCATTGATCAGATGTTCTCATGTTTTGGCATGCATTTCTGTTGAATCCGGACGATTTTGACACTTTTTGCAGCGATCACAAGTTGAGAATCATTCGCCATGTGGAATTCCCCTGGTCAGAAATTGTACGAGTTTTATTTCTCATTCTTTGCGAGAATCATACTGACAGACACAAGCACAAAGCGATCAATCCAAGGACATGGACCTACGAACTTCCCAGGTCATCACTCGAATGGACTAAACACGATTGCCAAATAGAGCCAGACCTATTCCAATACCTCATCGAGATTGGAGTAACACCATCCAGCCCCATTGCGCAAACACTGTCTCGATTCGGAGACCCTAAAGATCAACAAGTTGGGAGTCTATGGACAACCCTGAAACAGATGATCCTCGGCGAACGGGATAACCGATTCATGAAGAATCTACTTCAGATCCAAATGGGCATGCAGATCCCGGCTCGCTTGGCTTTGACTGAAAACGTCAAACGTCAGGCTTCATTCGTCGATAAGATGCATAGTCATCTCTGGATCTCTAGTCCTGCTATCAGCGGGACACTGCGTCGCGCAATCGATCGATATAGCAAGTTTCTCAAACTTTTCCAGCTGTATCCCGGTAAAATGCTCGTACCCACGCTGGATATTGATTTAATCTGGCATACACACCAGTGCTCTGCAGTTCTATACGAAGAATCCGTGCGAGCAATGACAGGACGGTATATTAATCACAACGACAAGATTGGGAAGAAAGAACTGGGTCATGGCGCAGATGAGACGCAGGATTTGTTTCGTACACGATTTGGGGAGGAGTACGAGGTCTGTTTGTGCTGGGATTGTGAGATGATTACTACTGCGTTGGAGAAGCTTGATGAGGACGGGGCTGATTTGTTGACTGGTGATGGGTTAGATATGTCCGATTTGGCGGAGAAGGTTGGGAGGTATCTTGCTTATTACCGGGCGAAGGAGTTGGATAGACGTGTTGATCTTAGAATCAACATATAATAGTGTTGATATATCTAAATGTACATCAATTTATGGCATGTCCTGAAACTATCCACGTACACATACTCCGGCAGGGAATAAACCCTAAGCCCTAACTACTTGCTGAAGTACCCTGACGAATTACCAGATACGTCCGTGAGATTTTCAAGATTTCCAATCCAATAATACATTAGACTTAAAACTACATGCACACCATGGACAATTACCTAAGTAGGGAAGTCACGCGTTCAGATCATATGCCAGAGCAAGCCATACATCCTAGGTAGATAACGAGGTGACATGACCTATAACCACAATACCATATGGAATCATGCAATTAGACATAAACTCCGTTCTTCACATCATTGACTCCCGAAAAAAAAGTGTCGGCTAGAATCAAAGAGCACTGACCGTACCTAAGTACCTACTAACTTAACCACCGACATATTAAACATAACATCCCAGGATATTCTTAGGCACATGCATATAACTCTCTGCTTTCATAAAATGATAGTCTCAATCACCAAATAAATTTTTAATATATTCAAACTAGGTATTTCGGTCGAATGTTCCGTGGCAAAAATAGGCCTGGGTCAGGCATCCGATACCCTGCCTAATCTAATCCCTGACATGAAAAATGCGGCGCAGGCGACTTACTACCCTAAACGTATGTTGGTTGCTAGGCAGATACATGAAGTTACATGGGGTCCAATCCATTCATATGTTTTATGCTCGAAGAGACCTTAAACATCGAGGTGTAGTGTAGGTATGCACGGTTTCTAATCCAGGAAAAGTGTGCCTGTTTATACTCCATGGATGCCTAGATTGTCGGTCTCTTTTTATATCATGGTATATATGAAAGGAGAGCCCGGAATCGTTTCTTTCTAGAGGGTGTGTACAATATCAATAGATGCATCTAGGTATACAAGTTGCATGCATCCCAACTTACTTAGGGTAATAACCGTTAGTAGCCGACGCGAATAGTATATTCCCCGCAAATTGCGATACTTCTCTACACCGTGTACCTAGTGGATTGTTGAAAAATGAAATCTCTTAGTACAAATCCTTCCTCTACGTTTTTCGATATCACGCGATTTCTCTCCAATTCGACCCTGCTCGATTCCGATAGTCCGCTTGACTGTCGACGATCCTGTGATGTACCACAATGACGTTCAACGTTGGACAGTGTTTATACCGAGATCTATGACTGGATAATTTTGGTCCATCCATGGATGATCATCTAGATATATTTAGGAACACCTGTGCCACATTTGCAGAACCCGTCAGTGATGTTCCATATAACAAGTAGATTACGCTAGGACGAACAGTTGACAGGGACTGATTTCAGTTTGCTTCAAGCGTTACTCATCACTGGACAGAATTATTTTGAAATCAGGTAGGTACGGAGTAGAACGAGTTGGTGTATGGAGTACATACGGGATACAGAATTAGGGTCATCTGCACTTAGTACTTGATAATGAGCCTTTTGTTTCTTTCTTTCAAGGATTGATACTTGATCTTGAAGATATGACAGCATTAACCTATCCAGGAAAGAGTTATGATTCAAACATGCTCAAAACTGGACGGAATGTTCTGTGTCCGCTTACTAGCTACACCTGGTCTGTGGCGAAACCGACGACCATCAGACTGAATCGTTTCGAAATAGATCTTGTTGCATTCCACGATTGAGTTTTATGATACGAATCTCCTGAAATGAAGTCAATAAATGAGGTTCAATGGAGATAATTCCATGGTTTATTCCCGCTTAGACCGAGAATTAGGGTTTCTGAAAATGTGGTCCGGGAGGGTGAGTATTTAAGCGGTCTCGAATCATGATTCATGAATGATAATGAGTATTAAAATTGATCTTATAGGCAGAAGCGATGTGACCGAGGACCTCCGGCTTGTAAATCTGAACATCCGGATTGACATGTGGGTTCTTCACCATGGGTTAGCCGCTTAGTCTCAGGTGTCATTCGTCTGTTCAGGACAACTCCATCTTGCGGAACATTGCTATCTCTCCGGTACACACTACCGTCCTCTGTAATAGTACGTACGTAGTAATGATATGACGCGTTAGTAGCACTGCTACTATGGAGTAGATCAGCCTGGATGCAGTGCTCGGTAAGCCCGGCAAAATCCAGCCAAGTCTGACATCGCTTGACTTGACTGGCTCGTGATTCATGTTTAGGTGCTTATGTTGTACAATTCTCGAGGACGAATATTCAGGGTTCATGGTGGTTGTACCGTTCTGAGGGTCGAAGCCTCAGAACAACCGCGGTCTGTTATTCAAATCATTTCATCTGTAAGTCTGGAACACCCTGGTCTGTGGACGAGTGTCACGATTGGGCTAAATCCCGTACGCCCTACACAAGCGCAGGCCGAACCACAAAAGGGTCTTTCTAGTGAATCCTCCAATTTTGTCCAGGACGGATTCGAGGTGCCACGAAGAATTTGAAAGGGCCATCTTCATCGATAATAGTCAATAGCTGGGATGATCGACGCATACAAAGCCTTCTTCGATAATATCTCGTCTCTAATATAGTTTGTCAGACTCGCGAGTCAAGTGCTTTGAACGGGAGAGCGGGTCATAGATTTGCAAGCCGAAGTCGATCGCATTGCCTCGTCCTGGCGTATCTTGGCCGATATTAGGTTCAAATTTTAAATTGAGGATTTCTCTCTCTTTGAGTCTGAGTCGTAAGACATGACTCCATTGGTCCAAGTCACCTGATCGTCTCATCATGCGGCGTGGCAACGGCTTGAACAAAAAAAAAAGCGGCTTTTCCATTGGAAATCAATGAAAACTCTCCGAGTCGAGCGGCTAGCGGCTGAACCATCGAGGAATATTCCAGGCAATCAGCGGCCAGGAAAGCAGGTTAATTGACAAAAGCCGAGGTCTATTGGACGAGAGGCAGTCTAATTTATGCGGAGGAATCACTGACTGACTTGTCTGATGATGGGTCAGCGACTCATGGAATGCCTCTTTCAGTCCATCTCCGTTGTCTAGCCAGCCGCTAGCCTCCGTAGCCTGGCCTGAGTAATCTCTTTCTTTCTCCTTTCTTTGTGTCTTGAGGCTTGATCAATCTCGTTCTTCATGGGCTATGGCTGCAAACCGAAGCGATAGTCTGCATCTCGGTATCCATTGTGGGCGTTTAAGGTTCATTGCTGAAAGAATATGAAGTTATGCCAATATCACAATTGTGACTCGAGCAGTTGAGAGTAGGTCGCACGTATGTACGTATTCTATACTTTGTAGGGTCTTTGTCGCTTTGTTTCTTTGAGGATGAAGAGATAATGTGAGGTTGAGATTGAGGTTACTCGGACTACGAGGGTGACTAATACAGTAGGACAAGAGGAAGGAGCGACGGGGAGAGAGAGAGACACGAGGAAGGAGCAGTCAGGTGCCCGAAAGGGAAAGAGCTCATCCTCGAAAATATCTCAACTTCATCTTTCATCCTTTCATCTATTTTCATCATCAACTCGACATTCTCATTTGCTACGCAGTACTAGTAATGAGCTATGTACAGCTCAAAGCACAGACACACGGCCACGCACGGAGTCTCCCGTCCTCATCTGCGACACACGCGATGATCAGACGATCGACCAACCCTTCTTCGATTTCCTCACGGTTGGTCGGCTTCTTTGTCGCCGGCGCTTGTCGAGAGCCCCTGATCACTCAGTGTGTAAACGGTCCTCCCCACATGGACCTGAGTAGCACAGAGTCATTTCGTATACCTGTCCAGGAGCTCCGTACGTACTCGGTGATACCACATGTTGCTTCATTTGCCGCACCAGAGCCTCAGCGATTCGACTTCTGCGGCATGCAAGCTGACAATTCACGACACTGCAACAAGTTCAACTTCATGAAATAAGAAAACAGATCCACTTTGCGGCCGTCGCTTGGACTGTTTATTGTGCAATACGGAAGAAGCTGAGGAATGATATGATTAATAATAGGCACGTACTACGTACCACTACGACCAACGTAGTATCCTCGTGTCCACTGCCCACATACAATTCGTCTGGTCTTCCTCTAGTGGGCTCTAGTCTCCGCTGCCAAACAAAAAGACATGAGTCCACTGTGCGACTAGGAACCGCGCTAATTGCTCACTAGAACATATCGAATTTGGAAGCGAGGCGGCGCAGGTCGTATCATTCATCACCATCATCGTCATTCTTCTGCCACCTTTCTCGAGTATTTTTGTGCCGAATTAAAGGGGGGCCATTTTATTTTTCCGCGGTTGGTGGACGAATAACAGACCGGCCAGTTCCGACACTCGCTTTGTCAGGGTCAAATCGAATATATCAAAATCCCACACTTATACCCTCCATTCCGACGAGATACATACGGCACAGCTGGCGATGCAACGATGTGCTGGCAGTTGACCGGAGGCTGTTACGCGGCAGAAGGGGGAAGGGGGATTATTCTCTTTTTGTGGTTGCATTGTGCTTCTCGCTGCTATTCGTCTAAAAATCCCAGCAGAACGGTAAGCTAAAATTGGTGCAACTTGGTGTTGTTCTGCGACCAATCCACCCGGCCTGTTGATGTTGGTCGTGCATGGGAGGACGTTTTTCTCGTCTGCTCATTCGACTCCCCTCATGTTCTCTACGTTACTCTCGCCCCTCAATGACGAAAAAAACCGGATGCGAAAAAGGCCTCAGTGATGGACGCATATTTTGGTTCATTCTTTTTGATTGCATTCGCCCTTGCACCCTCCCACTTGTTGCCATTTTCGTTTGTCTGTCGCTTCGGTGAAAGGAGAGACGGAGAAAAGATAACGGGCTCTCGGCTAACCGCTTCTATCACCCAGGTTGGTGTTTTCTTCCTCGTCCCCCCTGTCCGTCTTCCTTCTAGTACGTACGGAGTACGTACTCCGTTCCACGGCCAAATTAATCAGTCCCCCGACTTTTTGTTTTTCCTCTTTTTTTTTTTTATATTAATTGTACTCTTTGGTGCATTGCAGGTTTAATTTTGCGCGTCACAGACAATCCTTTTGCTAGCAAAACGGGGTAAAGCAAATCTAGCGTTGCTTTCACTCCACCCTGATGGATCCAGTTTGCTCGCAGATCTACGTATCAGGACGGGATCGGATGATTCTCACAATGCACGTTGGGTCCAGAATTTGACAGCGGCACCCTGGCATGAGCAGAGCCTTTTCCTTTAGTACGTAGTATGTACTGTTGAGTGCTGCGCCCAGTCATGCACGCCCTATCAGAGTCAGACCTAGTCCGATTTATAGGTTTAACTTTATGCAGATGTGAAAATGATGCGCCGCATTTAACATCGGGCTTCTTTCTTTGGCCGAGACACTGGTTTCCCTTCCTCCCTCCCTCCCCGCCACTCTCGACTACTCGATGAAGGGAATATTAGAGAGTCTTGTTCCATTATTCAGTCTGCCTTGTCCCGACTGACATGTTCACGTCTTTGTTTGAATGATTTCTCACTAGAATAAATATATTTTCCTTCCTCGTTCAGCAAATCACTTGAATCTATCTCCCCCGATCATAGCCATTGACGGTCGACTCATCATCCCCACCCTCAACCCCCAGGAAAGGGTCTTGCAAGGTAATTAAAAAAGACCCTTGTCCGGTCTTCTTGTCTTTGTTCAGTCAGACATGCATCAGAAGAGAGACTCTTAAATAGGAATATCTCCGTTTGGGACCGACTAGTGTTGCACTGCTCCAATTGGTTCTGTGAGGGACTCGACCATATATCCTTTCCGGCATAGTATAAGATACCAAGCATTACCCGACTCTGTTCTACGAATCTTGCACTGTTTCTTTGAACAACGATTTGTTATCGGTGGCCTTTGTGGTTTTTTCGTTTTTTTCTTCTGGCTGGAGTTGAGCTAGAAGCCCTAATCGATCATATATTCACATTTTTCCGCCACCACCCAGCGCATATCAGACAACACTTGTGTCCATTTCTGACCTGCAATTGAGAGCGACATTATCAAACACATATCCAGCAATCATGACGGCTGTCAAAACCCCAATGTCAATCAGTGCGCTGCTGAATCCACAGCAGCAAAATGGAGATATCAACATGCGGCACCATATCGATCTCCCACTTCGACAAATGCAAATCGGCGATATGAACAGCATGCAATACAGCCAGGCCGATTACCGACATTATCAGAACACTTCAAGAAGGATACAACACGAGAGTGACGAACAAAGATCGCTGGACGACAAGAGACTTCAGACAGCAGGAGGATACCGATATGAACGCTTCGACTCCGTCTCCAGCACCTCTTCCACAACGATAAGTGAACGCCGAAGAGCGCCACGGCCAAAATACACCGACGAAGAAATGTATTTCATCTGGTACCACCGCGTAGACCTCGATGAAGAATGGCGCGATTGCACAGAGGCCTTTAACAAACAGTTCCCAAGCCAAGGACGTAGCGAACGAAATACGCAGGGAATCCAATGCAAATTCTACCGATTTATTAATGCGAAGAAATGTCCCACCGTAAGGGAACAGAGACGGCTCAAGGATGGAGAGTTTATGGCTCACGGCCGATCATCGAGGGGCAGGTTGTTGCCCAAGTTTGGCGTTGTGGAGTGGTGTCATGTTTGGTATCCGTGGATGAGGGCTGAGCATGCTATTGCTGGTCTGCATCCTGGTCCGCAGTTACATCCTGTCGAGCCCCAATATCAGCAGCATCAGCACGTTCAGGGCAGCCAGAAGATGCCGTCTGAGAAGCAGATGATGAGAACGTATAGCCACTCATCTATATCCTCGTCCGCGGCCTCGATCTTGTCCTCGGAAGCATCGACGCCGGAACCGTATACACCTAGCGCTTACTCGGATGATATTGCTAGCGACGAGGAGATGGTGCAATGATCGAGGACGCATATTATCTATCAAGTACATACTCAAAAGACGAAAAGTCACACTTCTCCCTACCCATCGACCCTATCTTCTCCCTGACATACACTCTTACTCCTTGTCCGTCCTCCTTAACATCCCTCTCAAAATACGTCTTTTTTATGCTCTGTTTCTGACTTTCTGGAGAGGCTATCTGTCGTTACTGCATAGTTTTGGGCTCGGGTGGTATCCTCATTTTTTCGTTTGTTCTTTTCGTCTTCATGGTCGGATTTCTGCTTTTCCTATGCCGCTTTCTGGTTCGTGTTGCTCTTTTTCAGCCGAAATCATATATCGAGGTGATCTACTAGTCGAACACAAATGCGTGTTCTATTGACTGGCTAGAACATCCTTTGTTTACGCTCTGATAATGGTGGGGGTATTCTCCTCTTTCTTTCTTCTATGCACATCTTGTTTGACCGGAGGACTATTGTCATTTTTTCTTTGATGCTGATGATCGGTGGTGGCGGATCTTTTTCTTTCTCTTTCTTTTATCTACATATCTTTGTTTGGCTTTTTCAAGGCTTTTGTCGTCGTCGTTGTTGTGTGGCTTTGTTGCGATTCGGCTTATATACATTATTCGACCCATTTCTTGCTATACATGTACGTTAGGTACATTTTCAAAATCGAATCAAGCAATTGATATACAGATTAATTTATAGTTTCCAACTATTTACAGTATAGATTGGTCGATTAGTTAGTTTTGACTAGTCAATTAGCAACCTACGTATGGGTACTTCATGCTCAGTCATCGTCATCATCATCCCCAACATAGTCATACATATGCTTTCGATAATCGTCATCATAGTCAACCTCATCATCAAACTCATTAACATCATATTCCTCATCATCAGACCGCGCCATCCGGTAACGATGGTAAATACGCGGATTATCGTCGTATTCGTCTGCCGACGAAACTTCGTCATCCGGGTAGTCGTTTGCCGGGTTATCTTCGGCTGTTCATCATATCAATACAATGTGATCATTTTGCGGAAACAAGGAACGTACCGTTGGAATCAACATCGTCACCGTCCCAATCTACCTCGGAGTCCTGATCATCTTCGAGGTATTGGTCCCATAACTCTTCGTCGTCAGAAGTGATTACTACGACACCAACGTCTGTACGTGTAGGATCGATGGTGATACCGCCGGGCGTATTGGCCTCGGCTAATGGATCTTCGTATCCTGTAATGTCTGATTGTGGCGCAGCTCCTGACACCGAGGACGTGACTGTATGAATGGGAACACGAACGTAAGTATCGTAGACGTAGTCGCCGTCACTTTCTGCTCCGGCATCTGCGTTTTGCTCCATTTTGTCGTGTTGCTCGTTGGCAGGCGACGTCTCGGGCTGAGCTGCTCTTCGAGTCCCAGGACTCCGAGGCTTGAATTTCAGAGGGCGATTTGGTCGCGGAATGACAACACGAGCAGGCGCAGATGGAGCTTCTTTACGATGGACATCCATCTGGTTCTCCTCCGCTTCAATATCGAGCATCACATCTTCAAGTTCTTTCGCCAACTTGTCCAAATCATCCTCTTGAGGCTCAAATTTAGTAGTCAGATGTTCCTTGGCAGCTGAAATGGACGACTTTTGCTCTTCTCTCCACTTCTTCTCTGCCTGGTTGACTATAGGTCGCTTTCTCCTCGTAGGCGCGGTTTCTTCGTCGGTTCCGGTTTTGGCTATTTGAGACTGAACCACAGTATCGACCTCAGTATTGCTGCCTGCTGTCTTTTCCAAAGTCTCAATAACTGATGCGCCTCGGAGAGATGGAGCACGAATTAATTTCTCAACAAGGACGGCTCGAGCTCGAGTGGGCGTATTGCCTTTCATGACCCCGCTTCCAGCACTGCCCTTGAGAGGACCCAAAGGAGTGCTGGGTCGGGAGATGTGAAATCGACGAAGTGACGTCGGAAATGGCGCGGGACTCGCGCTGAGCGGTGGTGTATGGCGCGACGACGCAGGGGTTGCAGCCCTTGAACTACTAGCAGATTTCTCATTCTCACGATCTGAGAGTCCATCCGAAACACCCAAGTATTTGCTGATGGGTTCCTGCAGCCTTTTACGTTTGGCCTCAGCTTCTTGACGTTGCGAGGCGGCCAGAGCCCGTTCACTTCGAAACTCTGCGCCTGGCGAAGTTGCTCGAACAGTGGGGATACCACTTGTTCCTGCTGGGAAACCGGCAGGTCTGCCCTGTCTAATATCTGGAAAACCAGACGTGCTCACAGACCTGGAACTGCGAAGGCGGCTCTGGAGAGCTGCAGCAGCTGGTGACGACGGTGACGATACGCCGTCTCCAGCAGCCTCGCCAGTAACAGAATCATCCGGACCTTTGACTCTTTGAAAAACAAAGTCCGTAAAACGCCGCTTCTTTTGCTGAAGCTCGGATTGGATGTCTATCGCGATAATTAGTGTATATCCTGACCGATCGAGTGTGTAGATTTGGGTTTTCCCCATAAACAAGATGTATACATGCAAACAGTGGGGTAAATTAAACTTACAAAGCGTGTCAACCGGCTCCTCCTCTCGCCGTCGCTTGACATGAAATTGCTCAGGAGGCAAAGATTTGTCCTCGAAGTTCATGGTTCAGGTTATTTGTACTTTCATACACGAAAGAGTTCTCCCTTGCTGTGTTATGGTGAAGACTCGACTTGTCATGCCACAGCCTCGGTGGCGGGAGATATTTATATTTATGGGTCTGTCACGTGAAATCCACGTGCCGGTTGGAAGAGACTCAAGAGAGATGTCACAAAATAACCCTAACCCTATGGCTAAGCCCCTAATTTGAAGAATCTTGGGGCACTTTCCATCTATTTTGGTCTTACCAAGCGAATAGATCTGGCTACACCCATCATGGGATTGAACCTGATTACATTTAAAATCAGGCTCTTTTATTCAGCCTATCAAGTTGTCGGGACGGTATCACCATGGCGACATGTTATCTTGTTGAGTGACAGTCTACAGCTGTACAGTCTGCTTCTCAATAAACCGACAACCACAAGCTTCAGCAAGTTGAGTCAGCCTCATTTTCCACATCCTTGTCTTGAACTTCTAGAATATTGAACTTCCTTGAACCATGAATCGCAAAACTTAAGAATCAGGTCAAGCAAAATTGTGACGGGCCTGGCAGCTGTGTCGCGTTGGCTCCTCGACGGAGCCCTAAGCCCTAGAGAGTTACAAATCGGGATATCTCTTTGTCTTCACAATTTCCCGATTAGGCTCCGACGAGAGCCGTACGCACACATATAAAAGAGATCTCTGCCCGCGGCTGAGCGTGCTCCTTTTCTTTTTCTCCTCATGCTTAGTTTTTGTTCGACTAGTTGCCTCTTAGGATAGAGAATGAACGCCGTCACAAAATGACAAGATCTGTCGAGAATCCCCTGAGCCTTAAGAATGATGAGTGTTAAGAAAGTTTACTCAGATACACTAATGATTTTGAACAAGATCCCTTAACTCTGGAAGAGTTTCGCCGCCGTGTAAGGAACCCAGACCAGCTTTAAGGATCTCTACAAGCATCTGGAAGAACTATATAACAAGATCGATAAGCATAACCTTGAAGCCAGATCCCAGAACAAGGATGAAGAACACCAAGATGAGATTATCGCCTTGCAAGAAACTATCAAGATGAAAGACCAGGCTTTAGCTGAGTTGATTCAAGAACGAGACCAATATCGAGATACAGTCGCATAGCAATCCATCCTACTAATAAACCAGAGCTTAGGACCTAGAAACCCTAACGTCATCATCTCTGTAGTGACTAAGAAAAGTTCGAAACACCTAGACCCTCCTATATTGACTAATGGGGAAGATCCTGAATTTGAAAATTGGACACTGCTTATTTGTTGGAAGCTCTAGAGTAATGCTGACCATGATCTAACTGTTGAAGATCGCACTACCTATATAATTGGATGTTGTGGTTGATAGGCTACAAAACACATCATTACTTACTCCCACTCAGGTGCAGTGAACCTATATATAGACTTTAAAGATATTCTAGAACACCTATTGACCATCTACAATGATATGAATCAAGAAACCAAGAATAAGCTCTACTACTTACAGATGAAAATCACCAACAAATTCCAAGTCTTTCTTTCCAAATTCTAAGAATCTGAGCTAACAATAGTTAAATGGAAGGAAGAATTATACCATAAACTTACAAATTGTCTCCAGAATGTGGTAGTGACTTAGGGTAATGATGAGACTGTTGGATTCACTGCTTTTACTAAAATTTGTGCTAGTATCGCCAACTGGTTTGAACATTAATCACATAGAAGAAATCAAGTTTAAGATAAAACCTCTATACCTGCCCAAAGAGAATCCCCATTAGGAAATCCTCCAGGACCTAGTAAATCCAGAGCTAATTCCTAGAAGACATTGACCCCATAGTTCCGCACACAACTCATCAAAGAAGGAAAGTGTTTCTATTGTAAACAAGCTAGATATATTGTGACGGACTGCTCCCTAAAGAAGAATACAGAACTTAAAAGCCTTGAGAAAAATTAAGAACCTTCAACAAAAAGAATTGGAAAATAGGAAGGCCTAGGAAAGTCTCCATCCTAGGATAGACATATCTTGATGTGTGCAAGTTAGATCTTAGCCAACTGCTTAGCCATGAGAAAGACAGTTTTACTATGCCTATCTAGCTAGCAAAGAATTCATGCACTATTTCTACAAAAGCACTAGTAGACATAGGAGCTAACGGACTCGTCTTCATTGATACCCAATTTGCCATCGGATTAGCCAAGTATTTGGCCTCAAAACGATTCCCTTAGAACCCAATTTGAAATCAAAGGATATAATAGCAAAGTTGCAGCTGCTATTACTCATGCCCTTATCATATCCTTAATAATTAATGGGCGCTTCTAACTAGATGTACCCTTCCTCATTGTCGACTTGGGAAGGCATGACGTGGTCCTAGGACGATTATAGATGACTAGGAACAAGGTCCTAGCTTATTGCTCCAGGAAGAGATTATTCCGGCCAGAAGAGGTGTCCTTGCAAAATAAAATTATAATAAAGAACTATATTCCCGTGCCTAAGAAAATCCTAAAAGGTCTAAGATTATTGAACTCCATCACCAGGAAGATGCAGATAAATAAGACATCTAAGGAATAATGGATTCCTATGGAATATAGCTGGACCTATAACAAGAGTCATGAAGTGTTATTACTGAGAATGAGTAAAGCACTGCGGGCCGCACAACTAGAACTAGAGCTTCTAAAATCTATACCCCTCAAGAAACCAATGTCTCCAAATAAGAAAGCTGTCTCAATCGATATAGCTATGATTAGTGGAGTGGGTCTTATGCGTTATGTTTGGAATAAGGAGAGCACCATACTCATGACTAGCCTCTATGAGATCAATAAAGTCATTGAGGATAAAGGATCCTAGTTGCCAGAGGATCCTGAGATACAGGAAATCAAAGAGAAACTCCCTGAGATATATCATGAGTTTGTCAATGTATTTTTGAAGGCCAAGTCGGACGAGATGCCGCCAAGTTGCTATTGTATAAGATGTCACTGGAAGAATTAGAGACAGCAAAGACATATATCATTGACAACTTAGATAAGAGGTTTATTGTATCTAGTAACACTCCATTTGTATTATCTATTCTTATGGCAGAGAAGCTAGGAAGTGAATTGCGTTTTTGCATGGATTACTAGAAACTGAATACTCTTTCTAAGAAGGATCGATATTCCTTGCCATTGATTGATGAGGTATTTAAAAGGCTAAGCTATGCGAGGATTTCTACCAAGCTGAATATATGGTAAGGATTTCATAGGATCCGGATGCACCCTAACTCTGAGAATCTAACAATGTTCCAAAGCCAGTATGGAACCTTCAAATATAAGGTGATGCTATTTAGGTTAGCTAATAGCCCTGCGACATTCCAACGCTAATTAGCGATATCTTTATAGATTTTGTAGATTAATTTATAGTCACTTTTATTGATGACCTGCTCATCTACAGCGAAAATGAGCTAGATCACTATGCCCATGTGCGAATGGTACTAGAGTGGTCACGGGCAGCAGGTCTCTAAGCTGCTATATCGGATAATACGGTTATTCTTATACCGAGAAATAATTATAGATGCTGTGTAATCATTATAGCCCCTTGGTTTCTTTTTCCTCAGTAATAGGAGAATCGGATACTGGCTAATGAGGTTAACAACCCCTCTTATCCGTATGGTTAAACTTATTAGCAATGTTACAACACAGGGTTATTTCCAAGCCAGAAGATCTTCTCAATGGACTAGCAATGTATAGTTACTAGAGATCATTTTGCGGGGTGTGGAGCTCCATTATGGGGCAATCTATGTATCTATGTGATAAACATCCTGGGATTCGGCATTGGCCAGGATAGCGGACATAATCAAGCATTTACTATTTTATCTTTACAGAAATATTCTTACAGCATGGCTGCTTTAAAGGCAATTATTATTTCATTTGCATGGCTATTGGCCTACATAGCCTCAGCACCGGCCCTCACGTTCGCCGTACCAGCAACAAGGCCTGCTAACGCCCATAGAGAGCTTTCTGCTGCACCAGGAGGAGTCTTGTAAGTATAAAGAAGCTTTTATGCCAGTAATTGCTAACGTGAATGGCGCGGGTTCGATTTTTTTGCTTTTCCAGCTTACATGGAAGATGTCGATGCGACAGAGACCTGTCTACAAAATCTCAAAGAGTTGACGGGCACATGGCCACCAATTCGAGTTGGAGGAACAACGCGGTATGTGGTTGTACAATACCCAATCAGCCCTAACTACCGATATAGAAACAGAGCAACTTACCACCCGACCTCGACCAGCGCAGGTGTATCCGATCCAAATGAGGCACCGGATACTCTAACTTTTAGTCCTCCATTCATTTTATTGGCAGCCAGATATCGTGGCGAAGTGATACTAGGTCTCAGCCGCGCCTTGATAATCTGTCCAACACAGTAGCAGCGGCCAAACTTGCGAAAAGCCAGATGGGAACTCTCTATGCCATTGAACTTGGTAACGAGCCGAACTAAAGTAGGCTGGAAACGTCTTTTTCTTTGAAAGAACAGGAAAACTGTTGCTAAATACCATTTGGAGTTTCTAGTCTTTACGAACAGTGATCCCATCGCTAACGGCGACTCCTGGACAGCTGCCGCCGATTATGTATCTGAGATCCAATGGCAAAATGCAGTATGCGGAAACCTATCAGTAACTGATCTAATTCCAGCAGGAGTCTCCTTCGGTACCTTTCCCATGCGCATTGCAGATTTGACGGCAGTAGAGGGTACTGCCAGTATCTACGACAAGGATTACTGTTTCCACAATTATCCGCAGTTTACCAGCACCGCTAATCTCTCTTCTCTAATGAGCCACAGCGGAATTGAAAGTCAAACCCAGCCATTTGCTGCAGAAGTCTCTGCTGCGGCCCAAGAGGGCAAGCCCCACGTTCTTGGAGAGACAAACTCAGGCAGGTTCTATTCATGGTACCTAAGATGCGATTCTTCTGACCTCATAGCAGCTACTGGCGGTGGAGGTGGGATTAGCCCTACTTTCAGTGAGGCTCTTTGGATTCTGGACTATGTGATGCAATCTTTGATAATGGGGACCGAGTTTAGGTGTTCTACTTTCATCAAGAGACCATAGGCAACTGCTAGTAGAAAATTGTCTTAACCAGTAGACGAATCCAGCTTACAAAATATTAGGTCAATACTGCTGGTGGGGAAGATATGACATTGAGGCTCCTTACTACGGTGCCTACTTTGTTAATATGGCTCTAGCTGGCACAGATAGTATCACGGCTTTGGACGACCAGACTACTGCTTATGCTGCCTATGCGATCTTCGAGTCGGATGCGGTTGCAAGGGTTCTGCTCTACAACTGGGAATACTATACAAGCGGAACACGACCAAACCAGACCTTCAGTCTTACAGGACTGTCGCCTGGAATTGTTACTGCGAAACGCCTTACAGCTCCGTATGCTGCCTCTCGGGTGGATTATGGCGGAAATCCAACAGTTGCTGGCCGGACCTTTGTCAATGGTACTTGCACGATTCAAGGTACCGCCGTGGAAGAGACTACCACCGTGTCTGGTGGAGAAGCTACATTTACCATCGGTGCATCTGAAGCTCTGTTAGTTTATGTGTAACTGGCGTACAAGTCAGCTGAGAATTATTGAGCTGGTCTCCGAGTTTCCTTGACAATTCAGCCCAAAGTATGGATTATCATTTTCCGACATCAATGCCGGACAGAAGAATATTTGGGCTATCATTACAGCGTGGCTGAAGTTTTCAGGCAATATTAGCTTGTTTATATGTCTCTTATCTCTTAATACAAAGAACTATGTTTTAGTGTGTGAATAGGGGGAAACGATCCTACCCACCCTTGGAGAGTAGTAACAATCAACCGAAATCCACCTTAGTTGTATGGAGATGTGCTCAGATGCTAGATACCTTGCACGAAACAGCTAGGTATACGGCCTCATTATAAATATATACTGATATATCAACACAGGACTGTGGGAGACATACCTCATCTATACTACGCAATGAAGGAAGCTCTAAGACGAGCTGTATAAATATGAACCAAGCAAGACCAGGTGCTGATCAGAAGAGGAAGCTAGCTGTAGAGATCAATCGACTCTATCACTATCAATTCGACGACGCAATGCTGCGATATCAGCTGGTCCAGCACGACAGCACCCTCCAACAACAATGCCTCCCCACTCAGCTTTTGATTGGTGCTGTATAATGTCCCAGAAGATCTCATCCCAGGGCCTTTTCACGGTATCTGTGACGGATTGCACCCATGTCTTGGTAACAGGGTCATATTTCTCCCCCTTTGTTCCGTCCGGGTACAACACAAGCCATGGTTTCGAAGATGCCCACTCATCAATCTGTGCTTGGTCCAGCAGTCGTCGCACCTCATCCCGCATAATGGAAACAATCGCTTCGACACGATCAATTCGAGTACAATTCAGGCCTATTCCCCATGGTCGCGGTAGTCCAGGATGATTCCCAACAGCCGCGCGCACCCACTGTCTAATCTCTTCCTCGTCGACCTGTTCACCAGGGAATACGCCGCATATCCACCATGGTTTTTTGCTTGTCGAGTCACGGCCCACCACATCACATACAGCCCCTCGCACAGCGCATACCTCATCCGCTCTGCGTAGCGTTTCGAAAGCGATGTAATCCACCTGGTCCCATGATTCGTCCTCACTCTCGGTAAAAATTTTCAACCTCTGTGTATGCCATTCTCGCAATGCATTCTCTCCATCCATTTCAGGTGGGTAGATCCCCGTATATTCTGCAGAAACCGGCGACATTGTCGCACCGTACGGCCCTAGCGACAACGCAACGGAACGTTTCTTGTCATCAGCAGTAGAAGAAACCGCGCTCCGCACAAGCGGAATTGCAGATCGCATGTATTGTGCCGCATCCCTGGCCGTATAACTCGAGTTTGTCCTCGTGAAACCTTCCGTACTGGTCTGGTAGGTAGCTGTTAGGATGATGTCGGCCCCGGCGTCACAAAAGGCGTGGTGGGCGGCTTGGAGAGTTGAGGGAGAGTCGATGAGTAGGTGGGATGACCAGAGAGGCTTCTCGGGCGTGAATTGGACATTGAAGGGGGAGGCCTCGAGAGTTGTCCCGAGACCGCCGTCTAAAAGGAGAATTTGCATTGTCTAGATGTAGTTCAACATATCTAACTAACGTTAACTAACTTTGATATATGTATTTTTAAGGCGGATCCAGGTCCTTGGAGCAAGTTCATTCTTTATTCAAAATAAGGGCTCACAATCCATGAACAGGCGCTAATGGTGTACCGGTAACATGGTTCTCTTCCAAAGAATCGCACTGGGTTCGACTCCCAGTTAGCGCAAGACAGCTATCATTTCACTTAATTTTTTTGTTTCTTTTGATGGAAAAGCCATGTAATAATAGCTATGGTGTATCTGCCTGAGTTGTGCTGGCGGATGGTGCCTATGAGAACTTCACTGTTTGGCACGATGCCTCAGCAAAACTAAAACTATACTCGAAGGAATGATGTAGTTATTATTACACCTGCTTAAACCCAGTCTACAAGCCCCAATTGACCTCGTCAAGGCACAAGAATCAACGTCTTCACTCTCCCACCCAACCTCATGAAGCCATCAGACTCGAGAAACTGCACCAAACGACATAGAAAACCAATGTCCCTCGAACAAGCCCTCCCAAGACTCGGGCTGATGTGTCTATCAACAAACCTCCTAAGCGCAATCCAAAGTTCCGACTTGAGTGGAACTGACCGCCAGGGGATCACAGTATTCTCGATCATTATTCTAGTTCCCGTCTGGATTTGGGGGGTCTGTAGTTGGATCGAGACTACAACCCGTATTTCTCCTACCGCGTGCAACAATTCCCTGACCGGGGGTCTGATAGCTGCCAACATTACGCTAGTTTATGTTTCTTCTTCTTCTTTTTAGGGTGGTTCGACGATGGGGTTGTTGGTAGGGCTTTTATGGTCATATTAAAAACCGTCACCGAAAGAGATTAATCATTCAGGAAGTCTTAACGAAGTGTTCTGTTTGTTGTTGGTGTACTATTCCTGGCTCGTTCGAAGATTCAAATCACGATATTCAAATTATTCTTACTATAGATGATGCTACATGATATAATGGAACATAAATGAGCTATTATACAGAGCTCCCCCCGGTCACCCATGCCAAACCCTAGCCCAATAATGCTTTTTTTCTTGTCTTTCTTGTAAAGAAACGAAAATGAAACAAAAATAAACGACATGTAGTTCAAACAGAAAGAAACGAGCACCAGCCCCAAATCCAGCCGAGTGTCTCCATCTCTCGAATTAGTCGGGGTTTGTCAAAGCTTTCGTTAGCCAGCTAGCAATACATGGGTTAATAAATAAAAAAAACGATTAAGAAATAAATTAGTTGAGGGAATAAATCATATAGAAAAATGCATAAGATCAAGACGAATACATGAATCAAAAGGAAAAAATGGCACTAAAATATCAGTAGATAGGGGGGCATGACAAATCAAAGAAGAGAAGTAAAAAGAGAAGAGAAGAGAATTAGTTGTTAAGACACATGGATATGGAATAAAATGCACCTCTGCAGATCAAATGAAACGATATAAGCAGCATTCCCGTCCTATTTCGCTCCAATCTCCTCTTCAGCCCAGCCAGGAAGAGACGACTCATTCTGAATAGCTAGACCAAACCCGCTGTGGTTCAATCCGCTGAGTGCGGAGCTAAAGCTGGAGAAGCTTCCCTGAGGCTGGTGAGACAACCCGGAGCGGCCGTGAGAAGGCTGGCCGACATTTGGTCCGAAGGGTTCTTGGGAGAACGAAGGAAGACTGACAGCTCGAGAATGCTGAATTCGAGGAACACTGAGGCTGTTGGCAGAGCTGTGGGTAGATCCGGCGTGGCCGTTGGCAACGTTCAAAAAGCCGTTAGATGGCTTTCGTTGATTGATAGAGCTCTCGATCGAGCCATTGGGTATCTCGTTCGAGGCTGCTCCATTGTATAAAGCTGCCTGCTGATTGGCAAGAGCCTGTTGTTGCTGTTGCTGAAGAGTCGCCAAAGTGATGGGATCCGTCAAGCGGCTCTCCTGATCTTGTCCCTGCTGAGAAACATGATTCAGGTACATCGTCAAGGGATTGTTATTTCCAGTGTTCAGAATGGATGAAGGAGATGCTAGGTTCTGCAGAGGTCGATTTTGCTGTCCACCCTGGGAGCCTGTCGATCCTGGAGCCGGGGACAAGGCTGGTCGGGTCGGGCTAGGCTGAGAGCCGTTCTGACTACTGCTCTGCTTGAAACCGTTCAAAGGAGATGGTGACTGCTCTTCAAGACCATTCCGGTTCTGTTGTTGATTGTTGTTATTTACTTGACGAGGAGCATTGCCGCATCGGTCTTTGCCGAAGTTGATTTTAAAGCGCTTGTATTCCTCGCGGCTTCGCATGCCTTCAATAGCCTTGATAGCGTTGGCGATGTTTGTAAAGTTCACAAAAGCACAGCTCTTTTCTCTCAGAGTATTGACAAGCTCAATCTCGCCGTACTCTGAAAAGTCCTGACGAAGACGCTCCTCGGTCCATGTCTCGTCCAAATTGCCGATATATACGTTTCGCGAAGCTCCTCCACTGACTGCCAAAGCGATGGCTGGAGGGAGAGCGCCGGAGTGCTTACCCCAGCCAATCTTAAGCCGTCTGTTATGGATCATCAACCCCTGAAGGTTGCTGAGAGCATAAAACGAAGCGGCAGAAGTAGGGTCAATAAAAGTGACAAAGCAGATATGCTTGTCAGGGATATAACGGATATGGTGCAACAGACCACCGCGGACCACATTGCAAATTTCTTCGATAGTGGTCTCTGGGTGAATGTTACCCAAATAGATGGTACGATTTCCGAGATTGTTGACGCCACCAGCAGTGGTTGCAACAGCGGCTGCAGCAACCGATTGCTGGGCGAGCGCATTAGAGATCAAATCACGGTCTGCACTGTTGAGAACGTGAGCGTAGCCAGGAGCGATACCAAGGTACTGAGCGGCGTTTTGCTGTTGAGTCTTTGACACATAGGCACAGCGGTCCTTTCCGTAGAAAACTCGTCGAGGAGCTTGCCATTTGGCCTCTTGAGGGAGTTGTGCGACGGCTTTAATGGCGTTGCTGATGGACAAGAAATGGACGAAACCGATGGCCTTTTCCTTGACGAGCTTGACGGTGTCGATAGGACCAAACTTTCCTAGCTCTTCGCGGAGTTCATCCTCTGTGATATCTTCTGGGAGACTGCCCAGGTAAACATTCCGAGACGCGCCTGACTGCTGAACTGCTACGGCAACGGAAGTTGGGACCTGAGAAGGTTTACCCCAGCCAATCTTAATATCGTTGCCCTTGATTGACAACTTTTTGAGGATAGCATCGGAGTGAAAGTGCGTCGCAGAGCTACTGTCGAGGAACGAGATGAACGCGCAGTTCTTGTCTGGTAGCAAGCGAACAGACTCGATTTGGCCGCTGCGAACGTGGTTCAGAATCTCTTCTGCCGACGTTTCCGCCGGGATGTTGCCAAGGTACACAGTGCGGCTGGTGCCTGAAAGCATTTGCGGTCCGAGGTGGACCGAAGCGTTAGATGCACCAAAAGTAGCATTTGTCAAACCAGGGAACCCACCAATTGGCGACTGTGGCCCTCCCAACAGCTGAGATCCAGCAAAACCATCTGCAGAAACCAAACCGGGATATAATTGAGGAGACAAAGCATTTTGTTGCGCCTGGGTTGGACTAGTCAAAGTGTTCTGAGCATTTTGGTTATGCGCAGAATTTGCCTGAGAAAATCCGCCAAAGTTGGTAAATTGAGGGGAGGCAAAAGCGGAAGGGGTACCGGGTTGGAAGGGACTTCCGAGCAGAAGCTGGGAAGGGAGCAAGGGTGTAACGTTCATATCGAAACCAGATCCGAGGTCGTTACCGCTGTGAAGTCCAGTATTTATAGAAGGGATATTAGCTCGTCGAGAATCGCGGTTTCCGAAGCTTTGCACAGAAGGATTGTTTGAATTGAAGGCGCCGTGAGAGAAGCCAGTCTGGTCTGCGTTGAATCCGGAGAATTTCGACATCGACGGTAAACGCGAGTTTTTAGAATCCGCAGTTTGCATGGCGAGCATGTGCGGCGGTAGGACAAGGTTGTCCCGTATATTGGAAGTAAGTAAAGCCGTTTTGAAGGGAGTGACAGGTCCGGACAGATATCACCGGACGAGTCGCAGAATATAGATATTAGTATAAACCTAGCTAGTCGACTCGCTTGTCGCTCCGAGATTGTATCTGGCACGTTCGATCTGATCCCCTCGGTGCTAGACGCGTTCAGTGGGTGGCAGACTGTATCCCCAAACTGAGTCGTATATATAAACCTGCGAATAGGATCGATTTCCGTCGTGAACATACAACGGCGAATATAGGAGCGCTCTCGGTTCGAAGGTAGATCGCGACGACAGATTTGCAAAGCGAACGTGAGGCGACGAAGCGATGAATAATTATCGAATCGAAGAATCGAACAGCTAGCGCACAGGCTAACAAAAAGAAGGTGTAGTAGCTTCGAGGTAAGAATAGCTAATATAATGACTGACTGAGATGATACGGAAATTAGATGAGATGAACGACGCAGAAGGGGTGGTTGTTTACCTTTCCCTAGATTAAATCAAAGAGAATTATACCGAAGGAGCCAGGATAGTCAATTGGAGAAAAGTGAAGAAAAGAATTAGGTAGCTGGGGAGGAAAAGAAAAGAAACGAAAGAAAATGAACGAACGAGCGAGCGAACGTGGAGAAGTAAGGAATGAGGAGAAAGGTATGCAAGAAGAGAAGAAAAGATGAAGCTGCGAGAGTGAAGAAGGGGGGAAAAGATCAGATGAGAACAAACAAATAATTGGCAAGAACCACCGCGGGAAAGGAGGAACGACAAAACGGGCTAGACCAGCTTTTACTACTCGTGACTTTGCATTAATGCTGCTACATGATTAATCTTTTTCGATTTACTTGCTGATTTTTATTCTAGCGATTTTATCGAACGAGTATTATCTGGCCTGTCTCTTACTGCGTGGTATACACCGAGTACAGGAGCTGAACGAACACGAGTATGTACGGAATCGGGACAGTACTTGGAGAAACTAACACTCTTCCAGTAATTAATTATACTATGAATAGGGCTCACTAGGCTGATCCCAGTTGGTGGGGATGATCATTTCTTGTACTTTTAATCTTTATGCGCGCACATGGCGAGATTCAAGTACGTACTGAAGACCAAGTGACACTGAAGCTGAAGTCTTCTCGGCCAATATTGAACCTTGGAACTCGTATCCAATCGGTGTTTGGTAGACGGAGCCTCCATCTTCTGCAATTGACTGACAATTCAATGCGCATACATTCATGCGCTGATAGAAGGTTAAGTGGATTGAGTCCAGGTACGGAGTCTCGACACCAGGGATCAGGAGCGCGGATCCATGGATCCTTGACACGCGTTGTAGATATAAGGACCATGAACCCCAAGGTTGAACTTTGATGTGTCCTCCCACAATCAATTCCAGCCAGGGGGCAGACACTAGAAGTAGAAACTAAGAGTTGGCAAATGCCAACTTGGTTAGAACTTGGAATTAGCAGCCCGGAGCGGTTAGTACGAGAATTAAAAGGAAGCCCCATTCTTGTCCCCTGTTCGTCCAATGAACACTATCACCGGAAGTCTTCAGCCTCAGATGATACATACTATGTATGTTTTGTGGATGCAGCGATGAGACAAGTATGCACACGTTCATCACAATGGAGGGCGCCGCAGCTTAAGAGTACGTACTGCCGTCTAGGTTATGCGTCGACTCGCTATGGCTGAAATTTAGCAGAGCATCAATACGCACCGATGGAGACAGAACGTGTCGACAATCAGAACAAAGCGAGGTGTCGCTGCTTATTGTGCTGTGCATACAGAATGGCTGGTCAAATCAGCCGCCTGCACCTTATACGTTATTCAGCGAGGCGGCAAGGTCGATATTTGAAACAGCTCTCATACATAAACGACAAGATCGAAGACATCTGACTCGGTGGCTGTAGACAGATCGTGGCTCTCGAGATACTCCTCCGTACGTACATAGTAGAGAATGTTTTCTTTTTCGAGATCCATCTGGGTGGATCCAGCCCCTGACCTGATTTTGAACTAGGCTGGAAACAGTTAGATTCCGAATCAGATCATGTGACTTATTTCGATCTTTGTCGAGATTAATTCTTTCAGACTTGAAGACTTCTCATTTTTTCGTTTCGATTTATATGCCAACAGAGCAGAGACAGACTGTCTCTGTTTATGAGCGAGCGTGTGGCAATGCCGGCTATTACGGCAGAATGGACATCACGCATTGAATATACCCCGTACCGAAGCAGTCTAGTCGCATTCCGCAAGAAGATACACCATGACTATTGACTCTGGTTATCAGAGGAATGGCTATCGAATGCCTAGGGTATATTCCAGGTGTGTAATCAATAATTTATGAACTACGCATGACTACTCCATAGCAGTAGCTTGGATATTTAGGACAACCAGTGTAATAATTTTGTTCGTAGGGGTGAGGTAGTCGATGTTTCTGCCACGTAAGTAAGGTGTCAACCGTCACGATAAGAAAGAGCCCCTCAATCTTTCCGCCTTTTGTGCGCATCCACCCAATATTTTCAACCCCTCACCTTTTTGTGTGCAGGAATCGACTCGACGCACAACAGTACATTCCTGAAGCAGGAATTGTACGATTGATTGCAATTGTTCGACAAGAGGTCTACCTGGAGTTTTCAGAAACTGCATGTAATTGGTTGGTTCTTTTCTTATCTCTGAGTCATAGCCCCAGGTCGCAGGCCGCATTGATCAGATTCAGCGAACAAGCCAAATCACATTTTATATCACCTCAATTAACTATTTTGCTGCAGAGCAACCACGAGAATTTCCATTGAGTAGCCGACGTCAACATGGCGGCTCCCGAACAGCACATCTACATTGACGAAGATGTCGGCAAAGACGACTCTTCGGCCAACGGCACCGAAGCCGCTCCCTACAAATCGCTTCTCCATGCCATGCTACAACATGCCCCGACTACCGAGGGAATCAAGTACCTCACCCGCAAATCGGTCACCGGCCCCGTCGAGGAAGGTAATGAAGCTGAACGTCTCGAGTGGAAGGCACCGTCAGCGTCGGCTATGAAGAAATCGACCAGACTGTATGAAGGAGCATTAAAGAAAGCGGCTAAAGCACAGGAAATCGCCATTCGCGAGAAGGCAGATGCCGAGAAGCGTCAGGTTGTGCTCGAGGAGGCTAAGAAGGTTATCATTAAAGAGGATGCTTCTCTTCCCAAGCCAGTGCGTATCCGACTCGATGTCACGGACCCAGCGATTGTCAAGTTGCGTGCCCCAGAATCAGATGAGCCTGGAACTCGTGTTCGCGTGCTCGGTCGGGTTCATCGTTTGCGATCACAGAAGGATGTTATTTTCATCACGCTTTATGATGGATATGGATATCTTCAGTGTATCATGACGGGTGATATGGTCAAGACTTACGACATGATGACCTTGACTTTGGAGACGTCTATTGCCATCCACGGAGAGATGCGCGCCGTTCCTCCTAAGCAACATGCCCCCAACGACCGAGAATTGCACGCCGACTATTTCAAGATCATTGGCAAGGCGGCGGGTGATAAGGAGGCCATTACCAGCCGAGTGGCGCCGGATGCCGATCCTCAGACACTTTATGACAACCGACACTTGGTTCTCCGTGGTGAGACCTCTTCATCAGTCATGAAAGTGCGAGCAGCAACCTTGAGAGCGTTTAGGCGAACATTCGAGGCGACCAGGATGTTGGAAGTCACCCCTCCTTCCATGGTGCAGACACAGGTCGAAGGTGGCAGCACACTGTTTTCGTTTGACTACTACGGCGAACCAGCGTATCTGACACAGTCCTCGCAATTGTATCTCGAGACATGCCTGGCATCTCTTGGAGATGTGTTTTGTATCTGCCCATCCTTCCGAGCAGAGAAATCGCTTACCCGTCGTCACTTGTCTGAATACACTCACATCGAAGCCGAGCTCGATTTTATCACTTTCGACGATCTCCTCGAACACTTGGAAGAAGTCATTTCCACAGTTATTGGCGAATTGCTCGCCGACGAACAAACCGCCAAACTCATCAAGGACCTCAACCCAGACTTCAAAGTACCGTCGCGCCCGTTCAAACGCATGCGATACTCGGACGCAATTGACTGGCTACGCGAACACAACATCCCCAACGAAGAAGGACAACCGCATCAATTCGGCGACGATATTGCGGAAGCTGCCGAACGTAAGATGACGGATATCATCAACCAGCCTATCTTCCTGACACATTTCCCCGCGGAAATCAAGGCGTTTTACATGAAGAAAGACCCACAGGATCCGCGAGTCACTGAAAGTGTTGACGTACTCATGCCTGGTGTCGGTGAGATTGTAGGAGGAAGTTGCCGTATTGATGATTGGGATGAGTTGATTGCCGCGTATAAGCGGGAGGAGATGGATCCGTCGCCCTATTACTGGTACACCGATCAGCGAAAGTACGTCTCTCTTCTATTTTGCTATCTAAAATAGAGCGCACTAACTTTAGTCAATAGGTACGGAACGTCGCCCCACGGAGGTTACGGATTGGGCCTTGAGCGATTCTTAGCTTGGATTTGTGGTCGCTACACCGTCCGTGAATGCTGCTTGTATCCGAGATTTACGGGCCGATGCACGCCATAGTTTGTCTGTTTGATTTGAATGGTTTCAGGATGATGGGTAGTTTGATAAAATGCATGAATTTTTCTTTACGTATTGAGTGGTTGCACATTTGATCAGATTTGAATTAAAGAATCTCTCCATGTATCACTACATACACCGTACAGATGACAAGAAATAGTAAAACGCCAATATCCTAGCTCTATTCCAGAGAAACTCCTAGGAAGGGCTAAACTCTCATCCAAATCCCCTCCTGGACATGCCCATCCTCCTCCTCAGCCGAGGCCATGATATGCGGCACAACCAATTCGACCCCTTTAGTGGCGCCGGCACCACCATTCGAGAAGGAAGGGTTGTGTCGAGGCGGTAGAGGACGACTGGGATCCATCATGCCAGCTACCGCCATCTCTGAAGTACTAGTATAGTTGCCGTATCCTCCATAGGACGGAATAGCGGCACTAATGTATTCCGATGCAGAGGACATGGATGACGACGAAGGCGGACTACCAGTCACAGAGGACGAGGCGGTGGTCGTGCTCGGCGTATTAACGAGCGAAGGCGCCATCGTCGATAGACTGGAGGTACTATTCCGAGCCGTCGGCGGACGACGGAATAGTGGCATTGACGACGACGGAGTCGATGAAGAGATCCTCTCGTCTTGGCCGCGCGGATGATGGAACTGAGAAAGATAGTTCCATGCATCGCTCGATGCGAGCGAGGTCGACGACCCGTCTCGACCGTGTCGATGGTTACCGCCGGATATAATGGGTTTCCATTCGGTGGGATCAAGATCCGATTTGGCGTCGTGGAGGTCGGAAGGTATCCTTGCGACCAGAGGGCGGGATACTGGAATTGGTTTTGAGGTTGGTGTGGTAGACATTATTGATGATGAGGTGTCGATGTTGATGGGTGATGAAGGGGAGGAGGTCATTGTGTATGTATATGAAGAAGCTGAGAGAGGTTTGCAAGAGTCTTTGCGACGGCAGCTATATAGCAACAAGAATTAGAACGGTAGGGTACACGTTAAGGGTTAACGACATACCTTTCACTGCAGTACAGAACCGAGTTGCTGGGCACCGTTATCTGTTTCTCACACATGGCGCTAATATAAGACGTCAGCCAAGTACAACAGATATGTCGTGGAATGTGAGACGAACATAAAAAAAAGAAAAGAAGAGAATGAGGCGAATCGCCCCGCTGGTAGGACATAGATAGATAAGGAGTAGACATACCAATATTGTAAAAAACTAGTCGCCATCTCAAAATGTTCGACTTCTGGTTTGACAGAATAACTGGCAGGACCAGATCCTGCCCCTAATAATCTTCCAAGTGATTGATGGGATTTGTTTCGTTGAGGATGATGGAAATGAGCTGAAGCGGTTTTGCGGTGATAAAGGGCGGGTCGTTGGGGCTTGATAGCCGAGCCTTTTTTAGGGGTAGGCGATGTAGGAGAGGGAGCAGGAGTAGGAGTAGGTGTAGGTGTAGTTTTAGCAACAGGAGAAGAGGTATGGCGGTGTAAAGGAGGCCGTTTCGTGGATGGCGGTGAAGTATTAGTAGTGCCTCTAGTATGAGGCTTTTGTTGTTGGCGGTGCATGACTGTTATCTTGTCTCAAGATAAGTATGTACAGACCCACTGATGGCGGAGGGTGGATCAAAGGGATGGATTTGATAGTCTTTTTGTTTCACAGATTCACAGGTAGGACAGAAGAATTGAGGGATTTTTATTTTATAAGTCGAATATTCGTGATGTCGATATAATTTTGCGAGATGGATGCAGGTACACGCGAGGCGAGTAGCTCTCAAGGTACACAGAACCACTGCTAACAAACTGAGTTAGAATCGGAAAAGGAAAAGGGGAAAAAAAGAAAAGAAATGAGAATGCCCGAATGACTCACAGGGTTCGATCCTTGCAACTTAGTACTTACTTATCTATCAGGGCTGAAATGCTAGAAAGTATGTTGATAAAGATAAGAAAGCGGTGTGCAGTAAACATGTTCCTGAGTAAGAAGGTAGAGAAAAGAAGAGGAATCACTCGAATAAATACAATAAATGATCCAATGCATTCGCAATATGAAATAAGACCTAGATATCTGCCTGAGGGATTGATCAGATCCATCACGTAATTGAGTCTAGCCTGATGCAGTAATCTTTCTACGTTTTCTAACCCTAACTCGAATTCTAGAACACTTTTTCACGGCACTTACGACACAGAGGAGAAGGATTCTATTAGTGGAATCGTTATTATTAGTTACTATCGCGCTTGACGAAAAAGAAAATGCAAAAAGATAAGCACGTTGATGCGCCGGCGCAGATAAGTCGATCTGTCCGAGCCCATAGTGCAAGACATGGGCTAGACCCTAGACCTTTGGCGTGTAGTCACAAGTATTAACTGCATACTATGATACGTGGTATGTATGAACTAGCTAGCACACGAATCAAGTTTCAATCTGTCAAAAGTCTAGAATGTGTGTAGTCATGTGTGGAGAGAATCATTCGATTAGATCATTACCGCATCCGGATATTCCGCTTGTTCAGTCACTCTTTTTGACATTCTAGAACGAGTTCTGCCCGGTAGATCAATTTCTTCATGTCATCTACTTGTTTAGTCCACTTGAGAAAAATTGGGCGAAAATTCGAAAAGGGATAGGGGACTGGTGTGGAGGGGAATGGAGGGGTAACACGACGCCCCCCGGTGGTTAGGGTTACTGTTACTTTCTCCATACTCCGTACATTTGCACCACTTCCGGCTACACAACATCCATTTCAAGCTTTTATCTTGTTCTTTTGTGATATGTATTGTGACTGTGGAGTGGACATACGTAGTCGTCGAATTAAGAACGAATCAAATCTTGGAAACATACGAACGGAAAAAGGTACCTAGAATCTTTCTATCCATGGTTTTGTCTGTTCTATTTTAAAGTACTTGTCATGTCACTACGTGGCGGACCACTTACGTACGAGTTACAGGTAAAGTAGTGGTTGACGTCAATTACATGGCTATTCTTCTGCCTGGAAAAGATTCATCCCTTGGTAGGGATAAGGCGGCGGAATAAATCACTCATATGGTGGTGTCATCTGTTTGTATGAGCATATTTTGAGGGAGTTTGTATCGCACTCTTGCGTGACACAGAATGTGAGGCGTCATTATTTTCATTAGATATACAATACAGGGTTAGGGTTGAGAGTAACACAGTGTTTGGGTATTCTCATGGTAAACATGCCTATAATAATAATACCAAGACGGATCATGAACCGTCCACCTCCATAGCTTCACCGTTGCTCCTACATTTATCAACATCAATAGTCGACTCAGCTTTCCTATCCGGCTTCACCCCTGTAATAAACTGTTCCGGAACACCATTCGCCGCTACCGTTGCACTACCGACATAACATCCAAGCATACCGCTCCATGCGTACTTTTGTTCGGTCAGATTGCGAATTTCTCGATACCCAACGACGTTTGCAAAGGGGAGGCCCGTGTCTGGGTCACGGTAGCGGGACAGTTGTGATGTTATTGGGCAGAGGTGCTGTGATATTTCTGTTTGATTATTAGTATATACGGAAAATATATATATATATAATATGCGTATGTGGAGATCAAACGTACTAGCCAAACGAGGTGGTTTTTTGGCGTTGAAATATATACTATACTCGCGGCTTTGTATGGTGGCGTTGTCAAAGTTCTCTAGGACGAGTAGATTTCGGCCCGTTTGTTCGACTTGTTCGGGCCGCATTGCAGCTTCAATCTCGCTTATTGTCGGCTCGGCCACGGCCGTGGGCTGGTGGGCTTCGGTCGGGCCAGGAACGTCTTGCATCGACACATCGGCTTGTTCAGTATTTTCCTGAAGAGGCGTAGCAGGTATCGTAGCAGGTTCAATATCGGGGTTGTCGACACTATCCGTTTGTGCGATAGTTGATGTGTCTTGTTCTGCTGGCTCTGTGGTAGTCTTTGTCTCCACCGGCTTGTCTGTCTCTGCTGCCGTAGAATCCGCTGCTTCAGATGCATTTGGTATTGACTTTGTTTCCGACTTGGGCGCTTCATCGGCAATTGTAGAACTACCCTCTGGCGCAGTTTTGCTTAGGGTATCGCCTGTGTCCTGCTCTTTGCCGTCCACAGCCGGTTCATCCGCCACAGACTTTTCTTTATCTTTGGTCTCTGGTTTATTCTCGAGCTTCGAGCCCTCAGCAGTCTTCCCACTCGTAGTCCCTTCAACGCGCGCTGATTCCGGGAGAGCCTCAACCTCTGGCTCTGATTTCTCCGGTGCCGGTGTTGTCGGTACAGACGCATGCTGATGGGTGCCGTCAAGAAATCCTTGAGGGCTCGTCACTGTCACGTTTTGTTGTGCCTGCGTGCTGATCTTGTTTGGTAGTGCAGATGCGGTTTCCCCATTAACAACCGTAGCTGTATTCTCTTGAATTAAACTCGTCGGATGGAGAGATTCCGCCTTGACCGCCTCCTGCGACGTATCCTTCGCCTTCTTCTTCCGCTCAGGTTCCTTCTCTTCAGATTTCGGTTGAACTTCGACATTGCCCACACGCACCAATTTCCCATTAACCCACTTGGCAATCCCACTCCACCACGACATAACAGGTCCTTCAAGACGGCGGTTCTGGAGAGCCTCAAGCTTAGCCTTGCGTTCCTCAGCCTTTCGTTTCTCCATTTCCTCCCACCGATTCAGGCTTTTACTATTTAATCGCTCAATCTTTGCTGCTTCGGCTAATCGTTCCTCCTGTGTCATGACTTTGGGTTTCAATCTTTGCTTCCTCTTGGCGGCTTCCTCCATATTTGCAATAAGCTTAATTCGTCTTTGTTCACTGTCCTTTAGCCTAGCATGCGTAAGTTCTTTGTTCTGCATAGTTTGGCGACGGGAAGACGATCGAACCGGTCCCTCTTCGGGCGTCGGTAGCCACGAGACCCGTTCAGACTTTTTCTTCGGACGCGGTGTAGTAGCAGATGTACTCGACAAGGAAGGTGAATCAATCTTCACTTTCTTCCGCAGAGCCGTAAGCCTTAGAGACTCCTGAGCTTTGCGCTTTTTCCGTTCGACTCTCGCTTGTTTTTCCAGCTCTTTCTCCCCTTCCAGGTCGTCATCCGCCGCGTTCGGTCCCTGGTCGTCCTCGTCTTCAGACGAAGAATCTAAACGCATGTCATCAAATTCCCCGTCGGCTCCTTCTTCCTCATCAAACTCGTCGTCGTTCTCATCTTCGGCAAACAGAAGCGTTAAATCATCGTCGGCAGCGGCATCGAGTAAAGACGACATGTTCCTCCCGGCTGTACTTCGTTTCTGTCGACCAGCGACCAGGGATTCAACGACCTCATCGTCGGATGTGTCGGCGCCAGTGTCTGCTCCGGTTAAAGAAGACGTCTCATCCGGGGTTGCCATGATTGCTGTATCATGAAGATTGCGCAGTTGCGCGAATCTTCCTAATGTGTTAGACTAGAATGGCGATCGGGTGTATTGACATTCGACAGTAAGTTGTTTGTATAGAGCTGTCCGTGATTGAAATGTAACTCGTAAATCTGACTTTATCCGTGAGTTGTGATTGTTTTGAGAAACAAAGGAACATTGAATCATCGCCGCCAGTCTGTAAAGAAGCTCTGCGTCGGCGTGTCTTGGCAGCCGCCGTGTCACATGACTTCGTGCCGAGCTAAGAGCACGTGACCTAAATGTCGCCGTAAAAATACCACATTACATAATCAACCAAACAGGTCTCAACTAACGTAATTCCCAAGCGAACCGCCCACCCAAGCGACCCGCCCACCTCCCCGAAAAATAACTCTCTATATTGATTTCTCATATTTCAACGCGTCAAAATGCCACCAATTCGCAAGAAAGATCCCTTAAAATCTGCTCAAATAGAGGGAAAGATCCAGTTAGCTATTTCTGATTTGAAAAATGGAAGAATTTCCAATATTCGTGAAGCTACAAGGATTTATGATATTCCTCGTACGACTCTCCGAGATCGACTCAAAGGCATTGAATATAAAGGTGAAAAGCGTGCCAACCACCATAAATTGACTCAATCTGAGGAGGATTCACTTGTCAAATGGGTTCTTGATTTAGATCGACGTGGATTACCTCCCCGACATTCTCTTGTACGAGAAATGGTCAATTATCTTCTACAACAACATGGAAAATCACAAGTTGGAAAAAACTGGGTGACCAATCTGATTAAACGCCGTCCGGAGATTGATTCTAAATTCGCAAGGAAATATAACTATGAACGTGCCAAATGTGAAGATCCAAAGATAATTCAAGAACATTTTGACCGCGTACGAGCTGCTATATCTGAGTATGGAATCTTACCAGAAGATATCTATAACTTTGATGAGACTGGCTTTGCTATGGGACCCTGTGCATCTGCGAAGGTTATTACTGGAAGCGATCGATATGCTCAGCCAAAGCTTTTACAGCCTGGAAATCGAGAATGGGTGACTGCAATTGAAGCAACAAATTCAACTGGTTGGGCGTTACCTTCGTACATTATTTTCAAAGCAAAGAAAAACGTACGATTAGGTTGGTTTGAGGATCTTCCAGATGATTGGAGAATCAATATTAGCGATAATGGTTGGACAACAGATCAAATAGGATTAGAATGGCTTAAAACCCATTTTATTCCTAATATTAATGATCGTACAATGGGAAAATACCGAATGTTGATTCTTGATGGCCATGGAAGCCATTTGACTCCAGAATTTGATCGTACATGCACTGAGAATAATATTATTCCAATCTGCATGCCACCTCATTCTTCGCATCTATTACAGCCTCTTGATGTTGGCTGTTTTGCAGTTTTAAAACGGTATTATGGGCAGGTTGTTGAGCAACGAATGAGGCTTGGATTCAATCATATCGACAAAATGGACTTTTTAACAGCATTTCCACAGGCTCGTACAGTGGCATATAAAGCTCAATCTATTCAGAATAGCTTCGCAGCCACTGGATTAGTGCCTTTCAATCCAGATCGAGTTCTTCAATATCTTAATATTCAATTGAAGACTCCAACCCCCCCTCCAAGTCGATCAAGCAATACAGCATCATCCTGCTTACAAACACCTCAAAATATACGCCAATTTGTACGCCAGTCAACTACAATCAATAAACATATAAATGAGCGCACAGGAAATCAGAATCAAGAAATCAATCAGGCAGTTATACGGTTGTCAAAAGCCTACGAAATACTAGCGAATGATACTTTACTCGTACGGAAAGAAAACCATGATTTACGAGCTGCGAATGAAAAAGAGAAGCAAAAACGCCAAAAATCTAAGAAAAAGATATCTATTGAGCATGGGATTACTAGTGAAGAAGCTCAAGCGCTTGTACAAGGTCAGGTTGAGGCATCTCAAGCTGTTACGGCTGCTCCAGTTGAGCCGGAGCTCCCAGCTTCTCAAGCAGTCGTACGCCGCCAATTTCGCTGCAGTGGTTGTGGTGTTGAAGGACATAAAATTAATCGATGTCCTAATCTTACTACTAATTAATTTTTTGTATATAATTTGTATGTGATTAAGAAATTGTGATTTGAAATCAATATAGAGAGTTATTTTTCGGGGAGGTGGGCGGGTCGCTTGGGTGGGCGGTTCGCTTGGGAATTACGTTAACTAACTGTTAACTAACTAATGCAGGTACCCAAACCAGGCAAGTCTATATTCAGACACTGAAGGACGTCCTGTTTCAGAGGGCGACTGGCGCGGAGAGTCGGTTGGCTAGCTTAAGTCCGCTGGAAGCGGTTAACTAGGACTTAAGTCAGAGTAAGCATGGGGTAAGATAAGTTAACGTACGTTATGGCTGTTCCTGAATGTCATCCCGTGACAGCTACAAAACAGAAACATCTGTGGGGCGCTGCGTCATTTCCTCTCTTAAGACTCTCTACTTATGTAGTTACAACTACATATGTTCTCTCATGTGTGGACACTACTGTTGAGTGATCTTCTGATCATATCAGTTGTCTGTGTACACGCGGCTGGTCTGGTGAATGTCCAAGAGCTAGGGTAGACGAATCATGTGTGGGGGGAATGACAGCCCCTTACTGCTACTGTTCCAAACAGCAATCTGGACAGGATGCTCGCTCTCTATAAATAGGATGATACCCAGCTTGTTTGATTCGAGCAATCGTCATGGTCTACTTAATCGGTATTCCTTTGAAACACGATCCCCCTCATCAAGCGCTCTACAAAACGAACTGTGGAGGGAACCCTGATCTTATCGATCATCGATCAGATAAGTCGCTATCGCGACCTGCCAGGTTTGGTTCTCGGCTGCTCAATAAGTATGTTTTAACACATGCAGCGAGTTTGATGATAGTCTGAGTCCTTCATCAAGCTGACATGTCGCTTTTCAGTCTTGATTCATTCTAGATGCATCTAAGTAGCCAACTGTCAACCGTACTTGCGTATCGTAAATACGGTAACGATACCATCGGAGGATTCAAAACCAGTAGCTTACTTTGGATAGCATGCAATGACGGTATCTTTTTCTGAAACAGGTCGGCATGCACTGTTGAGATACTCTAGAAGTAATTACTATGTATGCTGAATTCCCGCGATATATACCCAGTTTCTAACTGAAATGTGATTATTATTTGTTCTTGTCGTCTGGTAATATTGAGTACCCAGCATACGAAGACACTGTAATTACATTACCGTACGAAACGCGGCATAGTTTTATGGGCGGCCCTAGTAGCGTCGTTTCGCTCCTTCTCCTGGCGACAATTACCTTGACACTTTCTTCTCTATCTTATCCTCTCGTTATCCTCAACCCTCCCCTATCATCCTCTTCTCTTCCTTTCCCTACCTCTCTCGAAGGGGCTTTGATAATATTAGTCTATTAATATCTTTCTTCTGAAGAATTGCTCTTCATCCCATTGATTCGTTTCGTCCTCCGTTTTCCCCATCAACGCAGCTCTCTCTCTCCGCCCCCCTGCCACCCTGTCCGATCTGTTGAACGACTCCTCAAAACGCTCTTTGTCGGTCTTCTTCTCGGAGGTTGTGTGTCTCGACGACAATTGCACTTCTGCCGTATTTGGGAATTATTCTACAGGGATATCCTTTATAATAACTCTAATTCCAATTAATTCGGCCTGGAATTACCTTCTGTGTGCTCCCGGTTTTCGCATGACCCTGTCTTTCGCCCGTTGCCAGCCGCGTCCCGTGACACAATCAGCTTGCGATTGTTGACCCTATTCAGAGTCCACAATTGTTTGCGAGCGCGGTAAATCTCTTCGATCCGGATAAGCTCCACTGTGTTGGAACATTGTGCGGGTAGCTTGTTACTGCTAAAGATCCGCCACTGCGTGGTTGGTCCATTGCGTATAGTGCGATCGCGAATTTGTTCTCAAGTCATCAACTTCCTCCCTGGGTTCCTATTAGAAAGAAGGAGGTGAAGCCGTTTATTGAGATTGAACGACTGTCTTCATCGCATCTTACAATCTTATGGGGTTTTCATAGCGACTTCCGTCTTTACCGAGCAATCCACCTCAAGGATCCTCCCGGAACCGAACAGTCAAACAGCCCCGTCTCTCTTTCTACTCGAACAATTACAACTTCGGTTCAGTTCTATAAACCCCGGTCAAATATTTCTATAATCTATAATGGTGCCAGTTTCGCGGCCGGACGGCCATCTCAATCTCAACTACATCCCAGTCTCTCAGCCAATGTCAGGGACGTCGACGGGCAGCAATTCGCCAAATGAGTTGCCTGGAAATTTAGGCAAGTCACCGTTTGGTACTACCAACGGACTGGGAAGTGCTCCAGGTTCGTTGGGCAGTACACGCATAGGGGCTGGATCCCCCTCTCACGAACTAGGCACTCGCCTGTATTCGAAACGGTAAGCTATGTCTCAGTTGCATTAACACTACTTCAGCAACATACTAATATGATTTCTGACAAATAGAGCACGTGAGATTCAAGCTCAGGAAGGTGTTTCGACAAGCATTTGGGGTCCTCCAACGAGCGGCCACTCAACCCCTTTACGTGAAAATATTCCTGAATCTCCTAGTCAAGATGGATTTCCCGACTTGATCCCATCTGAGCCTATAATGAATAGCCCTGCACGAAGGGCAAGAGCTGGCACGGTACCATCACGGTTCCCGCCTGTTGGCACACTAAGCGCAACCTCCCAGGCACCGTCCCTAATGTCCAAGACGTCAAGGCCTACGCCATCTACCAGCCCATTCCGTCCGCCGGGCTTATCGGGTATTGATACAAGCGGAAGAACCGCAACTGCAGGTGCCGGACCAAATACAGCTGTCTTGTCTCGCTTGCGAGCAGGTTCGATGCCTCAACGCCCAAATAACTTCCTAGGCGGCTCGAATCCATTTGGTCCCTCTGTATTCTCTACAAGTTGGGCGTCAGGGCGGGATCGCGCTTCGACCTTGGCCAGTATCCGATCCTCGGAAGGCCCGACATCTCCATCTCAATCATCGTTTTCTGGTGGTGGTCTCGCTGATAGCGACGTCAAGACACTCGACTACTTGGGTTTGGCCGAAACTCCACAGCAACACAACTCTTCACTTGCACACTCTTCCGTTGAAGCTTTACTTCAACAACAGCAGCAGCAGCAACAGCAATCTTCCCTACCCCCACTTCTTGCGGAACTTGCTATGATCAAGAGCAACAATAGATTCAGGTCTTACTCAGTCAATGCAAAGGAGAAATACGCCGAAGACGATGAGGAATACGGTTCTCCTTATCCACAAGTTCCGTCAGGTACCTTGACCCCATCTGCTGCCGCGACTGCCGCTCAGCTCGCCGCTACCCAGGCTCAGATCCATCAACACAATCTTGCTGTTCAGGCATTTGCCAACCATGCTTCCGCAAGCCGTCCTCGCGCTCGCACCGCCGGTATTCTCGACACCCCGCCACAACGCTCGTCTATTCGCAATTACCTTGCAACTCCCTCTAGACTGGAGAATAGTATAAGCGCTGCAGACCTTGGTATCGCAGAGGGCAGTGAGTACGATGAATTGTCCGAAGCAGTTCAAATGATGCAATTGGGTGGAGCGAACGGTGCAAATTCGAATGTTCGTGCTCTGGCAGAAGTTGCAGACGAGGGCAGTATTGAAGGCCCTACTAGAGCCTTGTGGATCGGAAGCATTCCGGTCTCTACGACAGTCACTTCCTTGGATGCTATATTTAGCATGTACGGAAAGATCGAATCGACGCGAGTTCTCACTCACAAAAATTGTGGATTTGTCAATTTTGAGCGTCTCGAGAGCGCTGTTCAGGCAAAGAATCTGCTCAATGGTAAAGAGATTTTCCCAGGTGCTGGACCTGTAAGGATAGGTTATGCCAAAGTTCCAGGTACCTCTGCTAGTGGTACTCCTGGAGCTAATGGTACACATCTCTCGCCAACTCCGGATCCACACACTGCTCTGGGAGAGCACGGTGCCATCGACGCATCCAAACCAGACCGCTCTGGTACCGATACTCCACGAGTTCCTCCTTTGTCAGACTTGAGAATGGAAATGGCCGATATTGTGAAGGAATTTGGGGCCAGTGACGCAGATGTTCAAGCGATTACTGCCAGTGTACAGAGATCGATAGCCTTCCAGGCATTTAATGACGAAATCCCCGCCGTCCCTGAACCAAGCACCACCAGAATGCATGATGCGCCGAAACTTCGCGACATCCGCAAGCGAATTGATAACGGTCTCTGCTCCGTGCAAGAAATTGAGGAGACCGCAAACGGAATGTTACCGGAAATTGCGGAGCTTTCGTCAGACTATCTTGGAAATACCGTTGTCCAGAAATTGTTCGAGTTTTGTTCCGAACAGACGAAAGAGCAGATGCTGCTTCAGATTGCGCCACATCTCGCCGAGATTGGAGTCCATAAGAATGGCACATGGGCCGCTCAGAAGATTATCGATGTTGCAAAAGCGCCTAGCCAGATGCAAATGATCGTAGATAGTCTGCGACCTTACACGGTTCCTCTTTTCCTCGATCAGTATGGCAATTATGTTCTCCAGTGCTGTTTAAGATTCGGCAGTCCATACAACGACTTTATCTTCGAAACCATGCTCAGCAGGATGTGGGAGATCTCCCAAGGACGCTTCGGTGCCCGTGCCATGCGTGCATGTCTGGAAAGCCACCATGCCACAAAAGATCAACAGCGCATGCTTGCTGCCGCGATTGCATTGCACAGTGTTCAGCTCGCGACCAACGCCAATGGTGCCCTGCTGCTAACCTGGTTCCTCGATACATGCACCTTCCCTCGCCGACGGACTGTACTGGCTCCTCGCCTCGTCCCTCACCTAGTACATCTGTGCACACACAAAGTTGCTTATTTGACCGTTTTGAAAGTTATAAATCAGCGCAACGAACCTGAGGCGCGCGAGATCGTTTTGAAGGCGCTCTTCTTCAGTCCAAACGATGAAGCTCTTGAGCGAATTCTCAGTGACCCTAGCTCTGGAGCTACCTTGATCTTCAAAGTCCTCACTACGCCTTTCTTTGACGAATCGATGCGCTCCGAGGTTGTCAAGAATGTGTCCAAGGTCTTGACTAAGCTAAAGGCGACCCCAAGCCAAGGCTATAAACGGCTAATGGATGAAGTTGGTTTGTCTTCTCGAGCAAGTTCTCGTGACCATCACTCTGGAAGGGACGCAAGTATTGGTCAGGGGACAAATGGCGAGAAACAGCACCGCCCGACGTCACGTCAAGCCGGTTCCAGTTACCAGAACCAGCAGCAGGCGGACAGGCAGTTTGGTGCACAGTATCCGGGTTCTGGTATTGAGAATGGGGTCTCGATAGGGCGACCAGGCGAGCAGCATTACGACTTTGCTGCCAATGGAATGGGTGCTGCCAATGGCATGAATGGTCTTGGTAGCATGAATGCCGGACCAGGCTTTGGCCAGGAAAGTGTCCTTTCCTTGCCACAACAACAAATGCAATATCAAGCGTATCTTCAATCACGTGGTGTACCCCAAAGCGGAATGTATCCCGGCACTATAGGTGGAAACGTCTATCCGGGCTATGCTGCTGGCATGGACAATATGAGGAGTCTTCCAGGTGCTAATGCAATGCCTGCACCGCCTCAGGTCAATTCAAATGCAATTATGGGACAGCCTACCTTTGCACCCCCTCAGTTCAGCCCTGTTTTGAATCCGGCTCAGATGTATCAGTATTCACCTCAATACTACCCCCAGACACAGGCTATTCCCAACCAGGCCGGGGCTGGTCGACGTGGACGCGTAAGTTTTTATTCATACTAACTAACATATGTTGCGTTACTAACATCTGCGATTAGCACTGATTCATTATGTCTCGAGACGTAACATGCCTTTTATCCCCTTCGATATAGACTTTGTTTTGTAAAAACATTCTCATTCTTCTCATCTTCCATCATCAAAAAGCGACCCATTGTCCATGTATGCAAAATTTGTTACTTTTTTTTTCGTATTACTTACGACCTTGACTTCTAACCGGCGCTGGCTCGTATGGTGGGAGGCAAGGATATGATGAGTTGTTAACGGTCATTCATTTGGAAAGTCATTTATCCTTTTGATGTTCTTTTTTTGGTTATTACTTTTTTTCGTGTTGATGAGGGACGTGATGCCGATTGTTCGGGTTTATTCGCTTCTCTTCATGAATTTGTGTTTTTCTTGTGTATCAAAATTAAACCTTTTTAACGTCATTTTTCTTGCTATGAGTTATACAAGCATATAATCCGAGTTTCAGCTAGGAGATGCGAATTGTCATGATGTTGCATTCTATAAAATGTCTTGCTATGAACCAATCACCGCTTCAATCCACATGATGAAATACTCGGGTCTCTAGGTACATTAAACTGGACTTATCATTTTCTCATATTATAACATAGAAATACAAACGTTGACCAGTAGGATACTGATCAGCCATCTAACTAGCCAACCAATCTATAAACTTGGTCAATGCCTTCGACCGATCCGAGACTTGATTCTGTGCCATCATCGGCCCCAGGTTAGCTAACATTTCACGGAGAAATTACTTGGTATCAAAGAAAAGAAGAGCTGTATACCTTAACCTCAGGCTGGAGTTCCGAATACGTCTTTCCTTCATATTCGAAGATTGGATCATATGCTAATAACCATGAGCATGATACTCCCCGTCAATACGCAGATAGGAGGAAATACGAACCGAATCCAAAATCCCCCCTTTCGGGAACTACTTTTCCTTCATTCCGTGCTTGGAAAAGGAATACTTCTGGCTCACTGCTGCTGCCATCGCCGCCATCACTATCACTATCCTCGTTTGTTGGAGCGGGTCGAGGACCCCATGAGAATGCGAATGTGCACACTGCGGCGGCGGACTTGTCCTCGTGATCGGCTAGGATGCGGTTAAGTCCCTGGAGGCCGAGGGAATGGTAGAACCATTTTCTGTTTGTCGTAGTGGTGGTTAGGGATGTGAAATAGGCAAGGATAGGTTGGTAGATGGGAGCGTACATATAAGGGCCTGGCAAACCATTCAAAGCGTGGAATATAAGTGCACTATCTTCTATCAAGACTGGGCCGTTTACCTACTCCATCAACAACTCAACTGTCAGCAAACTAGCCCGTACAAAAGAAAAGAGAATGGTAAGCATACAGCCAAAGCAGCCTGACGACACTTTTCCCTTGCCACCTCTTCAATCGATCCTTGTAACTCTGGGAGATCAATACCCATTACACTGACGCTTATACCATACCGTTTGCAGATTGAGGTGACTTCGCGAATCTTGTCAGCGTTGGAAGTTACGAAGGTCAGGGTTGAGAGTTTGAGTTTGTTGCTTGTAATGCTTGGGGATGGTGGGAGAAGGAGAGGCATTTTGATAAATAGTAAAATTTTTTCTCAGAGAGGACAGTTAAAAGAAGGGTGTGGATGAAATAGAGCTGTGGTGAAGCGTTCAGATTTCAGTGCGAACGTTCGCTGGGATTATTACTGAGTTAGGTAATTTTCTCGTCGTGGTTGAAAAGGGATGTCAATGAGTATCAAGGACCATCATAGCTTGAGGAAAATACACGAATTTATATCCGCTACTCTCATTCTATATCTCCGATGAGGTTGATTTTGATATATTAGACCTTCGCTGGTTTCGTGCAGAGCCTCCACCACTATGGGACGTCAGCCGCGAGGTATCCGAGTTAGGGTTTGGGGTACAGGAAACTGACAAACATGCCAGGAACCCCTCATACGACTCTGAACATATCACCTTCTAGAATAATTTTCCAAAGACTAGTTGAAAAATCTGATAAACCTTGATCTCGATATTGAGGCAGAACCCAAGGTGGCGGTATCCTATCACATGTGCTACTAGCACTGCCCCCCTTTTCGGAATACTGCCTTGAGGACAAAACCTTACTACGGTCACGGCTGAGTGAATACGATATTACTAGAATCTAGATATCCCTTGACGTTGCTGAAACTAATGATGTGGATCTAATTCTCGAATTTCTCACATCCTATGAGAAAATTGTCGGGTGCACAGGCATTAATTTAACATTTTTGTGTCCACTGGAAATGTCCCTAGATGTAAGAGGGACAGTCGTGACTGGTATAACCCTGAACGAATGCATAACCCACATATACATGCTCAATCCCACAAACACTCTTTAACTCTCTACAGACAGTGCCGTCCAGTATAGTCAGAGCTATATATATAATAAATCTAGGAAGTATTATATATAGTAGATACAAGTTACTTAACTAGTGAACTAACTAGTTGTAGAGCGCTTTGTCCAGAAAATCTGGTGAGAGGAAAGTGTATGAAGCTGGATTGAAACTTTTTCTACAGCAACCTAGATACCCCTGCACTGGCTGGGGCTCAACTATAAATCTCTCAATCAACTCGGACGCAAGAATTTTCAGTGCATTTAATGGATCATGTCTGATTGGTAAGACACCGCATATAAATAGTATTAAAGTTGTTGAAAGTACCTTCCTAATTGGACTAGTCATTAATTTATAGCATATTATCATTATGATGATAATGGGTAATACCTTTAAGCTTGAAATGACTACTATAACCAACGTGCTTATAGATCCTACCTAAGTCTTGGTGGTACATGATGTTACATTGAGGTACAGTGTTAGACTATGCTAGTCAAATTAGAGTCAATATAAATGTACTAGAAAATGAAATAGATCAGTGTTGAATTGATTTATGCTGATTGCATCCCTTTCTCCACTACGGCAGAGGTCAACCCTGAGCTGAATACTATCTATACTGCCTATGCCGAGAATAAAAAAGAAATCATGGCTGTTCTACATGCCACGCTAAATACATTTAAAGCACTAGAAAAAGCTGCCACATAGTACATTATATTGAAAGAAATTTTCTTAGGCCTAGACACGCTGAACAAGCAAGACAATGCTGGGCCTTCCTTTTCGGAGTACGCGGATATTTCCGTATAACCATGGTGCGAGGAAGTGACCCATTCAAAGAACCCTCCGATTGTATAAGATGAAAACATCGCCAGCGGCTGGGGCATGTATCTCTAGACCTGGGGTATCCAGATACCTTTATATAGGGGCGTGGTAGCCTACGAAATACTCAGTATCTCTGTTGGTATACTAAGTTTTTGCTGAGTCATACTTTAGTTGAATCCCATTCGAGATTCAAGTTGATGCAACCATGAATCTCTTCTACCGGATTGCATGTGCTCTAATAAGCATCGAGCTGGTAAGTGCGTACTTGGTGACACTGGCGGGAACTGCTGCTATGAGAACAACGTCTTCTTGCTCGGAATGGGTACAAATATCAATTTCTCTGACATGCGACATCATTGAGTCGTACTTTGGGTTGACAGATGCCGAATTAGAAGAATGACTGAGTGTTGATTGCCTTTTTTTCTGCTGGGATCCATGCGTATCTAACATTGGAGCAGAACCCAAGCGTCATCGAACTCGGGCCCAGCTGCAAGCTCATCCAAGGCCTTAACTATTGCGTACAAATCGACTTTGTCGCCATGTCCACTGGATTTCCTACTCTGACGCATCTCACGGGTATATACATATCTTCAACTTCTGGACCGACTACGATGACTACCACGACCATGACCGGTGATGGTATCTGTAGACTGTTGGTTTACTTGGTTTACCTTCATTAGATCGCAAAATCTAATGAGAACAGCCTGGACAGCTAATCCAGCAAGCTGACTGAGCCAGTAATACTGAATCCCTAATCTTGTGTCTCGTGTGTCTCTCTCCAAGAACTAGGGGGGCAGCGGATAGAACTATGATAATATCCGGTGCTGAACGGTTGATATTCACGTTCCGACACCCTCCCTCTTCCTCTAGCGTGGAGCGTCTACCAAATATGCCAGAGACATTACAAAGAAACCCTAGTAAATTCTAGCCTGTACAATCTGCAGACCATCCATCATTCTCTTCTCTCTCTTTGGGGCAGAAACGCATTCGATTTCTCGTAATCGCGGCTGTCATTTTATTCTTCATTCTTTATGGCTTCCATAGCCACAAAAGCGAGAGCAGTGTCGGTCGATACCGAATACAAGCCTCCTTCCGACCCGAGTCCAAAATCGTAGAGTCTGTGCGATTACAACGACGTACTCGAATAAAGGCCGCTTTTCAGCATGCTTGGATAGGATACAAAAAGAAGGCATGGTTACACGATGAAGTTTTGCCAGTCTCTGGCGGGTACAAAGATCCCTTTGTTGGCTGGGCAGCGACATTAGTGGATAGTTTAGACACATTATGGATAATGGGATTAAAGGATGAGTTTGACAGTGCTCTTAAAGCGTTAGAGCAGATCGATTTTTCAAAGCCGAATGCACAGCGGGTCCCTGTTTTCGAAGTCACGATCCGATACTTGGGTGGACTACTCGGCGCATGGGATATTAGCGGGCACAAGTACCCAATACTCCTCCGGAAAGCGCAGCAGTTGGGGGATTTCCTTTATGGGGCGTTCAACACTGAAAATGGGATTCCCACTCCATACTATTGGTGGGAGAACGTCGGCACTGGAAAAATAGAAAGCGAAAATGGGGTGGTGGTCGCGCAGATTGGAAGTTTAAGCCTGGAGTTTATTCGGCTTAGCCAGGTTACTGGAGACGCGAAGTACGCAGATGCGATCCAGAAGATCACAGACCAATTAGCGCAAACGCAAAATAGCAATGCCTTGCCGGGTATTTGGCCGTCGTATGCAGACTGTAAGGGAGAGAGCTTGTCATTCTCGAATCGTGATTTTACACTCGGTGCTTTTGCTGGCAAGTCCCACTCTTTGGACAAGCACCTCATCACTTGACTAATACTTCACAGACTCTCTTTACGAATACTTGCCGAAGACACATCTTCTTCTACCTTCGTCTTCTTCTGTCGCGCAGCAGTACCTCGAAATGTACCGCATCGCTCTCCACTCTTTCAGCAGACATCTTTTCTTCCGTCCTTCCCTTCCAGGAGAACCGGATATTCTGTACTCTGGTAATGCCAATGCTAATACTGGCGTTGCAAATCTCGACACACAAATCCAACATCTTAGTTGCTTCGTTGGTGGGATGGTAGGATTGGGAGCTAAGATAAACAACTCTCCAACAGAACTAGAAACCGCTACAAAACTGACAAATGGCTGTGTCTGGGCCTATGAAAATACACCGTCAGGAATCATGCCCGAAATCTTCCACGTCGACCAATGCGCTGACCTTAACCCTTGCACTTGGAATGGTCAGGGTGACGGGTTTACGCGTGTCGATGATCCATCTTATCAACTCCGTCCGGAGGCTATTGAATCTGTATTTATAATGTACCGTCTCACCGGTGATCCGTCATGGCAGGAAAAAGGATGGAGAATGTTTGAGTCTATAGAGAGATACTCAAGAACAGATATTGCACATGCAAGGCTGGAAAATGTGATGGATCCGAATCCAGGCAAGGCAGATTCAATGGAGAGCTTTTGGCTGGCGGAGACGCTGAAGTATTTCTACCTGCTATTCAGTGAGCCCGAGTTGGTCAGTTTAGACCATTACGTCTTGAATACAGAAGCACATCCGTTCAGGAGGGAAGGATGATCCACTATTCTAAGCATAATGCTTGAAATCCAGGTGTGGGCTAGCTTACTGGAAATTATGATGAGGCTCTAGAAGATGTCATGTGTGCTCTCGCTAAGTGGTGAGGTCGAGGGTTGATATCAACACCTCGCCTAGAACGGGCTAGTTCCAATATGGCACAGAGGCAGGCGTCTACGTGAGTCAGGTGATATCCTGTCCATGCAGCCGCTGCCATGCGTGGACATTCATCTATATGACCTCTCCACCATGTGTGAATTAAATTTCTCTTCTTCTCGTCAAATTTCACAACATCAGAATTGAGATATCGTGCAATATCGGAGGATTTTTCTGCAGACTTTTGCGACTTTGCCTTGATCTTACTCATCATCTCTGATACTATGGTCTTATGCGGGTTTTGAAATGCGGCTGATGGTTCTGGTTCTTCTGAAGTTGTAGTAAGTTCAGTCTTATAAATTATAGGATACTGGATCTCAAGCTGCTCTTGCATAGTAGTAATAATACCCTTAGCTTCATCCTGTAACTTATGCTCAAGAACAAATTTTTTAAATCGAGGATCCAAAAGCATTGTAATATAGAGAATATTGCATGAATTATCTATAAGCGTATAATACTTACCGTATTTTGCCATGGCACTTTTGGCTGCGTTAGCGATATCTATGTGAAAGTCCTTGAACCTTTTCTTCCTATCCTGAACTTCTTATAGAAGATCGAAGAGCTGATAGTAGATAGCCAAAGACTGACTGATTTGTGGAATATCAGTAGAGAGCTCCAGTGTATATATCTATCAAACTCTGCAAGGACTATCCGGATTTGTCCAAGCTGATTCCAGTCTTGGTCAGTAAAAGGAGGTAAGATATAATTCATCTTAAGATATTCCTGAATCTGAGGAGCAGCCAATTAAAAGTTAGCTATATTGTTTTTTCAACATTATTAAGCTCATACATTCCAAGCATCATTAAGCATGCGATAAAAGGAATTCCAGCGAGTAGTAACATCATACAGTATACTAAATAAGCTTTGAATTCATCCCTTTTATCCAGCATAGATTCTGCAACTCCCTCTTTCGCTCTGTGGTCGAGGAGATGTATAAATTCAAAATGCGTATGCGAGAGAAAGCACCTTTGGGATTGTACAAGAGACAGATTATTCTCCAAATCTTCAATGATCTGAAAGTCTCCTATAACATCACTAGCTTTCAAAACAGTAGGAAATTCCTTAACAATAAGATTTAGAATATGTGCAAGACAACGAATAAAGCTAGCAGTGGGCTTGGGAACTCGACTTGAATCCGCTAGACTGACGTGGCAGCAGTATGATGATGCCCAAGACAGGGTACGCAAGCTAAAGCTCGGAAAAAGCTGAAAATGTTTGGAGTGGCAGAGCTGTCCTCAGAAAAGGTTATCAGATGTCTACATATTCCCACTTTACCCCATTATTCTGTCTTCTTCAGGAAAGCGAGTCTGTGGAGAAAACAGTAGTCTCCATTTTGGATTCGTCGTGGATCAAAAAAATTAGGGTTATTGTTAGTCTTCCTTTTCGGGCTAGCGCAATGTGCGCCTTTCCAGTTTCGGAAAGGAGGCTTTGCAGGATGTTTCAGCATAGCTAGCGCGGTTTCCTATCATCTTATCTCTTATCGATAACTCTTTCTTCACTTTTCAAATCAACACCTGTCGCACAATGGAAGACAAGTCCGCGGCAGAATCACTCATCTCTCGATTCCAGATTGAAAGACTGCTCAATCAAGACCAGAGCGACCGTCGCATTGCACTACTTGGCCATATCGATGGTAAGCAGGGCATTCTCATCGCCGAACGTGCCGCATTCGCAACAGATTCACTTGAAGTACTACGAGCATTTCACTCGAGTATATCTCGAGTGCGCAATTTAGGCGACAATGACATTTACAAATGGTATATGGCGAATGCTTCATCACCAGTAAACGGTGATTACGGCAGCAGTCCACCGGACCTCAAACTGAACCTCATTTGGCCCTGCACAGCACAACATATCAGAAAATACTCCGCTCAACCTGTACGAATGGTCACGGAAACACCGCAGATCTACAGAGAGTATATTCGCCCATACATGCAGCAGAAGCGCGAGGAAGGGAGACTAAACTGGATATTCAACATCCTCGAGGGCCGCACAGAGCAAGACGACGTCCTACTGCGAGACAAGGGTGACAGCCCTGATGAAGATGGATTCTTGATGCTACCAGACCTCAATTGGGATAGAAAGACAATCAGTTCGTTGCATTTGCTTGTCCTAGTCGAAAGACGGGATATATGGTCACTGCGTGATCTGAAACGGAGACATATCCCATGGCTCAAATATTTACGGCAAAGACTCATTGATGCTACGGTCAAGACTTATGAAGGTCGTATCGAGGAAGATCAGTTGAAGATGTATGTCCACTATCAGCCGACCTACTACCATTTCCATGTCCATGTTGTCAATGTCATGCTGGAAGCGGGTCAGACGCAAGCTGTCGGGAAAGCGTTCGGCTTGGAAAATATTATTGGACAACTTGAGGCTATAGCTGGAGATGATGAAGCTGGTATGGCTGATGTGAGTTTGTCTTATTTCTTGGGGGAGGCGAGTGAGCTGTGGAGTACCGTCTATGAGCCGCTGAAGAAAGGCGAAAAACTTTAAGTTTTGAGCAAATAATAGATTCCTAGGCTAGATTAATGACACTAAACCTCACCATAACTGATATCAAAAGCCTTGTAGAAATAAAAAGTTGATATCCGTGTTGTGAAAATTGTCAAAGTTCGTAGCACTTGCACTTTATAGCGAGGGTAGGGACTCGTGCCTTTTTCACTGATTTGGCTGGAATCAAAGGAGAACCAATACCCATAATCTTCTCTGGTGGCAGGTTCTTCTTTTTCTGAAATCCAGTTTTTCAACTGCCTATTCTATGTTTACAAGTACTGTACTTATTCCACCATGTCAGAACTATCCAATACCTTTTCCGGTCGCCATTCTGGGAACGCCTCGCTTTCGTCTGGCATGCAACTTCAGTCATTGAATTCCCAAGCAGCTATGCAAAAGAAGTCCGATAGCTCTCCGAAGCACCTCGAATGTGCTCTTCACAGACTCCGCGGCAATATTGTACCTGAACAAAGTGATGTCAAAACCTCAAACTTCAACGACTTCTATCTGGAGTTTAATCAATCCGAGCATAGTGATCATTGTGTCAACGACTATCATCAGAGATACAGATGCCTCCCATATCTCGATCTTCACCCCGATGCTAGCGTTAGATACAGGGTAGAATTTGATGTGAACCTTGGTTCTCATGTTCGTGTCCCTCGAGTCAGTCAAGAGGGGGCGGTCTGTCTAGTTATTTCTCAGTTCGAACGACTAAAAAAGATCAAAGTTCCGAAGAAGCTCAGAAAGAAGTCTGGGATGTTATCAAGAACTGCCGCTACTCAACGTGGGCTATGGCTGTGTTCGCACCTCAGTCTATCTATTGAAGGGAGATTCTACTGAGGCCAGAGAATCTTTCCTAAACACGCTCTCCGGAACTGCAGATACTGTCACACTCTTTTGTAAGTACGTGGAGTTTCTCCACTCATGAGTCATGTCAATTAAACATGTCATAGGCCTAGTCTGTACGTTGAAGGAGGGTTTACAGCTTATCAGTTCGCAGCAAATGCACGCATCGTTATAGCGGCTGGAGTAATACAGGGTACACTGGACACTATGATAGATAAAGCGAAGCAAAATCCTACTACTGGAAAGACCAAATTTGAGTGGAAGGATGCACCGGGTGTTAATATTCTCGTTGATGCAACTGTGGACAACACCAGTTCTAATGATCTACCAGATCACTGCTCATAACAGCTACTTGGCTTGTGTAAGTTTTATGCAACATGGATAGGTAGCTTATCCCTAACCTATTCCTTTATTAGACCATGCCGACCGACTTTCCTGGCTCGAGAAATTGTTCAGCTACACTACGGAGAATGGCATTTTGGCGGCGGAGATATTTTAGTACAGGGTGGGATGAACATCGTCGAATCCCGGCTTCCTGAACAGTATCCTGACAAAAGTTCGATCTGACGACTCCAATCAACGGCAGTAGTATTTCTGAGGCCGATATTAGCGGTTCAGACATCATGGTTAGGCGTACAGATATGGACATCTATTGGAGGCTTTCACCTCAGTATCTCCCACTCAGCCATGATAGAGCCGCTAAAGAAGTAAATACCTTCACATTCAACCGGAACGCCCTATCACGCTATGACCTATATCCGGGGCTGCAGATTACAGAGAAATTCACCGACAGTACTAGGAGTGGATTCCAGTCTCATACAAGTTTTGAAAGAAAAGAAAAAGCGCGCCTGAATTTCTCTAATAGAGACAGCTGCTCATATAACTATGAAGACGAACCTGAAAAAAGCGTGTCTCTAAAGTCAGATCACCTATTGCCCCGGGGCTCAACTGCATTATACGGCATACTCTTCTGGGTTTGGGTCCAGGTATGCATCAAATTCTTCGTGAACAGCACCTTCATTCAAGACTCATACGAATCGTTTCAATCTAACACCAAGATGAAGGCTTCTGTAGTTAACGACGGCAACGGACAGACAGCCTCCAACTACGTCTTCGGAGCCGGAGCCGCGGCTTTCGCAGGATCCTCATCATGGGCAATCGTGATGAATGGAGTGACCATCGTTCCAAAGCTCTGTATGGTCATGACGAGTTCCGGTAGTTCAGCACTCTCTTTAGGAGCAGCAATAACAGCTCCCAATCTCGCTGGCTGTCTTATCGTTGGCAGTGTCGCAGCAGTAGGGGGCTGTGGCCATGATAGGAACCTCCATTTGGCAGTCTTACAACCGAGATGAAAGCTCCTGTATTGTCAGTTTTCATGCAGCAATATCTACGATATTCTGTGTGAACGATCAAACAAATATAGGGTGCAACAATTCACTTACCTGTATCCGGAGAACTTGCTCGAGCTGGAAGGTGGCTGTGCGGTACTCATTAAGGATGTAGATATTGCAACTCACTTGAGCTAACTTTTCGAATTTTGTTCAATTTGTCGATGGCAATGAAAGAGGCCGGAAAGCCCAGAAGTCACCTTCATTGATGATTAATCCCAACATGTGCGTTGGTGTAGGGACATTTTTGATGGACAGTGGATATTATTGCCCTGATTGAAACGACAAATCAACCGAGTTGATAAGAGCCTGACAATCTGACTTATATAGGTATTATTGGTAAAAAAGACATCAAAGCGGTGGCTTCGTGCTAGAAGTTATGGGTGGAAACAATGTGGTAAGAGGCCCTGAGAACTGATAGATAGCGATTATTGAGTTCATAGACAGCTTCCCCGCATCTTATCGTTTATCGCTGTTCCTGAGCAAGCATTTTCTTACAAATCTCACAACCACCACCAAAAGAATCCAAGATGGCAGAAAATCCTGATGTTCCCAACGAGAAAAAGGCCTTTGTGCCGCTAGGTAAGACATCTACCCATGATACAAGAATATGGACTAAGCACTATCCCTAATGAAAAAGAAAATAACCCCGAGGTGATGTCACATCTTGTCCACCAACTCGGTCTCCCAACAACATTTGGCTTCACAGACGTCTACTCCATCGATGAACCCGATCTCCTCGCCTTTGTACCGCGCCCCGCCCACGCTTTACTCCTTGTGTTCCCCGTCTCCAAAACATATGAAGACTCGCGCATCGCTGAAGATACTCCGCTACCCGAATACGACGGCACTGGACCGGGCGAGCCTGTTCTCTGGTTCAAGCAAACCATCCGCAACGCATGCGGTCTTATCGGTTTGTTACATGCAGTCAGTAACGGCGAAGTACGAAACAATGTTCTTCCAGGCTCCGATCTAGATAATCTGCTACGTGAAGCCGAGCCGTTGAAACCGCTTGAACGGGCGGATTTGTTGTATTATAGTAAAGCTCTGGAAGCCGCGCATGCCGATGCCGCAAAGTTAGGTGATACCACTGCACCAGATGCTGAGGATCAAGTTGATTTACACTTCGTTGCGTTTGTGAAGGGGAGGGATGGTGACCTTTGGGAGATGGATGGACGTCGAAAGGGACCTTTGAAGAGGGGACATCTTGGGCCGGATGAGGATGTGCTTAGTGAGACTGCTTTGGAACTGGGTCCGAAACGGTTCTTGAAGAAGGAAGCGGAGGGTGGGAAGGGTGATTTGAGGTTTAGCCTGGTCAGCTTGGGGCCTGTTTTTGATTGATTCTGTCCTTATCTGCTGTCGGAATGTTATAAAACTATCATTTGCTACGTGCGGCGTTGAGGATACATCAATCGATCGATACTGTTAGTTAGGTACGCTATATACTGTAATCATGGCTGATACCACCATTGATCAGCATTAAATTTGAGGACGTCATTTCCACAAGCACACCACCCAGCCGTCAGATTTCTAGCAAAGACTTCCAAGGCAGCGTCTTGCTTTGTATTTGTCTCTCGTGCCTCATTTCCATCATCTTTGAAAAACAGGAGTTCAAGCAGTTCTTTGAGATTAGGTTTCCTCGAATGCTCATCCGGCACAGCAGCAATGATCCGTTTGATAGGTTCTTCTTCCCCGTCCACCTTTTTCGTGTTCGTCCTTGGTTTTCCCAAGAACATAACTTCATAAGGCTTGCGCCACAGCCCATCCAATGGCGATACAAGCTCGCCATTCTCAGTAGTCTTAATCCATATCCAAATCTCAAAGATCCCGAGACCTGTGCCCGCAAAAGCGTCATATGCAGCTTGGCGAGATTTTGCATTGTTGGTAGTCCATATACCCACAATTGACCTTTCAGTGCTCCTATCGTCTCCGAACCTGAGATGTGAGAGGATGGTTTGCTGCATTAGAGATACCAATGAGTCCATCTCTAAGTATACATGAGTAGGATACTGCGACGACCGCCGCACAGAGCGGTTAGGCCATGGAGGGTCGAAGAGGATTATGTCGAATTTTTCAGCGGATGGTAGTCCGGGAATGGGAGAGATGTTGGATGTTGAGTATGTTTGACTGACTGCTAGATTGTGTAAGACAAAGGATGAGGCTGGTGGAATAGTGTATTTTGTCGTAATATTGGTGCCGGGCTCATTGACTTGTATTGTGGCTGCTTTTAAAGGTGATGGATTCTTGACTTGAATGCCATGTAGATCTGATAAATCGGTAAAATAATTGACACTTGATGGTGAGAGAATCAATGGTGGTTGTTTCCTGTTGCTGTATGCATATTTCACTAGAATTTCTGGGCGTAATCTCTTCCTTGATGGTTCAGATATTGCGTTCTGTTCAGTCCCTGTCCTGTTATTGACAGTGGCACCGTCCTTGATCTTGTCGCCTTGTACGGCAGCACCGATCACCTTCCTGGGGAGAAACCATTTTCTACTTCCAAGGCCCTGCTGTACCTCATCGACACCGCTCCGAATAAATGAAGCAATGCTATCGTGAAATAGGATCTCCGATTCCGGGATCCGAGACAACAATCTAGCACGAGCAGCTTCACTCTTCGGCTCCGGCGCAGATGGATAGGGGTGTTCTAGCGGCTTTGAAGAATATATGTGTCTGTAATGATGTTGTTGTGCTGGTAGATTTGATCTATTATTCTCATCATCATCATCAACTGCAGAAGAGCTAAAAGAAGCGCTCTGGACTATTTCGATCGATGTCGGGATGTCGACGAGAAATACCGATTTTTGGGGATTTTCATAGAGTATTGCTGATCTGCCGGGCATAATATCTTCCTTATATAAGCTTCTGCTAATATTGCTTTGGATATTTCTGCTTATTATGCATTGAAATGGGGAGGAATGTCGTCAAAAAAGTGGGAAGTCAGTTGAAGTGAGATCTATCCGTCAATGACCCTAACCCTAGAGAGTATCTGTTTCGTTTCAGGGATTCATACGTCTTCTCAAAAGTTATTAGCTAGTGAAACTCTAGTCTCAGACGTGTGAAAATGAAGTTTACAGTTCAATATTATGTCAAGTTATATGATCGCCAGATATGTTCCTACAGAGTTCTGGATCCAGTCAGGAGATACATTAAGCAACCTAGAAGTAACCACTCCATAGATCCATTATAATGACAGAAAAGCTGAACGACACTTGAAGCACCTTGTTGAAGTAGCAGCGAACTCCTCCGTAAACTGTACCGTGACAAAAGCTCTATCTGAGCCAGTACAAAGGAAAGGACCGGTGGTTATAAGCCGAAGAATGCGGAACTGTAGCAACTCCCAGCTGGAGTCTATGTCGAAAAAGTGAAACAAGTCATGGATACAAGACATCCCGCAACGATAGGCCGTTCTCGAGGCATCCAAGCAAACGACCAAGGTGACTGAGCTCGAACCCATACCAGCATCATTGAACCTCATGCGGACTACCAAAACCAGAGTCTGGAGTGAGGACAACTTGGTTGGTATTGCGGCCATTGAGTAGTGGTTGGATCCATTGCGATGATGGTTGACTTGGACTTTTCCAGATTTTCCATAAACTTGTCAAAGGCTGCTGCTTCAAGAGGACCGCGATGCATTGTTTAGAGCATTGCCATTTTCTTGATACAGCGTGAAGACAAGCATAGCAATCGCTCAGTAATTTATCGTATGGTGGTGCTGTATGTCATGGCTCAGCATCTGTATTGTCTGACTTGTCAGAGCCTGCAATAGCCTCAGCGAAACTCATTGCGTGATCGTCTCCGGTTCCCGAGAGTCCCCATGCATCTGTAGAACGTTAGGATATTCATAAAACTCTCGAGATCGTCGACTCATACTGCTTCTGCAAGTTTTATCCATTCATTCACCCCTTTCACAAACGTATCATCGGCGGCAGGCAGATTCTCATGGCCCCAAACAACAAATTGATCAAACGTAGCCTGAGATTCGAGAATTTTAACGGGTTCTTCGGGCACGGCGCCCTCTCTGTTGGCCGCTGGAACCATACGATCCGTTGGAAATGCGACTACTCCTACAAACGGACAATATTGTATTAGATTGGGGAAACTAGGAATTTCTAGAAAATGGAATACCTTGATAGGCCTCCGGCAGCTGTACCGTCCGACCTTGCAATTTGCGGCCACGAAAGTAAGCAGTCTGTTTGTCCTCTGCATCACACCATCAGCATTTCTGTGACAGTCTCCAATTGCGGCACTTGATCATACCCTTCTCATCATTGATAGCATGCCAGTGACGCTTGGAGGTGTCAATGGGTCCGTCGTAGTGAATGCGACATGGGAGTATATTGGGGGTACAGTTCCCTGTCAATGCCTCCTTGGAGTTGGAAGATTTTGGAGCCGAACGAAGCGCGAGCATTTTATGATTCTTGTTGGGAAATGAATTTTACGAGGCAGCAGTCGATATCGTGGCAGACTTTTGAGTTGCAATCAATGGTTTAATGATTGATGAGAAAGTTGAATAGCAATGAAGTTAGATTAAGCACTCAACGCGGGACGCTGACGCAGGACGCGAATGCGTGTGTCTATTGGTGCCTAAATTTTGAGGCAGCAATACCAAATCCCCGTTTATGCAAGACTCAGTTGGGCTAAAAGGCTAGTCAAATAATTTTCTCAAATTCATACTATTTTGAAGGTCACTTTTTGATATCCGCATAGTCAGATATTCTTACTAGAAGCAGTTTGTGAGAGATATGACACGTATCACTCAGGCGTTTTTCCTCTTCGCGAAACGACATCAACGAAACGACGAGAAATCGATATCGAGCTTCGCATATAAACATGTTAACAAGGTCTTGAGGGATAGGGGCCGCTGTCCTGAAGTCAAGAGGTATCTCGATCAGCGGCAATACATGACAGGATAGATAGATCAGAGGGTCTTACCCTTTATCTTTCTTACTGCTACCGCGGCCTCTAGGGCAGCCCTAACCTCGACGTACACGGCCCCTGATACCGGCAGACAGATGTGACCCGGTATGGACCACCAAAAGGGTTCAGACCAGACCGCATGCTTAAGACTGATATCTGTGCCGGCATCGAGGAGCAATTGGACAACCTCAGAATAACCCATCTCCATCTCTATCTCTATGACTCTTCCGCAGGAATTTTGATGGCCGTTTAGGTCGTGGTACGTGATTTAGGGGTCAGCACCGTGCTCAAGGAGCAGCTTGAGCAGGGCCACATTGCCTAGTCTAGCAGCCCGGGCGAGAGGAGGCGTCATGTCCTTCGCTTCTAGACTCTTTATATGCGCCGAATCAGAGAGGCCGCAGCTCCATTCATAATGATGTGGCGGCAGTGGCCGATCTGATTCCTCAAAGTCGCAGCGCACATTATCGTGTGCAAGGAGGATAGTAGTGGTTGTGATGTCCTGCTGCTCCACCACGAGAGCGAGGGCTCTGGTACAGGAGACGCGACTTGTTTTCTGCACGAGAATTTCGACTAATTTCCGGGACTTTCTTTTCGCTGCCTTGAACACCGCCGGGCCGTCTGCTGAGGAGACGGTGAAGTTCGCGTCAGCGCCGTTATCCAGGAAGAGATTAACAAGATCGAGCCTTTCATGCTCCATAGCCCATTCAAGTGGCGTAACGGGTACCATGTCCCGACCATGCGGTATAATCTCTATATCATCAGGTGTTTGATCGTACTCAAGGATCTGGACATTCAGATTCATACTGTATCTCAGAATTTGAGAGACCACTTGCTTGCTGTATCCGGCTTGCAGGGCCGCTACGAGTGCTTCATCCTTCTGACGCTCACTAGGGTGTTCAACCTCTGGCAAATACCTTCTGCCTTGAAGTGCAACTTTGGGGCTGGCTGTGCGCCTCTTGCCAGTGGAATGATTCTTGAAATAGAATTCCTGGTCTGTAGGACCCCATATTAACTCCCACCCATCGTCATCTTCAGAGTCTGCCAAGACTGAAGTTTTCTTCTCTGCAGAGCGGTCTCGTTTACTTTCGTCATTGACAGAGCCTATTGGTACCCAAAAAGGAACCTCAGTATTGGATATATTCTCATATATCTCTCCTTTATGTTCTCATCGCTCTCTCACCGGGCGTTTGTAAGGCTAGTATGTATAAAGTTCACGCCAGAAGACCGATGCGGCATCGTGAGGTTTAAATGGAGTTGCATATTTCCGCTGGATACATTCATCCCAATTCACACTGTGGAAGGGCGTGCTTTCACCTCAGCAGCTCCATTTGCCCCTAACCGCTGCGTGGGGTCTTTATTGGAAAGCTTGATTAAAATATCCCTTCCAATTAATGGCAGATTCTCGGGAAGCTGTAGGATCCTCTTGATTGAGAATGTTGTTATGCCGCTCGCCGCTGTCTTTGTGGTAGAAATGTGGTATGCCAGTCAACATCTCATAGTGAATGGTTCTCAAAGCCCACCAATCCACTGCACCAGAAACCTCTTGGTTGTCAAAAAGGGCTTCAGGGGCTGGGTATGCGGTAGTACTGGGAGAAATGCAGTCGTCCCTCGCTCCTAATTTCAATCCAAAAATGCCAGGCTCGCATAGACTGGCATGACCAGAGGAATCTAGGAGAATATTCTGCAGCTCCAGTGAACCAAGGGTAATATTTTGGTTATGCAGGTATTCCAAAGTGCAGACCAGCTCCGCAGCGTAATATCTAGCCTTATTGATATCAAACTGCCGCTCCATTTGTAAATGATCAAGAAAGATATCCACTACTGGCTAGTGGTGAAAGGAGGTTTAGTGCTCCCTCAGACGTCCTGAAAGAAAATTTGAGCGGTGCGATGAAAAGGGTGTTGGATGGCGCAGCGGAGAGTAAGCCGGGGTGCCATGTTGATGTCAATGTTAGTATCCATGTCAGATAACCCAGAAGCTGCAAGGTCATTATGAACAATAGTATGAATATCAATGGCCTTCATGCCATAGCTTTGACCTGTCTCTTTCTTTTCGACATAGATGAGATCCAGATTACCAGGGTTATTCTCCCTGCGGACGCTCCATATTTCCGACGTCTCCAAGGGCAGAGCCTCCTTCCGTATGTAGGAAATCTCGGCCTCGAGTCTCCCTGTGCCATTCTGGATGTCCACCTTTTGCAGACCCGAACCCATCAGGAATGGATTCAATCTGACCATTTCAAGAAAGATGACTTGGTTTTCGTAATCTCCCCAGGAGATCAGCATTGACGTATCAAAGCCGCTATTTCTGGCAAAAAGGGATATCTTCAACTCGGAGGATGGAGACGCAGAGACCTCAAACTTGAATGGTCGTTGCCATGCTCCCCATAAAACCGCTCCCTTGGCGGCCATAGTGGCCGTCACCTCTGTGGATGTCTGGAACCCTTCATATTCTCCAATTGCGTACAGTCGCCATCGCTTGCTCAATTCCGGGTTCGAGTCGTCTAAGTCATCTGGTAAGCTCAGGCGATAAGCCCACCCGAGCTTAACAGTCAGGATTCCAGACCTGGGCGAGGTGAGTTGCTGCAAGTGAATATTCCCGGCCTCGAGTTTCTGGTCACCGGTGTGATCCTTGCTCTCACGATTGTCGGGAGGCTCAAGCATTGATATTGTATTATTTTATCTCGGGTAGATTTGCAGAAAGGTTGACAATCGCAAGAACGGAGTGGAGTTGGTTTATATGAATTCTCAGTAGCACCTACCTAACACATGATGTACCTGTTAGACCTGCCCGAGGGTTTATCACACCTGTAACCCCCCAGACTTGCATATGTGTCGCAGAAATTTTCTTATGATGACGAGCTAAGAATTGATTAGAAGATACTATGTTTGCAGGAAGATAAAATTTTCGGTCTGACCATAATTAACAATATAACGTAACAGTAGAACACGCTATGCATATAGTGAAATATCAGATGGTATCACTGAGTATAAACTAGTATAATCATGAGATCAATCACCTCTTACGGCTCTTTTTCTTAGGCTTTCTTTTCTTCTTCGTTTTGACCATTTGTTCCTCCTCGGTGACAACCGTTGTTACACGTACAGGCCATTTCTTTGCATGCTCCTTCTCAAACCCTTCCTTATCTCTCCGGAACAGAAGCATTGTAGCTCTTGCATCCTCCACACTAGAATGAGCTCCTTCCTGAATCTTCAGACCAAGCAATTCAGAGGCGAGTAGTTTCAGCCGTGGCGAACTTCCACCCGCAATCTTTCGATAAGGAGGATACTTGCTTGTGTCACGAATGTCACGCTTGGGATGACTCAACATCAAAGCTTCCAAATCGTTTCGGATCGAATGACCAACTAATACCGTATCTTCTAATATATGCGCAACATCCTTTTGAACCTCTTCGAAAGAGCGGGCTTCGAGCATATGTTTGGGTGCTATGCCGCTCACATGAGTCCTCCAGTCGGTCACTTTTTCTTTAGGTCGTACAAAAGAGTCGTAAACTTGATCGCCATTCCAATTCACAATACTGACTCGAGCGAGCGCGGACTCTTTATCGGGGTCGGGACCGACTCCAACCATTTCACAGTCCATTGCGACGTATTTTCCTATTTCGGCACTGTACCTAGTCGTTAGAACAGTACTTAATATTCAAGACGCGAGAATACTATTAACTCACGTCTCATTGAGACCTTCATTGACTTTTCCCTCCCGTGCTTGTTTCTTTTCTGTAATCTCAGGTGCTGGTTGTTCCGTAGTTCCTAAAGATCGATGTCCCTCCTCTCCCATGCTTTTGGCACCATTCGAATCGATCATGCTTTTGACTTTCGAGAATTTCCTTGGTCTGCTCGCTGTCTTTTCGGTTACCATTTCGACTCTTTTGCGCTTAAGACCATTCTGTGGCTGTGTGTCTTTCTTTTCCTTCGAGACGGTGGGCCCCTTGAGAGAAGCTTGCAGTTTCTTCCAATTGGAAGAAAGACTTTTGACGTCCATTCTTGTCAATTACCGCCTGTTCGTAGTTGCGTCATGTTGGAAACGGCGCTGGTATTGATCGATCAACATAGGAACGAGATTCGGCGGAGGTGAAACTTTTCAGTTGATAAGAGATGCAAACCATGCAAACACTCTTATCTTCGCCCGAATATAACCCTAATCCTGATTGCTCGACTCGATAAAATTGAACAGGATTCTACGTAGGAGACTGATGTTATGTGATCAGATGAGATTTTAATCCGGCTTGCAGGTCATGAAGAATATCAGTGTGGATTTGAACCATTTTAATGGCCAAATACCCATGTACTTTCTATATACAGAATGCAAACAACGCCGAAATCCGAAGACAAATGTGGAGGGAAATCATTAGTGAGCAATCGCCCGCTATATCTATATCACAGCCCAGGGATTTCAAAATCTTTATAAGCCCATTTCTCCGTGGCCTTCCTTTTGGGTTTCTTTGACTGCGTAACAGGCTTGCGAGATTCAAGTTTTCCTTGGACGATAAGAGTTCGGAACCGTTCATCGAGGAGATTTCCCTCTGGTTTTAAAAGTCGTAATGACTCCTGCAATTCATCAGGAAGAACCAACTCAAGTGGCTTTTCTGGGACACTATCGAATGCATTAGTCTCCATTATCAAGATAATAATATGCTCCCAAAACTTACGGATTTTTGCCCAAAGGTCTCTTGCGTAAAACTGTATCATCACCTTCTTCCGAAGAGCTATCTTGCTGTAATTGCTTACGTAATGCCTCCTTCTCTTCCAGGCTTTGGGTGATACTCTGAATATTCTTTGCTTGTTCCTCTCGTTGTTTCATCTTCGCCTCCCATTTCGCATTCCTTTCTGCTTCCTTGCGGCGTCTGATTTTGTTCCGTTGGGCCTGTGTTTTCCGTTCCGGTCTTTTCTTGTTCAACCACTCCGGTTTCTCGTATTCGCTTTCAAATCCTTCCCAAGCACTTTCGTCATCTGATCTGACTTCGCCGTCATCATTCTGGGCATCGGCAATCAAGCGTTGTCGTTCGGCTTCCTTCTTTGCCTCTTCAATTCGCTTCTTTTCAGCTTCAATTTCTTTAGTACCTTCCTTGACGAGGAGACTGTCCCATTCCTCGAAGGATGGGTTATAGCTGGTGCCACCAGTAGGTGCCTTCACTGCAGGTATCGGTTTCCCGTTGGCAGCAAGGGAAATTGGAGCTTCTTTCAGAGTTACTGGAGCAACTTTTTGTTTCTTCTTGGGGATGTATTCGAATTTTTCGTCTTGGGGTTCAGCAGCCTCGACTGAATCTACCCAAGGGTCATAGTTCACGCCATCCTCTGGCTTGGCAGCTGGTTTATTCTCCTGAGCAACCCGCTTCAGCCTGAGCCACTCTTTATTGCTGACCCAATCGCTCTTCTGCTTCTTCGTCTTTGGCTCAATTATGCCATCTGTGACTTTGGAATTTGGTCGCTTGCGACTATCTACCGCCGGGATTGCCGAACGCTGTGCGAGTATTTCGTCTGATTTAAGAACTTTGCGTCCCTTTCTGTGTGCTTTTGCCAGTTCCTGGTCGCCTGTTGTGTCGAGGGTGAAAAGCTCTTCAGAAGGTTTCTCTGCTATAACACCACTACATGGTGTGAGTAGTGAAACAACCTGGAACGACCAGAAAGACTTACCCTTTGATTTCTTCTTCGCGAACTAGTCTGAGTCCTTCCTGAACTTCGGTGACGTCGACATTTTTGCGCCAGGCCTTCTTGCCTTTTCTAGAGGGCTGTTTGAATTGTTGGGGAGCCTCTACTGCTTTTGAATCGGTAGCAACCATGTTGCTTTGTTGCTTTGTTGTATTCGTTGTTACTGATCGTTATCGAACGTAGGTGAAATTCTTTTTTTTATCGATAATCCGCCAAGCGCCAAGCTAGCGCGGGGACACTAGTACTATTCAGGCCTAAGGCAACAGCGCCTAGTCGCGGCTGCTAAACCAGCGACGGCTATTTTCACTTGAATCAAGCTTCGGCGAGAACAACTTCAGCTTAGCATCATACTCACATCTCGCCTCGATCGTTGCGGGTCGCCATCCACATCTGTATCCAGCGGTCACCAGAGGATAAGGCTAGCAACATTGAAGGAGGCTGCGTTGAGACTGACGGATAGTCTCGAAACGGCGCGAGATGCCTGTCGTCAAAGGCGGCGTTTGGTGAGTTTTTCTGGGGATGACTTCTCTTACAGTATACTAATGCCTCTATAGGACTAATATAGAGGATGAAGTGCTTCGTGCAGCAGTAAGTAATTGACTTCAAGTTGAGAGATTCTCGCATTTGCTAACTCCTTGCAGGTATCGAAGTATGGACTCAACCAGTGGGCGCGTGTCTCATCGCTGCTTGCGCGAAAAACCCCGAAACAGTGTAAAGCGAGATGGGTGGAATGGCTAGATCCCGGTATTCGCAAGATCGAGTGGTCGAGAGAGGAGGACGAAAAGCTGTTGCATTTGGCGAAATTGATGCCAACGCAGTGGCGCACGATCGCGCCGATCGTGGGTAGAACGGCAACACAGTGCTTGGAGAGATACCAAAAGCTTCTTGATGAGGCCGAAGCGCGTGAAAATGATGAATTAGGCTTAGGTGGTCCTGGCGGAGAGGCGCAGGCTCCCAGCGCAGATGATGTCAGACGTTTAAGGTATAATTATACCCCCATTCACCGTCCTATGTCGAATTGCTAACAGTCGTAGACCTGGTGAACTTGATCCCGATCCCGAATCGAAACCTGCTCGGCCGGACACGATCGATCTTGATGAAGATGAAAAGGAGATGCTCAGCGAGGCCCGTGCTCGTTTGGCGAACACTCAGGGTAAAAAAGCGAAGCGCAAAGCTCGAGAGCGCCAACTTGAAGAATCTCGACGACTGGCCGTTTTGCAAAAGCGTCGTGAACTCAAGAATGCTGGCATAAACATCAAGGTTGTCACTACAAAAAAGGGTCAAATGGATTATAACGCCGATATCCCCTTTGAGAAAGCACCGGCTCCAGGTTTCTATGATACAATGGAAGAGCAAGCTCGAAATGAACGACAGCGGGAATTGTTTGATCCACGGAAACAACAATTAGCAAACAAGCGTAAGGGTGATCAGGAAGACGACGTTGAGCGCAAGAAGAGGAAAAACGATAAGCAGTCAACGTCGGCAGCGGCTGCTCAAGCTGGTCGTATGCAGAAGATCCGGGAAGCCGAGCAACTCAGCAAACGTCGCGCTTTGAATCTGCCTGCCCCTCAAGTGAGCGAGGGTGAGTTGGAAGATATTATCAAGATGGGTATGGCCGGCGACAAGGCGGCGAAGCTCGCCGGTGAAGAAGAGGGCACTAGAAGTTTGATTGGGAACTACTCTGCTATGACCGGAGCAACGCCTATTCGGACTCCGCGGGCACCTCCCCAGGAAGATCATATCGCAAATGAGATTCGCAACATCCGAGCACTGACTGAAACTCAATCGTCACTTTTGGGCGGCGAAAACACCCCACTTGTTGAAGGAGGAGCGTCCACTGGTTTCGATGGCATCGCTCCTCGTCGACAGGAGATCGTCACACCGAACCCGATGGCCACACCTTTTCGGCAAGGTGTAAATGGAGTCGGTGTTACACCCATGCGAGGTGGTATCGGCCCAGGAGCAACACCGTTGCGCACACCGAGAGATCAGTTTGCACTCAATAACGAGAATGGAAGTCAGATTATTGGAAGTACTCCCCGGGAAGTAAGGATGCGCGATAACTTTATGCGTCAACAGCTTCGTGGAAAGCTTGCTTCTCTTCCAAAGCCCAAGGAAACGGAATGGGAACTTGAAGAGCTTCCATCAGAGTCACAGGAACCGACAGCTGATGGCTATGATGGTGAAGAGGATTCTACAGTGCGTGATCAACGTGAAGCAGAGATCCGCAAGAAAGCAGCAGAAACAGAGTTCCGGCGGCAGACACAGGTTTATCAACGATCATTGCCACGACCTAGCGTGGTTGATGTCACCGCACTTCTCGAACGTGTCTCGCATACTACCGACCCTATTGAGAATTTGATTGCCAAAGAGGCTGCGAAGCTTATTGCTAATGATGCAAAAAAACATCCACTTCCCGGTAGCAAGATCAATGGCAAGCCACCAAGTCTCGACAAAATTGACGACAAGTGGCTCGAATCCGCACAAGCCGAAATCTCAAAATATATATCTTCTAAAGACATTAAGTCACAATGGCAAGCTGATTTTGACGCATCGTGGAGCTCAACGCATGAAAGCGCACTTCCTGGACTTGCCATCTATGACGATGACGAGGATGCTTTACGACAAGAGCAGAATATGATCAGTGCATTCGATAATGTCCAGAACGCACTGATGGCGACTGCAGAGGAAGATAACAAGATAGAGAAGAAGCTTTCATTGCATTTCGGTGGTTACCAAGCGCGTGCGAAGACTCTCCGCAACAAGATAGTAGAAGCAGCATCGGCACTCGAACAGGCCAGGTTCGATCTTGACACATTCCGCACACTGCAAATTGGAGAAGATGCAGCACTTCGCAGCCGTCTCGAGCAGTTGCGTGATGGAGTTACATTGGTGGTCCGTCGAGAACGCGAGGCTCAGGACCTTTATAAGGCTAGAAAGGAAGAGCTTGATGCACTGCTAGACGGTAATGTGAATGGATGGTATTGAGGGTTTGGCCAGTGCCTATAGTGGAGTATCATTTGGTAATTCATGTTGTATATTATCTAGTGCTCCGTTTATCCTTTGGCGCAACCTGAGGGCAAATTAACATCTGTACAATTTTTCTTGAATAATTCTGGAATCCGAAGAGTAGCACAACAACCGCATTCTCTGAAATAGAATCTGAAATTGGATAAATCACCAACAGTCATTTCAAGATTGTTTTTGAGGCCAACAGTTGCTAGATTAGATTAAGCGTTGAAGCGACTGAATGCGGTTTCTCAAAATTCTGCCCTATCCGTAAGGCATCCAAGGCTGACAATTATCGCCTTCCCGCAAACTTTCATACTCACGCAACGACAAGTATCCAAAGCCATCAAATACTATCCACTAGTAGCTCAATCTCATCAAGCTGATGACTTATTTTTGAGAACCAGCGACTTTGGCATCGAAAAGACAATTCAAGGAGCAATATGGCGGGACGCGACGATGCTCCAACGCCCGATCCAGCGGAGAAAGGGTTCGCCACTCTTGCTACACTCAGGTATGGCAGATTAATTCCATTTTCATGTTCAACATACATGAAAAGTACCTTTTATACGGTCGCATATACTTACTATGTCTCTAGAATCGGTGTGAAGGCTATGGTCGAGAAGGTAATACTCATCTGCCATCACCGCGATATTATCATGTGATAGTATCAAAAATTTATATGAGCACTGACATGCTCGATTGCAGGATGGTAGTCATAGAAAAGCTGAGATTCTGTCTATGAGACAAAGAAAAGACACTCTTTATGTCTAGTAAGTCTGCTGCTTTGCGTCGAAAGGGAGTAACAGTCACTCATACCCTTCAGTGTACACTATGTCGACTTCAACAAGCGTCTAGATGGTGAGTCTCCACATATCTTTCGTTTCCTTTGTTGAAGATGCTGACTGTATCTGCTCAGAATGGATTCCGGCGACTCGTATTGATCTGTCGCAAGAGGTAGAATGGCCCGCGCCAGAGAAACCAGAGAAGAAAAAGGCTCCAAGCAAAAGCGCAAGTCAGAAGCGTGCGCGAGCAGGTAGTCGCGATGTCTCTTCGACGCCAGACCTACTCACTGGCAAGAATTTGAATATTGGCAAGGCTGCTCGCCCTTCGAAGGCTGGAGGCAAAGAGAACCGTTCGGAAGAAACGCCGTTGAACCTGTCACTTACAGGTTCTGAAGCCGTATCCATAGATGGCACGCCCAAGGGGGATTCTGAAGATGTCGACATGGCCGATGCTGTCGATACAAAACTCGAACCTCAAGAAAAAATGCTAGGCGATATGACCCGTGAAGAAGAAATTGAAAAACTCCGAACCAGTGGAAGTATGACTCAAAACCCGACGGAGATCCATCGTGTTCGAAATTTGACTCGTCTCCAAATGGGAAAACATGAAATGGAGCCGTGGTATTTCTCACCATATCCAGAATCCTTTCAAGACGCGGATATTGTCTATATTGATGAGTTCTGTTTGAGCTACTTTGACAATAAGCGGCAGTTTGAACGGCATAGATCAAAATGCACCCTTGTTCACCCTCCTGGAAATGAGATATATCGTGACGATCACATCTCATTCTTTGAAGTCGATGGCCGTCGGCAGCGTACATGGTGCCGAAACCTCTGCTTGCTGAGCAAGCTCTTCCTCGACCATAAGACTCTCTACTACGACGTTGATCCCTTCTTATTCTATTGCATGTGTACGCGCGACGAAACGGGTTGCCATCTCACCGGCTACTTTTCCAAAGAGAAAGATTGTGCCGAAGGTTACAATCTAGCTTGTATCTTGACTCTACCGCAATATCAGCGTCGGGGCTTCGGTCGTCTCCTCATCCAGTTCAGCTACGAGCTCAGCAAGCGAGAAGGCAAGCTCGGATCTCCGGAGAAACCACTCAGTGATCTTGGTCTCTTGAGTTATCGTCAGTACTGGAGAGAGGTACTGGTGGAACTATTGTTAGAATCGGGTCGCGAGGCAATCAGTGAGTTTGAGCTGGCGACTCTAACTTCGATGACGGAGAAGGATGTGCATGAGACGCTACTCGTGCTTAATATGCTGCGGTATCATGTAAGCATCAACATACACGCTTACTTTCCCTTTTCAAGCTTCTGGACTAACTCTTCAATCACAGAAAGGAAACTGGATCATAGTCATCCCCGACGCCATCGTCGAACAACATAATAAAAGGTTAGAAAAGGAAAAAATCAAAGGTGTCAAGAAAATCGATCCTGCGAAGTTACAATGGAAACCGCCCGTATTCACTGCTTCCAGCCGGACCTGGAATTGGTAATTGTTTTTATTTTGTCATCTATCTTTAATATTCACTTATGGTTATGATTGGTACGGGTACTAGGGATGAACCTCCGGAGTTAACATGCGTGATTTGTTTACGTCTGTTTGGCCAGTTTTGGAAAAATGGGTCGGTGTGGTTTTGTTACTTTGATTTTAGCTTTTCTTGCCTGTTACTGCTCTCGAATGAGTTAATCGTGTATACATAGATTACGATACCATCAAACACAGTTCTCAAACAGTAACAGATACTTATTACATGCGTTACGTACTATTGATAATTCAAGTAGGTTCGTAAAGTCCTCAGAACATGAAAATCCATGAGTCAATGTTTTCAATCCATTTCCGAGTGAATCATCCATTAGCATGCGTCATTCCACTTAAGGTACATAATATGAACAGAGCGTACAATATTGCTGTAGCACTGGAAGGGGAGGGAAGGCAGTGTTATTGTATGCCGAGCCTTGAAACAAAAATAAAAATCACAAGCCAGGTATGAAAGAAGAAAGTTAAGACATGGAGGGTAAAAGGTAATAAAAAGTTAAGGATGATGAGCTTTAGGCCCAGTGAGCTCCTCACAATACTGTATACTATGCTTGTCAAAGCTGATATTGTTGAGAAAACCCTCACTGGAGTCCTTAGCACGGGAAATCGTTGTTCAGGGAGGGAGATGGGAGAAAGGTACGGGATAAATTGAGCGTCAATAGAAGGAAATTTGAGCGTCCGAAGCGAGTTTCAAAAGACGACGCTATTGCACAACACACAAGACCAGTACAACATCACAAAAGATGGTCTGACTTCTTCACAATAAAGCCAGTGCTGTCGACAGTGTCTTGCTTGAGGAGACGATAGATTTGTGTCAGTTAGTTGCCCGAAGCATGGGAATTCCCTTCGCCACTTCTGGTTGTGTCAGAAGACGAGCCCTGTCGTTTGTTGTTATGTGAGCCATTGTACTTTGCCCCCGGTTCCCTTGGTTTGGCGCTTTTGCGAGTACGAAAAGTGGTGTTTCCTTTCGGTCGCGAAGAAGTAAGAAAAAGCTTTTTCAATAAAGCGACAGAAGCTACATTATCGCACCCCGGAATATGGACGACGATTTGCCAATTCCCAGACACATCCTTTTTGGGGAATTCTAAAGCGAATGGTTCAACGCTGTGAACCTGCATCGGTCTAAGAACCTTGGGCCGAAGACGTGCTGGCGGCGGGAGGGCTGCGTGCCATGCATTAGGCGGTGCCATAACGGGTACACGAACAACTGGCAGAGAACCTGCTTCCCGGTCTTCAAAAATAGCTTCTTCTTCCTCAACTTCTTTAGAGGTTACCAATTCGGCATTTTTAGCACCGACTCCTCTAGTTTGAGGAAACGAAACAGCTGCTGGATGTAAATGCGACTGAACGTCTAGTGGCTCCTTGGTTGCAGAAGCAACTGCCAGAATATGCTTCTTCTCTGGAGTTGCCTTGCCAAAGAGCCCATTGATACGATCCTGCCAAGAAGTTGCGCTCATCACGGGCTGCGGCGGTCGCAACTGCGTCGCCGCCATAGAAGCAAACGTCGGTGGCTTCGGAGGTAGCTGGCTAATCTTTGGCGGTAAGCGAACTATTGGTTTGGGGATAGGTAAATTAACCAGAGGTCGATGAGCATCACCACTATATGCAGGGTGCGTCGAATATGCCTCAGGAGGAGGTGGTGATGGGCTCCGAGGTCGTCCATCATCCACAGCAACACTGACTCGGTACGGCTCCGTAATCGTAGGGAAAAAGCGAGATCCGCGGTTGGGGACACCGCTAAACGGCCGGGGATGAGCCTCTGGGAATGGTAGACTGTCTATAGGAGCATCAAATCCATGGAGAGCTTGTAAAGGACCTGTGGCTTTAGTAGCTTTCACCACGTCAATCACCTCCCTTTGGCCTACTTGGTCTCCAGACCGCACCTGACGCCAAGTCTCAGAGAAGGTGACGTTGAGGGAGGCGGGGGGCTCGTCGCGCATGGCTTCAAATTCTCGGTGAAATTTAGCATTTGCTTCAGCCTCCTGCTTCGATGCGACCGAGTGGAAGTTACCCCAAGCTGAGGTCGCTGCCTGAACAGTCCGACGCGCATCAGCTTGCCAGGGGCTATGCTGGGAATTAGGAGGACCAATGGGCCGCGGGCGACCAATAGGTTGGAAAGGTTCATATGGTGCATGAGTGCTATCGGACTGGGCTAGTGACTGCTTGTGCTCTGGTGCAAGTCTCGCACCGACAAATGGCTGCGACCCAGCATTTTTATCCATGTTTGGTAATGAACCAATAGGGGGAGGCTCAGTTAAACCAACAGGTCCACGGAGAGAGAGATCATGTGAGAACGCAGCCAGATTGCGGTCAAAAGTGCCATTGCCAAGGGTCTTATCGCTGCTGAGCGGCTTCCACATATTAGAACTAGGAGAAGAGTGGGCACTAAGTTTAGTCCCGGCTCCCCAAGGAGTGTATGAAGTTTGATTGCCTCTCCATTGTGAGTCTTTTTCTTCCAATGTGGGCATATCAATGTTTTGATCTTTGGACAATAACGATTCGTCCTGCAAAACTCCGTTGGTCTTGACCGTCTCATGTTTCACGTCACGCGATGGGGAAATGCTGCGTTGGCTCATCATTGAAGTGGTCGACGGCTTCTCAGTGGCTCGCTCATTGGCTGCGACTAATTTTTTAACTGATTCAGGATGATGAACCCTCATCATTCCATATTGTTTCGGCTCTCCGCTAGGTTCAGGAACAGGAGGTTTCGGTGGAGATTGTACGGTATTTTGTGCACCGGTCGTTGCAAGCTGATCTTTGGGAAATCCCTTACTTAGTGCTGTCGTTGCTTCCGGCCGCTCTTCGACCTTTGGGGTCTCCTTCTCTTTCCCAGGAGCAGGTCCTAAAGCTTCGAGCTTCAGGCGAATACGTTCTCGGCGTGCAGCTTCCTCCTTCTGTTCTTGCTCTAATCTCCGCTGACGAGCTTCCAAACGCTTCTCTTTCATAATTCGCTGTTGCATAAGAATAACATCTTCAGCAGAAGCTTGGTTAGAGTCCCGGTTGACTTCGTCCGAAGTCATAGGTTTGCCTCCTGGCTGCGTACCAGGAGGAGTATAAGTGCTCATTTTTGGTTGCCATGTCTGATTTGAGGATGGTTGGTGTGCGGAGTGTTCAGGTGGCATGAAATCTTTCGAATGAATTGTTTCGCTTGGTGAGACCGAGTTCTCTACAACTCCATTGACCTGGGAACCCCGTCTTCCTTCATTAAATTTTACTTGACTATCTGGTCGCCCAATTGACATACGGCGCCCATAGCTCCCGCTACCGCCACTAACATTTGACGAAGCACGTCGACGACCCCAATGGCCAGGCTCTTGGTGGCTCGATCTGTATGTCTGAAAGGCAGCAGATGGCTCTGGATGGCTCCCCACTTCGTGATTACCAGGCCGCTGTAGGACAGTCGCCGGGCGCATATGAGCATCGCGCACGGAACCCTTACGCGTATCTGGCACTGGTTCATATCTGCCAGACTGGGAGTTAAAAAGTTCTCGCGGAACATTCGATTGACCCTCCCTCCACGACCGATTGAAGTCATCAGCTGCTATTTCGCGCGCAGGTATGTTCTTGTCAGGAATTGCCTGTTCTCTAGCCTGAAAACGAGGGGCATGGTGGCTTTGCACGGTTTGAACTGGAGGGTTTACCGGAGAGACCTTTTCAACAGGGGGTAAAGGAGCCCATGGAGACTTCATTGGAACAGGTGCTGGGGATTTCGTTGTCAAAGTAGGCTTATCAGATCCTGACTTTGAGGCAATCACTGCCTTCGCCTGTTGTTGCTGCCTTTCCGCGTTCGCTCCCAAACGGAGGACTGTTGCGTTCGGTCCAACGGTAGTGGACGTTTTGGGGTAAAGAACTTTTGTACTATCCTGAGCAGGTAGCTGTGCTGGTATTGCTGCTTCCTTTGCATCAGTGCGATCTCGAATCTCTTGTGGTGAGGACTGGGAATTTTCGGTATGCGTAAGTTTGATCTTCGTTCCGTCGTTCCATTCAATGGTTTCTGGCGCCCAATCGTCCTCGTCATCATCGATATCCGCCCACTTGGATTCCGTCCCATTTCCATCTTCTTGAATTCGAGACGTCATGTGAATGCCGTACTGTTGCTTTAGTTCTTCATCTGTTAGATGCTTCGTAGGCGGCGGTTGAGCGGCTGTACTCAGACTTAGCATATTTCGCAAACCATAAAGGTCTTACTTACGCCTGTTTTTATTCCAGACTTGGCTCGCATCTGGTCCACTTGAAGGTCCTTTTAAACCAGCTGCCGTATGTTTCGATGACGATCCCAATCCACTCGTCGTCTTCGCTACCAAACGGGGTCGTGTAGAAGGCTGTGGTGAGGCACTTAACGGTGTCACCGAGAGAGTCGCTAAGGTAGCGTCAGCATCTTTTTTAAGGAGTTAGATCATGACAAGACATACGTTTCTCACCGAGTTTCGGGGCCGCCGAGGTTCCAGGCGCCTTGGGCACTGAAAATTTCGCAAACGACACGGGTTTGAAAGCGGTTGGTTTCTTCATCGAACTGGTACGGAGATGTTGTCGGCCATCATTACGACTGGTATCTGTATCCGAACCGCCGAGAGAGCCACCATCCTCACCACCATCCGACATAGATGCTACTCCGTTCAATTCCAACGCTCTCGTCGCCACAGCGGCTGACCCATTTCTACCAGTATCCTGTCAAGTATGAGAACTCTTTCATTCATGCTGTAATTCGCTTTTGTGTCTCACCTTGCTTCCTTCACCAGAAGAATTCTCCGCCTCGCTTGTATCCGTCGTTCTTGTGTTACGCTGGGATTGTTCCATATTGGATGATTTGCCTTCAAAGTTGAATTCGATTTTGGTAATCCTCCCCTCGCCCCCTTCAGCAGTGTACTTGTCTTTTTTGCTCGCAGGAACGTCGGAAGACGAAGGCTCGCCGCCCGACCGGGTTTGGTTTACCACATCGTGACTGGTCTGCTCTGCCATACCAATATGCAATGCTAGATTTTCAGAATAAAATAGTCAGTATCAAGGTAGCGAATAAGTCCAAAAAGCATGTCGATTAAATAGAAATATAACAATAATATGTAAAAGAAGGTCGTTTAGCGCGAAAGAGGAACGCTAACCGTCAAATAATGGAGGCTGCCACGGTGTTGTGATGAGAAACTGAGCGGGTGCCCTTCCAAAGGTGCACTGTTATCCTTCGTAGTATACCGGAACAACAGATTTAAAATCCAGGTAATGTCTGTTCAGTCGGAATCAAGCACCACCAAATATTGCTGCTCCTGGGTGATAGCCTTCAAGCTGGATCCCCTTGGTGCGATACCTTGTTGTGTCTGAAGACAGATGATGTTAGAGGGTTACCGGAGAGCAGCATGTAATCGGGGTTGAAGGCTGCTGTGGCCGCTTTGGGTTAGCCGGGCGACGACATGGCAAGTGCCCACTGGCAAGCCTCAGGCTAATTCGCCAGCAAGGCTGAAAGGCGGTCCACCGCGGCATAATCGGTTGTCCTTTTTAACAGTTGAATACAGAGTAACATTGGTTCACCATCACAATGCCCAGCACGGTCTTGTTTCACACATTAATCCTTTCCTTCGAGCGATGGTTACAAGCAAGACACATTGAATTGAATTTCTTCCAGTACGTTTACTACTATAGGGCGCAACGAATAATGTCCGAGGGTTTCTCTTGGAAGACATATGTGAGACGGTTGGAGAATTGAATAATAAAACACTTTGTTGAGACACTATGACAAATGAAACGAGGAAAAGTTCCATGCATAAGCCGCGTCACTCTAGTTTACACTGGCAGAGGCATTTTCTTTCTGTAGGTCGACATCTTGAATTCTTGTTTCACAAATATATGTACAGCTTCCTCCGCGCCCACTATTTTCCTTTTAGGAAATCGGACTAGTGAGGGTGGTTCTTGTGGTGGCCTGACCGCAAAGTCAGATTCCAAGAGGACGGAAGTAAGGAATTGAAGCAAACTTACGCAAGTGGAAGTAGTACTCCATGCTGTAGCCGACAACCAACATGGTTCCAATGACGTGAACGAGGGCTAAGTTGAACCTATCAGTATATATTCCTTTTCAAACATGATGTAATTCGACTTACGCATGCCGGAAGCGTTCTTTCCGTTGAAGTAACGAGCCTGGTAGCGCTCAAGGAATCCGGAGGGCTTGGGAGCAGGAGCGGGACCACGGGGCAGACCAGCATAGAAGCCAACTACACGCTCCATGCGAGCAGCATCCTGGGCGGCACCAATAGCCTGTATAATCGTCAATATTTACGAACATTCCAGAGTCGCAAAATCCATAGTAAAGCGTCGGGATGGTGGCTATTTGATACGCAATTCGTAACGGGCCAGTCAAGGACTTTGGACGAGGAAGAGGAAAGAGTGGTGTATGTTCAACTCACATTTGGCGATGCAATCTAACAGTTCAGAGTCAGCAATAAGTTTCAATTGACTTTAGAAGAACGCTGGCGGTTGACATACCTTGGGAGGGATGAGGGTGGACAGAGCCCGGCGAGTGATGTAGCTCATGTTTGCTAGTCTAAGACTCAGTCAGCTATGCGTAATTGACTAAGTGCGATGGTTGAATTGTGTCCGGCACGATTGCATACCTCGAATGTGACGATAATCCTACACTTGATGACGGTGAGGAACGGTTAAGGAAGAAAGCGAAGTTCTACCCGACATCCCGGCGAGTTAGCGTTCCGGGCATCACTAGCCACACTTATGTAATCACGGCTGCACCAGCCACTTGCCGCCGGGAAAGTTGAACATCATCTTGTAGAGAGCACAAACCAACTTCCTTCACACCAGCGTACCGCTTCGCGATTCACCATGTCGTTCATTAGAGCTCGCAGTGTCGCTCAGCTTCGGGCTGTGCGAATTGCTCAACCCGTCAATGCTCGTTTCTTCTCATCACCCACCGACGGTTCAGTAAAAACCAGCCCTGCCGATGCTCCGACTACACCACCCAAGGATAGCTCCTTGATCAGAAAGGAAGGTCCCGGAGAAGCAATGGCTCATCATCAGCCAGATTACGATGCGACTATTGATCATGCTACCTCGTATGTGCTACCGATCTGTTCCAGTGAGGATCCGTGCTAATTGTACGTCAGGACTTTCTCTCCAGTTCCGAGGCGGGTCATGGATGGTAGTGAGCCAGGCGATGCTGTAGCTGCTGCTGTTCTGTCCGGCGCACCAACCGATTTGCAAGCACGAACTGTCAGGTAAATTCCCTAGAAGCGCTGATTGTTAAGAAAGGCAGGAAGCTTATACCAATCTCTCAGAATCTATAAACCTTCGAAGCCCGCGACCCAGTCTGGAACTTGGCACAGTCACCATTGGCGAATGGATTGGGATGTTCTAGGAAAGGGCCACAGATGGGAGAATCCGCTCATGGGCTGGCAATCCTCCGGTGATTTCATGCAGGGTACTCACATCAACTTCAAGTCCAAGGAAGACGCCATTCTGTTTGCGCAGAAGCAAGGATACGAATACTTTGTTCAGGAGCCCAATGAGCGCAAGTTCGTTCCCAAGGCATACGCCAATAATTTCATGCACGAGCCCAAGAAGCTCAAGCACATCCGAACCAAATAGAGGGTCTTGTTGTATTGTATATATCGAGCAGTTTCATCAATCCAGTTCTTTCTGTTTACTTGGATATTGCAGATCTATGTCAATAATAAGATTGCAGATCTCTTCTTTGTAACACTATGGAAAATTTTAGCCAGGATTTCCTAGGGATTCATCGTAATAGCCTCGAGATACGGACTAATCAACCAAGTCCAAAGGCCCATAGCGGTCAAAAGAATCCGGCATCATTGATTATCGTGGAAACAATTCAAGCCTGCCTTTTAAGGACAAAAGTCCAATACTAGGGCAGTTTCACCGTTTCTAATTTCTCGCTGTACATAGTCGCAAGGCTTCCAAGGCTGCTCGCCGCAACATGACTACAGGTAGCCTCTATTCCTGAGGCTTAAGCAACCAGCAACATCAATGGGAAGACGGATGAGCTCATATAGTGTATATTTGGAAATTTTTCTCAGAGGGCACAACTGATCGCGCATCGCTTGCTTATCTCGACTGGCTCTGATATTATTGCTGTCGTTGAGGGGGGGTGATTCGCCTGGCATGCTGCTGAGCGCTCCAGTCACCTTGTCGACATTTACTCGCCTAGGAATGACAGATGGAGAGGTACAACTGATAAGGATACGATATCCTTGGAAGGTCAACGGATCATGGATGGTTAGGTAGGCATGTCGGTTTCCACTGTTATGTCTTGCGGGCGAAAGCCTTCATTGGTATTGAAGGTGACTTGAGAAATGAAGTTTTTGGTTATTACTATTTTCCCAGATGAATGGATATCAATTCCGGGCGAGTTATATAGTCTCTTGGTTCAGCAAGTATCTTCATACATCCAAGTTGATTGACCAAAGAGTCACATCTGCCGCATTTGAAATTGCGGTTATATATTCGTAGCAAGGGTTGAGACTCAAGGTCTAAAGCTCATATATTGAAATCCCACGTATGCTTCAACCGTTTGGCAAAGAAGTGGAACGTGCAGTAAGGATCGAGGCCTGTAAAATTGACTACAAAAGGTTCAATGAATTGACTGTTGAAAGATGTCAGTTAAAGGAGGGTCACAAACAGTTAGAGACAAAGACCCCGCCACGCCTGTTGATACCCGCCACTATCAATCGCTGATAAGATCTAAAAAAATTTTGAGCATTGATCGTTCCTGCAACGACGTCTCATTTTATTGGTTCCTTCATTTCACATTTGGTTTACTTCGTTACGAGTCTGCTCCTAGGAATCCAGGCTACTCATTGAAAATTCAACCTGAGATTCTACCACCTCGTAAACACTAATATGGCCGAAGTTTCTCACGCCACTGTCGCCGCCTTGCGCAAGACATTAACCTCCGAAACAGAGCCTCTCGCTCGCAGATTTCGCGCTCTATTCTCACTCAAATATGTCGCCTGTCTGAACCCTCCAACCGAGCAAACCGTTCCCGCTATCGAAGCCATAGCGGCGGCATTCACATCCCCATCGGCCCTCTTGAAGCACGAGCTAGCCTATTGCCTGGGACAATCCAAGAAAGCCGATGCAGTCCCTCATTTGCTTCATGTTCTAAAAGATAAGGGAGAGGATACCATGTGTCGACATGAAGCGGCAGAGGCACTAGGTGCGTTGGGATTTGAGGATAGTTTGGCGCTATTGAAAGAATTGAGGGATGATAAGAATGAGCCGGAAGTGGTGCGGGAAACATGCGATATTGCGGTTGATAGGATTTTGTGGGAGATATCAGAAGAGAAGAAGAATGAGAAGATTAGACCCAGGTTTGTACTTTTTTTATTTATGGATCTGTGCCCAGGATGGGGGTTGATTAACATGGATATAGTGACTTTGCATCAATCGATCCTGCACCGCCGCTCCCGCAAGCTGCGAAGGAGCCATCTATCCCTGAACTGGAGAGTACATTGCTAGACACCAAACTTCCTCTCTTCAAAAGATACCGAGCCATGTTCGCCTTACGAGACCTTGCCTCACCACCCGACCTACCCACCGCTGTTCCCGCGATCAATGTTCTATCCAAAGGTTTAAAAGACCCGTCCGCCCTATTCCGTCACGAAATTGCATTTGTTTTCGGCCAATTGTGCCATCCTGCTTCCATACCGAGTCTTACATCGACATTAAGCGACTTGAATGAGATGGGTATGGTACGCCATGAGGCTGCAGAGGCCCTTGGAAGTCTTGGTGACGAAGAAGGCGTTGAAGAGACGCTGAAGCAATTTTTGAACGACCCCGAGCAGGTTGTGAGGGACAGCATTATTGTGGCGCTTGACATGGCGGAGTATGAGAAAAATGGAGACAAGGAGTATGCCTTGCTTCCCGAGACTACTGTAGCTTGATGTTGTCCTTCCTTCCAAATTATCTCATCGATGACTTTCTTGAAACGGCGTTGGTTTGCTATTCGAAACGATCCTGGAGCTTGATATTTTATGCTTCCGCGAAAAGAGCATATGGTTTGAGAAAGGAAAAAGTTGTATATATACTAATTGTTGACGGTTTCCCTAAAAGCACATGGAAGTTAGATAGGCTCAAAAATCTCAAGCTGAGGCATACATACTTGTAGCCACAAACGCATCGATAGAACACAGTGGTTCCCTCGTCAGCACTACGCAATTGCGCAGTAGTAAAGAACATCTCTTTTCGTCCACACTCGGCACATGTGTATTGGGTGACAGCTTCCATAGTTCGGTCTGCGGCAGTCAATGTCTGCAGAGCAGACCTTTTCGCTCGTAGGGCTGAAGGGAAGGCATTTGGTTTGGACTCGGAGACGATGGTCTGAGGAAGGATGTCTAGAGTAAGGGTAGATATTTAGAACCGTGTATGTAAACCCCCCTTTTCTAACAGTCTTTTTACCTTTGTTCTTTGCACCGCATGCTTCGCAAACTAGAATAGCATCTGGAGACCCGGTACTCTCTTGCAGGAGGTTTCCACAGTCAGTGCAGAAGATGAGTGAGCCAATCGCTGACATGATGATATAAGTGCTATGTGCTATCTCAAGAAAAGTATGGTAATAATGGCAAGGCGATGCAACCCGAGAAAGAAAATGAAGCTGGGTGAAGCGCAACGAAGACAAAAAATGTTTCTCTTTGGGCTTGAGAAATTTAGAGCCCATGCTCTCAATACGGCTTAGCGGCGGGTCTCTTAGTGTGCTAGCCTGGAGTGGAGCCAATATAATCTGGCGGGCAAATCGCATCGCGAACAGACTGGGAGATCCAAAAGAGAAACTGAACGCTTCGTCGACATCCCTGTCATGGACTTAATCCGAACGACTTTCCTTTGATTCCTAAAGAGTGCTCGCCAGATGCCATCACTGTATGGTTGAACCAATTTTCCGATCAGGAATCCCGCCCTGGGAAGCAGCAAAGCGTCATGGATCAGGGTCGTTTTCCAGCAGTCCAGGTGGTCATCGGTGGGCTGGGGCAGCCTCAGAATCACTTCCATGATGGTACCTCCAACGGCGTCCCTAATGGGATGCGCCAGCCTGTAACGCGCCCGCTACTGGTAGATGAAGCCTTGCAATTTTCTCCTATGAGCACTGCGCCCGTGTTCGGTCTAGGTAAGTCCTCCCGTCTCATTACTCTCTCGCTCTACTCTTACTTATGGATGAAAGATTCAATAACTCGCCCCGATGTCACCGGACAATCTTCGACCACCCTCCCTGCATATTCGCGATCGGTCGCTCGTAAATTGATACAGGACTTGGACACGGAAGTACAGGCAGGAACCGAAAAGTCTCCTCGATTCACGGCAGTATATGGAAAGCTTCTGAATGAACATTTAAGCTCGGATAGACGGTCAGAGTTGTACGTATACGTCAAGAAGCGAATAGCCGCTGTCTCGTTACTGATAAGTGCTTCTCTCGGTGTAGCAAATTCCGGTTTGCATCGGGCTTGGATCAGGTCAAGAAACAATCTCAACGTGATGGCCGATCAGTACTTACTAGCGGTCTAAGCCCGTTTGCCAAAATGGTACTGGACGGAAGCGATATAGCGTTTGATTGTGAGCTTCTCTGATGTTCTGATCGAAGTGAGAGTAAGCTGACTGGTGCAGACCCGGAAACCAAGTTGCCGCCATCAGGTTTACAAACTCCAGGTAGCTCCTTCCTTCCCTGTCATCCATTCCCCCCTTCCACCTTCCCCCGTTGAGCAGCAAGCAGCCATACTAATGCTATAATGACACCAGGAAAAATTCTTCAACCTGCTGTTGTCATCCCACCCTTCGGTTCTCCAGGGACCTCCCGTTCAGTGGTCGACCAAGGTGCTGCTAAAAAGCGAAAACTGAATGCTGAGGTGGAGAACTATGCTACGAGTCTGAGGCTCAAGGACCAAAAGGAAGAAGCGGATGCCGCTCTGTTGAAGCTGCAGGATTTCATGCAAGAGATATTCGAAGCGGAAGACCAGCTCGAACCAGATACCTCATCCGCTGCCCTCGGCCAAAATTCAGGTTCCATGTTCAGGGTCGCCAATGTCTTGGAGGTCCGCGGAACTATCCTTGGTCCTGAGAGTCATGGTAAACTCCAAAAGTCTTTACAGAAAGTTGCAAGCTTTGGACGATTGCACGACATCCCTTCTGAATACCTTAACCGGCTCCAGAAAATCTGCGAGAACCCCATAGTGGCCGCGCAAGTCCTGGATTTACGCTTAGACGACTCTTTGAACGATGCAGACACTCATCTTTGGATCCAGAAATTGGAGGACCTACACAACACACTTCTCGCCATTGGTACACTTCTTCAAACCATGTCTTGCCGACGCTCAGAGCGAGATCTTTGTCCCGAGGACATATTGCAAGCTATACCGAATGTCTTGACGATATTGTTTGATCAATGTATCATCCCTGCAGTGGAGGTCCGCCCTGTCGATGAAGGGAAGAGGCTTTTCGAACTTGTCTCTCGAGAGAAGAAGATCTTCAGTGCTCTACTTCATCAAACCAGCAAGGTGATGAACCTCCTGGCGAACTTCCTTTCATTAATAGACGTTTCTGAAAGCGTCATTACGTCCACTGAATTCTTAGCAACTAAGCTGATTTTCGTCGAGAATGCGCACAATGACAAAGACTCTGCTGTTGGATTCCAGAAATTTGAATCCGTGCGCCGCGCAGCAATGGACGTTCTCGCTAAAATCTTTTCACGCTATCCCGCTCAACGCCCTTTCATCCTCGACGAGATCTTGGTGTCATTGGAGAAGCTGCCGTCGACTCGCCAAAACGCTCGGCAATTCAAACTGATAGATGGTAAAGCCATTCAGCTGCTAACGGCTCTTGTCATACAGTTAGTGCAAACGACCGCTCTGGACATCCCCAAATCCAAAAAATCCAGAGCTAGACGTCATCATCTTGCAAGTAATGGTGCCGATGAGGACAAAGATGATATCGATGTCAAGGATGAAGACGAAGAAAGCGATTCTGAAGATGAAGATTCTTTCAAATTGTCCTTGGAACGGCTCACAAGCCGAGTAAACGAGCTCTACGACAATGCGGTCCGGAGCGCTCAGTACATCATCAAATTTATCGTACAACGGGCAATGACCTCAACAAAAAACGGCGATCAACCTTATCGAAATATACTGGATCTTTTCACAGAGGACTTGATCAGTATCCTGGGTTCGACCGATTGGCCAGCTGCCGAATTACTGCTTCGTATTCTCGCGTCTCATATGATAAGTATTGCTGAGCTTGACAAGAGTTCATCGACTGCCAAAAATATGGCCCTTGAATTGCTCGGTTGGATGGGTTCCGGTATCTCCGATCTCACAACTGCTGCTCAACATCTGATTCGTTCGATGGAAGATGCAGACAACAAAATAACCCAGTATCTCCGCCAACTCTATGAAGACCACATAAGTCACGCTCTACATATTCAGGATTTAATTTCCGCAGATGGTCCCTACCGCATCACATTGGAGTACCTTCAGGACAGAGACCTTGATAACTGGCAACTTACCAGTGCTCGGGGGTATTACATAGTCCAGTGGGCTAAGACTGTCTCGTCCACATACTACGACTCGGAAGATAGAAGCGTGGTTGTTCAACAAGATAGGAGTGTTGACGAGTTGCTGTCTATTTTCCCCAAACTGTTATCGGACCCGAAGTGGTTGGAGACAAACACGTAAGTTGCTCGAGTATACCGTTGATGTGTAACATGACTGATTGAATTACAGCCACTATGGCAAGATCCCAGCAGCTCACGGAAAGTTTGCATACATTCTGACAGTTTTAAACATGGGCTTTTCGAAAGCATTCGATACGATCTTCAAGGTCCTGCTGAACTCGATTACCAGTGACCAGGCCAAAGTCCGAAGCCGTAGCTTGAAGAGTGTTATTACTATGCTCGAAAAAGACCCAAGTCTACTAGATCGTGACTCATCAGTCATGCGTGTTGTGCTTAGATGTGCCGCTGATGCTTCGCCCATGGTTCGCGACTCGGCGCTCTCCCTAATCGCAAAATGTATCGGACTTAAACCGGCACTCGAAGAAGAAGGCTGCCGGGCTATTCTCGCTTGTGCTGCCGATGCTACAGCTGGAGTGCGGAAACGTTGCATAACGTTACTGAAAGACATTTATTTCAAAACCATGCGCAAGGACCTGAAACTTGCTATACTCGATAGCCTACTTCAAAGGACGAGTGATTTTGAGGAGGCTGTGGTCGTTCAGGCTCAGCAGACCATTGAAGAGATCTGGTTCACACCATTTGTCACATCGATTGACAACCTGCAGGATGCTCCCAAATCCAAAGTTGCACTAGCGGAACAGACTTCTCTTATAATCAGCTTAGTACAACGCAGTGAGACTGCGGCAGAGGGGTTAGGCTCATTTGTGAAAAAAGTTATTTCTGAAAACTCCAAAGCAACTAGTCAAACTTTCAAGGTGTGCAAAGCGATGGTGGCGAACATGTTTGAGCGACTTATTGACGACCCTGGTTCATTGGAAAAGCAAGATCATCAAGCGCTTCTGCAGACGATTACAGTTTTTGCAAAATCCAGTGCTAAGCTGTTCAACCCGGAGCAGCTTCAAGCCCTCCATCCATATATCGGACACCTTATCACAGCGGACGACCTGTTCATTTTCCGTTCTGTGGTCGTGATTTATCGTTGCGTTCTTCCTTATATCTCCTCTGCTCATAACACCTTTCTGAAAGAAGTGCAAAATGATCTGTTCAAAAGTGTGGCAAAGCTTGCCAGGTCTGAGTTGAACGAAGTTATGGCGTGTCTCTGGACCATTAACGGAGTTCTTCAAAATACAGACAGACTGGTTAAGCTTACGATCTCCGTGTTGAAGGGTATCAGTCAAGCGAAAGGCGTTGATCTTTCCGATAGCAGTAAGGCCGATTTACTGAATCGAGCTCGGAGCTACATACGTATTGCCGGTTGTGTAGGACGGCATTGTGACCTTGAAAAGTTTGAACCTCATTTCAAGAAGGCTTTTCCTACGTGGAAGGGAGGTTCTGTCGCCGGTCTTCTTGTTGATTTTATCTTGCCGTTTGTGCACCAAGATCAACCACTCGAATTGAGAACAATGGCACTTGAGAGCTTAGGCTCAATTTGTCAATCTTGGCCGGCGCAGTTTAGTAGGGAAGCGCCTAGGACGGTGATATCATCTATTTTCAAAGAGGATAACGCTGGTCTTCATAACATCATTCTTCGAGCCTTTTCCGAGTTCTTTGCAATCCACGAAGGCAAGCAAGAAAAGCTTGTTCAACCGCAGGCCGAAAATACCGACCCGGAGGCGACAACAAGACTGGGTGGATCGCTGAAGGCTAGTGACAATGATGGCGCAGCAGCACTTATAGCCCAGCATTTTTTGCACGATATGCTTCGTATCGCTCACTCTAGCCAGGACGCGTACGCACTGACCGCTATTGAACTGATATCGAGTATCAATCGTCAGGGTCTTGTGCATCCCAAGGAGTGTGCTGGCGTATTGGTCTCGCTAGAGACATCGACTATTCCTGCCATTGCGAAGATAGCGTATGATACACATAAAATGCTGCACCAACAGTACGAATCGATGTTCGAGCGGGAATATATGCGAGCTATTCAAGATGCCTTTTTCTATCAACGGGACATTGTTGGCGATTCGAATGGAGCATTGCCTCGGCCATACACCGCAAAACTCGCTCCTCTTTTCGACATTATCAAGATTAGCAACAGCAAGTACCAGAAGAAGTTCCTTGCTAATCTTTGCTCGAGAGTCAAATTTGAATTAAAGACTTTGGATGTTACAGGCAGCCCCCCTGAGCATCTTCTCCTGGCAAGGTTTATCTGCCAAAATCTTGCTTTCTTTGATTACGCCCAGTTGGCCGAATTGGTACCAACGATTACTTGCATGGAGAGAATTGTTTCAGCCACTGGTACCATCGTTGCACATGCTATCGAGACGGAAGTATTTCCTCCTCAATTGGACGTTCCCACTGCGCAGCCTATGGAGCAGCCTATAATGCAGGGATTGCCAGATCAAGTTATGACTGGCACAGTGGTACGACCTCCCCAACATACGGTTAAACCCTATCTCTTGCGACAACTTGCGACCGCAGCCGCCATCTTATGTATACTCTGGGAAACAAGGACCCATCTGCGCAGACAGTATGGTATCACGTATGGTATGAAACACAGTGAGAATAAAGCCAACATCAAAGAGCTTAACAAGGCCCCGACAAAAGTTCATGGTATTACAGGAGACCGCTACTGGGAAGCTATATCCAACACCATGGCATGCCTTGACAGCGAGGAGAATATGTTGCAGCAATGTCGATCCTTTGCTACTCTACTCTCCATTGACGACGAACTAAAGGTTCCCAACGGCGAAGACGAAGACGCGGAGCTAGATGATCTGGATGCACCTGCAGATGATGATCCCAGAGAAGTTAATGGCAGCAAACCGATGAAACGAAAGAGTTCTGTCAATGGCGGCACGCCTGCAAAACGGCCTAGAGGTCGGCCGGTTGGCAGCAAGAAACGGCAGAGTTCTGAGACGGTGGATTCTTTTATTTTCTGAATCAGTACTTTTAGAGCTTGGCGGTTACTTTTATCTCTATATGACTTGGCTGGCTACCTTTCATGAGGCGTTCTAAGGCTGGGTAAAAACGGATACTCCTGGACTCTGATCTTTTCCATCATTTTTCTTTTCGAGCCTGTATATTTTTTGAGCTCTATTTATTGGTCCCAATATTTTCCTTGAGGATATCTTCTCTATTTGATCCTTTTTACTGTGTATTATAGGTATTTTCACCAGCATAGATGCCCCAATTGGGTCTGCATAGCCCTAATCTTACAACAACTTGAATGAAGTCTCCTGACAGAGTAAGCTCACGGATTGATCGGAAGCCATTGATAAAGGCTAACTAGATTCACGTGCCGAAGTGCCGTTTCGACGGGACAATGACGTCGCCTCAGGCCACCCGTGCCTGCGATTGGCTGACGCAGAGTATACCAAAATAGCTACATCATCATTCCGTGCCTTTTTCCCTGTCCCTTGACCTAGACGATGTTTTCCTGTACCTACACATAAAGCAAAGACTTCCTCTTCTTCACAATTGCTCTATTATGGTTTTATTGAGTTATTATGTTTGTATTCTGAGCGTCTTACTCGCATAGTCTCCTCACCGCGCAGATGCAGACTGCCCTGATGAGGCACCTGGCTCAGGGCGCTGGTGCATCGTTGTTTTCGCGTCCATCCACCAGACTCCAACGCCATCAGATCTTAAGAAGTATTCCACGCCGACCCATATCATTCCGTCATCTTCAACCTTCATCAATATTACAGAAGTCAACCAAGCACATATCTACCCCGCTCATCCGCTATGCGCATACCATATCAGTATCGGGATTGAAAGCTTTTATATGGCGCCATCCCGTGCTTCGGTTCATATACCATGGCTTTACATACTTGGGATTCTTGATAATTGGTGGTGGAGCGGTGGTTGCCGGTATTTTCCTCTATGATTACACCACTTATACCGAAGATCCTAGTATGGAGGATGTACCAGTGTCGGAATTGGCGCTTAATCCGAAACGAGGAGGGCCAAAGAATTTACCTATAGCGGAGGTCCTGGTTGATGATGAAGATAGTGAAGCTATGCAGGCGCAGCGCGATAAGCCCAAGTTGGTTGTCTTGGGTACTGGTTGGGGAAGTATCGCACTGCTCAAGACCTTGAACCCGGGAGATTATCACGTTACTGTTGTATCCCCGGTGAACTATTTCTTGTTTACGCCTATGTTACCGTCAGCAACTGTGGGAACATTGAGTTTGAAGTCACTTGTGGAACCGGTGCGACGTATCGTTCATCGTCTTCGCGGCCATTTCTTGAAGGCGGAAGCTGAGGATGTTGATTTCTCTTCCAAGTTGGTAGAGGTTTCCCAAGTGGATGCCAATGGCGTTAAAAAACATTTTTATCTTCCATACGACAAACTTGTCATTGCTGTTGGTACGTTTTGCTCAGATTGAGAAACTGTTTCGACATCAGCTAACTCTGCGATGTATCTAGGCTCAACAACGAACCCGCATGGTGTCAAAGGTTTGGAGAACTGTCACATGCTCAAATCCATCGACGATGCACGGAAAATCAAGAACAAGGTCACAGATAACTTGGAACTCGCATGCCTACCGACAACATCGGATGAAGAGCGCAAAAGGCTGCTTTCATTCGTTGTCTGCGGTGGTGGACCAACTGGTGTAGAGTTTGCCGCGGAGCTCTACGATTTGCTCAATGAAGATCTGAGAAAGAACTTCCCCAAAATTCTGCGAAACGAAATATCCGTTCATGTTATTCAGAGCCGAAGCCACATTTTGAATACATATGATGAGGCTCTTTCAAAATATGCCGAAGTATGTATGCCGAAACCCATTTGATGATTCTTGCTCTAACTTCTGCGGTAGTCACGATTTGCACATGACTCTGTTGAGGTCTTGACAAACTCCCGAGTCAAGGAGGTTCATCCTGATAAGATTCTCTTCACACAACAGGAGGATGGCAAGACTGTAACAAAGGAGATACCCATGGGTTTTTGTTTGTGGTCGACTGGAGTGTGTAAGTTTACACCACGTTCTTTGAAATCATACAGCGGCTGACCTGATAATTACACAGCGCAAACCGGCTTCGCTCAAAAGCTTGCTAAGAAACTTGAACAACAAAACAACAAGCATGCCTTGGAAACCGACACTCATCTTCGATTGATCGGAGCCCCCCTAGGTGATGTATACGCTATTGGCGACTGCGCAACAGTCCAAAACAACATTGCCGACCACATGGTCACCTTCCTTCGCACAATCGCATGGGAAAAGGGCAAAGACCCCGAAAAAGTTCACCTCACTTTCAGCGAATGGCGTAGTGTAGCAGACCGAGTCAAGAAGCGATTCCCGCAAGCCGCAAACCATCTCCGACGTCTTGATCGACTATTCCAAGAATACGACCGTGACCATTCCGGTACCCTCGACTTTGACGAATTACACGAACTATTGATGCAAATCGACTCGAAACTAACATCGTTACCCGCCACAGCTCAGCGTGCCAATCAACAAGGTGAATACCTGGGACGGAAATTCAACCACATCGCCAAAGCCCTACCCGGCATGCGGGCTAACGAAATCGACTACGGCGATCTCGATGAGGCAGTATACAAAGCATTCAGCTACAAACATCTGGGTAGCTTGGCATATATCGGAAACGCAGCGATCTTTGATTTCAATGGATTGAATTTCGGCGGTGGTCTGTTGGCGGTGTATTTATGGCGAAGTATCTATTTCTCGCAGAGTGTTAGTTTGAGGACTCGCGCGCTGTTGGCGATGGACTGGACGAAGAGGGCATTTTTTGGTAGAGGTATGTTTCCTTTTTTTCATCTTACCCTCGATGACCTTTATGATGAATATATCTGATGTTGTTTCTTGTAATAGATATCATGAGCTTTTAGACGATTGTATGACTTGCTTTCCTTTTTCATCTTGTGGCTATTTTCTTTTGTTCGAATGTCGTTGCTGAATATTACTCGGAAAGGTGTTTGTAGATAACCCGGAACGATACATAATTTTCTTTTCTTTCATGCTTTGTACCCTATCTTTACAGAATATCTTCAACCATAGATTTTCGTATGGATTGATGGGTTACGATACAAGTCAAGGCAATAACCAAAGTAAGAAAATATTGTGCCATTCCAAATCTAATGTTGAGAATGCTAAAATGTGTATCAAATAAATCAATCCCCAACGCCACGCTAATCACTATAGAACAAATTCGTTTACATTATATAAGAATAAGAGAGTCCTGAGCCGTAGGATGCCCAGCCCCTAGGACGACATCAGGCAATCATGGGATCAATGTCTCCATTGTTGGTCATGATAGCATCGTCGGGATTACCATTGGCGTGGTCATTTCCGCCTTGCTGTTTATCATGGCAAAGGCCAATATTGATATGGTCCGGAAGTCCAGTGACTTTGGTCTCTCTGGCTTTTTGCTCTGCCCAAGCGCGAAGCTTGACCAGGTTGCGTAAGCGAGCTTGTTTACGAGCACCCTGGTTCTTTAGGATGGCTTCGTTGACCTGTGTAGCGATGTCTTTACGCAAGCTTGGTTGTAGGAGAGTGGCCAACGAGGGATTCAAGTTCTCCGATGGGAAAATCAAGAGTGCTAATGTGCGTTCGAGATCTTCAAGAAATTGAGGATTCGTAGGCGCACGTGGAGCAAGCTGAGATGTTGCGAACTCCAGTGCAGGTGTGATATCTGCATCGGGTGTCGAGGTGCATCTGCGGATTAGTTCTACAAGCTGCAAACGAAGCAGCGAAAAATGAAGAGAAGGATCCTCGTCTAGTATCTGTCAAGATGAAGATCAGCACGAGATCAATGTAAGATATGAGGTGGGAATAATAATGATGAAATGTCCGTAAGGATACATTCTATGTTGCTCATACTGAGGACTGAAGATGAGTTTTTATCATCAACACCCCGAAGGGTATATGAGTGGTGCATGAAACTGGTATAATCATAGCAAAATAGAAGGTACGGAATGGTGTAGAAATACGCCAGCTTGTCTTACCTGAGGGCTTAATTCATTGATTTTCTCAATGGCTGTCTGAATGTCTCCCGAGTGGATTGCACTGCGAATCTCTACTCGTTCTTGTATAGACTCGATATCAACTCTCAGTTGGATATTGGCCTCAACAGCAAAGCGCTTTGCTGCTGCTGGATAGCCATTTGTGACGAGATAGTCCATGACGAGGTAGTTAATCTCACTATTCAAGCAAGTCAGTCAAATGTTCTTTCAATATTCATGAAAAATGCGTTTGAATGAGCTTATGAGATCAGTAACACAAGTTAATATGTTTTCTACAAGGGGTTTTCGGAGAGATTCCCAACTTGATTTTTGACACATCATATGAACAGCAATAGTGTGAAAGGGACAGCGGAAAAAACTCACGCCTTTGATGGTCTGACCTCGTCAACCTTTCGCTCAAAACGATGCCATGATAGCGTACTGCTTGGAGGTGTTGAAGACATCTGCAAGATGTCAGAAACTTCGGTTCAGACGTCATTCAGAACAGCGAAGGAACCTACTATGTTAGCGGAGGTCATGACTTGCACAACGTGTTTGGGAGAGTATAAGATATCATTGACGGGAGAAAAATAACTGTGACGCTTGTATTAACGTCGAACCAGAAGCCATGTGGCTACCAAAACGACGTTGACGCGTGAATGGTGGAAGGGAAAATTAAGATGAGGAAAAAGAGAGAAGACGGACAAGCGAGAGGTTGGAAAAAGGCAACTGTTGAGGCCGGCACGAGAGTCGGCCCGAGTACCTGGCCGGAGCTTTTCCAAGATCGTGATTGGCTGGCTAGTGCTGCCTTGCGGGACTAGCCTCATGGCCTAGGTGCCTTGGTGCCTCACAGAAAGACGCTGGAGCTTGCCGGTTTTGGTAAAGTGTCAGAGGGTCTCTTCTGTATCTGTGCTCCACCAGATTTTGAAGACTTCAGATTCTCAAGCTTCTATATCATGGGCGTGCTCGAAAAAGCTTTATTGGGCTAACGGCAATGCATGATCTGTGTATAGGATCATTGTCTCACTAGCCTGGCCCTGATTTTCACGCCAGAACGTCTCTCGACAAGCTCAAAGTTACTTATCATTGCTCGACGCCATGGAGTCTCGTCCGCCCATCTACTCAACAGCGACCAACCTCAAGCAGGGTTATTCCCCACCATGGGAGGACCTGAGTATTATAGGAATTGCTGGTAGCTCTGGCTCTGGCAAGACTTCCGTTGCAATGGAGATCATAAGATCCCTTAATCTCCCATGGGTGGTTCTTTTAGTGATGGTAAAGTGTCACGTGTCTAAGTTTCGTCACTGACAGTTGCTAACCAAGAAATGTTTCAGGACTCTTTTTATAAGTCTTTGAGTCCGGAGGACCATGCGAGAGCACATCGGAACGAGTATGACTTTGATTGTCCCGAGTCACTTGATTTTGATGCACTGGTTCAGACTCTGAGAGATCTAAAGCAGGGGTAAGTCTAAACAATTACTTACTTTCAACTTCACGTAGTCGATGTAGGCTTACTGGAGGGTACCAATAGCAAGAGGGCAAATATACCGGTTTACTCATTCAAGGAACATCAACGTCAAAAGGAGACAACTCCGTTGTATTCTCCTCATGTGCTTATCCTTGAAGGTATTCTGGCGTTGCATGATCCTAGAATCAACGAGCTTCTCGACGCCAAGGTATGATTCTAGTTCCATATATCAGTAACTTCTGTCATGGCTTCAGAAATTGTGGTGAGATTATTGGCAATGTCCGGCTAATATTGCTCAAGATCTTCGTCGAGGCTGATATGGACGTATGTCTCGGTCGGAGAAGTATGTTGATCTCTCCTCATCGACTTCATTTGTTCTTACTAACACTCAGCGCATAGTCCTACGCGACGTTAAAGAACGCGGAAGAGACATTGAAGGCATCATCAAGCAATGGTTTGCATTTGTCAAGCCTTCTTACACAAAATACGTTGAGCCGCAACGACAAATATCTGGTTCGTCCTACGTGAAGGGGAGAGACTTGTTGAACATCTTAGACTGAAGCTCTCCAGATATCATTATTCCAAGAGGGATAGAGAACAAAACGGCTATCGGTAATCACTCAATTCAAGAAACGCGCTCGGTTGATGTACACCAACTAATTCGTTGCAGGAATGGTGGTTGAGCATATCAGAAGACGACTCGATGAGAAATCCGAGAAGCACAGCTCTGATCTAAAAAAGCTGCGAGCACTAGCGGCTGACGAGGAGCTTTCACCGAATGTGTTTATCGTAAAACCCACTCCCCAACTCGTGGGGATGCATACCATTCTACAGGACCCGGCCACCGAACAAGTTGATTTCGTATTCTATTTCGATCGACTAGCGTCATTACTGATTGAAAGGTAATGGAATTACACTATAATCATATCCCAATACTGACTAGACGTGTGTAGGGCTCTTGATTGTATGGACTATGCCTCTGCCATTGTCAAAACACCAAAAAACGAGATATATCACGGTGTACAACCTGCCGGCACGGTCTCTGCAGTAGCCATTTTGAGGGGTGGTTCATGTTTAGAAACAGCCCTGAAACGTACCATACCTGACTGCATTACTGGAAGAGTTCTCATTCAGATGAACAAGCAAATGTCAGCCCCCGAGCTTCATTATCTCAAGCTGCCTCCTAAGATCGAGACGCACTCTACTGTGCTCCTCCTTGACCCTCAGATGGCTACTGGTGGTGCCGCATTGATGGCAGTACGAGTGTTAATTGATCATGGCGTTGAGGAGCACAGAATAGTGTTTGTTACGTGTGCTGCAGGTAAATGGGGTTTGCAACGACTCACAGCTGTATACCCCGAGATCAAGGTTGTGGTTGGACGAATTGAAGAAGAAGAGGAGCCACGATGGATGGAGCAGAGGTACTTTGGGTGTTGATTCCCGTACCTCAACGAAGGAGTGATTGTAGATAAGACATACATTTCATGCGATTAACGGTTTATAGAGTATATAGCATAGCATTTGAATCTCATTTATATCTCACTTCGTTCCCAAGTACGGAGTACTTTTTCTTGCTATGTTGTAGAGCATTTTCTCTGATTGGCCAGCGCGGCGCGCCGGCGCATCAGCGATAAGTGCACGAGCCACATTCAAAAAAATATCCTCGACCTTTGAACATTTGATAGAAGAGTTCCCAACTATTTCCTAACTAAACTAAGAATTGTCCGATTGCACATTTACTTTAGAAGGGCTATTTCTTCGATTTTTTTTTTTTAAAAAAAAACTACTCTTTTTGTTTTCTTTTCTGGGGCCGCACAGGCGAGACTTTTTCTCTATCCTCTTTATCGCTCGTCAAGACCGGTCAAAATGGCCGATTCTTCTAGCAAAAAAGCAAAGCGCGGCAGTCAAACTAATGCTGATGCGATAATCAGTAAGTATTGACCTCGTTACACTTTTTTACGCGGAACGTCAATTAACCCCGAGTCTTCCACAGCCGACAAGCGTTTTGCAAACATCCAAAATGATCCTCGATATCGCTTACCCAGCAAACGTCACACCCATGTCAAACTCGACAAACGTTTCTCGCACATGCTGCGAGACAAGGATTTCTCCAGGAACGCCGCAGTAGATCGATATGGTCGCAAACTGAAGCGAGACGATACCAAAAAGCAGCTCGAGAAATTTTACCAGTTCGAAGATGAGGACGCCGGCAACGCATCTCAGGTTAGCGTTGACGATGACGAAGAGATCATGAAAGAATTAGAAAAGGCGAATCAGAGAGACTATGATCCAGCACGTGATGGCGGATTCTCCGAATCTTCATCTTCTGAAGAATCTTCGAGCGACGAGGAGGATGAAGAGGAGGCGGATTATACAGCAGCAGAGGTCGAATTTCCTGATAAACAGCAATCAGATGTTCCATTGGGAGAGGTGACGAATCGAATCGCGGTTGTCAACCTTGATTGGGACAATATCCGGGCTGAAGACTTAATGGCGGTCTTCTCGAGTTTCACAACCGGCGGTCGTATAAAGAGGGTTACAATTTATCCAAGTGAATTCGGTAAAGAGAGGATGGAAAGAGAAGAATTGGAAGGTCCACCTAAGGAAATTTTCGCATCCAAGTCTGAATCAGAGGACGATGAGGACTATGAAGAACCCGAAGACTCTGAAGAGGAGGAAGAAGCCATTAAAAAGTCGATCTTGAAGGAGGATGAAGGTGCAGAATTTAACACTACACAACTACGACAGTATCAGCTGGAGAGGTTACGTTATTTCTACGCGATTATTGAGTTCTCTTCGAAGGAAACCGCCAAACAAGTTTATGATGCCGTTGATGGCACGGAATATCTTTCTAGCGCCAATTTCTTTGACCTACGGTTTGTGCCTGATGATACAGACTTCAGCGACGACAAACCGCGAGAACAGTGTGATCGTATACCTGACGGTTATAAACCCACCGACTTCGTGACAGACGCACTTCAGCATAGTAGAGTCAAGCTCACGTGGGACGCCGATGATAAAGCTCGAAAGGATGCTCAAGCTAAAGCTTTCAAGGGTGGACGAAAAGAGATTGAAGAGAATGATCTAAAGGCTTACCTGGCAAGTGATACCTCCGATGATGAAGGTGAAGAACAAGTAGAAGTTGTCGACGCCACTACTGCTAGCAAATCATCGAGTATATCAAAGAAAGAAGCAGAACGACAACGAATGCGGACACTTCTTGGATTAGGTGACGAGCCTGCCGCTCCATCTAAATCAAAAGGACCCGTTGGGGATATGGAGATCACTTTCACATCGGGCCTAGCTGGTGAGCCAGCTCGGGAGTCTGTCTTTGAGAACGAACCGGAAATCGAGGAGACCACAGTGGAGAAGTATATTCGCAAACAGAGAGAGCGCAAGAAACAGAGAAAGGAAAAGTTGAAGAAGAAGGCAGAAGCAACTGGAGATGCTAAAGCTGAAGGAGCTGAAAATAAAGCTGCCGAAGAAGACCTTGGGTTCAATGATCCATTCTTTGATGAACCTGAGAGCAAGGCCAAGAACTCCCAACGCAAAGAAGAAAGACGCAGGAAGCGCGAAGAAAAGGCAGCTGAAGAAGCAGCTGCCGCTGCAAAGCGTGCTGAGCTCGAACTTCTCATGGTTGATGACCAATCGGCGGGGATGTCTCATTTCGACATGAACGAGATAGAAAAAGCAGAGAAGAAAGCCCGTAAGAAGGGCAAGAAGGGAAAATCCAAGCAAGAGCAGGAGCACGTTGCGGGTGATGATTTCCAAGTGGATGTTGCAGATCCTCGTTTTGCCAGCCTTTATGAAAGCCACGAATTTGCCATTGACCCTACGAACCCCAAGTTCAAACCTACCTCAGGAATGAAGGCGCTCCTGGAAGAAGGCCGAAAACGTCGGCGAGTACGTGGCGCGGATGACGATGTACCGACCGAGACGACGAAAAAGCAAAAGAAGGCTTCGAAGTCCGGCGACGCAGCGGATGACATAGATTTGAAGAAACTGGTTGCGCGGGTTAAGAGCAAAACAAAGAAGACGTGATGATTGATAGCGTCCATCGGATTGTCCACTTGTTTTTGTATGGATATATGTCACTCAACATGGTTAGGTGCAAGCAGCTTGTTAGTATCGGTTCGATTTGTGTATATATAAAAAGTCATTTTTAGGGTTAATGCCCTTCTGGTAGTGGCCCAAATACCTAGGCATGTTTCTATGGTGATGATAAATGCTACTTTCGGCCACGGGGCGGACTTGAAATCGTTGTACAATATCCCGGAGGTCCGCAAGCTCGGTGCTCCCCGTCCAGTCGGACCAGGACGTCCATAGAACACGAATACGTATGTCCTACGGATTGGTCCGGCATACTATAGTGTCAGCTCTACCTTTTACCGGGGAGCCATAGAGAATAAACGGTTATGTATTTCCGAGTTGGGTATGTCTGCGGTCAAAAGGATGGCGGAGGGTAACCAGTCTAAAGCGAATGGCTGTTTACGTCTTGTGTCCATCTGCATGAGGCTTGCTTACGCATTACGTGCATGAGCATGTGCCGCAGTCAACAGCCTATCCAGAGACCCATCTTCTTGTATGTTCTGCTGCGAACTTGCTTGTCGCTTTGCTGTCAGGCCTGTTAGATTTTAGGGCAATACAAGAGGACGGCTTTGCTGGGCCAATCAGCCGGGCCGCTTAGTCAGAAAGCCCAGCAATTGGAGCTCTCCGACTCGCCGAGACGCGTGGGGAAACCTTCCCAATTAGTAAAGTCCTTCACCGCCCTTCCATCATTATTTCATTACCAAGAACCTCTCCTCCTCCTCCGCTTGGCTCCGACCATTGAATGAATTGATTCTCATTCTCACTTCACATTTCATACTTGAGCGCATCGAATTGTTTGCAGTCGGCGCATTCGCATTGTCTCGTCTTGCTAAGAGTTTCACCGTCACTGGCAATCCAATTCTCATCCGTTGCTCGCCTGGATCCCACCAATAGTTATACACGGCTCGTCCGGGATTGCCATAACTTCGAGATCTACGCGACCACATTGTCGACTTGAAGATCGCAAGATTGCTGCGGTGAATGAGGAGGGTCCTGTACCTCTTTGTTTCCAATCCCATGTTCACCATGGAGAATCAACGATAGAAGACTCGAGCATCGTCATTGCCTAATTCTACCCTACCCCTCGATTTCTCGGCATCCCCATCGATACTATCGTCCTCGGGATTGCCATTGTCACAATGCTTGGCCGGTTGCTGAGTACTTTTAGTGCTGGCTCTTACGGTTCACGGAATCCTGCTGTTCTCGAGTCCGTCACCGAAGAGGAACACACATCCGGACTCCTATTCCCTGATCCTCGTTCTCTGCACCGATCCTCCAATTCCGCACATGCTTTCCAGACAAGTTTCAACTCCCCCAATGCTTCAGGCGCTGGCGGGTATGATGACCGTGGTGGACTCGATCTCGATGCAATCAAGGATTTTCGGATCATAATCGCGCAGAATGCTATTGGGGATCGAGATGAACCGTGTATTTTACTCGACTCGAGGGGTGTCCATGCTTCTTCCTCTAACCAGGGCTTGGGAATGGATCCGCAGGTGTTTGACTCACTTGGTGGTCGACATTCTCGAACGTCGAGCTTGTCACAGGCTTCTCTTTCCCGGAGAGGGTCCATACAGACAAATCAGCCTTCACTTGTCGAAGGAGGCTCACTCTCACAAGCCGCTAGCGCCAGGAAAATTACGTCACCTTTGACCGGGGGAGCATTCAGTCGTGCTCGGGGCCGTAGCTCTATCAGCTCAGTTGTCACTCCCGGTGAAGGCATTCTCGAACCATATCACAATCGGGTAGCCCCAGAGAACAGTGACACGGGTTTGCTCAATTGCATATTCGGAAGCAGCGCCTTTAGTTACAGAGGATCCTCAACCAAAATGCACATACTCTCGACAGACTCAGGGTCTGAGGGGACTTTAGCGTCTTCTCCTGCTCCCCGTGAGGTCGATACGCTGGCTAGTCGACATGGACCCCGCAATCCACTTGCACGGACGTATTCCTCGGGAACCCAGCCGCAACTGGGCTACATCATGCCTCAGGACAATAAGTCGTCGTCTCGAGTTACTATCCTCATCACCAGGATGTTTAGCGTCAACCTGCCAGAATCTCGTGACCCGTCGGTAGAGTCTTCTGAACTACCTAGCTCGCTGCCTGTGGATGGGGCGTCAGAGTCTGGGTACCCCTTTCCTGATCTCACTCGGCGCCGTAAAGTGAAAGAGAAGAAGACCCCCATGTACGCAGTGGCCATGACTATTCAAATACCGTTGGCTGCGCGAAACAACGGTCGACCAATGTCCCGACTTAGCACTCATGTCCCCGAAGGCCAGAAACAGATGTCTTTCTCCCTAGACTCAGATCCACATTGGAGCAGCGCTTTTCTTGACGATAATTCGTCACAGAATACCAATCTAGACGATAGGATTGACCTCTTGGTGGACCGTTGGGATGTGATTACTCGAACTTTGACTTATTTGGAGAAGCTAGCCAGGCAGGAGATACTGATTCTGCTAAAGAAAGTTGAAGCTCAAGTGGCCGTTGCGCCAAAACCTCTCAAGCCGCCAAATATGCAAAGAACTAATCAAACAATTATCCAACTCCGACCAAATGTTCTTGCACACAACAGCAAGCTTAAAGAAGAATTATTATTGAATGCTCAGAGAATCTCAGCGGCTCTGCGTATACCACGTGTGATTCTCGGTCAGAGCCGATGGGGTGTATGGCGTGAGGAGGCTCGCTGGATAGCTCGACTAATGGCCGACAAGGAACATGGACTATTCTTTCTCGTTCTCATTACTGCTTTTCTGGGTAATCACACCGAATGGCTAAACACTTTAGGGCCTGAATGGTATCGAAGGCGTCATCAGATGCAGCAGAAAGCGCAGACAGATTCTGAACCAACAATTGCAAATCGTACAGTGATCATATCGGACAACAAGATGGTTGCTAGACGTTTGATCTTTATTCTTTCTGCCTTTTTACCTGCTAAGCATCGTGTCGACTTCATAAACTCGCCCCTGCGTCCGGGAACATCAACCTCTACCCGACCACTTTCTCAAAGCCCGCCGGCTTTTCCTCTACTGCGACAGGAATCTCTACGTCGCAGAATCAACCGGAGGGCACAAGCTCAGAGATTCAATGCGGAAGAATCTACTCACCAAAGATCCGTGAGCGTTTCATCAAGTGAGACTACACACAAGGCGTCCGATGAACCGGAAAGTGCCTTACCGAGTGAGCCGGTGTATACGCATAATAGAAGAGGCTCAGACGTTCGATCTATTAGAACGGTTGGTTTACCAATCAGTGCAAATGAGGCTCGCACACGAGCTACAACATCGACAACAACCAATGACACGGCAGTTCCTGTTGCTTATTTTGCATCTCGCCAGCATCCTCCACGCAGCCATGCCAATACAGTTGGTGATGAAACCGACAGTTATGCTTCGGCGAAACTACTACAAAACTTACGTAGGAGCGAAACTTCGAGCACCAATTCTAACGGCAGCAATCCTACGGCTGGTGGCAAGTGGGTTGGCAGCATTCTTTCCGGATTCTGGTCTGGAAGGTCAGATTCCGTTGGAGAAACCGACAGAGCAAATTCGTGCCGTCGAACCTCTATAGCCCAGCATGCATCAGCCCGCCGTCGCTCGCAAGTATTGGTTGATGACGATGATGACGATGACAACAACCAAGAGCATTTGCAGTCTGAGACATCGGTGACGGGCGTAACGCCGAAAGCTTCTTCAGCGACCGAAACAATCACCATTCCACACTCTTCAGCTAATGCTAGACTTTCACTGGATCAAAATGAATCAGAATTCGCCCCGACGGAACAGATCAAGGAGTCGCCGCTGAAACTTTCAGTTCAAGGAAACGACGGAGTGGTTGATGTCGATCTTCCCTTGCGCGGTTTTCTGTCATTGTCTTCGTCAAATGACTCCACTATTGCGTCTCCAAAGAAGGCGCGGACCTCCATCACAAGCATGGATGCTTCATGCTCAATACATAGTAGCTTCTCCAATATCAATTCGGGATTTCGGGACAGTGAAGGTTCTAACTTGAATGTTGCTGGGTGGCTAAAGAATTTCCATGAAGATTTCCTTCTTCAGGCCGTCAGACCGTACCACGGAATTGAAGCTGATGTCAAGCGTGCCATGCTAGGTGAATCATATTCACATGTCACAGCCGCTGGTATAGACGTAGAGAACGTGAATATCACCGATCGATGGGTGGAGGTTGCCAGCACTCTTATTGCCGACACGCGGACTTTTACAGTCAAGCGACTACGTCTTCTACGCCGAGGTACCCCTAACTGTGCTTCTAGCGTTGCTAGCACTGGTACGAGTACTCCCCCGCTTCCTACGCCTCGGCAGACATCTGAAAATGTGCCTTCTACATCCCACCTGACCGGCTTCTTCAACGGACGATCACAAAAGAATTCCGCCGCTGCGCTTACCGACCTTGTTGACCCTAATGATACCGAGTACAAATTCATCGAAGAACCTGTCGTGGACGTTGACGGAACACTGGTGGACGCAGTTGAAAGAGTCCTCATCCAAAGCGGCCAATCATCATTGGCACACTCAAGGTCAACCTCGCCTCATAGGAACGGGCGATCGGACGACCGTCCTTCTGATGAGACTCCGCATGTCCATGTCGTGGAGGTACCACGGAACGAGTGCCGTAAGACAGTCCTCGGAGCTCTTGAAGAAGTCGCTCGTAGCGTCACCGAGATACACTGTCGCGAAGAAGGCGATGCCGAGTTCATGGGTGGCGATGATTCAACTGACAAGGATGGGAAACGCCGCTCAACTGTCATTCAGGACAACACTCTCCGTGAAGGAGTTCGTAAATGGCTCCTTGATATTGAAGAAGCCCTCTGAGAATGACGCCCCTGAACCCTATCGGTACTCATGACATATTTTTTTTCCGACTCTAATTTCCCCATCTTTCTCGCCTCGTTTTCTACATGCCTATTGACTTTCATAACGGCCGTCATCTTATTGATACCCATCTGCTGTTTATGTTTATGTTTTTATTTCCATTTTTACCTTCTTGGTGTATTTATATCTTCTATTACCCCTTTTATTATTACTCATGTCTCGTTTGAATATGTCTTGTTCTTTACTCTAGCGTCAACCTTAGTCTAGCTAATTCTATTGCTAAATGTCTACTATTGTGGGTATAATGATTCTTCATCGTAGTGACCTTTTAATATTCGAAGGCAAGTGTCCTAGACATAGTAGTATCAAATGTGATTGAGAGGGTATCAAATTTCCAATACTACCTAATCCAACATCACTTTTTAGAAAGATACACTTTTATACATCATTTTCATTAGATACAGATACAATACACGGCCAAACAGTATTGCTTTTACGTCGGACTGGTATTACCATCCCCACCACCGGTCTTTGTCTGAGGTTCTTCTCGCTCTTCCTCTCCTTTCCCTTTGTCATTCTCTTTCTTGTCTTCCGTAGCAACACTATTCGCATCCTGCGCCGTTTTAAGCGGCGACCCCATAAAATCAAAACTTCCCAGTGCCTTACTCCTCGAAAACGATTGCGTCTCCAACTGCGCAGGTGGTGAAATGTGATGTCCCAAAACACTAGCCGGTAGTTCCAGGGACGGTATAGAAGCCTCCAACGCTGAATGCGTGACCGACGACGGCGGCACGGTCGTTGGCCCAATACGTGTTGATGCAGAACGGATATGTTCCTCGGCGTAGAATTGTTGGAGACGAATGGGATCGTTGCAGAATTCTTCGATTTGAGTTTTGAGATTTTCAGGTGTTTTGTATAGATTGGCGGAGTCGATTGAGGCTGTTGAGAAGCTAGATGGGGAAGAGGTTGGTGGATTTAATGTCAAGGAGGGGATGTTGTTTGTTGCCGTTGACGAAGAAGGATCTGCAGCAGCGCGAACAAGTGGTGATAAACGTGGGGAAAACATGGGATCGTAGGTATAGGTATTTGTACGAGGGCGGTGGAACTCACTGCCGCTGCGGTGTTCGAATTTATGGTGCGTGGCGTCTCGACCAGCTGCACTTTTTGTGCTGAATAGTCGATTTGCAAGGAACAGGAATTCCCCTTTGTCAGATATCTGAGCAAGTAGGCATCCTGACCGATGGATGTACTGCGTATGTTGGTAATCGGGTTTGCCCCAAGAATACAGCACTTCGACATCCGGTGAAAATGCAGATGCGGCTTCGAAGTCCAGAACGAAGTCGAACTTTCGTAGAAGTGCTTTGTGGTAGAAATGTTTATCCGGTCTGCCTTGCTGTGAGAAGTTCGTCGCACCATATGAAAGGGATCTCGCAGGGGGAGGTGGCGGCTCAACACTCAGCTTTACGTGGTAAAGCTTTCTGAACGTTTGAGTTTTGACGATAGCTGCCGCTTCAGCAATTGGTACTTGCACAAGCTTTAGTCCGTATTTATCTGCCGTTGAGGCCCATGAAGCGACTGCATCATCGATCAACTTGGCAGTCGCACTCATCCAGCTCAACTCAATATGGAAGCAGTTCTCCGGGTTATGTAGTCTGTCGTAATGTAGGTCCACAACTTCTGGTCGGCCTGAACGCTTGCGAGGATCGACATCATACTTCATGGACTTGGAAAGCATAACAGTCATTTTATTCTTGGCCTTTGACGGGGTGTTCATTCTCGACGTAACCGTCTCGCTTGAGTTCTCCGACTTCGAAGCATCGGCTGAAGGAGAGTCTCTTGGAACCTCACCAGATGGCGTAGGAGGAAGTGAATAATCCGATTTTCCAGAGAGAGCTGGGAACCAACCACTTTTTGACTCCGGTCGCGAGGCGCGATATGGTGTAGCAATCTGGTAAAAATAATTACCGTCTCGGAAATTGTGCCTTTTCTCCACGTGGACAAATAGCCCTAATTTCATAAGCTCGTTTCCGAATTTGACGGCCTCGTCACGGCTGTCTATATCTCTGAATGTTTGTACAAGCCACGTCGTAAATTCAGAGCCTATGAAGCAGCTATAGTGAAGCCGGAAATGCCATCTTCGGTCCATCAAACGTACGCCTGTCTCGCCTTGCATGATTTGGGCAAGCTCCATAAGGGATCCTGGACCAAAGTCGGACCGATCAAGTAGCTCCGACTCCGGTAGAAGCTGAGCGGGTGCATTGTCAAGCCCAGGATCAGTGAGCAACAGTCTCTCAAGCTCGGCCCCTACCATGTCCGAAGGGTCTTGAGTCTGGTAGAGAATGTTTAGTGGATTTGGGTCCTTTTGTGTTCGCCCATGTGATTGAAACCGCTTGTCGTCTGCTGGTATGTACTTATTACGCTGCCATAATGAAGTCAACTGACTGATGCCGAGTAGATGGATTTCTTCCTCATTATCCTCGCTAAAGGATTGTATGTGGCGTCTAGCATTAGGAGGTAGATGTAAGGGAATGAGTACGAATCGGATTCGCCAAAATCTTAACTGCCTCGCTGGGTCCGTCAAATGATCCCTATGACCGGCAATGTAGTTGTCGGCATAGTTCCAATTGTATTCGTTAGTCGATGTCATGAGCTTTACGTCGGTCAACTCGTACTTTTTGGCCAATATTGTGCGGATTGCATGAGTATAAGTATAAGAATCGCCTTTGTCATGGTTTGACGAATTGGAAAGGCGTGTGAATCTTGTAACCTCAATTTCGCCGCCAGTGACGCTTGAAAGTCTATGAATAACGTTGCCTTTGGAGAGAACAACGGTTGCATCTTCTTGTCCTAGGCGTTTTGGGTCAAAGACATTAAGTGCTTCTAGGGAGGATTCGCCAAATGCCTCCGCTACAGCACTTCCAATGACAATTTGAAAGCCATGGGAGAGGCGCAGAGCTACCATATCTCGCAATATCTCTTCATGTGATCTTGAAGTTTCACTGGTATCGTGGTCGTCATTGGGAAATACTCGATATGGTGTTTCGAGGTAATTGGCTGTTAGTTCCTTGGAAGTAGGAAATTCTTCTGTAGTTAAAGGGAGTATCGCAGGGGTTTTCAAACTCTTCCATTTGACTACAGCAACATGTGGTGGTCGGGGATAAGCATGCTGCCAGCGGCCGAACCAGCTCGCATCTCTCAATGAGGCTCTCGGAGTATTTGAAGGATTTATTGACCTGACCCAGGGATTTAGGGTCCGAATCGGAGATACGCCAGTAGGAGGGTCCTGCGACCTTGTGATCTCAAATCTTGGCCCAGGTCTTTGAGGGCCAGTTCTTTTCATGGGAAATGGCCCTTGACTTGCTCCATGCGCACCAGTTTCCATAGGCATCTCTACAGTCGTGGGTAGTGGGGCCTCAGTACGGGCACGATCATCGTGAGATCCTTCAATTGATTTTCTGCTAATGCTTTTGATAGATATCGGTCGAGCCTGAGAAATTGGTAGAGGCTGGGGAAGATCGACGGTTTCCATGGACTTCCTGGGAGTAAGGGAATGAGGAGGTAATTCCATGCTTGCTATCGAAGAAGTGTCGTCCAAAGTCGAAGAAAGAGGCCTTGGTGAGCCCTCAATATCCGACATGCTGGCAGAGGATGTACTCTTTGCTGGGGTAGCGCGACCCACAGCGTGTTCTGCGTTGACACCTGTACTAGCCTGAGCTCGCGGAACTCCAACACCGAGCCCGCGCAGAGCAAAGCTGATTGTTCGCGAAATTCTAGGAGTCTTTTGCGTTTTTATTGCCGGTTTCATCGGCTGCTGATCCTTTGGTCGAGAAGGAGGAGGAGCAGCAGCAAGTTGAGGTGATATTGCTACGTCTCGACCGTGTGGACTTAATTGTGCCGAAGGTGAACGTTCCAAATCGAGAGACTCGCGGTCTCTTGGACTTGTTATGGACCGTACAGATGAGCGCTCTGTACGAGAAACAAGGTTCTTAGACTCAAGCAGTCGCCGCGGGTTTGTCTTGCGGCTGTGATATTTCTTGGGAGTTGGCCGAAGGACGTTTTCATCATATTCATCCATCCAGTTTGCCACTTTCTTCTGTTGTCTTGCTGGACTGTTAATCATCAACATCCTAGAGTTTGTAAAACTTGGTAGAAATGCTTCCGGCCTCAAACTGTCACTCAACTGAGCTTTGAATGAGGAGCTAGGGGACTGTGCTTGTTTGCCAGATTTGGGCGTCAGTGCATCTGGAAATATGTCTGAGAAGCTTGTCTCGCCCCTTTGAAAGCCGAAATTCTTCTCCGAGAGGTAAGGAATCGATATATTGGACTGCTCGCTTTCCATGATACCCATCATTTGGATTTCATACAACCTTACCCGTGGCACGAACGTCTTGGTCCTTTTGTTGACAGTAAAAGGAATTGGAGCATTCAAATCGTTTTTAGTGATACGCCGACCTTCTTTGTAGGTTGTTGGATTCCAGAAAGAGATATCCAACCAATGTGGTATTCCATAATTCCATTCCTTGGAGTGCGCTGGGGGGTTATCCTGTGATGACAAAGGCCTGCCGGTTGAACCCAGATCTGTGTCTTTGAAAGAAGCAGGTGGCGATCTACTGCTGAAACCCGGAATCGAGGCATCTGTTTCCAAATGATTGATGCTCCGAAATCTCTTCGAGTGGGAATCATGTGATCTCTCGTTTGGAGTTTTGTATTTGAACAGAGGTACAGAGTGAAGCGGCATAGGACTCAAACTAACCAGATCAATTGCTATTCCCATGTTTGTTACGGCCTCAGTGGTAGCGGCCAAAGCTTCATAGGAAACTTCAAACAGTCCAGTACCTGGAGTGATCACGACAATCGAGTGACCGGTGCGAGCTAAGTCACGATCAATATTCTCATTGGACAGGTATGATGTAGCTAAGTGAATAGCTTCCAGCGTGTTTCCCTTGATGGCTGATGCAGGATGACCAGAAATAGAAAGTCGCTGTCCTTCATCATTGGCGTTATCGGTTCCGGAAAAATTTTGGATCATGACATCCCTTAAAAATGTTCTAAAGTTTGCTTTAAGTTCGTCCAGAATTGTTGTCCAATGACCACTTGCGATGTCGTTCACAACGACTCGATAGAAATCCCTGGTAGAAACGTGATTTCTAGACTTCAAGCTCTCCAAAGGTTTGATTCCACTTTCCAAAGGAGTGTCATATTCTACTCGGGTGAATAGAACAATGGTCACCAAGTGTTTGGCATCAATATTTGCCCAACGTTTGAAAAGCTCAGGCAGGAAACCGTTGATAACCCTGCTAAACAGGATATCTCCGGTGCCTTCAGCATCAAAGTCCCACATTTCTCTTGCCATTTGGATAAAAACGACATATCTTGATGCTTCGCTTCGGAAAACAGGAATCGTGTTGGGTGCAAAATATCCTGAAAGCACTTTCTTTCCCCCAATGAAGATATTCTTTACTGTTGCCCTAATGGTGCCCATGAAGACTATTTTTTGTCCTTTATAAACAGTCTTGTTGACCAATTCGGAAGTGACTAATCTCCACATATCAGCGCGCACTAGATATTGGTCCCGAAAAGAGATGTCAATGTGAGATGCTGAGCATTGAGAGCGCTCGATATGAGAGATAAACACGTGACAGCCATTTTTGAAGCCAAAGATATTGGCAACAGAACGATTGATGGAAAGCTCCAGCTTTGGACTTCGTTGTTTGACATCCTGTGGCATCGGTTTCACAATGAAGAGACATCTGTGCTGAGCGGGCGACGAGAACTTCGAGCGAGCATTGGAGTTCAAGTTACCGTCGCTTTCGAAGCCGCTATCAGTGAGCTTTCTTGAAGCCAGATCCGAGTTTGCGTCTATACCAATGACTTCAAGGATATCACCTGGGCTGATCCCAGAGTCACCGAAGGCCGAGTTGTTGAATAAGAACTCATCCTTGGAAAAAGATTCGTCATGAATCCAAAGTGTACATATTTGCCGCCATGGTCCACCAGAGAAAGAATTATCAATTCTTAAATTGGCAGTTGACGCGCCTTGTGGTGGTGGAGATGCAATGGATGAGTTGCTCCCTAGGCTAGCGGCACTGACTTGACGGAGGTGAGAGCCTCTGGAGGGCGCACGCCGCGGTATCATTATTCAAACTTGTTATACCATTAGATGACATGTCACATAACTGGTTCTTTATTTGTTCTTAGCTCAAGTTGAAGATATGAGATGCATGTCGTTGGTTAATGTGAAGAAGAAACGATCTACACGCTTATCTGCTGCGATAAGAGTCACATGACAATTTAAACTTGATATGGACTAGTGCCATGGCATTCTTTGTGACAGATCATTCATTGGTTCATACTAGGCCCACCTCAAAGGTACCCCACTTCCTTACTGTTGTCTACTACGTAGTAGTAGACATCAACTCCTTTGACGTCGTTGATATACAGTCAACCTCAGATAACAATCAAGAGATGGATGAAGTCACAGATAGATAAGTGTAGTATGACCTTAGAACCCCTTCATTTTCTGAAACAAAGAAAGCTGACACAGTTCTTGATCATAGTTAATTATTGGCCTATCATAGATATCAGCAGAAGGGGCGTCCAGCTTTCTTCTAGACACTTACTGTTCTACACATGACGGCGATCATTATTGTGGAGCGCCACCGAAAGTCCAGCGTCTTAAGATGCCAAGGGATCAACCAATTTTCAAAAAAAAAAAGAAGACGACTTCTGTTCATGCAATCGCAGATAGAAAGAAAGAAGATCTGCAGATTGGTTGAAGCATATCTTGACCCAAAGAGGTACCTGTGTCCATAAATTGTATGTCGACATCTTTCACGAATTTAAGTCTATGAACAGTCCAGCCTATGTCGGAAATACGAGTTCAGATCGTGGATATTTCCAAATGAAAGAGGATGACCTCGTTATGGAAGCTCTCTTTGAACCAAGAAGAAGACACCAAGTTCTAACAGAACTCTTCCTGTGAACATTGCATTACCTCCTCATAACTTCCGGTATTGCAACTTCGATGACAGTCGGTGTAGAAAGAAAGATAGAATCAGACTGATTCTTCTAGTTACGGACGTCATTGCCATCCATGAGCTATCGATCTAGGCACCGAAGTGATGGATTTGGAAAGAGTCAATTTGCTCTCGACCAACCAAGATGTATAGCGGCGTCTGTTTCAGGATTGAGGTATGTCAGCGCTGCTACCAATCTGAATTGTCCAATTTCATGTCATGGTAAGTCTGACACGCCGTTCCGAGGCATCAATCGACCCTGTGTATCTACCTATCACAATCTAGCCTTGATTCAGTCCTTTGTTCCTGTAGAAAATCTCTTTGTCTTCAGAATTTACGGAAACTCCCTTCTGTCATTATTTCAGAGTGTTCAGTGTTTGCCTGAGCTAGTATAAAGTTCTTGAGACTCCTCTATCCTCCAAATTTTCTTCCTCCTCCACAAATTCTCCCTCTCAAGTGTTATTTTCATCTGTCTTCAGAAATAGCTTCCTTCATCTGAAACACGGACTTTTCATTCACTTGTCATTGTGATTCCATTGCATGCAACTATGGCATCTCAGGAGACTAATATTTCACCCGGTGCAGCCACGTACTTAGTCCACCATATATTTCTTCCGCCAAAGCTTCCAGGAAGTGATGACTACAATGCGGCACATGAAGTGTGGCTTGTCGAAATGCTCTATGGAGCTCTGTCTAGGTTTAAGTCTCACTTTTCAGACAATCAACGACTTACCCTCGCTTCAGTGGCTTTTATGCTTGAAAAAGTGAAACAAACTCATGACTCTCATGGACATGTCGATGAACCAAAACTTAAGCGAGCTCTCCAAGAACTCTGCGAAAAAGGTCAGCTCTGAAAAAAGTCATACCTTAGCTCCATCCATTAACAGTTCTCAGGAGGAGCATTCCCTGTCCATGTACAGGCGCAGAACGCTGGTGTGATATTCTCCAAGACGGGAGATTTTATCACCGTGGAAGTTCTGGAGCTTGCGCCCCACAGCCGAAGCGCATGAGTTTAGACACCAGAAGCGCCAAGAACTAGGAAAGAAAAAAGAAGAGTATTCGAGATTGATGGGTCTCTATGATAGAAGTGAGTGTGACTATGTGGAAGGCTATAGTCGGAGAGGTCGTCCTTATCGCAGTCACAGCAATTGCTGTGGAAAATGTAGATATGAAAGGAATGCCGATGCCATATCCATTGATTTACACGAATGGCCACTTCCAGATTCCGATCTACAAGCCAAGAACGCTGTCTTCGAACTTCGACTACCCTATTCCTTCGGGTTTTGGCGTCAGACGACCTTTTTTGTTTTCATTGACGTGTTTGGTGCCAAATATAAGAGCGGAAATGGCGTATCTAAATTGTATCATCTTCGAAGTTACGCCGGGCTCGTGAAATATTTTGTTCCTTTTGGAGGGGAAGGTAACGTTGGTCTCTCCTCCTCAGTGAAGCCGCATACCAACACCCACTACCGGAACAAAAAGATCAATGTTGTAGGAGAGCAAGACATTTTTGTGAAAAATGGTATGCAATGCCGTTAGTTCGATTCGAAGAAGCAGGTGTTTGTGGGCCAGTTCGAGTTTACCGATAAAATTGTTAAACTATGCACCTATACGCTGCCTACTCCGTCTTCGTCGTTGCAAAAGTTCATGTCTAGACCGTCGCTAAATCGAGTGATTGCATCACAATCTGACTGCCCTACTCATTTCACTTTGGAAGAATACAAAGCTTTGGCAAGCATTCCCCTCGGGTTCCGAGTCCAATGGCAGAACATCCTTGTGCAGCTGGCAATGCCAGCGGTGGACTTCAGGAAGCAAGAAACAGCGCTTGTAATCGCTCAGGCGATCTACCAAGCCGGTCCAGCTTCAGCTGAGCAAGCCTTAAGACGCGGTCATGTATTGGTTGAAGATCTTGCATTTATGGGCACTCTGTTGATACACATACGAAAAGCCACTGAGCGGATCAAAGGAAACTGGGAATCCTATAATGGTGTATGGCTTTTTATTGCCTTAACCACCAGAGTCCTGTCACTGTCATCATCTGAAGCCATACAGCATGAGTGTTTAGCCATACTGGATAGTCTTCGGAGTATCTCTTTTGAGTGGGTCTCATATCTCAAAAACCAGATTAATGAAACGGACGATCACGACCAGAAAAGGAGCCTGGTCGACAAGGCTCTCACGGTTGCTTTGATTTGTGCTGGGTCGTTCGACTGTGATGAGCACTTTCTTACACTTTTGCTAGGAAATCAAGACAATGGTTCAGTATTCCTTCAGTGCTCTCTGTTCATTCAGGAGAAGTTGAGCAGTGATGAGCACTCTTCGAATGATCCGCTTTTCTGCATACTTCAGCATCGCTGGAAACGGCTATGTCAACGGAGCTGCGCTATCTTACAAAAGAATGTTGTGCGTGAACGTTGCGCTTCTTTGGACCATGCAATCAAAAATCATTGGTCAGCATACCAGGCAGGCCTTGCTTGGGCAATCTCGGAGTGCGCACACCACTGGTTGCAAAATGAAAGCCCAGACGGCAGTATGGTGAATTTTAACCTTCTGACAGGGGAACTTTTGGTGGATGGCATTCCTGTGGGTTACTTGCCAAATGAATACAGGTCGCACGCGACTTATCAAACTCTATTTGGACGCACTTCCCTAGAAGTCATGCCTAGTTCAGTTGTAGGCATGCAGTTTGCTGGAAAGTTGCAATATTCTAACCATCAGGTGGACTTGGGATTTAATTCAGCAAATCAGACTTCTAATTTCTCGTGCGAGCTCGTAATGAACACGGCTCTTTCGAACTCATACCTCATCGCGCTTTAGTCCAATATTTCCCAGTACACTACGTTGAGAACTTCGTACATTGGTACCACATTGACAGGGGCTGCATTATATTCTGTCCAAAGGATACTCCCTGGGCGTCTCTGGCAAATCCCTGGAAAATGGAGAAGCTCCGCGGGGGATGGGTATTGTCCAATGATTCCTACTCCTTATTGAGTTTCCACAGTGAATCCAACCAAGCGATATCGAATGTGCTCTCGCCTTTGGAAGACGCTCGTTATATAAACTGCACTGTTAGCCGCGATCTAACCACCCTGGAAATTGATTTACCGTCGCCCAACCTCCAATTCTACGCTAAGATAGGCGAGCTAGAAATACATGCGCGCCAGTATCCTGGTATGGTCATTGACGATAACCAGTTATTGGGAACCTTGGTGGGACTCCACAGCAAGCTTATTCTCAGACCCAAAGAGGGAAACCGTCTTGTTGTCGTTCCAGAGGGCAAGCTAAAATGAGAAGCCTCTGAAGGTCACACCATCGTCCAAGTTTGCCAAACGTACGATGACCCGAGTACATTCGTACACGGTTGACGAGCAGCTATCCAGACTAGTTGACAACGGTAGCTTGCATAGTAAGCTCTTCCTATGTTACCTTCATGCTTTGACGTCGTTTTGCTTGGTTGATCCCTTGACCATGAGAACAGGAACGGAGCAAGCACTGTCAATTTTACAATCTGCAGCCGTCAAATCTTTCGATAGACTAACCAAAGAGGACATCGATCTTTTGGCACACATTGCCAAGTTAAGCCCAGGAAGGGAATATTATCCTAGATATCTGCACGTCATACAGGTAGTCACCTGGGACTCAGTGTTAAGCTATCTATCGCAACATGGCCACTTTTTGAAACATGTCCAGGCTATGTTTGAACACTATGACAAGATGAAGATCTTTCATGAAGGCCAATATGTAAAGCCTTGGGGTGTGGATCATGCCGAGGAAGCCCTTTTAAATCGTGACTTGATCCGATCTTCCATGCTGCGTATTTCAGGGTTCGGTGCTGAGGATCATACTCTTTCCATGGATGCAAAATACACCCCTAGAGATAGAGGTATCTTATCAGCACCTTTCCAACGGGCTTTCAGATTGTCAAGTTTTATCTACAACGGTCGAACCGACATTGAGTATGCATTGCCGGAGAGCACTTTTGAAGATATCTGGAAATTTTTACGTGAAACTTCCGGCACGATCCCTGGTCCAATGACGCCACTTGACATTTCTCACTTGAGATACGATGCAAAGTTGATCTTGAGTCCTTCAGAGCAGGATATCAAACCCCTGGTGTAGCATTCATCGGATACTTAGGCGGGGTCGCTCGGAGCTGAACAAGTACCATGTGATGATGTGGCTAGCCACGATGGCCTTCTCTGAGTCTTCTCAAATGACTTTCCTTCAGATCCCGGGCACCTTTTCGTCCCATAATTTTCCGGATGCACCTGCCAAATCATCATTTAATCTTTTGGTGGGATCTGAGGTGGTTACGGAACAACTGCGTCTCGCTTTGGAGCCGTTTGTGCGTCCCATAGGAAGTTGTCCCGAGTCACGGCTTACACAGCAAACGCATGAATCTGTGTATGATTTTTGGGAGCGCAAGCAATCCTTGTACCAAAGCAATTGCACTGTTGCTGTACAAGCAGCTATGGATGCTCTGTGTTCTCAATGGCCCTGTGAGACGCCTACAATTCCTCCAAGTCATTCTGATATAGAAATCCTCCAATATGTTAACGTACAGACTGCTAACACCAGAGTTCGAGAGATCTTCAACCATTGGTACTCCAACTTTTTGCTCCGCAGTTTCCTGAAGGACGTTTGCAATATATTGAAATGTGTACCTGTGGCTCATACTGCTGTGCCTTCGATACCTGAGATCAAAGCTGAACGCATTCCGCAGCGCAAACTAGGATACGTACCTGTGGACAGTGTCTTTGAGGCCACAGAGATGCAAACCGTCGGCTCACTGTCGTCACCACTAAGTAATTTGCCACTGATACCCAGAGCTGATGAAGGAAAACCATTGCAACTTCTGCATAAATTGATTCATAACATGAGTGCTGGGTGCGCCTCTGAATACGAAAGATTATATCTAAAAAGACTACAAGAGAGTCTAGTTTCACTTCAAGACAAATCATTCAAGTGGAACATTGAAGTCGAGGAATCCGAGCAGGAACAGCTTCTTCGGGATAACCTTGACTTCTGTCGAAAAAGAGTTGGAGATGTCTACCGGATTATGGTTGCATGCGTGTCACCTTCAATCGTCACCCGTCCAACACACTTGAGTCAAGACAGTCATGCCCATGCAGTAGCATTTGCTGCTGGTCAGTGGCCAAGGATCGCACCAATACTTTTTCTGGAGCAGCTCGCGCGACAGAAGTGGTGCCGATTGAGCAATGATTGGAAAGACTGTATTGTTTCATATGGAGTGGCACTGACTCAACTGCATCGTGCAGCGCGACTTTGCGGCCTCGCAGGGAGAAAAGATGACCTGATCAAGCAGCTCCAAAATCATGGCCATCAGAATTGGGATCCTCGACAGTATCCCGAATCATTGCTTCTAGAAGTCGAGAATGGAATAATGATCCGAGAGGTACAACAGGAAATAGTCATAGAGATTGTCAACCAAACGGGGGGCACCAATCACGTTATGCAACTGAATATGGGAGAAAAAAAATCTTCCGTGATTGTACCCATACTAGCTTCAGTGCTCGCTAACCCTTCTTGTCTGATTCGAATTATTGTTGCAAAACCTCAATCTCGTCAAATGCTACATGTCTTGACTTCCAAGCTGGGCGGTCTGATTAATAGACGAGTTTACCACCTACCATTCTTTCGGGGCATTCGTCCATCAGAGTCTGACGCAGTTAAGATTGAAGAAATGTGTCGGGAGTGTATGACAAACGGAGGAGTCCTTCTAGTACAGCCTGAGCAACTGTTGTCGTTTGAACTTATGTGCAGTGAATCATTGATTGAGGGCAACGAACCGCTGGGTCGAGCTTTGCTAAAGACGCAGCAGTTTTTTGATGAATCCACTCGCGACATCGTCGATGAAAGTGATGAGAACTTTAGCACAAAATTCGAGCTCGTCTATGCCATGGGAACACAGAAATCAATCGAGCTCAGTCCTGATCGGTGGTTATTCATACAAACATTGCTCAGCCTTGTTGGCGAGTTTGCCACTCAAGTGCAAAACAAGTATCCTCTATCAATTGAGGTGAATCCATCTTGTCCCGGAAGCTTCCCGAGAACTAGACTGTTAAGGTCAGATGCTCAGATTGACCTTATTGACCGACTCGCTCGAAAGATCTGTGATACCGGCATGAAAAATCTACCCATATACAGACAATCAAAAGAGACTCGACAGGCAATCTTCAACTACATCGTTGAACGTCATCCTAGTGAACAATGCACATCCCTGATTCAAGATGACCGCGAATTCTTTACGGGTACGACCCGAAGTCTCCTACTTCTCCTACGTGGTCTTTTGGCTGGCGGCGTACTTGCATCTGCATTACAACGATGCTGGAGGGTCGCTTATGGGCTGGATCCGCATAGAAGTCCTGCTACGAAACTTGCCGTTCCTTATAGAGGCAAGGACAATCCAACAGCACGATCTGAATTCAGTGACCCTGACACAGTGATTATGTTAACATGCTTGAGCTACTACTATGAGGGACTCTCTGATAAGGATCTCTATAATTCTTTCACTCATGTCACCAAGTCCGATCAAGGGCCCATTGAATATGAAGTCTGGGTGAAGGATGCTCCAGCACTGGCCCATCAATTCCGCCAGTTGGAAGGTGTAAGTCTTCAAGACCGTAACTATTGCGTTGAGCACATTTTTCCAGCACTTCGATATTCGAAGGGTGCGATCGACTACTTCTTGGCGCACATAGTTTTTCCTAAAGAAATGAAGGAATTTCCTTTGAAGCTTTCTGCATCAGGTTGGGATATTGGAAGGATCAAGACTCATCCCACGAGTGGCTTCAGTGGGACAAATGATTCGAGGGATATTCTTCCTCTTTCTGTTAGACAGCTAGATCTCACTAAGCAGAAGCATACAAACGCCTTGGTTCTTGGGTATCTTCTGCAACCAGAGAACTCTGTCGAAATTGTGAACCCGACTGAGACAGACATAACAAATGTTTGCAGTGTCCTCCAGATGGTAACCAACATGACACCGCCAACGCAGGTGATCTTGGACGTCGGCGCACAGATTCTTGAGTCGAATCAAGAAGTTGCTAAGGAATGGCTGAAGTTGTTGCCAGAAGCTCGGTGCCAAGCCATCGTTTTCATCGACGATAATGATGAATTAAATGTTCTTGACCGCAAAGGAATTGTCGAACCATTACTTATATCTCCCTTTGCAAAACAGATGGAAAATTTTGTCATGTTTACCTTGACGAGTCCCATACTAGAGGCACTGACTTACGATTGCCACAACACTATCGTGCTGCAGTCACATTGGGTGCTAACCTCACTAAAGACAAATTGGTTCAAGGTAAGTGATTCCTGGCTGTATCATCAGAAACAGAAACTGATGGAGCTTCCCAGCTTGTATGAGAATGAGAAAACTAGGCCATGGCCAGTCTGTCGTGTTCCTAGTCTCCGAAGAAGTCCAGACCAAAATTCGTTCCTGCGTGTCAAAGACGGAAGACGCGGTTCTTAATGTTTCGAACGTTTTACGATGGGCTATATCGGAGACAATGATTGATACGTGTCGTAATATAGCGCTGTGGGCTGTGCAAGGTTCGAGATACCATCGCCAACGTTGCATCTGGGAAGAGCAAGGGGGTCGGACTGGTCTGACCAGTGACGGGGCAAAGCAGCTTCTAGAACCCGATGCCCAGACAATTGAGAAGCGCTACAATGCTCGCACCAGAGGAGGGCTAGCGTTCCTGGAGGCGCAACTTCTCGAAGATCCGAGTGTTGAGCCGATCATTGAGCGATGCCGTCAGTTTGCTGACTTGGATATTGGTTCAAGCAGTCTTTACGAAGAGCAAGAGCGAGAATTAGCGCCGGAGATAGAGCAGGAGCGTGAGATTAAGAGACCCGAATCTTACGAGCCTGCAAAGCATATGATTCATGAAGACCTTCGACTCTTTATACGCACAGGATCACTGGACACCGATTCCAGCGCTTTTATGCCGGCTTTCAAGTCATTGAGTGATACGACAGCGGCTCGCCATTTGGGACTCAGCAACTACCCACAAAATGACATAATCGTCACAAAAGACTTTGTACGAACCGTCGAGGCAGCCAAACGGGGATCTAAATTTGTGTCCGACTCCTACCAGCGTCAAATTCAATGGATCTTAACAAGTGTTGACAACAGCAACACTGTGCAACACCTGGCTATCATCAGCCCCTACGAGGCAGATGTGCTTCTTCCCGATGTCCTCAAGTCATCCAAGGTTACCCTACATCTTTACCCGCCTCGTAGTTCATTGGCCTATCAACCATTGGATCACTTGATGTTGTACACCACACCAACCCGCTCGCCCTCTGCAACAATTCCTCGTCAGTTGATTACCCAACTCAACCTCTTAGCGGGACAGCTCTATCTGTCTTCCTATGACGAATACCTTGAAATCTGCAAATTTCTCAATCTTGCATCAGGAATGACTCCCGATGGTTGGACGGTGGCAGCCGATGGCTTTATCCTCAACCGTGGTGACGAAAACACGCATCCCACAGCAACGACCTTTCAAACTAGTCCGGTGCAATTTTTCAAAATTCTTATTGCTCAGATTCGTCGAAACTGCGAAGATATCGACAAGACGCATATTGGGCGGATATTGAATGGGGGTTTGCTGGAATTTGGTGGCTTTTTGGATTAGACCAAGCTTGGCTTTCTTTTTTGTATTATTATGATAGGCTTTTTCGTATCAAACGAAGAACAATCTTCGAAGATGTATGATACGATTATTAGTTTCAACTTGATTCTGTCTTGACATCTCAAACACTCGGTTATGATCTCAATGTAGGTAATATGCAGTCATCCGCGTAACGTGGAACAATGCAACCACATCAAGAAATATGATCCGTACGGAAATGGTCCTCAAGGGCCCTATACTTTGGAAAATAAAGGAATACCTATGGTTGATGGTACATCTGCAGTAGTAGCCTATCAATCCGGTATATGAGGCCGTTAGGTTTAACCAAACAGCAGAACAGCCTGGCTAGCTGAACCTCCTTCCCTGCATGTACCCCGCCAACAATGCAGCTTCGCTTTCAAGATCTAGAGCCTTAGGAAAAACGATGTGCATGCATATCTGCCTTACCTCGTAGCCTGAAGCGAAACTTGATTTCGAGAGGTTCCGAGGTTCATGATAGGCGCCACTTGGCTGTGGTCTACATGGGCTTTGAAGAAGACAGCTGACTATTGAGCAGGGTGGCTTTTCCGGACTACGCTAGTACTGACGTCCATGGGTAAGCACTTGCAGACTGAAATTTCGAAATTGACTGGAGATCATATGCATGGGGGAGTCGCCTTGTGACTCCGAGCTCCGATGTGAGTCTAATAGTGCCACGCAGCCACAGCGTATGATGTGTAATCAAGGTGATCTCGGCTGCCTGAAATACAAAGAAAAAAGTTGAGAGGTGTTCGATTCATGAAGATTCAAAAGAAAGCTAATTGAGATTATTGTGGCTATGAAGAAAGATGAAGGCGTTTAAGCCACACTCGTATCCGAAACGAGACCCTAACGAGCCTGAGGCATTACAATTTGACGAAAAAGTATGGGAGAGCACGGACCTATCCAAGCTTAGCGTGATCCGATATGGTAACTAGTGGAGCCTATAGATCGACGCTAAAAGCGAGAAATTATCTGATTGATCACTGGAATAAATGAGCCACAGCCAATGACACCCACACACATATTCTGTTACTTCTTGTGATTCTTCTCGATGTCTCTGGAGTGAAGTACGCTGATTATCAGATGCTACATCGTCCCGTCGATACTTTTGGATTTCCAATCTAAGAAGCAAATGCGTCTCTGCGCTTTCCCATTCGAGCGTGGAATGATCCTCCAGGAATCTAGCAACCTACACGAGATACCCAACCGGGATAATCGATACAGCAGCTGAGAGATCAGTACGCTACCCGGGTATCTAGCAAAGATGCGATTGAATTGAAGACAAGGCAACTCCGGCCCAACAGCAAAGAGGCGAATCTCGAGTCAAGGAATGATTTTCTTCGGCATACAATGAAATCGCTGACGACTCAATCTCAGCCCATTTTGGGGGTCGAATTGCAGCCACGTTACGCCGTTAATGCTTCTGAGCGACGGTACGGAGTATCGTTCAGTTGCTGACGACTTTCCGAAGCAACAATGAATACGGTTAACCAGATGGAGTATTCTCTGCGTTCGGGTCGAATCCCTCCGGCTATCTTAAACGCCGATACGCTGTTAAGACTTGTTGAGAGTTCAATAGTAGATCAGTTCAGCCACAATCGTCACGTAATTGACTTTGTCGGTGTGTTATGAATTGCATGGCCGAGGTCAAACTAGACGAGGAACAAGCTTTGAAAAAGTACTTGGCTGCAAAAACAAGCGAAATACCAATACACAAATACACAATTCGTAATTGGCTGTGCGTAAATAACGATTATCTGCGTGGATCCACACAGCAGGGGCCCGGACCCATTATAGGGCTTGGCGTCGGGAAGCATCAGCCAATAATCTGCTCAGTTACCCGCTGTGGCTGTGCATAATGACGGAGAAAGAACAACTTGAAACTACTGTGTACGATCAAGAATCCCCTTTTCGGCTTTAGGCGTTATCCCAACATTCGTCACTCTTTTTTCATCCACTAACCTGTCATTTTTTTACTCATATACCAACTCATATGAACAATCAACAGTCATAAGTCACTCATCGCTCACTATTACTCCTATCCGTGACTCTCATTTCGACTATATTTACGGAGTAGTGAAACATTTCTACTGCGCCTTTTTTCCTGGAGACAAGATCCCAGGTTATCTGTGATATGCGTAAGCATACTCATCCACCCTACCAATAACATCAAGAAAATTGCATGTAGGTGTGTACGAGACAAGGCTGACTCTTACTCTCCGGTCTAGACAAAATACGTTCTTACGCTCGCAGGGCTGCATGGTACGACGACGAAGGAGAATCCACTCACAATCCTTTCAAAAAGATCCGTGTCAATAGACGGCGCAAGCGAACCAGAGATATAGAACGCGATCTCGCTCTCGAAGGTAATATTCAACCCTAAATGGCGAGACGACAACGGGAAATGCTTGACGAGGTCGAATTGAGAGAATATGCTGACAACTGGCCGCTCACATCAGCGAGAGGACCTCCGCACTTTGCCGATCCTGAATCCCAAGAAAAAGACTCTCCTCCAACTTTAGCCGGTAGCGAAGATGCAATCAATGTCTCGCGTGATATCGATGGTGAAGATGATGGACCGAGACGTAGAAAAACGACGACTTCAGATGCGCCAACCGTAGCCGATGATGCAGCATCGGGGGAGTCTGGAAATGGGAAACCCAAATTTACTGTAGCCAGCCAGCTACGTGCGACTGTCTTCAACTCGTGGATCAACCTGCTACTGTTCCTCGTTCCTGTCGGAAGTATGTTCCCACTCTTTCTTACATGTCTTCGCGAATCAACTAATTATGTATAGTCGCTTTGAACTATACCAGTGTCAGTCGGACGGCGGTCTTTGTTGTTAACTTTTTAGCTATCGTGTAAGTCTACTTCGTCACGCACCGAACCCCTCAAAAAAGTCTAACATGAGTTTGATAGCCCACTGGCAGCGATGTTGAGTTATGCGACGGAAGAAATTGCCCTTCGGTAAGTATTAATCTTAGCACCTTCCTCAAGATTGATCCACTAACAATGTATTATAGAACTGGAGAAACTCTTGGGGGTCTTTTGAACGCTAGTTTTGGCAACGCAGTCGAACTCATTGTCGCTATCATCGCTTTGGTTCATAACGAATTCACCATTGTCCAGACGTCTCTGATTGGAAGTATGCTTTCCAATTTACTTCTGGTCATGGGAATGTGCTTCTTTTTTGGTGGTATCAACCGCATCGAGCAAAAGTTCAACGAAGTTGTTGCACAGACTGCAGCTAGTCTTTTGGCTCTTGCTGTTGCTAGCTTGATTATCCCGACGGCATTCCACAAATGGGCCAGCGGTAAGTCCTGAATGATTGCAAAAGTTGAAACTGTTATACTGACGCTTCTATCAATATAGGCGGTGCTACTCATACTGATGAGCTTTCACGCGGTAAGTAATACTTGATGTCTGTTGATTGAGAAGCTTGGAAGCTAACGGGATTACTCTACAGGCACTAGTGTGATCTTGCTGGTAGTTTACGGCGCCTATCTGTTCTTCCAGCTCAAATCGCATGCAGAAATCTACAATGCCCCCAGTGAGAAAACAGAAAAGAGAAATAAGTCTCGTGCCAAAGGTGACACCCAAAAGGGAATCATTGCGATGAGTGCTCTTGGAGCCGGTATGAGCAGTCAGACAGCTCAACGCGACCTTGAGAGCCGAGGCAGCCAAGAAGAGGAAGAGGAGAAGGAGGTTCCACAGCTTCACTTCTATGTGGCGATTCTCACCCTTGTCATCTCTACAGTGCTAGTTGCTCTTTGCGCGGAGTACATGGTTGACGCGATCAGTGCGGTCACATCGGGAAGCAATTCCATTTCGCAGACGTTTGTCGGATTGATCTTGTTGCCTATTGTCGGTAATGCTGCCGAGCACGCTACTGCCGTTACTGTTGCAGTGAAGGATAAGATGGATCTTGCCATTGGTGTGGCCGTGGGGTCGAGTATGCAAATTGCACTCTTGGTTCTTCCCTTGATTGTCGTCATTGGGTGGATTATGGGTAAAGATGAAATGGTATTTCCCCTTTGGCGCCATACTATCCCTCTTTTTCCAGACTAACTCATAAATTAGACCCTCGACTTTGGTGACGGCTTCCAAGTTGTCGTTCTGTTCGTCGCCGTTCTACTGGTGAGTCTTCTTTGATCCTTCCATCCTGAATATGTCCTAACTTTACTGTGAAGGTGAACTACCTAATCGCCGATGGAAAATCTCATTGGCTAGAAGGCGTTCTACTGATGACACTCTACATTATCATCGCCGTTGCTGCATGGTTCTACGACTCTTAAAATTCGTTCATTTCAAATTTTCATATTTCAAAAGGCATCCTTATATGGATGATCTCATCTACTTTACTCTCAAATAATCCATCAATTTTCTTTGGATTCTAAAGATATCGACTCGGAGTTTGGTTTTGGATTTGCTTACTTCTTTCGTCTGCCAGTAGCGGTTAATACCCTGTGATTTACTGGAAGATTGTTATCTTCACTCTTGTCTGGAGTCTTTTTGCTTTGAGATACCTTCGTGTATTATTATCATTATTCTTATTATTATTCTTACTAGCTTGACAGCAAAATTTTTCGATTGTTTGCGTGCAGCTGTTTTGAGTACGCTGTTATATACTGTGCAAAGGTATGTATATAGAACGAATGAGAGACCCGAAGGGCTTGGAAACAGAGTGTGAATTTGGCTCCTCCTACAGTGCACTATGTTACTTCGGGGGTTTTCACTGGTTTCCTTCAAGTTTTCCTTCAAGTGGTTGCATTAGCGTGGTAGGAGAAAAAGACTGAATTCAGACTACCTAGGTAAGTATCTGTTGGAACCGCGGTGAATCCCAATGACGATTGTTGGCATGACGCCCCATGGAGATTTGACGGAGAGCAACGTCGAATTAAGCTCAATTGGGGAGACTCAGCAAACGGTTTGACGGCATGTTCCGGGCCTTGTTTGGCGTAAGGTTTTGAGCCTCATAGTATTTAGATAGTTATTTTCACCCCTTAGAGTCTTCCTCGGGACAACGATTTTGAACCCATTTTTTGACTCCATATTAGTGCTCCCTTCGTGCAGAGCAGGCCTCTTCGTGAGACCACGGTTTGGGGATTGGTCTTCGTGTTCCTTCCCTATAAACCAATAGTATCGATGACTGGAATGGAAAGCTCCATTCTAACAACCTTTCATGCATATACAGAGTCTCAAAAATTCCCGCGTAACTCCAATAATTTGTGAAATGACTGAAAATGAATACAGAATCGATGGCAGATTCGGGCTATTCAACTTTACAGCATCCATTGGCACCTCGGACAAAAGGAATCGGGGTAGAAAGCTGAAGATCCCCACTTGTCATCTAATCTTCGAATTGCGATTAGTTTGAGGTTGGTAAGCAGGAATCCGTATCGTGCATGATGCAGAATCATGTACCAAGTCTGACTCAACGCTTGGGGATTCGTTGCGTTGGGTAGCCCGTGCGTCATACGCCATGGCTGTATTCCACTTCCATGACGGCTTTATATCCCCTGGGGCACGGTTTGGACTAGAACCCTCTGGAAGACTTAGGTCTGGAAGGGCCACATCAGGTCTAAAACCCCTGGTAATACGTGCAAATTCTCCGCTACCAATTGAGACTGCAGTCATGTTGTTCATCCCCTGCGGAACCGCAGCTAAATGGGCAAACGCGGCTCGAAGAGCACGGTGTATTCTTGGAAACACATAGAACGACACGTCGTCTCGGAGGAGGGTTTGTGCTACTATAGCAGCCGCTGGGGAGTTGGGCAATGGGTCTGGTGGGAGATGAGCCTGTACGAGGACATTCTGATATCTTTGGAGGATTGTATTCAGGTTGAAATCATGCCATGGGGTGATGTTCTGAATATCATCAGCGTCGTATGCCGTGTTCGAAGCGTTAGGTGTTGAACCGGGTGGTGGATTGATAGGAATCGCTGGTAGAGGGCTTTGTAGATACGTTATGAGAGGGACCAGAATTCCTATTGTGGCTATGCAGGAGGAGAACCTTGAAAGAGAAGAAAAGGTGTATATTCAAATCACAAAGCACTGGTAGCAGTCGGTTAGGATGCCGTTCTTGTAAAACTTGGTTCTGTATGGCTTGTCAAAATGTCTCAATCATCTTAGCTCAAAAAGACAGAGCTATGAGCTCATCTTATATGTTAGGAAGGTTGCCTTGCCGATGCCTAGGTAGCCCAAGATATTTCTAAGTAGGACTTTAAGCACAATGGCTTTCACCACTATCATAGTACACTATTGTGATAAGGAAAAAAGCCTAGTTACCAATACTTTCCAATAGAAAGAGAAAGCATGAAACTAGAGGTTAAATAGGTAGCTTAATCATAGTGCCCTAACCAATTAGGTAGTTGATTTGACCAGCACCCCGGAAGAGGGCCGCCAGAATACTTCAAGCGCAAGGATCGCGAGCTGGACATTCATATTCTGGAATCGGGGGCATATCGTCAACTAAAGGAGCGAGGGCTATGCGACGGCGGCATTGTCCCTCGCTTTTTCGGCACTATGGACAAGTTTCACCCCCGACAATGCCTGCCTTATCTCAAGGCATTTGTTAATGACGAGTACTTTCCAAGTGCAATCTTCTTAGATTACACTCCGAATATGGAAATGATCCAGCTGCATAACTATACCAGGGAGAGGACAGATGATTTAATCCGAGGCATTCAAGAAATACCCAAAGTGTTACTAAGATACCACAAGGATCCCAAATCCCAGAAATCTGATGGTTGTAAAGAACGACCCGAGAAAGAAGAGAGTTATCTGGATAGGCTTCAACCGCGTAGAGACTTACGACCCAGAACTCATTACGGAGAAACAAAAGCATTGCATTGACGAGGGGATGATGGTAACTGAATTGAGAGATGCTCTTGTACGTTTTACAGTCTTTACTTTTTTTTTCTTCGTTGAAAGCCTGGGAGACTAATTGCGCATATATATTAGGAATTTGATCTCCCCAAAGGAAAGCTTGACGAGGCCTATCTTTGGTATTGTACCTGATTCGCTAGGTTGGTGAATATTCCTCCGTTCTCGACGTTTGTTGTTCATTCTTACCCTGCTGTTTCATTGTACGGAGTGAGATTCTACTTGCGATTGTCTTTATGGTATCATCGAGAAGAAAGTTGAGTTTTTGATGGGTGTCGGATTTACATGGTATATTAGTATATGTTTTATATACCGTTGTTCGATTAGAAAAAAGCTGACCTACGAGACAAAACCAACTTGAATTAACTATTATTTACTTAAAATCCGGAGCAACTCTTTAAAAAAAGCGAACGCAATCTTCTCGCTAATCCAATTGCTAGGACAAGGCACTTGATTCCCTGAATAAGTATATACATATGGCTTCTTCGTATTGTACCGGCCCGTTGTAGGTCTTCAACATAGAGACTAACGACCTATTCTGCCGAGGGGTCATCTTTCCAGAAGATACGTCCCTCAAATAACCTTCGAGCAGTTCGGAAAACCGTTGCAGATTCCAAGCCGCCATCTTCACTGAAATTGGCACCCACCAGTAGTTTGCCACTTGCATGACCTAGCGTTACACCTGCTTTATCAACGGGGTTCACACCAACGACATCTGAGACGGTACTACCGCGAACCTTGGAAGCCGTTGCAACAGCTAGAGCCACAGTGATGGGAACAGCCTTGTGCGGCTGACCGACAGATATAGCTCGTACCAAAAGATCCACATCACTCGGAGTCTGCTGAGCCTTGATATCTCTCGGGGTAGAAGTCGGTGTTGCTACAAGACAGATTTTGGGGACACTTCCTGGTACGGTGTCTAATGTCTTTGCAAGGCTCATCTTTACACCGGCCTGACGCCGAATGGAGTCCAACCACTGAAGTAGATCTGGATGAGTATCGATTTCGTCGGGTGTTAGGTTACCGTCGACACCGAGATCTGTAGCCTTGACCAGAGCACAAGGATTAGCTGCATCCAAACATGTAACTGGCACCCCGTCAATATCGTCGGTGACGTTTCCGGTGGGAAGTAAATGTCCAGTGCGAGATCCAGCGGGCTCAATAAAGTCCAGACGAATTGGAGATGCTGCTCCAGCGACTCCATCAATGGAAAAGTCTCCGCTAGCGGCCGCTTCTCCCTCGACCACGGGAAAGACAGCATGGATTATCTTCCCTGTATTAGTGTTATGTATTCGGACTGTAGCAGACTGCTGATTGATACTGGTAGGGAAAAGACCAGAGTCCACAGCGAACGGGCCAACAGCACTGATCATATTTCCACAATTACTAGAGTAGTCCACTTCGTTGGTCTTAACACCCAACGCCACAAATGTATAATCGACATCAGCGTCGGAATGTGTTGATTTGCCAACTACACATATCTTCGATAGACTGGATATGCCTCCGCCCATACCGTCAAGTTGTCGGCCGTAAGGGTCGGGACTTCCGATGACGCTGCGGAAGATGTGGTCCCAGCTTTTCTTGTTTTGTGGAAGGTCATTTGTTTTGAAAAAGACTGCTCTTGATGTACCGCCGCGGTAGTATGCGGCTGGAAGTGAGTTTTGTTTGGATATTGTTGAAGCATATCTCCGCATTATGAGCGCCGTATATGTACTTGGCGCGCGCAACGCATTTGCGCATGATATGGCAGATCGAAACATCCCTAGCTCAGTTATTCGAGTTTCTCTTGTAGTATGGAAGGAAGTGTGTAAATTATTAAACAAGTTGAAGGCAAGCTCATTGAAGCAAACTCGTTTTGATGCGAATCAATAGGAGAGTAAATACGATTCGTTACCGAGATGTCTCTTCTCCATCGGATGTCTCCGAAATCTTATCCGCTCGTCCAATTCAGACCAGCACTCGCAAAGTACGAAATATGACTTTTCCGTGCAACCTTGGTGTCTTCGAGTCTGAATAATGTCCTAGGGTACGTATTCGCATTGACCTAACACTTGTTACAGGCCTGAGGGATCGTCCCCGGTTAGGGCTGTGCAATCGGCACATATGCAAGAATCAATGCAGCTTTATATTAACCTTAAATTACATACAGCTCACTTGCATACGACACTTCTTTGACCTCATATTCAGGACTCAGTCTATGGATCAAGTGAAAGGCCGTCACTGCTTCTAATCTTAACCCTTGCTTGGTAATAGCGCCGAATCTATAAATTGCATAGTACAATGATAGTTGACAATGAAATCTAGAGAAAGGGTGTCGAAGATAATGAAAGAAAGAACATGTAAAATACTTCCTTTGTTCTTATTCAAAGAGAGAAATTATATATATAGTTCTCCTATTCAAATGTTGTCTCTATCTTTGAACTAGAAGACCTTGGAAAACAATAAAAGAACGCATCTGATTGGCCCAGAGCGGGACGGACGGCTCCGGAGTTGAATCAGAGTATTGCAAACCTTTCTAAAAGTAATTGAAAGAGCCAACCACCATGCAGACAATTCAAAATTCAAGGAATTGTTGAACGAATGAATGATCATATGAGGTTATGGAAGCTCGGAACAGTTTCATGCCGCATTCTAGGCACTGGGCCCACCGCTAGATAATGATCCGACCACTTGGATAAATCTTAAACCCCTTAATAGCCTCTACTTTCTCAAAAATTGTTTCTGTCACCCTGCGTTCGGCAGAGGTTATCAGTCGATCTGCTGTCTCCAGCAATTGAATGATCAATCCATCATCGCATCTGTTGGCTCTGGGCACGTCCCATTACTATGCAGTTTTAGTGTGAAAATCATCTACACCAGGATTGGGCAGCGACTAGTCTTTTGCTTTCCACGAGCTTTGTTGCAACACACACAATGCCATTTTCAACAGGGGAATTGGTTGCTGCCTTTGCACTCGGCACAGCTGTGTACGTGCTGTTTTTCAATCGCGGCGAACACCATCTCCATCCAGAGCGCTATCTCATCGCTTTCGGCGCCGCGGTGTCTGCAACGATAGCTCTACTACATTTCCATCATCATCTCCCGATATTCGAGGTCTTGCGCATAACGATCAATCTGTCGTTGTCGTTTCTGGCCGGTCTTTACTCAAGTGTGCTCTTCTACCGCCAATTTCTTCATCCCTTGAATAAATTTCCCGGTCCTTTTGGCACTCGGATTTCTGCATTGTTCTTGTCTGTAAAGTTTTCCAAGGCCGACAGTTCGCGCCAGTATCTGCAATTGCACAAGAAATATGGCGACTTTGTCCGCACTGGCTCTTCAGATCTGTCCATCGTCCACCCAAAGGCTGTCCAAGCCATCTACGGTCCTGGTACGGCATGTACCAAAGGTGATGCTTACGATGTAACTCACCCCGTGGTATCCCTACACAGCTTCCGGGATAGACAACTGCACGACAATCGTCGTCGAATCTGGAGCGCCGCCTTTGGCGACACTGCCTTGCGTGGGTACGAAAAGCGTATCCGGAAGTATCGGGACATGCTAATGGCAACCTTCGCCGCATCAGAAGGGAAACCAGTCAATGTCGTGCAGTGGTTCAACAACTATTCCTTTGATATCGTGGGTGACTTGGCGTTTGGTCAGTCATTTGATATGCTCAAGAAGGATGAGTTGCATTGGTCTGTTCGACTTCTAGCGGAAGGGTTTGAGCCGTTGGCGTATGGTCTTCCGACTTGGGTCTTCCGACTTGGACAGGTTATTCCCGGTGCGACCAAGGATTGGTTCAGGTTTTTGGATTTTTGCCGTGAGCGGATGCTCACGAGAATGCAGGTCAGTTTTTTTTTTCTTGCTTTTGCTTTTGCCTTGTACGCATTTGTGCTGTAAGTGCATGACTGATTCTTGTAGAATACCCCTGACATTCCGGATATTACTTCTACGCTTTTGGCACCTCTAGAAGGAAAGAAGGTGTCCAAGGAAGATTTGAATTTGTTGGTCGGTGATTCTCAGCTCATGATGGCTGCTGGAGGGTGAGTCTACTACACACATATCGGAGGCACAAACCCTAACGCACTGCAGTGACACGACAGCCACGACACTGTCCAGCATTATCTACGAACTTTGTTTACATCCCGAGCAGATTGACACACTGCGCGAATTGGTTGCGCCGTACATGACCGATCCATCCGGAGACGTCTTGAACGAGAAAATTTCACATATCGAGCACCTCAACGGAGTGATCTATGAAGCACTCCGACTTCATCCTCCTGTTCCAGGAATTATTCAACGCAAGACACCACCGGAAGGAATCTGGATTGACGATATCCATGTTCCGGGGAATATGTTTGTTTTTTGTCCACAATACGTTCTGGGGCGAAGTACGTCACCATTTTTTACAAGCATTACATGATCTAAACTAATAGATAGTTGATAATAGGTGAGGCAATCTACGAGAAACCAGAAGAATTCATCCCAGAGCGCTGGTACTCCCGCCCAGAACTCGTCAAGGAGAAAAGCGCCTTTGCGCCCTTCTTAGCCGGTAAGTCCTACACCTCCTGTATACCTCACTTCAGGACTGATAGTTTGGCAGGAACATACGGTTGTATCGGACGACCGCTTGCAATGATGAATCTGCGAAGCACGCTGGCACGACTTCTTACCACGTTTGATATCAAGTTCGCCGAAGGTGAGGACGGTAGCACTTTCGATGGGAAGTCGACGAATCACTTTTTGTGGGTTCCGGGAGATTTGTATATTTCTTTTACCAAGCGTGTTTAGTTAATATGTACTATTCTAATGTTTATTCAAAATCTTCTGTATACTGCAGGACTGTCGTAGTAGATCTTAAATGTAGAGTAACATAGTTAATTGATTGGCTGATGACATAGATATTGATCTAGCCTGAATAGGATGCCAAGCCAGGTCCCAGCTCCGTCTCCGACGAAAATCGAAGCTTCACAGCTTTCAAGCTGGGCTTTACTGGCCAATAATTCATCAACTATATCTCATCAGAGAATATAACAATGGCATCCAAATTATCATGGAGACTCCTTACACAGCGAGCGACGACCCGTCGCAGCGCAATTGCACTTCCAGACCAGTACCGCTGCTTCTCCTGTTCGATACGTGCCAGTCAACAATCACCGTCCACCCAGAAATCCGAGGCGGAATCTCGAATGACACATTTCGGATTTGAGAATATTCCAGAGGCTGAAAAGGAGCAACGCGGTACGTCATCCATACGAACCATGTGAATATTTGAGCTAACTTCAATGTAGTCGGTGCCGTGTTTAGTTCCGTCGCAAGTTCCTACGATACCATGAACGATCTCATGTCCCTGGGCATTCACCGACTATGGAAAGACCATTTCGTGCGTTCACTGAATCCCGGCTCACCTTCAATGCTCTCTCGATCTGCCGACGACAAGGAAAAGGGCTGGAATATTCTCGACGTCGCCGGCGGTTCAGGCGACATTGCATTCCGCATGCTGGATCATGCAACCAACATCAACAACGACCGGGACACCCGCGTCACTGTCGCCGACATCAACGCCGACATGTTAGCAGAAGGCCGCAAACGAAGCCTCGATACGCCGTACTACAACACGAAACGATTATCATTCATGGTCGCGAATGCAGAACACATGCCCCAAGTCCCTGACAACTCGGTCGATCTATATACCGTCTCGTTCGGCATTCGCAACTTCACCGATAAACAAGCCGCGCTCAACGAAGCGTACCGAGTGCTCAAACCCGGCGGCGTCTTTGCATGCATGGAGTTTAGCAAAGTGCAAAACTTTGATCTGTTTAATGAGGTGTATAAGAGGTGGAGCTTCAGCGCTATTCCGTTGATTGGACATCTCGTGGCTGGCGATAGGGCGAGTTATCAGTATCTGGTGGAGAGTATTGAGAGATTTCCGAGCCAGGAGGAGTTTAGGGCTATGATTGCAAAGGCGGGATTTGTGATTCCGGGGAGGGGGTATGAGAATTTGTCGTTTGGGATAGCGGCGATTCACAGGGGGGTCAAGCCTCTGCCTAACACTGTATAACACAGTCAATCAGCTTTCAAGGGTTGTAACTATTAAGTTAGTGAGTGTATATTAGATAATGCGGGGCAGTCACACCGGGGAACTCGAGTTTGCGCTGACACATGCATGCCATTTCTTACATACAGCTGCTAGTGAAACACCGGTCTGTCCCGAGCTAGAGTAATCCTACATAGCACGGCCGATGTCGTGATCGTGGCGCCCGTTTAGGTGCAACGAGCAGGGAGTATTCAGTGATATTCATGGGAATGTCCATCGTGATGATGCAGACAACTAATGAATATACTCGGGTCTTTTTGAGACCGTCAAGATCAGATAGATCAAATAGATCATTTCAGATCTGAGGATTCAAACTGGCTGAAGCAGAACTAGTGCAGAGATCGAGATTACGCGATCATCCAATCCCGTTGCAGCCTGATATCGGCTTTTCCAGAACGGAAAAAAAAGGATTAGCTTCGTTCTTTGATTTATAACCTGAACCTGAACCTGGACATTTCTATTCATTTCTCTCTTCAATCCAATGATCGCATGCACCTGAGACTATTAATCTCTGCATTAAAGTATGCTGAATATTGCTCAATCATTATGGGTCGGGATGCTTCTTATCGCGGGGATATGCTAACGAACCCCTCCTGATAATATCAGTCCGTCCGTCCATACATACATACATATAAGATCGGGCCTGGTCGGACTATATTCTGTTTCTGTTCTTCTCTTTTCCTCGTCTATTCTGATACCCTATACATACATAACTCGAATCCGCGAGACTCGAGACTGAGAACATGTCACTCACCTACGATAACGACGGAGACGCCCTCTCCACCGCGCTCCATGTCATAACCACCGAGCGCGACGCTCTCACGCACCTCGAATGCCTCTACCGGACCAACGACCTGGCCCAAAAAAATGTAGAGCGCGCAGTCTCGCAGCTCGTGCACACAATAAACCGGGGCGGGAAACTGGTGGTGTGCGGCGTTGGGAAGAGTGGCAAGATAGGTCGCAAGTTGGAGGCGACTATGAATAGTGTTGGGATTCATAGTGTGTTTTTGCATCCTACCGAAGCTTTACATGGTGATTTGGGTGTTATTCGATCTGTACGTCCTGTCCCCAATCTCTCTGGCCATCTGTCTAACAATCCTCCTAGATTGACACACTCCTCCTGATATCCTTCTCCGGACGCACGGCAGAATTACTCCTAATGCTCCCTCACATCCCACCCACCGTGCCCATAATAGCAATAACATCCCACACCCACCCATCAACCTGTCCCCTCCTATCCTTCAATTCCCCCGACATGACCATCCTCCTCCCGGCCCCATTACACATCGACGAAGAATCCAGCTTCGGTCTCTCGGCGCCTACGAGCTCTACTACTGTCGCACTCGCCTTAGGAGATGCGCTCGCTCTCGCCGCAGCTCACAAACTACACACGCTACCTGGCCAGGGACCCGCAGAAGTATTCAAGGGGTATCATCCCGGCGGCGCCATAGGCGCTGCCGCCGCGACTGCTGCGGCAATCAATTCTGCGATATCCACCCCGTCAACGTCAATGACTACATCACCGAGTTTGAGGTCGTTGGAAGACGCGGGCATAAAATTGTCTTTGGACGATAGTATCACTCATACCGGTCTGAAATCAGATACGACCATCTGTTCGTCCGAACACTTTGTGTCGATGGAGTGTATACCAACCGTCTCTCCAAGCCAACAACAACAACAAACAGAAAAGAAAGACTCAATCCGCGTCATCGACGTCCTATTAACAGCAATTCAAAACCCCAACTCAAAGTCCTGGGTGAAATTATCAGATACCCAAATCATTCCACCACGCTTACTCCGCGCAATGACCGATCCATCAACAACAACCTTCAAAATCGACACTCCAATCACAGAGATATCTTCTGCGACATTCCCCTCTACATCAATACACGCGTCGAGATGGTTACCAATACGCTCGTCAACCACCATCGAAAAAGTGAAATGCATTCTCGAAGAGACCACGGGGATAACCGATATGATGCTCTCTGACAACCAGAAACAAAACAATGAAGATGCCGAGAATAAATACATCGTCATCAGTGTCGTGGATGATATGGATTCCAACAAAATCCTGGGTTTTGTCGCGGGGGAGGATGTTCATCCTTCTATTTTATCTTCTGCATCATGACCAAGCCTCTTATCAACGTTATTATCTCTTTTTTTCTTTCTTTTCTCTATATATACCATCTCCAATTCGAAAAATTCGAGTCTCGTTTTAGCATTGGTGGATTTGTGGTTTTATTGTTTGGTTCGCATTTCGCGTTCGTTGATATACCTACGTCTTTTGAACATATTTGTCGGTATATCTATAGATAGTAGTCTTATACTCGTCTAATGGCATGATCTATCGAGGCGTTGCAGAGCAGCTTGCCTTCTTTATTCTGCTGTTAACTGGCTCACCCTGTAGCAATGGTCCTGTGTTCAATTCCCAATCGATAAACTACTCTATAGACATACAGCATAATCAACATAATGTTATCCCGAACTCCCGCCAATAATCCATCGCCATGACACTATCAAACCACCCAACGAAAAAAGAAAAAAAGGACAACGCATCACTCGCCTGATTAAGAATAACGACTCCATACAAAACGTCATTAACTGAGCTTCTGTCCCCCCTTTCCGGCAGTACGAGAACATAGCATCGTACAGATTGATCTGGCCAACCAGACCATGGATAACCTGAAGCATCTAGATATAGTAAGACACGAGACAGCCTACTATCATTGCCAACAAGAAGCCGTTTGTCAGACTCACTGCGTGAGATGATGCCCCCGAATTGGTGGCCTGGGCAGATTGGCTGGGTGACTTTGTATTCGAGCCGCTGGGTACACCGACGTACTTGGAACCATCGCGCGCAGTTGTCGCAGTAGCTGTTTTGGTTGCGGAGACCACATGATGAGAAGAGGATGCTCGTACGGTTGGTGTACTAGGCCTTGAAGTAGTCTCTTCGTGCTCATCGGCGTCTTCTGTAGCACCGGTTGGCGTAGTACTAGGAGCAGAAGTCACAGGCGCTTCAACCGCTTCCTCTTTATTATCAACCTTCTTCGGCGGAGCAGTTGGTGCAGGTGTGCAGAAATTGTTGGTCGTTCCACAAATGTATCCAACTTGACAACAACCGCCTTGGGGACAGGTGGGCCCTCCTTTGCATGATTCCTCGCATACGGGAATGCTGCGGGAATAAGTGCACGCGACACCTTTGGGACAGCAACCGAGTTTGTCGGGACAGAGAGTCTGGGTTGATGCTGGACAGTCACCGAAAAGTTGTCGGGGAGCGAGACCATCCCAGCGTGCTAGAGCAGTCACGGGGGCGAACGCGAGCATTTGTTCGGCTTGGATTGTACCGAATAGGGTCAAGAAGACGAGACTGAATCGGATGAGAGTAGTCATCGTGTCTATCGAGTGCTGACAAACGACAGCGTTTTATATTCGATAGGTGGCGTGCGAGCTGAAAGAAGTATATACTTCTGGCAATATTGAGACAATGTAAAATGAAGAGTTGAGATGCACTTGAAGGCTGAGAGTATATACTGTGTATACAGTCGATGATTTTGAGAATGCAAAGAGGAGAGAAAAGGTGAAGAGGAGGAGAAGAGGAAGAAGAAGAAGGGAAGAAGATGCTTACAGATCGAAAAGGAAAGAACGAGGCTTTTTGTCTCTTTCTCTTCGGGGAGCCATCTGCGCCTTCCTTCCAGACACAGACCTATATCATTAAAAGGAAAGCAGCGCCTCAAAATGGCTTCTCTATTTATCTTTGTTGAGCAGACGGAACAAAATATTTCTGGTCTATTTTGACGTCTCAGATGTATACTCATCTCCTGTGGATGATGCACAACTCCCTTGGATTCTTCTACCGCTTGACTCTGCGTCGAATCTAACGCTGACGAGAGATTTCATACTCCAGCAAGTGATGCAGCAATCCCTAGATTTTGGACAGAAAAAGCTTGTATGGGGAGTGTTCTTCCATTCCAGACAGGACAAAGGAGTATTCGTCAGTAAAAGAAGGAGACAACGTTAAAGCAAATGCGGGTAGCAACGGGGAATCAATGTATGTACAGGATGCGCTCGTTTCATGACCTCAAAGGACATGCTATGCAGAGGACCTTGAATCGTTTTCTCGATGCGAGCCAGGTATGAACAAATCCGCCTAACTCCATGCTTGTGCTGAGAGTTGCGATCCTTGAAAGGAGTCTCACTCTATTCGAAATGTTCAACCACTCGAGTGGGAAGGATGCGCGCTCAACAATCTATCAATGTCTATGACACGGCGCGAGCCGAAGGGTATCTTAGGGGTATGACGAATTGAGGTTTCTAGGCCGCAGTAGCCACCGCCTGTTCCTTTCCTTTGCCCTTATCGATTGAAGTCGTGCTGCCGGCACCATCGTCTTCATAGAGGCGGTGTTGCTCGATATAGCGTATCACAGGGATTGGGATCAAGTAGCGAACGCTCATTTCACGCCTGAGGAAGAGACGGATCTTGGTGCTACTAACGTCGTTTTGAATAAGTTGTTGAATGACGTGAATATTATCCCGCCATGGTTGTAAAGCGGCCAATGCCTCGTCAATATCAGTACCACTTCGTTCAACAATAAAGGCCTAATATCAAATTTAGTACCGTACCAGACAATTTTCGATTGCTGACAAGTAACTTACACCGTAGCGACCCAAAATATGATCCAAATCTTTATCGCTCCATACTCCTGGTGTAGACATAGTGTGAATCAAGTCCGCGCCAGCTAATAGAGCCACTCGGACCTGTTTCCGAGTGCCATTGCCGGAATCAACACCCTGGCGCACCACGTTTATCTCATGGTCGATGTGATCAAGGACCACAGCAGTCGGCTGATATTCCTTATGTAATGCCTCCCAGGGATCAATCATTAGCCAATCGGACGATTCGTCAACCGCTAACTGGCACATAGCGAGACTGTCAAGAAGCATCAGCTAGTCTGTCCTTTGGAAATCTCATTGAACATACCGGTGCTCGGCACTCGCTAAGCCTGCCTTCCTATAAGCATCTGATACTGGCGATAAATACCCTCCCAGCAATTCGTAATTTGTGCTGAACTTCACGTAGTCGGCAGCCATTTCTCTATAGCGTTATCAGTATCGGCTCAAGTGCATTAAAATCAACTGACATACTGCATGCGAAGATGAAGATAAGTAGGCGGACTGAAACTTCCAGCAGCGACTAATACTAAAGGCGTCTTGCTTGGATCATCCATCACCCGCTTCAAACGGTGCGTGGGGAACTCATATGTATCAAGGCTTCCGGTGTATGGAGCCAGCTCCTGGCTGCTCGTGGAGGATGGAGTCGACATGGCTGTGGTCGCTGTATTGGAGACGAGGGAATTCCCGAAAGGTTGATGTTGTTGGTAACTATTCTGTTCCCTGCTGTGTAGGTGCTGCCGGTGGCGATCGGAGATAAGTGGCTAGGGTATCGCAATGACGCCTGCGCAAGAATTTTCCAGATCTGCGACCACGAGGTACAACGTGACAGTGTCCTTTCTCCACGGCGATGAAGGAAGACGGCAGGGCGATAGAATATTTTGAACCGGTCGTAAGAATTGACGAGAAATATGGAGTTGGGGTTTCAGGTGGCTCACAAAGAGTCCAGGTTGATAAATTCTCGGCAGAGAGACCGACCGTCGGCGGGGTTGCGGGATGGCTTTAATAGTCAAAATATGCACAGCTTTTGACCAGTTACTGATTTTGAAGAGAGGAGAAAGCACGCAATCGCAGAAGAAGGAGACCGGATAGAAGGAATAAAAGGACGACGGGGTGAGTCAAATGGAGTTGGGTTAAGTTAGAGTTGGTGGGTTAATAAGCAGGCTGTCACTTCTAGCGGAGCTTACGCCGTGTCAGTCATCAACGGTGTCTCAAAAGGGAAGCCACCTGGGAACTACATATACTGGAGTCTGCCTCTAGACAGTCTCATCTAGATGGACAGCTACGGTCTTGACTCTTAAGAGTTTGCGAGAGATAATGCTGCAGTCCGCCCACTTGCTTACTGCCTCAGAAAACTGGCACCCCGCCGGAAGCGGATGGCCGACATTGAGGATGACTCTTTTCGATGTCAATATGATCGTCTGATGTGAATATGAAGAAGCCTAATACGTCTCTCAGACTAGTAAAGAAATACTCCTAGACGATAGATAGATATATCCTATAAATATGAAGACCGTTGTACTATTGTGAGAGACATTGCACATTGCATCACGGTAAGCTGCCTACTCCACAGGTCCGCCTGGAATGCCAGGCATCAGAGAGAGGATCGCCTTCATAGACAACCTTCTTATCAACATACCCTCATATACTTCTCGGCAGATAAACTTCAACGGACATAGGAAGAAGAAGAAGAAGAAGAAAAGACATCGTGTGCAGGGTTAGTTCAAGGCGATAATTCCCCCGTTGGTTGCAACTACCCCTCGGTTGGTGCAGGTGTTGCACTTCGGCAGTCTGACGTTCTCCGAAGAAATAAATCTCCAAGCATTTGGCAGCCCGACCATCATCCCTCCTCTTTCTTCCACCCATCCATCCAACACAGGCCGACCATCGCTACATCGCTTCAATACCAATCCGATATACTGGTATTCGATCCCGTCTCGTAATCGACAGTATATAATCCAATCATTCGGCTAGTGTCCCTTCTCGAAATCGTCGAACCACACCTCGCCCATCTCACACCATCCTCCTCTTTCTCCATCATCAACCGAACGTTCGTCGCTCTGTCTGTTCTTCCCCCGGCCCGCTCTGAAGAGCTGCGGATGGCGGGTTAACAGCGATCACGACGAGCATTTCGATCCAGCTCTCAGCTACTTATGGCCAGACGAACGACTGCTGCCGACTACCAGGACTCCCGAGAGCCACATCCTCTGTCGTCCTTCTCCGCATTTTCCGCTCCGTCATCGTCTGCGGGATCTATACAAACCAACCCCTCTGGTCCAAATTTAAGGTATGTGATTGTGTGGTTTTGTTGTATTGCCCGCAAATACATTTGATTTGGTTTTCCCCCCTTCATATGTCCCCGCCAGAGCTCTGGTCTTCTGGATTTGCTTGGAGTTGAGACGACAACCTCCGGCTGGATCCATCTTTTCTGAGAGGGACCTCCCTTGTGCCCGGTCAATTGCTTTGCTCGGACACTCTCCGCTCGTTTATTATCTTTCCTCTTTAACTTGCCCAGCTGTTCAAACGGCTCTGCTCTGTTTGACACCGCTTGGCATTTGACACTCGCAGTCTCAAGTATCATCGTCCGTTTGCTTTCCTCTTTGATTTTCTAAGCCTCTCGTTACATCATCACGGGCACTCCTACTTCTCGCTCTCTTATCTATGTCATCGACCACCGTTTTCCAGTTTTGAGCACTGTCATCTAACGTCGCTTCCATGCCTCCCAGAACTCGATCTGCTGCACGTGCTGAGAACGTTTCCAGTGGTGCGGACACGACAGGTATATCCTCGACTGGGGGCACTGCTTCGAGGAAGCGTAAGGCCACTACGCGACGAGGTAAACCTCGCGACGAACCTGAGCCTCCTTCCCAACCCAGTTCACCACCGAGGAAGGTAAAGAGACAACGTACAGCAGCTGCCACCACTTCGAGCACCGCTCCTTCAGCTCCTGCTCCCCCGTCCTCTGCTACTCCTCGATCACGCCAACTTTCTCGAAATCGTCCGGCCATGTCACAGCCTGGGTTAGTACTTTTACATTATTTTACCTCACCTTTACTTTGACAGCCTGTTGAAAGATACGCTAACTCTTTTCCTGATTTTCCAGCCCCTCATCACAACCATCTGATGAAACTTCCAGAGTTCGAGCTTCCTCTTCTAATTCTAGAAGGAAATCTGGGCGAAATGGCAAATCATCTCGTCGAGACAAGGATGTCCTTCCCACTAGCATAGAAAATCATACCAGCCAGTCGCCGCACCGACGATCGAAAAAGCGTTCTCCTAAACATAGTGCAGACGTGCCAATGAGGGATACTGACAGTCAAGGGAGCGAGGCTGATCCTCCGAAGGAAGACGCGGACGACCAATCTTCACAACCGAGTGAGAGTAATGACGACAACCATACAGCGGGGCTAATGGATGAAGATGATGGAGACCCGTTTCGCAACGTGTTTGGGTCTCGCACTCCGTTGGGCCTGCAAAATACTCTTCGAGCTCTTACAGGCATGATGACCAGCATGTCCTCTCGGTTGCGTGAGATTTTGGGTCAATTAAGGATGAAAGAAGATCCATCCATACAGCTAATCGCTTTACAAGAACTCTCTGATCTGCTGCTCGTTTCGAACGAAGACAATCTTTCCGGTCAATTCTCGCCAGATTCATTTGTTAAAGAGCTAGTCAAACTTATGCAGCCAAGTGAAACTGGTGAAGAAAACCCCGAGATTATGCTTCTGGCCTGTAGATGCCTTGCCAATATGATGGAAGCTCTCCGAGGATCGGTTACGAATGTTGTCTACGGCGGAGCAGTTCCAGTGCTATGCCAGAAACTGCTCGACATCCAATTCATTGATCTGGCTGAACAAGCCCTTAGTGTACGTTTCTCTCCCCCCCTTTCCTTATATATATATAGAGATAGAGAGAGATTAATGCTGACTGAGGATGAAGACTTTGGCAAAAATTTCCGAGGATTTCCCTGCATCTATCGTTCGTGAAGGCGGACTCACTGCTTGCTTGACCTATCTAGATTTTTTCCCAACGAGCACTCAACGCACAGCTGTTACCACGGCAGCGAACTGCTGTCGAAGTCTCCCTGGAGATTCGTTTCCTGTTATTCGGGATGTAATGCCGACACTGTTGAATGTCTTATCGAGCAACGATCAGCGGGTGGTTGAACAGGCCTGCCTATGTGTGTCTCGAATTGTTGAGAGTTTCCGGAATAAACCCGAAAAGCTAGAAGAGCTCATTGAACCGGCTATGCTGAAGGCGATCCTTCGACTTCTTGTACCTGGGACGACAAACTTGATTGGACCACATATTCATACTCAATTTTTGCGAGTTCTCGGCATCGTCGCTCAAGCTAGCCCCCGGTTATCTGTCGAATTACTCCGAATGGATGTTGTGGACACTCTCTACCAAATACTTACCGGGGTTTCTGCACCGCGCGACGATGACGATACCGGTGTCAAGGTCGACAATGTTGTTATCATGCAGGCATTAGTTCACCGTCCCCGCGAGCAAGTCTTTGAGACTCTTGGCGTGATATGTGAATTGCTTCCTGGGTCCCAGAGCCTGCAAGGTCCTCTGTCACGCTTTGACAACGCCTTAACCATCAATCTACAATCACGATTTGCTCCTATACGTTCCTCGTCCAAACTGCAAGAATCAGCCGATAAGCGGCGTGAGTTGCTTGCGGGCTGTAAACCTGAACTGAAACGATTTGCTATGGTGCTCCTGCCGACTCTAACCGACGCGTACTCCAGTACTGTCAACCTAGGTGTTCGGCAGAAAGTCCTTTTGGCACAGCTCAAGATCATTCAGGAAATTGACGCACATGTACTAGAAGATGCTCTTCGAGCAGTCCCATATGCATCTTTCCTGGCGGCAATTCTCTCGCAGCAAGATCATCCACTATTAGTGTCATATGCTCTGCAATGTGCCGAGTTGCTCTTTGAACGATTACCAGACATCTATCGGTACCAATTCCATCGAGAAGGCGTCATAGCTGAAATTGCCGAGCTGGCTGCGAAACAATTATCCACCGAGAAGGCATCATCCGAAGTCAAATCGTCAACCGAAATTACTGTTCCAATCCATGCTACAGAACAATCTGATTCACGAGCCACAAGTGAAGCTCCAAGCGCATCACAAAACGATAGTGAAGACGAAGACAATGATGACGACGATGAAGACGACGAAGACCAAGATGAGGATGACGAGGAAGACGATGACGAAGATCAGGATCGTGACAACGACGATGCTTCGGAATCAGAGAGCGAATCATCTTTCAATGCTCCTCGACCAGTGAATCAGAGCATGGATGATATGATGCAAGACCATGTTATCACGACTGCCCGAAACTTCGTTCGCCTCTATGAGCAAGCGCAAAGCACAGATACAATGGCGGAGAAAGCGAATAAGATCCTCAAAGATCTGCAGGCCTTAGCCTCCAAGATTAAATCTACACATGAGGCTGGGAGGGGAAGAGATTTCACTCCCGTATTTGAGTCTCTGGCGTCTTACTTTGATGGTGACGCTGTAGAGAGCATCACCAGCACCGAGCTTCTTAGATCTGGTATTATCGATGTGCTAGTAGAAAGCTTCACATCGTCCAAATCCACATCCGCCGCCCGTGTCAGCTTCCTTAAGGCATTTATGGGCACTATAGTTTCTCAAAAATCCCTGCAAGGGTCCGTCTCCACGCCGTTCAGCAAATTAATTCACAAACTGCATGATCTTCTCAGCAGGACCGAGCATTTTGAGGTGATTACTGTCGGCCACAACTCTCTTGAACTTACAAGGAGCAATGCAACATATATGCTTGGCAAACAAGTTCGCCTTAGGTTGGTTGCTGATGAGGGATCAAATATCCCCAGACCATACAAAAATATTATGGTCTCAATTCATGCAATTGCTACCTTCAAATCGCTGGATGACTTTTTGCGACCTCGGATCAGTCTGTCTGAGCGCCCTAGGCCGTCACGTAATCTCGACTTTTTGTCACAACTTGCCAACGCTGACCGGCTGCGTGAATCCCTTAATTCCAGCCAGAGCTCGACAGAAAACAACCCTTCTTCGCGAGCAGATACTACATCACATCCAGGCCGTCGTCAGGGCATTCCTAAGGAAATACTTTCAGCGCTACGAGGTGAACTCGATGGACGAGATGGGACCCACCGATTTAGTAGAACCCAACCATCGCATCCAGCTGATGAGGAATCGGGCGATGATCGTCCTCTGGAGTGCGCCGATGAGAAACAATTAAGTGAGGAAGACGATGATGAAGACGAAGGCGAGGACCATGACGAAGAATTGAACGCCATTGTGGATGATCTTGATGATGAACTCTCGGATGCTCCTGGCCCAGAACCCACCGCAGTCAATATGGAAATTGCGTCTAGTGGAAAGGTTACCGCGCGCAAGGAAGATGGAACCCGCGTTGCCACGCCGTCTCAATCCCAAGATCTTGGTCGTGGCTCTTCCTCCGCAGTGAATAACGATCTCCCTGCTATGGGAGGCGATTCTCTGGCTATGGCAGGACGGCCTTTCTCTTCATATGCTGCTGCTGTAGCGTCGGTTCCACAAGATTGGCACATCCAGTTTAGCATCGATGGAGAACCAATCACAAACGATACGACAATCTATCGTGCTATTCACCATAGCCGAGCACACAACGAGGATGGCGGTCGGAATGTTTGGACTTCCGAACATACCGTGCAGTTCAAACGGATGCCCGGTCCTCCACCGCCAGAGGCATCGTCCCTTCCCTCTGTGTTCCGTAACACAGGTGCTAAGGATGAACAGACTGGTCTGCCCCTATCCCTGAGCAAGGAACACACTACCGGATCAATCTTACAGCTATTGCGAGTCCTTCACGAGATGAATGCTCATCTTGACGACCTTCGTGCCGAGAACCAGGAATTGACTGCTATCAAAGCAGAGCCAGTGGCACAATTCATCAATAACAAACTGACCGCTAAACTGAATCGACAACTAGAGGAACCGTTGATCGTGGCTAGTAGCTGTCTGCCCAATTGGAGCGAAGATCTTGCTCGTGAATTTCCATTCTTGTTCCCATTCGAGACGCGCCATCTTTTCCTCCAATCAACCGCCTTTGGTTACTCACGATCAATGATGCGTTGGCAGAATTCCCAACCGGAGGACAGCCGACGTGACCTCCGTCGTGATGACCGCCCATTCCTCGGCCGTCTGCAGCGCCAAAAGGTGCGAATCTCTCGCTCTCGTATTCTTGATTCTGCGATGAAAGTGATGGAGCTATACGGATCCTCTGCCAGCATTCTAGAAGTTGAATACTTTGAGGAAGTTGGCACCGGTCTCGGACCGACTCTAGAGTTTTACTCGACAGTCTCTAAAGAGTTCTCAAAGAAGAAACTCAAGATCTGGCGGGAAAATGAATCTGCGGACAAGAACGAGTATGCTTTTGGCAAGCATGGGTTGTTCCCAGCGCCTATGAGCGTCCAACAAGCGGAATCCGACCCTGGCAAGAAGCAACTTCATTTGTTCAAGTCTCTCGGAAAATTCGTAGCACGATCTATGCTTGATTCACGAATTATCGACATCAACTTCAACCCTACTTTTTTCCGTGTAGGCACCAACGGTTTTGTTCCATCTTTGGGTGCCGTCAAGACAGTGGATGAGTCCCTCGCAAACTCGTTGCAGCTTGTCAAGCGATTCGCAAAAGTCAAGTCCGAGATAACACAAGATGCGTCCCTTACAGCGGGTCAGAAAATTATGGCCATTGAAGAATTAGAGATTGATGGGGTTCGAGTCGAAGACTTGGGGTTAGACTTTACACTACCAGGTTACCCAACAATTGAGCTTATCGAAAATGGTTCCAATATCAATGTGGACCTTGACAATGTCGAGTTGTATCTAGATCGTGTGATCGACTTTACGTTAGGAAAGGGGGTAGAACGTCAAATCGAGGCATTCCGTGCTGGGTTTTCGCAGGTGTTCCCATATTCGGCACTACGGGCTTTCACGCCAAATGAGCTAGTGATGCTCTTTGGGCGAATTGAGGAAGACTGGTCCATGGAGAGTAAGTTTGGTGAATGGCCCTCTTGATTAAATTTATACTAACTTTTCTTCTCTCTTAGCACTGATGGATTCCATCAAAGCGGATCACGGCTTCAACATGGATAGCAAGAGCGTACGAAACTTGCTACAGACAATGAGTGAACTAGACCCTCAGCAGCGGCGAGACTTTTTACAATTTGTTACTGGTAGCCCGAAGCTTCCAATCGGAGGTATGTTTCATGCATTTGGTTCCAAACGGAAAACGTTGTAATATCTAATGTCACAACAGGCTTCAAGAGTCTCACCCCAATGTTCACAGTTGTGTGCCGTCCCAGCGAACCCCCATATACACCAGACGATTACTTGCCAAGTGTCATGACCTGCGTGAACTACCTTAAACTACCCGACTACAGCAGCCTAGAAGTACTCCGTCAGCGCCTCCTTATAGCCACCAAAGAAGGACAAGGAGCATTCCACCTGTCATGAAATGAACGATGAGATTTTTTCTTACACATATATCATGTTTCAGACCCTTTTCCTCCTCTCCCCCCCCCCCCCGCCTGATATCTCATCTTGCCTAGCTTACCTATCTAGTTTTGATTGCGCTTTTTTCAAGGTTCGGTCTTCTTAATTCTGATGACTTAAAGGGCAGGCATATCATATTTTTTTCGTTTTTTCTACATACCCCCATCAGAATGGAATGACATGTTGCATGCATGGCGGCATTACTTAACGGCAGTTCATCTATTTTTTTCTACGTCTCTATTGTTGCTAGTTTCTTGAGTTTTGATTAATAGTTGCAAGAACTGTGCTGATTAGTAAGGGTCGCAAGGGATTTTTGTCTTCTCGTTAATGGTTGCTGAATGTGAGGAATTAGATAGCAATGAATCGGGTTTTCTTTCCTATCGTATATGTCTAAAATAACAACTGAGTCCACCTGGAGAAAGAGTACCTTGCTAGGCCCAGTAGTTCGTCTCACGGGCTCTCCCAATTCCGTTTTCACAACTTTCCTCTCGATCAATAAATGATGGTTATATTCAGAGGTGTTGGCGTATCAGAGCATCGTAGCGTGCGGGGAGACATATCACGCAATCGAGGGCTGGCATCACATATTGCATACCTTCACCTACTGATTTCTAATAGAAGCCAAGTATCAATTTCACGGTATCCAGGTTAGACATCGATGGCACAGACATCAAAGAGAATATTCTTCGTTTAGAGTATGACGATCAAATCGGTAGCCATCATCGGAGCCGGTGCAGCAGGTATGATATGAAACCGACAACTCGGCAGAGGTGCAACTGTGAGATGTAACATACACTAAAAGTACATGGGTGATGGCATATAGGTGCTGCAACAGCATCGGCATTTGCTGCTGAACAATATTTCGAGAGAATTCGCATCTTTGAGCGCAAGGGGAGTGCTGGAGGGACATGGTTCGTTTTTTACCGTGAAAGCTCTTTAGCCTCTTATAAAACAAGAATGCATGCTAATTGGAATGGACAGGATATACGATCCCGATCCAAGTCCGGTAGCAAGACCTCAACCAGGCAAACTACCGCCTGACATTGACCGTCCGTTGAGAATTCCAGAGGACTTGCCGCGTACTACGGAGCCTTCCTCGCAAGAGCGATGGGATAAGACTCCTATATATGATGAATTAACGTGAGTTCTGGGCAAAATATACATTAGTCATATATTAACGATGGTCAATCAGAACAAATGTCCCCGCCATAGCAATGTCCCTTTCCGAAATCCCATTCCCATACGGCCCATTTGTGCCTCATCATGTGCCAAAACAATACATTGAAAATTATATTACACAATTCAAACTAGATAAGTATTTGGAGCTCAATACGACTGTTGAGGATGTCTCTCGTCTCCCGTCAAAAAGCGGAACGAAGGGCCATAATCGATGGAGTTTGACTCTGAGAAGATATGATGCTGTAGAGCATCTGGATCATTGGTGGAAAGAGGAGTTTGATGCGGTTGTGTTTGCGAATGGACATTATAGCGTTCCATATGTATGTTCTCGATAATCGGCGTGAAAGTCAATACAACGCCATGAGCAGGTAAAGAACTGACATGAACTCCCCAGATCCCCACCGTCAAAGGTCTAGAAACTTATATCAAGATCTTCCCCAATCGAGTAGTTCACTCCAAATCCTACCGATCAGCAGAGCACTATCGCAATAAGAAGGTCCTTGTAATCGGAAACTCAGCCTCAGGGCACGACGTAACTGTCGGCATCGTCAAAACCGCTCGATTACCAGTCTATCAATCGCGACGCTCTGCATCGCATTGGGATGGAAATGAGCCTCCGCCCGGTATAGAATGGAAACCTATCGTCAAAGAATATGTCCCTACGGGAGAGATCATCTTTGAGGATGGAAGTGTTCTCCGTGACCTCGATCTAGTGGTTTACTGTACGGGATATAAAGCCTCGTTCCCATTCTGGAATACCAAAGTCAACGGCACAGAGATCTACGACTATAAACATGAATACGTAGTGGGGAATTATCAACACGTCTTCCTGACGGACTTTCCTACTATAGGTATAATCGGTATTCCGCGAACGCTCACATTCCGAAGCTTCAATTACCAAGCCATAGCACTCGCACGAGTCTTCACAGGCCGAAATGAGCGTCCCTTACCATCTCTCGATAAACAACGAGAATGGCATGCCCGACGATGGGAACTTGTTACTAGGCAACATCGTAAGTTTCACGATGTACCCTGGGATGATGGAGAGGCTTTGAACTATTTTCGTGAGTTATATGACCTTGCTGGCTTGCCGAGGATTGAAGGGTTGGGTCAGGTTCCGCCAGTATTGGATAGTGATACGAGATGGGCGATTGAGAATATTAGGAAGTATCCTGTTCCTGGAGATGGTCGGTTAAAGAAGGAGAGTGGTGGTGGTGGTGATGACGAGGAGTGGACTGTTGTTGGAAGAGGGCAGTGGCGAGATAGTCTTCATTTTATATAGTATCAGCCTGGATGATTGAGTGAAATTTGATACAGATACAATCGAAAGAAGCATTGATTGAATATACACCACGACAAAGTCTTCCAAAGTTGGTTCCAAAATATTACTGAATCGGGCAATACGGTTCAAATTAGGGTTAAAGTTGCTTATCAACACGTCTTTTAGGCGCAACGTACTAGCAGACTGATCCCTCCACGTACGTTATACCGTTTCGTATATTTCCAAATAAAGAAATCTTCATTCAGTGAATGTTAGGGTTCTCTACTGACGAACAACGTAAAGCCAATGTGGGATATCAACTGGTGCGAAAGGCAAAAATAAAACACAGCCAAGAACGAATTGCGTAACACAAAAAGTAGAATAAAAAAAAATATACGTCAGGAAACATATGTACAGGATGTAAAATGATGCAAAGAGTAATGAAAGTAATTGTTCATCAGAATGATTGGTGGAAAAATCAATATATTGGGCGCCCTTCATCCCACTTGCGCGATTCTCTAGGGCTTCGCAAAGTGCTCATGTCCTCATTGCCAGCCGGCGAGGTTTCGTCTCCAGGAGATACGGAAAATCTCACCCTTCCACTCTCCCGGCGAACGCTATCCAGATGACTGCCCAAGCTGCTGCCAACCCACTCCCACGCCCGGGCTACATCTCCACTACGGCTTTCGCGGACTGCTGCTCGCACGTTGGCATTGCCCTCGACCACTGCCTGCACACGCTTCCAGAGCCTCTCTCGACGATTGCCCCGCAGTTCAGACCGTAGGACATCATCTCGTAGCTGACCAATGGCAATCCAGGGCTCCGGTGCCTCTCCGCGCCTATGTAGAGCAGCCTGGGTCGAAAGACGGTCGAGTGTCGTCCCCACGAGCTCAGGGACACGGGCAATGTCTGCTCGTCGAGCAATGAACTCAGCTCTTATATACGCTAGGCCGGCGATAGTAAGGACTAGAAGGAGAATAGGGAGTCGATACGCGATGAGAGAGAGTCTGAGGTGGCGGCGGAATGCGCAGATGATGGGAAGTTTGGCGAGTGAGTTACTTGCGAATGCACGGGAGGAAGCTCTGTCAACGCGAGGCGATCACTGTTAGTGTTCAGGCCATTGTCAGAATCCGGATATAATAATACACGATCCATAGTCTGGAATATGTGGGGAAAGGGAAGATATATGGAGAGATCTTCAACTCACCCTTCGCTCGTGGTAATTTCTTCTCTTGAAACTAGTTCACCCATGGCCGATGCCCACAGGTCATCAAACTCGGCGTCGCTCATTTTCACGCGACTTTTTCCGTGACGTTGATGTTCGACAGCTTTCTTCAGATCTACCTCGGAAACGAATGGAGTCTTGGCTCCATCAGCATCTCCGCACTCATATTTGGCTCGCTGGCCACGGAGCTCTTGAACCGCCTTGTTGGCAACGGCAATTATGCGATCAGATTTCGCGTTATCAACTTCGCATTGCGGTGGAATTGGTAACCAGCCGTTGATTGAGAGTGGATGATATTGCCGTACAAAGCCGTTTTCACATTCGATCTTCAAGTTATCGAAACAAAAGGCATGTGGAGGACACGGTTCACACTGAGGTTCTAGCACATTTGCCCATTCAGGCACGTTGGTATCGGCAAGAGACCATCTAGGCTTGCCAACTCCACAGAAGCCAATCTCGAACTTTTCTTGACGCCACCAGGCTCCAAATCCGGATAGAAGCAAAGCAAGTACAAGTGTTGGCAATCTCCAGGAGATCTCGCTCTGGCGATGCCTGGCCACTGATCGAGACTGAGCGTTGGCAGTCTCGAGAGCTAGCTGCTCGTCTGGCGTGAACTCCTCCCCTGCTTCAGATTCAGACTCATCCTCCGACTGTGGTGTTGCTGTTCTAAGTCGTGAGACTGAGAACTCAAAAGTCGACTTTCTAGGTGTAATAGCATCTTCCTCTTGCTTAATCTTAATCGGACGAGTTGAATCACGTTTACCCCGGTGTTCTGCTAACAAAGTACTATCGCCTGAGACACGAGGTGTGCTCTTGCGTTTACGCTCCCGGCTAATTGTGCGAGTCCGTGGAGTTTGCTCATGAGAAGTAGGAGAGCTGCCGCTTTGGAAGGGGTTTTCGTCGCTGAAAACGCTACCCGCTCGGCTATCAGTCTTGACGCTTGGTGTGTGTTCGACATGTCCGTCATATGACGGAAGTGCCTCGCTCCTGCGGGTTTTGCGAGCGGTAGATCGAGGTTGAGGTGTTTCTTGAGTTATAACAGGAGTCGCAAGATTCTCATCCGCAGTATCCGCTTCCGACGCTCGAGTGCTTCTGCTAGGACGGCCTCGGCGCCTTGGGGTAGCTTGTAGTAAAGTACTGTCTTCAGTATCAGCGGTTGACGCTCGCGTGCTCGGTCGTGAGCGTCCGCGTCGACTTCCGACAGTGGACGGCGTCGGCGGCGGGGGCATCGATTCCCTGTCATCAATTTCATCTTCATCCCCGTTTGCTTCGAAATTAGATTGGCTACTCATATCAGTAATTCCAGCGCTTGTACGGCGAACAAGATCTCTATCACGAAGGAGCTTTTTCGCCTTCGGTAAGACCTCTTTCTCAAAGATGCTAATAAGTTGAGCTTTCTTAGCTGAGGATGGATAGGAGATGTCATGTCTGACAAGGATCGCCCGTAAGCGAGGTACGGTTAAGGATGATAGATCAAAATCTGGTGAGAGGTATTCCAAGTCATCCAAGCCTGACGCCATGTTTCCGTTATTGCCAGGTGTCGGCCCGGGTGTTGAGTCTGTTGAACGAAGTCGTATCCAAACAAGCTATTGCAAAATAACGGAGCCTAGTGTCTACTCCGGCTTTTTTGATGATAGACAAAAGTTCAGAAAAGTTTAGCTTGTGAAGCAAATAAGAGGGGTTCGATATGCAGATTGGAAACGGTTTGATCAAATTGGATCAGAAAAAAAACACGAGTTTCTTTTTAGTTGGTATCCCGGGCAACAAGGTCGTGCTGATTGAATCGGCGGGTGGCCGCCCACTTAGTCGCAATTAACGGTTTCTTCTGTCCTAGATCTATGACAAATAAGTTCGCAGGTTTTTATAATCTCTCTCTGAGGATGAAAAACGGACGAAAATGGAGGGAATGATGCAGGAGATGGCGATGGACTGGGATCAGGATGGTTGCAAGGGAACGACGTCAGTAAACAACTGCTGCACGTGATGAGATGTCACGGAGTGCGCTAGGCCACATACGGAACATTGATATAAAAATGATCTCGGCTCTAAATCTATTCTAACGTTGGATTTATAGGTATTTTGGTTTGCATGGAGCAATGATTTCTTGATTCAGCGATAAAAAGTATCCTCCGAGAACTTGGCAGCAGACATAACCAGAGTTCCAACTTCGTCTACGCGAGCTAGCCACCGATCCAACATCAACCCGGTTACAGTCGAGCTGCTGTCTATGTTCGATTCATATTCAATGCCGTTGTTTTGATGCGCTAGCAGATCGCTAAACGTGAGAACTTGATTCGGTTTCCCGTCAAAGTCAGACTGCACCGGACTGCCCATATACTCCTGCTCCCATTCGGTCCCTGTGCGAGAATTCCACATGCCCTTGGTGCTGGGAAGAGCGAGGCTGGATAGATATTCCGCGCATCCGCAAGCTTTATAGTCCAAACCGGCAGAAGCATCGAACAGAGACATGACTATGAATATGATAAACATCGTTCTATACCAGTACGAGCATCAGCATAGCAAAGAAAAAGCCGCAGGGTATCATACATACCGACGTATAGACTCATCTAGAATCCAGCTTTCCCAGCGTGAGATAGGGTTCTCTATTGAAGACGGCATACAATGTCGGGTGTCTAGTTCCCCGACGCGTCTCCCGACTCTCTGCTTACATATTTAGTCTCAAAGCCTGTGAGAGCAAGGAAGAAGGGAAGGTCCCCATACCAACACCGTATGGATTAACGGAATATCAAAATCAATGATATCCTCGTCTTTTTCCAAGACTCTCAGAATAACATAGACGCACATCGCCTGGAGAGCGGCCAACGCGTCCCAGTCATTGTATACGGAAGACTATAGAAAACCCATTTAGACTCGCCTTTGTAAATGCTGCACGATGGAGTTGGATGATCATACTTCTTGTAAGAGTCGTTCCTGCTCGGACCGGATTGCTTTCCAGATGTGCATACTATTATGCTTCGACTTGACCGACCACATAGCCACAATACCGGCGCAGCGGGCTAGCGGCTCAGGAAGAGATGTATTGTCTGCGCAGTCGTAACTCAGGTGATATGAATGCACGAATGGTGGCATGCCATTTCTGCTAGCTGAGAGCATCATACGTGGATAACTTCTCAGGTTGACAAGGACATACTTTCGATTGAGCGATAGCTCTTGGGGGTATGCTTCTTTAGGCCAAAACAATCGAGGCGACCGCAAAGCGGGTTGATAGATATTTAGAATCCCGGTCAACCTTTGATCAAGATCATCCGTGAATAATGATCTAGTTGTCCCAAAGTCAAATTCTTCTGTATAATGAGGGTAGCATAGAAGTGAATCATCAATGAACAACTCTGGGCACGAGGTCGAAGAGGAAGATGGTGTGAGTGCTGGGAGATTAGCAGGCGCCTGTGACTGGTATTGTGGCTGATTGTGACTGGTCATTGGAGTCTGATATCGGCAAGAAATATTCTTGTCCAAGCATCTTGAGCACGCAGGAAATCCAGTGTCGCAATGCGTTTTAGCCTTAGAACAGTCAAGGCAGGCCTTCCTTCTAGATCTTGGAGGATTCCGGGACTTCCTTCGGCAGTAACTGACATGTCGAATACATGATCTGTCTAGTACAGTTTACTCAGCAAAGTCACTGTCTCGTTAGAAGTAATGACAAAGAATAGACCTACGGTTGTCAAAGCTCTTGTGACAGATACTGCATTTGAAATCCGTTGTCATCTCGCCTGTACGTGATTCAAGTTGACGTTCAGGCATGATTGTTACGGCACGCAATACCGTGCGTTATAAGATCCCGACAAGATGTCCTGGTGCTTAAAATTTTCGTTTCTCAACTAATCGACTCATGAGTTTCAGTTGGAACCTTCGAGAGAGGTTGCGTGAGGTTCTGATGCCTGAGAGACTAGTTCACGGAGCTCCGTGAAACTCCCTCCCTCTAATTGGTCCGGCTTTTCCCTAAGCCATAACCCTATCTGGATATTACACTTGGCTTATTAGTTTCTACGAACCTAAACACTGATTTTACGGTATCCCGTAGATTATGAGAGGGAACATACATATATATAGATCATCAGGGATATGATATTCCACGAATTTGACCAGAGTCTTCCCCATCACTTCTTACTACCTTGTTGAAATCCATCAATCTTCAACACACTCATCATGGCACCAATCCTGGATAATGAAGCTGCATGGCTTGAGTCCCTTGGACATCCTCTAAAAGTTGGCCCTGGACCACAACCGGACCCTGCAGATGATGAAGTTGTGATCATAGTTGCATACGCCGCCGTTAATCCACTTGACTGGAAGGCGAGTGCCCTAGTTTTTTCACCATCTGCTTTCCTTCTCACCCACCTTATCCCGCCTTCTCCGGGCTTGATCGGTTCTGTAATAACATGCAAAAATGTGTATAGCTACAAGACGGTGCGCATCCTGTTGACACGCCTCATATTCTGGGTGCCGACGTTTCCGGAACGGTGGTTCAACTCGGACGCAAAGTAACTCGATTCCAAATAGGGCAGAGAGTGATTGGGTATGAACTCCGTTTCTATATCAATGGATGAGCGAGACTGCTAATCTTCGCTTTCCGTTCAATCTTTCCAGTTTTTGCGACGGTCTAATCATAAACAATAAAGCAAAGACCGGATACCAACGATACAGTACATTGTCCGAAATCATGATAACGGCCATACCGGACTCCTTACCTCTAGCAAATGCTGTCGTGTTGCCTCTGTCAATATCCACAGCAGCCATGGGTCTCTTCGTTAAATTAGGACTTCCACTTCCATCATTCAACCCAGAACCTACTGGGAAATCCATCCTGATCTGGGGTGGGAGCTCATCAATGGGCTGTACGGCTATCCAATTCGCCGTCGCTGCCGGTTACGAGGTCATCACAACCGCGAGCCCTGCCAATTTCGACCTTGTTAAGAGTCTTGGTGCCGCCCACGTCTTCAACCATAAAGATTCCGACATTGTCGAGAAGGTTGCAAAAGTCCTGACCCCCCGCGTCTCGAATGCCTTTGACTGCATTGCCAGTGCAGAAACACAGAAAGTGACCAGTGAAATCCTCAGCAAAATCGGAGGAGGGAAACTCGCTCTTCTGAACCCGCTAGAATGTCCATTCCCGGATAATGTCGAGCCGATTTCTGGTATGTTCCGACTTCAACCCATTTTTTATGTGCGATGTATACAGTGGCTAAAATATATGACTTAGTCTTTGCCTACGAGCCCGGTCTGATGGACTCATATATAGGTGAATTCATATGGCAGACATATGTTCCTGAAGGGTTGGCAAATGGCAAGCTTAAAGCGAAGCCAGAACCAATGGTCATTGAAGGGGGACTCGCAAAAGTTCAAGAGGGAATTGACTTACTCAGAAAGGGGGTGTCGGGCAAAAAGATTGTCATTGAGATTCAGAAATGAAGAAGATATGGATGGCTTCAAGTACCGGCGTCGAGCATTACCAGTATTAGCCGAAAATTTTTTGCAATTTATGACCCTAAGGCAGCGTGACTGAGTGGTTAAAGTGATTGACTAGAAATCAATTGGGTTCGCCCGCGCATGTTCGAATCATGCCGCTGTCGGTTTTTGTGCTTTCTTGTGCGCAAAATCCTCTTCTTGTGGGTGTCATTTTACTTTTTTTTTATGGGATGCGTGAGAAAATGTTACGCTAAGTTATCCACTAGTAAACTCCACTCCTGAGGTGGGTACTGGTAAGGTATTGATTGTTGCGTTCCCGGCCATGTTTAAATACATAACACCAGTTGACGTTTTGTTACCCAGCAGTTTCGAGAAATGGTGTTGAATTATAAGTCCAAAAGTGTGACTCCCAAAGTCCATGAAAGGCAGGGCCATCTAGGTATATCACCTTGGCTTTATCAACTTTCGCGTAGATAGACAGATGATTATGCAGTTCTGAAGATTCCACAATCATTATTTAAATGAAATCTTAATAGAGTAATATAGATAATAATAATAATAATAATAGGTACAAGTCATAAACTGCCATCCGATGCAACTCGCCCAAAGAACCGATATACCTCAAATGGCTAAAAAGCTGTTATCAAACAAAGATTTCACTCTCTCAGTATCGAGAGAACCAGACAACCGACCCCTTGAAATGTCCATATATGTAAGCCGTAAATTGTCATAATCGCAAAAGCGACTCTATGTATAACATGAGCGTAATAACATCTCTCGATGAAAAAGCAAGAGATAGAGGAAGAAAGTCCCGCCAAACCAAATAGATAACCAATCTATTGAGCAAAGCTGACTCGGCCACCCAATGAAAGCCAAAAAGGTATGCGTGTCGAAAGTAACAGTCCGGACTCCGCCCCAATGAAGGTAGAAAGAAAGTTATAAAATTAACACAAATGTGTATATATATGTAGTGTGAGGGTCGTATAGTTGAGTCGGCACCATATTACAGCACCATAGAAAAATTCATTAACATCAGCGGTCGGGTGAGGGAGGTGATAATAGGAGACGTATGTGCGACGAAGAGTTCGAATTGACTCTACTGCTGTCAGAACTGGGTGATTTCAGATCGCGGCCTACGATAGCTGCCGGGTCAGGAGCGCCAGTTGCAGCTGTATTGAGATAGTCCTTGAGGGCTTGGAATTCTGCAAGTTGGCTTTGGAGCTGCGAGATAACTTCCGCCATGGTCATCGCGTGGTCACGTAACGAACCTCCCTGTTTGAATGGATGCATCATGTGACGGATGGCAAGAGTATTGATGCAATTCTCAATTCGAGTGACTTGCGATTCAACGATGCTCAGGATTGTGGCATCTGCTAGTTCACCACCTGCTCTTTGAATTGCCCCCATCAACTGGCGATTGGGCAGGGTGGTCTCACTCGTCTCAGGTGCCTCTAGAGAGCTACAGAGGCGCTCTAGACGGAGAGTAATTTCCCAGAGTTGCCAAATCTCATCCGTACGAATATCCAGTTGAGAGCCTTTCTTGATAGTTGCAGGCGCCAAATCTTCATCTGGGGAAACACCTTCCTGGGCTGCAAGTCTTCCTGAAAGAGAGTGTGGCAGAATGAGATAGACCGATTCCGGGTTCTCGAGACCTTTCAGTTTCTTCTCGCCCTGATCTTTGACAATGAATCCTTGACTGTTGAGTTGTTGTAGTTCTCTACGGATGTTTTGTAGAGGATCTCCGTAGTCGCTTTCCGAGCTTACAGAGAGCGACCGCTCGCTTTCTGCATAGACTTCACTAGTTCGTTGAAGCTCGCTCATGAAATCAGAGGACACAAAGATTTGTCCTCCATCGGCAACAGCTGAGATACGGGACGCTCGGTTGACCATAGGGCCGAAGTAGTCCATACGATTCGTTACCGGATCTTTCTCACAAACTGGTTCGCCCCAGTGAGTGCCCATTCTGACTGAAAGGCCTCTGAATATGAGATTTCCATCTTTATCGTACCGTTCTTTGCACTGCGGTTGTTCCAATATCTCTTTAGGCCACTCGGCTTCTAGTAATTGGGTCTGACAATTGAAACACCAAAGGAGGGCAGCACTAGTTGTTGAAAATGCTACCATAAACGCATCCCCTTCAGTCTTGACTTCATAACCGCCGACTATACCCAGTTGCCGACGCAAGATATCATTGTGGATTTGGATGGCAGACCTCATAGCCTCCGGGCAAGTCTCCCAAAGAGAGGTGGACTTTTTGATATCCGTGAAAATGATAGCCAGATCTCCAACGGGTGCATCGACAAAGTTGAAGCGGGCGAGTCTGGAGTCACCAACAGCATCTCGAGCCCTCCGGGCACGCTTGGGTGGAAGAACCTCTTCGGGGAACGACGATGGACCAACAGAAAGACTAGCGTTTCGAAGCTTTCTGTACCTCTCACGTTTCTTCAGTTCGCTCACCCCAACAATCATCACCATTAGCTTGTTGGATGCTCCGAATGCGATTGCAAGATCACGGATTTTCTGACTTGCGATCATAAGGTCTCTACGTTCAGCGCGTGCGACGTCAACAACTAGATCGAAAGTAATATAATCCCAGACCTCCCGAGATGCCATAATGATCATCTCATCTTGCTCGGTCAATGTAAAGTGAGCAGTGTGCGGCGCTGCGACCACAGAAGGAATCAGAGGAAAGTAACCGAACGCTCGGGAGACAGGAAGCACGTCGTTAAGCTTCCCATTGCGCGAAACAAAGCCACCAGCCTCTCGTATACGATTTCGTTCGCCAGTTTCAGCTGGATCATGGTTGAAAGTAAGGGGTCTGATTGTTCCATCTGACTTGACTAGGACCGCTTGCGCATCACCCACGTTTGCAACATACAAGTCCATGTTTCTCAAGTAGAGTACCGTGGCAACTCCTCCTGAGTGAATATCGTCCTTACTGAGCAATTTCGCAGCAGTAGAACCACGAGTAAATTGACGGACTTCCTTGTCATCTATAGACTTATATGCTGCCCCCGCCATATCCTTGTTCAATGTAAGGAAAGTCCTTCTCAGTGCGTCTAGCGGAGTGTCCGTATCAGGCGACAGCTTTTTCAGCTCATCGACAAAGCAGTGCGTGAAGTTTTCGTGAAGAAATTTCGCAATCTTGGAACCACCAATGGACTGGGACTGGCCGTCAAACATGCCAACCAACGTGTCCATGTTATCAGAACGCAGACGAGGAACCATCATATCAATGATAGATAAATGCTCGTCTTTTCCAAGGAAATCAGCCATTCCGTATGCCAATGATCCTGCAAGCGACGCCGAAGTACGGACACGTCGATCCTCCGTTTCCTCGGGAACCGTTTTAATTGTCAAGGTCACGTCCATTAGACCCAAGATACGCAGGTGCGTCAGTGAGTTAAATCCGGTCAAATCGGTTCCATTGACAGAGTTTGACCCCAAAGAAGCAATGTTCGGTTTGATCTCTAGCCGTTTGTTCCCGGAAAAGTTGAGGTATTTGAGATTACGGTTCCAATTCCAATTCCAATCGTAAGGCCAGTTGGAGACATTATACTTGAGCAGATTGCTGCCCACGTCCAGTATAGCCAATTTGCTGACCTTACAGAGCTCCGCTGGCAAGACCTGGAACCGATTCCCATTCAAATGAATAGTCTTGAGATTGCTCGTTTCCTCCAAGTCATCAGAAGGTAATGATGCGAGTTCATTGCCAGAAAGAAAGATATCGGTCAGATTTTGCCACCTCTTGAGATAACCTTGAGGTACCTCAGTCAAAGCATTGTATGAGAGATTGAGGACACGTAATTCAGGGAGGAAGGCCAACTCTCTGAAAACATCATCTTCCAGGCGATTATCTGCTAGGTACAGATTTCGAAGGGATCCAGAGAACGTTGTGGCAAGTCTTTGTGCAAAGTTTGAATCTTTTCTAGTGGAACCAGATCCATCTGTGTACGCTCGTGATGCCGTCGAAGCTTTGCGGCTACCAGGAACATAATTCGACTGTAACGAGTTGTTGCGACCGATACTAGGCGAGCCCCCGGCAAGACTCAATAGACCCCCTGAATTCTGACTTGGACGCCGTGATTGAACTTCATCAAGAGAAGCCATATTCTCGTAGCTTGGAGAATTAGACAAGCCAGGTGTTGTCGCTTGTGAAGGCGATATATACTCCCCGGGTGGTACTGGGGGTTGGCCGGTGTGCTTTGGAAACCCATCAAGTATATTTGAAGAAACATTCAAGTGTTCGAGCTTCAAACAAAACCAGATCTCAGACGGTAGCCGTTCCAAATTACATTCTCTCAGATTCAAATGTTTGAGTTCTGACAGACAACCGATTGTCGGTGGCAATGATTTCAAAGGATTTTTGATGATGCTGAAATGCTCGAGACGGCGCAACTTGCCAATATAAGTCGAAAGTGACGAAAAGAAATTCTTGTCTAGAATCAGCTTTGTGAGGTTGGGAAGATTCTCAAAAGTCGAATCTTTCAGTTGCACTAATTTCCCTGAGGCGATATTCAAAGAAGTAAGCGTCTGTATAGGAGCATCCAACTCAAACTGCGTAATTGGACAATGGTCAAGTACCAGTGTTCGTAGTTTGGGAAAACTGCCCCTAAATCTCGTCACGGCATTGTGTCCCAGCAACAACTGCTCCAGTCGAGGCAATTGCATAATGCTGTCAACATTTTCAATGTCATTAAACCGAGCATCTATTTCTTTTATGCTTTTTAGACCTTGAAACGACTTATCAAGAGGCCCGGACAACTTGTTATTCGTCACCCATAGGCGCTCCAGCTGTGTGAGGCGGCCTATGTGTGGTAGTTCACGAATGCTGTTGAAGCTAATATCAAGATCGACCAAGTTTGGAAGATCGCAGAGAAAGTCCGGGAAAATCTTGAAGTTGTTTGAAGAGAGTGTCAGACTTCGCAATGAAGAGTAATCCCTGAAATAGTTTGGCAAAGATGACAATTTGTTATTCGCCAATTTGATACTGACAAGACCATGTAGCTCAGATAGATCGGTATGGTCCAGCGTGTCAAGCCTGTTATTAGAGGCATCGAGGTATGTAAGTCGAGTAGCCAGTCGGAAACTGGCTGGTAGGCGCCAGGCTTCATTGCTCATGAATTTGATTTCACGTAAGTTGATACAGCTCGTTATGAAGTCTGACGGCACGTCCATGTCTAGGTTGCGTGATAGGTTCAAAGAAATGATCTCAGGCGCTCTCTTGTAGAGACTTATTGGTATCGTAGCAAGACTGCGTCCTTGAAGATCAACGTGACTGAACTTCTGACTCTTGTTGAATCCAGGGTCAGCATCCAAAGTGACATAGCTGTTAAGTTTGGTGGGCAGGAATATAAATCGACATATATAACTATGATCTTCACGGCCGACATCCTCAATTCTATCCTTCGGCAGGTAGCCCACTTGTTCAAGGAGCCTCTTTTGTAGTAGAATAGGACGTTCCCCATGTTCAAGTTGCCTTGACAGATCGTTCTTGCGCATGACAATTTCATAGTTTTTCAAGTCATCCTGAAGAAAAGACTTCTTCCCAAGCAATTCCAGAATATCTGAGACTGTTGCATGCAGAGGAGCTGACAGTGTTGCAAACGTTGAGTCAATGCGAAAGACACGAATGAAATAACTAGAACTGTCATGTATGGCGGCAGCTTCGAGCTCGTCATCTATCTCGGGAAGACCACGCACAACATCGTCGCCTCGCTCTATAACTCGCCAACTATCAGGAGCATTCCAATCGCCAACCTGATTTTCTTGCGGCGGTCGGTCCTCCCCCAGAGTACCGTCGAAGATCGCTGGTTGGTTGTTAGGCGAAAGTGGTCTGGGTCCGCTGACTATGCCTTCCATATTATCAAGATTAGTGTCAAGTGGAAAATAATTCTCCTCTCGCCGTGTTGGCGACTTGTTTGCAGTGTGTTTTCGGACTTTCTTGACCCCGTGAGAACGAATGCCTAGGCCTCTCCCATCTTTCTTGCGGTCATACTCGAGGCTTTCACCATGTCTTCCCACGCCATCATCAAGGCTACCCTGGCGATGCCGATAAGGCGAGGTGTCGCGTTTGGGCCCCTTGGCAGCACTTCGTATGGCATCATGCAAGTTTTTTTCTGAACCTGGTAGGCTTTTCAAATTAGAAGACTTGCTGCCCCCAAGTATCCAATGCCTAATAAAACCACGCTTAGGACCTGGAGAGTCATGGCCCGAGCCAGTATCTCTCTGAACTATGGAGCTTTGAGCACTAGGGGTGGGACTTGTAGGACGTCCGGCCAAAGTACTCGTTGAACTCATTGCGGTAGATGCCAATAAACCCCCGGCGTCTCGAATATGGGAGCCTGCATCGGCATCTTGAGGGTTGGCAGAACCAGTCGACCGAAAGGTAGACTCGTAAGACCCAGCAGATGTGGGTTTTCCTTCCTTGCTTCGAGAATGGCGTCGTCCCGGAAAAGGAAGTTTATGTGAGGATTTGTGGTCGGAATTGATAGACGCGGCTTTGCCATTGGTAAAACGTTGACTGTCAGGGCCAGTGGGCTCCTTCCGTATGGGTGCCTCACCATAGTGGGGGATATCCTGTACGAAGTGATATTAGAGTGAATTGGGCTTGAGGAGTATTGAGGGGCAAGTACTTACGTTGTATTGTTGGAAAATCCACGGGGTGACTTCACTAGAGGGTGCTGGTGTCAGTGGTCTTGAGGGCCGTGGTGATATGGTTCGAGCTTTAGAGCTCTCCGATAAAGGTTTTGACGCCGTTGAATCATTTCGATGTCGTGACACGGGAGTCTCACGGTTTCGAGTATTAGGTTCGGAATGTTCACGCCTACTGCTCTCCGCAGAAGCATTTTCGTCTCCGGTGCCGTTCCCAAAGAACCCATGAAGCCGCTTACGGAAATGTCCGTTCTGGCTCGACTTGGAGTTACTGCTTGTTGCACTTGCAGCAGACTCTCGTCTAAATTCCTTGTAACCGAAATCGTGGACATCGGAATCTGAGGTGGCCTCACTACCGGGACGGAACGAGGGAGTAATCGGCGAGACCTCGTGCTCGGACGCATCTTGAAGGAAAGTGCCAGAGTTACGGTGGAAAGGTTCGGTTTTGTCTTGCGGTACTGGTGACGCTGGTGACGCTGGTGCCGCCCATGATGCGCGAAAAGGGTCGTGGGCTATCGGATTGAGGGTGATTTGATAAGATCCGGACGCAGGAGGAGGTGGTGGCGGTGGCGCCGAGTTTAGAGAGAAGTAATCATCAGCACCTAAGATTGCCAATGCTTTGCGATGATTTGGCACACCAGGGCCGGGCCTGCGTAGATCAGTCGGGGATATGGAGGGGGAGTGAGAAAACATCGATGTATATAGCTCGGGAGGTGTGGGTGCATCACCTTGTCGGCCAGAGGGGTACCTAGAATCAAAATATTAGAAACTATACGTTTCGCAAACGGCAAGTGAAGAATGAGCCCAAAGAGTAGTTGACCGGAGTCGAAATATCCAATGGGGACCAATCCGGTGTAAAACATATGGCATGGAGCCAACTGCTAGAATCTCAGTTCAGAGCGAGCATACCTTTTCAGACCTGACTGCGACGGTGTCTGGCGGCCATTACCATTCCCATTTCGCAACCCGTTCGCAGCAGTGTCATCTCTCACTGTTGACTGCGAACGATAGCTGCTAGTGGAGCTTTCCGAGCCATGTCGTTCGTTCAGGGACATGAGGTCCCCGTTTCGCCTGGCCATGAAGCGGGGTTGTTGACAAGTCTCTCACAATTGCAGTAGAAGGAAAGTGTAAACGCGCAACAAAAGCCTCTCTCCAACCCTAGCTCATTTGATACTGCACGGGTAGCTCGAAAAGTCACGAGTTTGATCGCCGACCATGGACCGAAGAATAGGAGCGGAATTGCGGTTGCGGTGACGTCTGCAGCTCAGCTGGAGAAGTAGCAGTGTGGAATTGAGATTGAGCAAGTCGCGTAGTAGATGCTCAATGCGGCGATATATCAAAGGGAGAGAATGCGTAGGCGATGCGACGTCAAAGATACAAGATGGATTTTGTATATTCACGATTAGCGCAACAATGCGACGGCATCGCTACATGACTCGACCGAGTTGCAGCAGGTAGAGCATGGAGAGGTAGTATATATAAAGACCCTGTTTGGTAATGCTTAAAAGTTGTCGTGAGTAATCGAAGATATATTTTAGTGATAAAACAAATGACTCAAACCACGAGTCGAGTCATGGAGAAGATGGCCGGGGTTGTAGGTTGAAGGTTGAAGGTTACAGAGAGGTAAGTTCAATCGTTTAGTTCAGTTTTGGCGGGAGCGAACGGTCAATCTGGACTGGCGGTCTTGGCACTCGAACCGGGGTCGACGAGAGCCTAAAAGGGTTAGCCCTCAACGAGCACGAATTCCGTTGTCGAGATCTTTTCACCTTCGTACACCTACGAATCTGACCTGGATGCATTGCTCGGCGGCTTATTCGTTTAAATGATGTGACTACTATACGTAGCAGACGTTGGATCTGCCCCTGGACACTCTGGTCAATGCGTCATAAAGTGCATAGAGTAAGTACATGGAGTCACTAGTAACTACTGGGAACACGACGCTGAATGTTCAGCTTCATACAAAATCATCAGAACTATGAGGCCATGAAGCAGGTCATATTTTTTTTCACACTCATCGAAGCGCTCACTCATCATAGCCTTTCATCCCGTCTTGCAGTCTGGATAATCTGCCCAGTTTTCAGGCCGCCCGCTTTGTCTCAAAGACGTGTATTAATATCTTTGTATGGCCCGACTCATACAGAAATTTGTCATAAATGCTTATGCGGTGACATCATGTATAATTGTAACGTATGAGTGTTCTCGACGTTTCTGCAGCGTGACATTAGAGACTCCTAACACTTATAGACTCAGTATATAAAGACTACTGACGGAGTACTCCGTGGAACAGAGGAAAGTCTCCCACAATCCACATATCAACCAAGTACTAATCCCACTGCGGCATGTATTTCGTTATGTCAGCTTCTCTTCATGCATCCTCCTGCTTGATTTGAGACTGGTCATGCACTCGTCGCGAATCTAGCCACTTTGAGGAAGAATGGGGGATGGTGGAATCTGAGTCTAAACGGACAAGCTGAAGATGAAACACCAAGGGTACTAAAATAGCCCTTCCTGCATGGATCGTTGCCAATCTTGAGGCTGAAATGCAGCTTGCGTCTAGGAATAATGTGATCATGCATTTTTCTACTCTTGATCGCTTTAATAAATCGTGAAGATTCCGACTCGAACACAGGAATTAATTTTGTTTGACTGAACTGAAGGTCCCGATAGGGCTTCGGACAGTATCAAGTTAACTACAGAAACATTTCTGAATGCGATCTACATAAAAGATATCTCTTTTGAGGACCAAATATGACAGTGGAAGACCCATACACAGTATCTCATGGCTATGCCCGATTTTAAGCAGAACCTCATTCCCACCATTAAATAGACACGTCAAGTAAATGAAGGTGTGAGAAACAGGGTGCTACCAAAAGTGATCAGACAAGCTCTAGATCAATTGAAGACTGATAATGCTCTATACTAGAAGCTCTGGGACCTTAGAAGCCATTTACTAATCCCTCAATCGAACTTCATATGTTACAGCTCGAACGTCAGCCTTAAACGCAACACAAATACTCCGTACCCACAATATCATTCAAACGTCTTCTTGCCCGGAAGATGCATAATAATCGCGTAGAACCTCTTTGCAGATTCTGGGTCTGACAGTAATATTGATTTCATACGGAGTCGATGTAGCATAAATCCTGAACACTCTGAACAGACTCCATACATAGTACGTACAAAAAGAGGCTGGACGGTGGGCCAACCCCACGTGGTCCAAGTGCCGCTTCCCGCCTCTTTATTTTCTGACCAATCAAATGCATCAAAAGGAGTACACAACAAAACCATCAGCAAATGATGATGTCTTGTCGATACAAGTAGAGGACCCCATAATTTGCAATTATCATTGATGTGCCATGACGGTGTACACGTCAGCGGGCTGTGGCTGTTGAACTTTTTCGAAACCTTGCAATGTCTGGAACTCGATGCTGTCAAGTTTGCTCCATATGGAACTCCGCAATATCCTCCATAGTCAGCCAGAGCCATATCTCAATGTCCCTTTATCAACACAATGCTCATTGCAATTGTCTGTAAGAAATTGTCATCGTCTACTGGATCTCATCATAACAACTGGTCAATGATCGTTGTCCAGTTGTGGTTTAGCGCCCGACATGGCTGGGCAGAGTTTTCTTTCATTGGCCAATGCACTGATTAGGCTCAGATGTCTAGAAAATCGCCCCACCGTGCCAAACAGGAAAACAGAAGAGGCTGGTAAACAGTAGAGGTATACGTTACGCTATATCAATAACAATCTCTTGAAAGCCTGAAGAGTTTTCTGCTTTCCTTCCAACTTGTGTGAAGTGACTTGTGTGATTACCCAAGCATCCTCTTTTGTTCGAGTCAGTCAGTCAGCTTCTTGTGTGATCGGTTCTTGCAGACAGACTTTCCGAATTGCTCAGGCTAGATAGCCAAAGAGCTTTTCCTTTCCTTTTATCGATCGGATTGAGTCTTTCATCGCGACAACATGAAGTTCTCCGGGTTGGCTGCAGCAACTGCTGCACTGATCCTATCAACACAAGTGTCTGCACAAACTTATACTAATTGCGACCCCCGAGAACAAAGTGGTAATCACCCCAAAATAACTCTATCAAGTTACAGTATGTCTAACTCTTTATCCAGGCTGCCCACCTGACCCAGCACTCGGCGGTTCCGCGAACTTCGATTTCACCAAAGGGGCTCAGAAAAGCTGGACGGCATCCGGCAAAGTAGAATACAGCAGCAGCACAGGCGCAGCTTTCACAGTTGCCAACTCGGGCGATTCACCCTTAATCACCTCCGACTTCTACATCATGTGGGGCCATCTCGAAGTTGTTCTTCAAGCAGCCCCCGGCACCGGCATTGTCAGCAGTATAGTGATGCAATCAGATACCCTAGACGAGATCGATTTCGAGTTTCTTGGAGGCCAAGACTCGAATGTACAAACAAACTACTTTGGTCACGGTGACACATCGCAATACAATCGTGAGCAGACGATTGCAATGTCGAACAACCAGAACAGTTTTCATACGTACACAGTCGATTGGACGGCCAATATGATTGTGTGGCAGGTTGACGGCAAGACTGTTCGCAGCATGACTCCAGCATCCGCCAACGCAGGCCAATACCCTCAGACCCCGATGATGATCAAGATTGGTATCTGGGCTGGCGGTGACCCCAGCAACCCATCAGGCACAATCAACTGGGCCGGCGGAACGACGGATTATAGCAAGGGCCCTTTTACCATGTACTGCAAATCGGTTTCGGTGATTGATTATTCGACCGGAAAGCAATATGTCTATACCAGTCAGAGTGGAACATCAGACTCCATCTCGGCTGTAGGAGGCAGTGTTGATGGTAATATGGCTGCGACCGCATCGGTGGCTACAGATGCCTCTGCGGCAACAGTCACTTCATCTGGGGGTGATGCCCCTATCCCATGGGCTGGCACTCATCGCGAAACCTCGTCTTGGACTACTCCAAACATTTGGCCCTGGGTAGCAACCGCCACTGCGTCAATTACGAATGATAATCCTTCATCTGCGCATACTACTTCCGGTAGTGACAAGTTGACTGTGTTTACAATGTTCTTTCCAGTCTATTTCATTTCAACCTCCCTTGTCTTTGGGTTCCTCTTCCCTCTGTGGCGTTAAGTGTACGACCAACAACGAACATGGTCGCACTCTACTGGCATCACATCGACACCATGAGACCCGTTAGAGCGGTCTTATGATACACTTCTCTCTTATCGACACTGATGCCGACATCTCCTTCATCATTCCCCGCCACCACTAAGATGTGGTTGAGAGTATTATCTTCATCTCAACCACTTCGACTACACATCTATCATCTCCAACTTGAGAAGCCAGCTCACCATTCTCAAAATTACGCTTCTCATCTTCACTACAGTGAAACACCCGCATCAGATAGGCTCACCTATCTTGTAAATTTCCCGCGTCATTCCTCATGGTTACATCATTAGCGGTTTATACACCTCATCAGTCATTTTTTCCGGCGTTTTCATCCTATTCACGACTGGGGTGCTCTTCATTCATGCATTATGATTCATGGCAAGTACAACATAGCTCTTGCTTTCCGCAAATAGATTACCACATACATCCACCAAGACAACGGGTGGATTCGGCGTTTTGTTTTTACGAGGATGAGGCTTTTTTCCATGGACATGCATTTTCGAAGATTCTAATGTGTATAGTAACGAGTTAACAGACAACAATATTTACCAATAGCAGTTCGAGGCCATTGATATATTCACACTTCTCCACGTTTCTCTACATAAAGATGAGATCTAAAACTTTTTAAACCCATCCATGGAGTATTCACTGGGCTTTCACCTATGTATAGAAACATATCATAAAGCCAACCCCCGAAAGCAGTACCACAGAATGGCGCAACCATGGGAACCTATCATCTCGTATCAGGATATGCTGCATCCAACACTGTCGGCGAAGGCATATAACTTACCCAAAAGTAATAATTTCCAGCGGCCCAGACATTATGACCATAACCAATCATATAACTCACAAGCCTTGGGCCAAAATCGCGCGCAAGATTAATCGCATACCCCGTCTCCCATCCAAAACAGGCACCGATCCCAAAGATGAGAAAGAATAAAACCAGCGGAGCCAGTGGGCCAGCACCGATGTTGTTATCATCATTAATTGCAAAGATGGTAAACATCAGTATTGAACTGGCAATGAACTCGGAAAAGAATTGGCCGGTTTTGGTCATGAATGGTGCAGGGTATGTACAGAATATCCCTGCTGTGGCATTCTGTGAATATCCAGGCACTGTACGAATATTGGGACCGCCTTCATAAACGTCAATTGCTGATTTGTAGTTTGCGTAGACGATGGCGGCTCCAGTCATGGCTCCCAAGATTTGAGCGAGCATGTAGATGGGGAACTTGCGCCAGGGGAATTTGCGGTATAGACAGTTTGCGAATGTTACGGCTGGGTTGATGTGGCCGCCGGATATGCCGCTGGTATATACGCCTAGCATGACAGCAATTCTAGGAATTCAAGTCAATTACTTCTCGACAGTTGCAGGTAAAAGATGGAAATTTATCATGAGGATCATCTCACCCCCAGCCCCATGATATAGACTGATAGTCACCTCTCTGATTTTTACTCAGAGTGACTTGCGCAACGACTCCATCACCAAATAAGATCAAAATCATGGTTCCGAAGAATTCTGAGAACGGTTCCCTTGAGGCTTTTCGAAGTCGAGTCCAGAGGAGCTGCTTCTGATTGTAGCCCTCCGATTCGATGACTGAGAGAGGAACAAGAGTTCCATTCCCGATAACATTTGCCCTATTAGGCCCGCTCATTGTTTCGGCCAGGCCTTCGTCAGTAACCATACTACCCTCTCTGGAACAGCTTCACATGAGAATACAGGTATACGACCAAGTGGGTGACTAAATCAGAGCTGTCCACAGTGGGCGCTCGATTATAGCGTTCTTATCTGGCTCTTCTTGAAGTCCTCCCAAAAGGACCCAACACTGTGATCATCTATCGTACGACGATAGTTCTGCCACTGAGTTACTGTGCCATGAGACAAAAGTCAAGTCCACGCATTTTGTGCTACAGCCAGCTTATTAACACCGTTACAATAAGACTTGTACTTGAAACCAATTTGCTAGAGGGTCTCACGGGTCTAAATCAGCGTCAGTTTACTGAATAACAAAAGCTAAATCACCGAAACGTCTCTAAACGAGCTGGTAGATGTCGTACAGAGACACTGATATGCACCGAGTTCCTCGTTTGAAGACCATGATTTCGATGACAGTTGCATTGTTGTACGCCCCCGGATGATTAAGACATGGCGACGGCTTATCGAGGTGGAACACATCATGTAGTATTGGCTGGACAAGTATCGCCAAATCGAGACAAATCTTGCATTCCGCTCGGTTTTCACCAGTATCATCCTTGTACTAAGCGCAGTGCAACACTCGTTTATCAGGTGCGAGAAAATTTGACAGAATTTGTTTATCATGTTCAGAAAGATTCCAACTTCACGTTGTCATCGAGTATGGTATAATTGTCGCCGGATTATGTACCCCGGATTATCCATTATCGTTGTTGGGATCGTCCTTCCCCGGACCCGGTTTTTCTCATCTGTCGCATGGGAATGCCATAGCGATGGGGTCTAGAATCCGTCTTGCATTCCAGAGAACTAAGAATGGAGAGGGAATCCACTCTCGCACATGAGTTGGTACATGTCCTTATGCTGATCGTATCAAATACTCCTAACCCCGCATTTTCATGATGGCGCAGCAATGTAGCATCCTTTCATAATCCCGACGGTTTCATCAATGTTCAGGCTTTGTATAGAAAGATAAGTATTGTCACAGTGGCTGCGCCGTTAGGTAGGTCATCCTCGCACAGGGGGCGAGTTTCCTGAACGTGGTTGCACTAATGACTCGGTGTGTGATGATGATGATGATGGAACGAGCGTCTTCTGGCACGTTGGACAATGTGTAGGGATTTGTCTGATGCTGTGCGACAAAGGTATCACTGAAGCACAACCGAAGGAGTGCAGAACCAGTTAAATACGCCCCACGGAGACCCCAGACTCGTATTCATCTTAGTGCAGATTCTGGAGAAGCGCGGGTTGCTTATCAATCCCCGGCCTCGTCCGATTCATCCAACATTCGAAATACAGCCCGGTAGTTCTCAATTTAGAGCGCACAGACAACGATTCGTCCGATCCAACAAAGCCGGCAGCCTCGGTGCCTCAAACTTTCTGACAGGATTGGCACTAACGAAGACACAACAGCCGGCGAAAGATCCGGGATTCTATTTCTCCCCCAGTCACATGGAGCTATTCGGGTGGGGGCAAGCAATCAAGATGCCCCCAATCCGATTATTTGCTGTTCAGATGAAATATATTGGCGCCGTCCCCAAACAGAATGGTTGAACACTCAATGCACTCTTGCTTGGCTACCGGTTGCTGTTGACTGCTATCGCCTTTTTACCTTCCATCAACGACAACCCCTGTGAGGTTGTCATAATGCCGGGTTTAACTGAGTCTTTCGTTGGCTCAATAGATCAGGGAACAACAAGCACCCGGTTTCTGATCTTCAACAGAGACGGTGAGCCTGTTGCATCACATCAAGTGGAATTTGAACAAATATACCCAAACCCAGGGTATATTCAACTCATGAGCCTTGCTTTGTCAGTCCTATATGCTAAGTATTTGTAGATGGCACGAACACGATCCCCTCGAGCTCGTTTCGTCAGTCGAGACATGCATTGAAGAAGCAGTTAAAAAATTCGAAGAGATCGGGCACACTCGAGAGTCCATAAAGGCAATCGGAATAACCAACCAGAGGGAAACAACGGTGCTATGGGACTCCGAGACTGGAGAGCCTCTGCACAATGCAATTGTGTGGACAGACACTCGGTCACAAACTATTGTGAGGGAGCTAAGATCCAGGAAGGGTGCCGAAGATTTGCAACAAATCTGTGGTTTACCTCTCTCGACATATCCATCTTCGACGAAACTGCTATGGATGGTCAAGAATGTACCGAAGGTCAAAGAGGCATATGATAAGGGGCGGCTTGCGTTCGGTACTGTCGACTCATGGCTGGTATATAAGTTGAATGGCGGACCAGCAGCTAATGTATTTGTTTCCGATCCAACGAACGCATCGAGAACGATGTTTATGAATTTAGCAACTCTCGAATACGATGATCGCCTTCTAGACTTCTTTGGGGTCAAAGGAAAGATACATCTACCTCGAATCGTGCCTTCGTCAGACAGAAAATCGTACGGAAATATTTCTTCCGGTATCCTTGAAGGAGTCCCAATCATGGGATGCCTAGGAGATCAATCTTCCGCCTTGGTAGGTCAAAAGGGGTTTTATCCCGGTTTGGCAAAGAACACATATGGAACAGGCTGCTTTCTCCTATACAACGTCGGGGAGAAGCCCGTGATATCAAAGCACGGCTTGCTGGCAACCGTCGCATTCCAGTTCGACGGCAAACCTGTCTATGCTCTGGAAGGTAGCATTGCCGTAGGGGGTTCAGGGGTCAGATTCCTGCAGAATAACCTCAGCCTGTTCAAAGAATCCAAGGATATCAATGAATTGGCAGCAACTGTGGAAGACAACGGTGGCTGCATCTTTGTGACGGCTTTTAGTGGTCTGTTCGCTCCATACTGGATAGACGACGCTAAGGGGACGATCTGTAAGCACTCATATATCCAGAGGCGTCGAGATTTGACTGATGAAATATTAGTTGGCATCACACAATACACACAAAAAGGCCACATTGCTAGAGCGACGTTGGAAGCAACTTGCTACCAAACTAAAGCAATATTAGATGCTATGGAGAAAGATAGTGGACATGCGCTTTCAGAGCTTGCTGTTGACGGAGGCATGAGTAACTCAGATCTCGCGATGCAGGTACGCATTTGAAGTACTGACCCTGATTGACGTCTTGATTAATTGTCCTGGCCTAGATTCAAGCAGATCTAGTATCAATCCCAGTATACCGTCCCAAAATGCGGGAAACCACTGCTCTTGGAGCCGCTATTGCCGCTGGCTTAGCCCTAGGCCTTTGGCGCAACTTCACCGAGTTGAGAGACATTAATCGCGCTGGTGGTGCAGTCTTTGAACCTAGTGTACCTCCTGAGAAAAGCGCCGAGATGTTTGCTCTCTGGGAAAAGGCAGTTCAAATGTCGAAAGGATGGGTGAAAAAGGATAATGAAAACATAAATGGAGTACACCAAATTCGCAGACCGTCAGTCATTGCTAATGGCAAGCCTAATGAACCAGTATTCATCACACAATCCGTCTATGATGACTTGGATGGAGCAGATGAAGAAGATCTGCTACTGGAACTACGCAAGATTGAGATTCAACAGCGTTTGAAGCGTTTGAGAAAAGAATCGAAGTCATAACTACCTAGTAGTATGATATTGGTTGGTCTCATTTGGAGGCTGCAAAGAGTGAACGTTCAACTGATAATGAAAATGAATGAATGATCGCTAGAGAGTCTAAGCAATGTTTTTGTAGGTCATGGTACATAGGAATGGTCAGGTGATCTACCTGGGTGCTGTTTCAAATAAGGAAAGGATGGCGCAGGCCGACATCTCACATACACCATCATGAGCATAATCGTTATTTCATGTCATAATAACACATCTTGGAAGTCGTCTCATGTCGAAAATGAATCATGGGCCTCATGGCTTCTGGCCGTAAACGGTGTAACTGTGAGGTTGTTAGATCGGGAGGCGTTGATTGATAGGTATCTCGCTGGGGGTACTTACAGGTCTATCGAGATAGGTGAGGCATGTGCATCATCATTCATTAGGGTGTCACTGCAGGTGTACATTTGCTGCTTTCGTGAGTTAAGTATTTGCGCCTCCATTAGGCCTCGACGAAATCTTACCAGCTTCGAACTCACAGCACTCGACATCATGGGTTGATTTTTTTTGACAACGTGCACATTTATGAACCCAGCTTCGTGCATCCATTGCGCGAGAAATGGTCCTGGATAGATAACCTGTCCTTGGAAGGCCGCAGATTGATGTATATGCTCATGACGGTGACTGTACAATGGATCTATATCCTGAAATTCTACCCATCCACCAGAATTGCAATTTCTAATATCCAGTTAGACCGGAATTTATGATGGGGACCAACAAACCTTACTCAAAACATCGTCGCATCAGCCGATGCCAGTCGAGGATTCTGCCAGCCAGGAGGCGAGCATGAATAAGATCAAATGAGCGGGAATACGTCCACTCTTGCTCAAACCCATCAATCTCAAACGACAAATTTGGAGGTACAAGGATCGGTTGAGAAGGACTGAGCTCGACTCCAATGACCTCGGCGCTTTGATATGAATCTGCCATTTCAATGCACCATGTCCCCGTTCCACAGCCGATATCTAATATGCGTTGCGGATATGGGTTGATAGGGGCAAGATGCAGATACCCATCCGAAGTTGTCGTGAAAATAAGATGCATTAGTTCCAATCGTTCCACTTCCTCCTCATCGTACGGGGAAGAGATGCTGTCGAGGTCTACTGAAGAGTCACACCATCCATCATCTGACCAACCATAAGCTAAGACACCGAGTCAGCTCTGCCGTGTTGTGAAAAAACAGATTGAGGTAAGTTACCATCATCTTTCTGGACATACAATTGTCCATCTTGAAAGGAATAGTCTACAGAATCCAGGTCCAACGACATTGTGGACTCGTTGTCTCTATCAAAGGTATCAGTTATCAGGCAACGTAGGCGGAGAAGTAGATAGGAACAGGAAAGGTTCACTGACATTTCCGAATACCCCTCATCTATGAAATGTGTAGGTCTGACAGAAAAGACATCTCTCATGTTGAGGGTTCTTCAGGTTGAAAGACTCGCCAGGGTAGAATCAACACGAACACCTAAAGGTGAGAAAGTGTGAGATAGGTAACTTCCAATCCTAAAATTTATTATCGCCAGCTTATCATATATACAGTCTCCAATAATCTGATAGCTACATGTCGCCTACATTGTTTGACTGTCTTTGAATCAGGCCCTCGAAGGCAGTTCGGACCTCACACGTCTATTAATCAATAGAAAGAAAGCTTCATCACTTAACAAGTTAACATTGAGGTAATATCAACATTGAGGGCACACATACAACATTAGAGTTTTTTTTTCGGAGAGAAATTCCCTTTGACCTTTCCATATTTCTTTTGTTCGGCTTTTTGTTCTGGCTACCTGGTTCATCTTTGTTGTAGCCATCCATCGCTCGCTTAAAACATCAATAACCCATGGATCTAAGCCAGGAATATGGAGTATGGGTTGAGAAAAAACAACACAAAAGAAAATTCCCAAATAGTAAGTACCTTTAATATCGCTCACGACTATGATTAGCCATTTGATATTGCATATTATCCATGGATACTTGCCTGTGGAACGAATGTGTTACTTTGTGACTTGTAAGCGCCCATTTTCGCTTTGTTAGATTCCTGGATGTCAGGGTACGCATATTGGATGGGCCCCCCTATGGAAATAACCCGACAACACAAAGAGAAAGAAGAGATATACTGTCCTGTTTATGTCTATATTCTGGGTTGTTGAGTATGTCCATTTGTCATCTCATATGTGGGAGTCAAACAATAAACAACAAATGACCGAAGATGTCCGTCTGTACTGGAAGAGCAAAGAAAATGTCATGTTCTTACCTAACTAAACTCTCAATTATGTGTTTATCTCGGATTTTTCGGTATAAGCCTAAAAGACCGATTCACCTTTGGGGACATATCGACTATTTAGGTAGGTATTCTTTATCCTCTCTGGAAGCAGACATCCTTCCTTGCCCTACATACGATAGAAGGGTCGACTGAACTCTGTATGGTGATTCGTGACTCTGGGATTCCTTTTGTTTGAGTCTTGTGCAATGTGAGAGAGGAGATAAGTGGTAGAGAGGATCTCATGACAAGAAAGACACACGGTGTCTGCTCAACCCCGGGCCTGCAATGAGTTCGAGGTAGATGTTGCTCAATTGCCTAGGTAGGCAAAAAATGCGAGCAGTTCATGCGATCTCCAAAAAAGGAGAGGAAACGAAACATCCACATAACCAACTCATCTCGCCGATATTGAGGACAAGGCACGGCCATGTGCTGTCATGGTCACCGCAGCAGATATACACTCTTTCATCGAATAGGCTTGCTACGTCTGTACATATCTTTCTTTTTGTTTGATTCCAACCTGTCAAAGAGGTTCGGACCGAGGAATCGCCAATTCAAATCGTATCTTCATTCATAGAGGCCGGATGCATACTTCTCGGTAGCTCCGGTGGCCAAATTGATGCTTTTAGAAGTACTGGATGATGCGACGTAGACAGTATGTCAAGAGATACCAGAAGTTTGAGGTGATTCGGAGGAAGAAACTGACATCACCGATATGGATGACTAATATGGACCATGGTCACGTGACTGCGTATTGTATTTGTTTTTTCGACTGTAACTAGCTCTACCTGTAGCTTACGAGAGACTTCACTAATTATTGGAGTGATTCTTTGGAGATCCCTTGGAATATTAGGACTCGCGCAGAATTTACTCAAGGCGAGCATCTTATAAAGTAGGTGTGAAAAGGCTTCGAATCACCAAAGAAGAAAGGAGAAAGGCGAAAGACTCCATGACAAAATAGCCACCCTGTCTCCAAAGCCTTCACCAGCACCAGGAGCCACAACATGGCGCCAACAGACGACCTCAAAGCCCATGCGGCATCATCACAAGACTTTTACGCACTGCTAGAAATATCCCCCGCTGCAGCAGATAACGAGATTCGACGCGCATATCGACGAGCAGCCTTAAAATACCATCCCGATAAAGTCGCAAACCCAACACAAGCAGATATCGACAAGTTCCATTTACTCCAAATCGCATACGATGTACTCTCCGACGAGGCTGTGCGGCAGCTCTACGACAATGCGCGTGAGGCAAGGGAGCGGAAAAGGAGGGAGGTGGAGATGATGGATGCGGCGAAGAGGAAGATGAAAGAAGATTTGGAGGCTAGGGAACGGGCAGGTGATGCGGGGGCTGCAGCGGCGCAGCGAGGGTTGAAGAGGACGTGGATGATGTCTTCTGCAGCGGATAACGAGGCGGAAGAGAGGCTGGAGAGGGAGATTCAACGGATTGCGGAAAATTCGCAGCGCAGACGGCGAGAGGCTGAGGAGAAGTTGATGAGGGAGACGGAAGAGGAAGAGAGGCAGGAGAGGCAGGAGCGTTTGGCAGCAGAACAAGAACGTGAAGAACGGGATCGAAGCAGTGCGCGAGTAGATAGATCTAAAGAAGGTGGTACGAATGTCCCGGAACTCGAGAGGGCTGTGAAAGTGCACTGGATTCGAGAAGGGCCGGGTGAAGCGTTTGATAAGGACAGGTTAAAAGAGCTCTTTGCGACGTTTGGGAAGGTGGAGAATACATTTCTACTCAAGGACAAACGACAACGAGTAGGCGAGAAGAAGGAAAAGAAAACTGTGGCGACTGGGGTGGTGGTTTTCACATCGATAGTCAGTGCTCACTCGGCTATTCTCGATAGCGCAAAAAAGATAAAGTCTGGAGCTGAAGGCGACTGGGCCATTCTTGACTCTGTAGTATGGGCTTCAGGTACTGGACCTGATCTTAAGTCGAGACCGGATAGCCGCTCACCAGCGACCACGCCAATAGCGTCGCCGAGATCTACATCGTCCTCTACATCAACGCCATCGATTCCTGCTTCTGCTGGTGGCAGCACCAAGAACAAGCCAGCACTTGACTTTGCCAGTCTAAAGAACGGCCCAGCTACACCGTCAATGAAGACAGGCGGGAAACCGTCATTTGCTTCTTTCTCAGCGCGCCCTACCCACACAACACCGTCTGACAGCTCGACCACCAAGAATCCGACATTGACTACACCGAGTTTGGAGGAGGTTACACTAATGAGACTGAAAACGGCCCAGAGAGAGAAAGAACGCAAGGCTTTAGAAGAGCAGTTGCGAAGGGAAGATGAAGCCGCTGATGCGGCTGGTTTAGATGTCTAGGAGTTTGCGATACTATCGTTCCCAAGACAAAGCACCGTGTATATAGAATACTGCTAATGGTCATAGTATGAATGTTAGGATACCCAATGATAATCGTCCATCCACCGACTCCTGGGTTGCTCGACCATCAGGCCACAGAGGTTCAATCCATACAAGATACGTAAGTCAAATCCCCCGGGGCCGCCCTTTCGCAGTAGAGATATTAGGAAGTCGGCACTTGAATGAGGACTCGGCTCCCTATTCTGCGACATTGAACAGCCTGTGCACCAGTAGTATTAGGCAAGACAGGACTGAACTTATGATAGACAGCCCTATCGCAAGCACTTGCCAAAGTCGGGTTGGTGCCGCCCCGCTTCCCCACATATATCGCATTTCTTCATGCTTCGAGCCTACTAAGTGGCTTAACTATTTACTTGCAACACTTCCATGAGCTGAGGTGTTCTGTCAGCAAACTTTGAGTAACCCTCTCTCAGTGTGTACTGTCGTGGTACGTACAGTACTGCGAATACAAGTCGGATTCAGGAGTGTTCTAGATGGGGGGTCGGTGGATTTCGAAGAAATTCTCCGCCAGGAAACCCACCCATTTATTGCTATGGGGCGGTATCGGAAGTCGCCGAGTACCTACAGTATCGTATGATCGGAGGTAAACATGTATTGATAGATCAATTGGAGACATCTAGATCAAGAAAGTACTATAGTAAGATAGCTTGTTAGGGTAAGAGATACTTAAGAAAATCCTCTTCAACCGTCTGCTCTGCCAGAGCTTCATCTTTCCACTGCATCACAAAGCCGTGATTATCTGCTACATGTCCATATGATTCTGACCAGTGGATCATCATTAACGTCTCCCTGAATGTCTTTAGCCATACAAGTAGCCATACAAGGGCCTACAGTCACACCGGCCGGTATGAAAGTCCTACCGGCGCGGGTCTTTGAAGAGCCAGGGAGGTAACTATCTATTGAGATGTGAATCCAAGTGGTTTTCTTTCCACAGACCTGGATTGTATCGGATCTAGCAATAGGGCTTTCACCAATGCAGTCGATTCTATCGCCGGTTTTAATGGAGAGACCCGACCTGCAAATCACAAACGAGCACGAAACACCTCAAGTCCACCACGATGAAAGTCAACTCGGAAGATCCTTCGCAAGTGAATGAGGAAAGAAGAAGATGGATGGTATATCCAAATACTCCATTTAGGGTCTCGATTGAATTGATTGAAAGAGTCTTCTGGTTTTCAGAGTGGCTTGGAATGGTACGAACCATGCACGCGACCTACGTGTTTGAAGACAAATTGACCGCACAAGGATGGAAGCCATTCAAGAACGCGTATGTGGACAACGAGGCCGGCAAAGAGCAGAAAATGACTACGTCCACGAGAGGCTCTTCTCTTGACGAGCAACTCCAGGGATGACAAGGACGATGCTTCCAGCATATCCATAAACACCAAAAGAGTTTCAGCAAACTCTCATACAGGCTTACTACCGCATCGAAATTGATCTCGCCAAAGTTATACGGGACACGACACACCTCATTTGGGGGAGGGGGGGCAGTGATGCAGAACACGATTCCAAGAGGACTATGAGATGGGAACAGATTGATCAACGTCTGCAGGAGATACGAGATAGTGTTCTTCACAGATTTAACTTTTATACGAGATCTAAGCTTAGTTCGTCGGTGAATAAACACGAGTTGGGCCCCTGCCAAGAAGAAGTAGAACTGCTCTAGAAAAGGCGGACACGGTCAGACGAAGAAGAAGAATAATTATAATACGTACCTCACCAGAAAGCCAGTCATTCTGAGACTGTAGAGCACATCGCAAGCAGTTGCTTCTTGTGGTCGCCCCTTTACCCCCTGACATTGACAATGAAAGGAGTCAACTCGACGGAGCGTTACTCCTTCTTGAATAGTAAGGTCCAGCCCGAGTGGCACTCTCCCCCTTCTTACGTACTGCAACTACTCCACCACAAGTAGCTGTCAATATAATACATGTAAACAATTTTGTAAGGTTACTTACTGACTGATCTTAGTGGAATGCGAAGTATTTCCGAGGAAAACTAATCATCCATCACATGTACTTGACTTAGCATTGCCATTTGCCATTCGGTCCCCCGAGTCTCTTACATAGTACAGAGGCTTAGGGCTAAGCCGCCGACAAAGTTTTGGGTGCCGATACCCGCGTGATTGAGTGGCTGCCGCATCGCCCTGCCTTTTGCAGGTAGTCTGTGCTTTATTTTGACATCTGGACTTAGCTTCGTCTCGAACTTGCATACTGTTATGTAATAGCGAGTCCCTATTGTCCAATGTCTGCAGCACGCTGTTCGACTGAGCGGATTCTAGACCGTTTGGGATATTTGTTTACTATTTTAGTATATAAAAGTTGAGATCTTATTTTTTTTTTTTTTTTTTTTTTTTTCGGTCTGTCATCAAATCTCACAATGCTCGATTCTGCCAATCTAGCAACGTGATAGAAGAGAGAGTCGAGAAGTATGACAAGGAGGCTTGCAGTTCACCGCTTAGCTCGAGGCACATGATGCGGGGTACAGCAGAAAAGAAGGAAAAGAAGGAAAAGAAACGAAAAAGCATACAGGGTCATTACACTCAAACAGGCAGAATGATGTGCGGGCTAGCCGTATCAGGAAGCAGGGACGAGAAAAATTACGGCTAGTACGAGTATCCGGTACTAGGATCGACGATGGATCGAAATCACGTCACCTGCTGGGAAAATTTTTCGTTTGGCGTCATCCTTAGTCAGTCATCTAGCCAGAATTTAGCAAAATTACCATAGATTATTACATAGTACATAGTACATAGTACATATTACTGTCAATAATGGTACCATCGTACGATGAATTGACGACGACAAGGTCCTCACTCCGTACGGAGTAGATGATCCATCGACCTTATTCCGACTCCGTGCTACTAGTACTAGTATTACTAGTACTACTACTCCGTAGTAGATGAGCACTTCATTATGAATCAGACGCTTCATCAGCTCCTAACTGCGTGCTCTCGCGTCTTATGGTCAATTCCTTGTTCGTATTTGTCCACTGTCTCGATTCACCACCATCACCATCGCCATCAATAATCAAGATTATCAATCGATGTTGATGTGACTCACCTGTTCTCAAAGGGCGCTTAATTAATAAGCTCTCCAGTCTGTTGTCTGATTGGCTATATAATTAGCTCGTATTGTAATTACCCGTAAGTTTACTAAGTTCGGCCCACTCAGTCTTTTTTTCTCTTTGCTTCCCCACCGGCGAGACTCGTCTTGTATACAAAAATTTGAGAAGGTACTGGAACCAAGGTACTCTTTTCCACGGGCCGAGTCAAGGTCTGAAAGTAAGAGAGGGGGGAACCAAAGAAAATTTTCAAAACATTGAATTGAAACACGTATTGCCTTTTTTTTTTGCGTTAGATGGATCATGTGGATCGGGAGTGGTTGTCAAGGTTTTTTCTCTCTGTTGGACGACTACAAAGGGCTGCCTCCTTCCTGTTTTCCCTCTACTTTACCTTTGTAACTTTTCTCTCTCCTCTCAGTCAGACTCTCCTCTGAACTACCTCAATACATCACCCAGCATCCGAGGGACTGCTGCAATCAATCACTTCTAGACTAGCTGCAATTCAACCATCCAAGATTTATCACTACATCATCGTCATATAGAAAGAAGGAAGAAGAGTCGCAGACATGCCCGGCCGTCTACTGTCGAGCCTGGTCCGCTCGTCCTCACCACATGCCATCACTTCAGCCTCGCGCTCTTCATCGACTACGTCCGTGAATGACGAACAATCCTCTTCCAACACGTCCTCAAAGAGAAATTCCTGGACTTTCCCCGAAGGTCATGACATCAACACCATCGAGAACCGCATTTCAGCCGCCATGGAACACATTATTCATCCTCACAAAGAAAAGCGCATAAGCCTGGGAAGATCATCGCGTTCAAAGGAGCGCGGCAAGGGTACCAAGGAACTTCCACGTGCTGCTGCCGGCCCAAAACTCGACGTGGTGATCGAATCTCCGCCACTTGTCTTCTACGGCACCCCGGCCAACTCGACTGGGGCTTTATTTTCCGGACGTATGCGTGTCACGGTCTCTGAGCAAATGGGGTCTGCAACATTGAAAGCGTTCAAAGTCGATCTTACAAAGACCTTCACAACCAAGAAACCCATCTCCAGGGATTGCCCCGGCTGCGCTTCTCGTACAGAAATACTGAAGAAGTGGGACTTTTTGACGGAACCCGTGACGTTGAAAAAGGGAGACCATGACTTCCCCTTCAGCTACTTGTTCCCAGGCGACCTACCTGCCAGCGCTCAAGGAAACCTCGGCGTCATCGAATACTGGATCACTGCTCGTGCCGTTACCACCACCGGAGCCGAGATTGTCAAGAAGGTTCCCCTCACCGTTCACCGTGCCATTTTACCCGGAAACGACCGCGCCTCTGTTCGTATCTTTCCTCCCACCAATCTGACCGGTCGAGTTATCTTGCCTTCTGTCGTGCACCCAATCGGTGCATTCCCCGTCCAGATGAGCCTCAGCGGTGTCGTGGAGAAAGGAGAAGAAACTCAGACCCGGTGGAGACTCCGAAAGATGATGTGGCGTATTGAAGAACATCAGAAGGTGGTTTCCAGTTCTTGCGCAAAACATGCTCATAAGATTGGCGGTGAAGGAAAAGGCGTTCTGCATCAGGAGACTCGGATCATCGGTCACAACGAGGAAAAGACTGGCTGGAAGACAGATTTCGACACTGCCGGTGGTGAGATCAACATGGAATTCTTGGCCAACATCAAGCCCGGAAGCAAGCCCGTCTGCGATCTCGACGTCAAGGGCCACATGGAAGTCAAGCACAACCTCGTCATTGAACTCATTGTCGCCGAAGAGTTTTGCCCGAACAGAAACCCCAAGCTTATTACTCCTACCGGCGCTGCTCGCGTCCTACGCATGCAATTCAATTTGCTGGTTACTGACCGCAGCGGTCTGGGAATCAGCTGGGACGAGGAAATGCCTCCCGTCTACAACGACGTTCCTGCCAGTCCTCCCGGATACTCTACCGTTAACGGCAGCTGTGAAATGGAAGACTATATCGGCTCCCCACTACCCGAACTACCTGATTATGAAGATCTTGAACGACTAGATCGGTCTGACCGTTCGTCTGTCTCTGGACTATCGCGTGAGATGTCTCGATTGACCGCAGACGATTTAATTGCCGAGCCTGAAGTAGCAGCACCTCGCAGCCACGCCGAGGCAGAGACGCCAGACGCCGTCGAAGCGGGAAACATCGAAGCAAGCCAAACTGCTTGAGTTTGATGATATTTCCCTCGACCTTAATGACTTTTATGACTTGAATTCAGAAACAAAAGATTAGGGAAACACGGTACCAAGATACCCCGGGTTTTGTTATTACATTCATCATTCATCCATTTTTTTTAACTTCTCCATTGTCGTTATCTGCGAGAAGTCTTTTAAGGCGATATGATTTACGGGTGGTATGGGAGGCTGTTTGGTGTCGATTCCGTTTTGTTCTTTTTGTTTTTTTCTTTTTTTAAATCCTACAAACGGCCCTACAATTCGGCCATGAGTACGCGAACAGATACCCCTATTATCGCGATATCAATAATACCTTTTTTTTTACTCCTCGGAAGAAGAGAAACTTTCTAAATTCAATAAATATTATACCCCATAACACCCGTCCCCCATGCCAAAGGAACCAATAAAGCCACCAACGCCGCCAAAGGCGACGATATCTCCAACACACACCAAACCCACATTGTACCTATACTCGGCGCCCGTTTCATAACAGCATAGTATCCCGACTGATTCGTGGTATGGATTAGGTATCCACCCAGCACGACGGCGAGGGGGAGAAAGAAGAATAGCGTTCTGGGAGTGAAGAAGTCGCCAATCAGCGCATCTGATGGCGATGGAATTTTCGGCTTTTTCGGTTTCGGTTTTCGTTTTGGCGACGAGAAGGAGATTATATGTCCGTGCGCGAGATGAATGCAGAACGTCAAGACGGGAAAAGCAATGAAGATGGATTCTTGGATTATGTCTTTCCATATTATTTCTTGGATGTATTGGTGCGCTGCGAGGAAGGCGAGTGTGAAGTGTACGGCTGTTAGTGGGATGGAGGTGAGTAGTGTGTTCATTAAAGGCGGTATTCCCTCCTCCTCCTCCTCTTCCTCTTCTTCTCTGATCTGCTTGTTCAATTGGGATGGTTTTGTTTGCAGCTCGTCTGGATTGAGGTTTGAGATTTGGCCGGAGGAGGAGATTTCGAGAAATTGTGTCTCTGTTGCGTCGAGGTCGATGAATTGCCCGTTTATCTTTGCGGTGTTTCTGCTATTCTTTCCTTTATTGTTATTGCCGAGACGTTGCTTTAGTTCTTGTTGTCGTTCGGCCGCTATTTCGAGGAGAGTTTTTGCTTGTCGTGTGCTCTTGGTGTTGCTGTCGGAAAATTCGGGTGGACGTGAAAGAGGAATTGAGGATGAATCGAAGTTGTTGTCGTCTGCCGCTGCCGCGGCGGCGGCGGCGGCAGCTCGACGCTGTTTGCGATTTTGAGGCATTCTCCTTGTGCTTGGATGTCTACTCTGTATACGTAGTTGTTATGTAGGTGTCATGGAAATAAAGTATTTATTGTCTGTCTTACCTCCGCGGTGGATCGAGGCGATCGCTCGATATGGATTAGTCAGGATGTCTCTACATTGTCCAATCACGCAACGCATATGGAGGGCATATCATGAGATCCGGATATTGTCTCCTATAAACACCTGGCCATATTAATTGGCTATAGAGGAAGTATTTAGCTATTCAGATATTGCACTTGAACTTGTTTCATTCGTTCCATATGATCTTGCGGCTCCTAATGAAAAAGTACTATCAACTCCGGTTCGTAGCGTGTTACCAAATCAGGCTGACCTGTCTAGGAATGTCTACCATGTATCAATTCGATGGTGAAGTTCCATCGCGGCTTCAATAGCCATAGCGTACGGTTTGTTTAGCATAAAAGGTACAGTAGAATAAACACATAAGTCACATTATCCGCTCATTGATACTGTTTGTAGCGAGGATGATCGAGAGGATACCTTCACCATCGCGGGGCTCCTGATTACTGACCACTCCTAGGATTAGTAACACAGCACACTCTTGGGCAAAGCTTGTTTATCATGTTTCGATGCTCTTAATAGGTCAGTGACCGACTCGAATGTGCCCACCAGCCCTTGGCCCTTATCTATGCAGAACATATTGCGAGGTACTGAGTGCAGGCCTGCGAGGAATTTCGACAGTTCTTATGGCTCGTTCAGGCGTCCAGTGTAGCGCCTGCAGACTGCTTGGAATCTTAGTAGTACACAGTAGTACTCGAAGAAAGACAAACTGTAAATCAAGTTTGATAGCTCGCTAATGTACACGCTTTTAAGAAATTATTAAGGAGTAGACGGATATAACGGACTAAGTAAGCTAGATCCAGGCTGGCCGTTGATGTCACTTTCCTTTCATACAACCGTATCTTCCTTTTTTGCCCGCTCAGTCCTGTGACAGACTCTTTTTCCCTCTCCTTTTTCTTCTTCTCGTCCCTCCTTTTTTTCTTCTTGTATCTGCTTAAATCATCTTATGTATTTTTATTGTACTTATTTCATCATTAATCACCCGTCAATTGCTATGTACACCGGCCGTCACCATTTCCGAGTCGCTCATCATGACCGCGGCTTCGACCAGCACCAACGAAATTGATCCTAGGAGGAAGGCTGTTCGAAACAACAGCAGCAACAGTCAAATATCATCACCGAGATTATCGGAAAGAGCATTTGGAGGAGGACGGCGAAGTGCGCGTAACGGTATGTCGTCGCTGTCGAAATCGTCGCGCGGCCGGATGACCCGGCTGGCTTATCTTTGTCATAACCGCATGCATGCGCATACTTGGATTCTTGTTATCTTGGGCTATTACTGACTGTTGCGACTCGATTCTAGGGACTGAAAACTCAGGAAGCGCCGATAGGCTGCATGACAATGATCAGGGTAGCAAAAACACAGAAAACCGCGCTGACAACGCGCCGTCGAATGCGCCATCATTACAAACCAGATCTCGGACAGTGGCCGGAGAACTTCTCGATTCTTCGGAAAATGCCGCAATTGATCCCCTCTCGCAGGTACGCAACATTCCCGAACGAAAGGATTTGACAATACAAAGTTCACGCACAGTCTTGTACTTACACTATCCCCAGCATATCCTAAAACGGACGCAGACGGAGAAATCCATTCCTTACAAACTGAAATCGCAGACACCATACGGTCAGGAATCGGGCGGAGACGGAAACAAGCCTAGCCCAACGGATCAAGTTGGTCACCGCAGCGAAACATTTCCACTAGGTCCTAGAAAGGAGAAAAAGTGAGATAGGATTATTTGGTCTCTGGAAGGCGATAACTAATGGTGTTTTGTGCGATGCAGAAAAGGGGTATCTTTCCTCAGTCGCATTATAGGCACAAAGAAAAATCAAATCCCCGCAGAAACGAACGATTCCAATGCCTCGGTTTCCCAGGCAGACGATGTTAACGGCAGGAATGATATATTTGCGCACCCAGTGGGCTTTATCCCACGATTTCCACCTCCTCCGAAGTACATCAAAGTAAGGCACTACAAAAGACAGAAATCATTCGATCGCGTATTCCTAGCCCAAGAGCTCGATGGCGAGCCCGACGAGTCGACTCAGGATGAGAAAAAGACGGGAAATCCAAAGAACAAGGCTATATGGGCCATGGTATTTTCCAAGGACGGCAGGTACCTGGCCGCAGCCGGTCAAGACAAGGTTGTTCGTGTATGGGCTGTCATCACCAACGTGGAGGACCGCGAGGCTCATGAACAGGAAGAAGATGAAATCAAAGGCAACGATGGTATGCGCTTAACTGCGCCGGTTTTCAAAACCAAACCAATCCGTGAGTACACTGGGCATACGGGCAGTGTATTGGATCTTAGCTGGAGCAAGGTAGGGCGGTTTTAAAAAAAAAGAAAGATCTTGTTGATGTGAGCGAGCTTAACAAGTAAACTAGAACAATTTCCTCCTTTCGTCATCCATGGATCGCACTGTTCGGCTGTGGCATGTGAGCCGAGCGGAATGTCTATGTTGTTTTAAGCACAGTGACTTTGTCACTTCGATTCAGTTTCACCCGCGCGATGACCGTTTCTTCCTTGCTGGCTCACTGGATTCGAAGCTGCGACTTTGGAGTATTCCAGATAAGAGCGTAGCATTCTGGGCGACGGTCCGGGATATGATCACGTCGGTTGCATTCACACCAGACGGGAAGTACTCGATTGCGGGCTGTCTTAATGGGTTATGCATTGTCTATGAGACAGATGGACTAAAACCTAATGCGCAAGTGCATGTGCGCTCGGCTCGAGGGCGGAATGCGAAGGGCAGTAAAATAACTGGCATCGATACGATTGTGTACCCTCCCAACGATCCAAATGGAGATATCAAGTTGCTCGTCACTAGCAACGATTCCCGAATACGACTGTACAATTTCAAGGACCGTAGTCTAGAAGCAAAATATCGGGGAAACGAGAATTCCACGAGTCAGATTCGAGCATCATTCAGTGAGGATGGCAAGTACATCATATGCGGCAGCGAAGACGGACATACTTATATCTGGCCAACGACATCTACCGAAAAGGACTCGGAAAAGCGTGCACTCGAGGAATTGGATATGCGAACTGATATTGTTACATGTGCAATCATGGCGCCAATTGCTACGAAACAGTTATTGGGGTTTTCAGGCGATCCCTTATACGATCTGTGCAATCCACCGCCGATAACCCTGGTCGGTAAGATGGACTCGAATCTATCATCTAAACAAGCAGATGATCAATTGGGTCAACCGAAACGTGGGAAAGATGAAGATGCCACACCGACAACAGCAAAGGTGAACAGTTCTCCAGCATATCTTGCTCGATCCACCCATCCAGATGGTAATATCATCTTGGCTGCAGATTGCTGGGGCCGGATAAAAGTATATCGGCAAGACTGTGCTCACAACAAACGACCAAGTGATTGGGACACGATGTCTTTTTCGAAGAAGCTTCTCGGAAGATCGAACTCAGCCCGTCATAGTATTGCGTCGTCTATTGGGCGTGAATCCAAGACTCCATCTGAGCGAATATTGGCATGGAGAAGTTCCGTGACTGGTACTGAACTCGCTAGTATTGACTCGAATGGCAGTAGAATTCGTACTCCATCTCCGCGCAAGTCTGGGTTGGGACGTCGTTCGCGGTATTCCAGTCCTGTCAATAGCCCTGATGCGAAGACGGAGTCAGGCTATGCGACTCCCCTGACGCATTCAGTAGTTGACCACGAAGAATCCGTGGCAGTCGATAGACACAGGGGCGTTGAAACAGTGAATAACGAGGAGGAGAATACCAACTCGGCTTCGGAAACTGGATCCGGATCTAGCTATGCGTCAGAAGAGTCAGAAGTGGATGAAAAAGAAGGTGCGGGCAATGGAGCAACACCGGAGTTGCCTGAAATACCTCAATTCAACGAAAACAGTCAGAGCAACGCCTTTTGGAGACGGAGCGCCGAATTCGTGCGTAGCATTAGAGCCCAAGGACTCTTGAGTCCAACCTATGGGACTCGTACCGACGATACGGAAGCAATGCGTCGAAAATCCAGTGCAATAAGCGCTTTGAGCAGTGACATGGGTTCTTCTTACGACGGTTCTAACGATGTGACACCCAGTCATGAAGCGGACGAAAGTGAAGTGTTGCGGTGTTCGCGATGTCGTGGGACGAATTTCCGTGCGACAAAGACCAAGAGCGGTATGCAAAAGCTGGTTTGCGTCAGGTGCAATACTGCTCTTGGGTAGATATTGGACATATGCTGTCTATATTTCTCTTCTGGAGATTTTGATTCTGTGTAAATACTTGCCTCATCTGACCTATAGAACACAGGCGTGGGTCGTATAGGAAGATGCATATATGTACGTTATGTAATTGATGAACTAGAAATACACTCCTAAACTTTTTCAGAGATACATCTGAATCTATCCTTTTTCAATCTAAAGTGACTTGATAACTACATAGTGAAGGTGACTACCAGAGCACGGTGCACAATCTGATTGGTCCGTTCAGTAGCTGCAGTATTTCTCCCCGCACATTCCATTTTCCAGCATCTGTCTTTATGTCACGATCCTCGAATCAATTTATCACAACACGCATACACAACTTTTCTACTGAGAGGACTCCATATTTTCAGTCGGAAATTTACTCCCGATATTATCTGTCAGACTGGAATTTCGCTAAGCACCATTGGAGACATAAGGCATCAACCAAACGGAGCAGCGCACATTCATTCGCGCTTTCGAAGTCAAGTGCACGAGACCTCCTTAGTGGTGAGGACTGGATTCAATCATTGCGAACAAAAGCACAATATCCTCAAAATGCCATACTTACCCACACCAAACGCATTTCTGGAGCAATCCTCGCTCTTATTAGAAGCATATCCCGACGATGTACGTTGGCTTTCCCATTAACACCCTCAGAAGACGTAAGGTTATGTGGGACTAACTTGCAAGCAAAATCTAGACAAGAATAACAACCAAATACTCCTATCCCAACCCATCGAATAAAAATAACACTCACAAAATCTCAAAACGACAATCCTCAAAAACTACACCCAATACCGAAGAATCAATCATACCAAAGTCTACGACGACGACATGCGCAACCCTTACACTCAAAACATATAATCCTGTAACGGGGATATGCTTGAAATATAAGACGAATAAAGCCGCGGAAGTTGGGAGATTGATTTCTGGATTGGGGAAATTGGGTGCTGGGGTGAAGATTACTTCTGCTACGGAGGAGCCTGTTGCTACTACTGCGGCCGCGGCGACGGAGGGAGAGAGTAGTGAGGTGCCGGTTCAGATTCAGGCTGCTCCTGCTGTTGCTGCTCCCTCGTCAGGAGGTGGAGGTGGTGGTGGGAAAAAGAAGAAAGGAAAGGGGAAGAAATGATTCTTCTACTGCATATTTTTGTTTTGATTACGGTATCAACTGGTTGAACAAATAGAGTTAGAGTGCATCTTCATTGTCTCTGTTTTTAATGGGGTGAGTAAGATGGTTATATTCAATATCATATATACAAGCGAAGGTAGTAATAAGAAAGTAAACGAGTGTCCGAGATGCAACCCTTAACCATGCAAGGTATTTCCAATAACATCCATATCCCAATGTCTAAATAATCACCGCCAATCTCTTCTCATAGATGACTGTACAAAAATCGGATGAACGAATGAACTGATCCAATCCATAACTGACTGGACTGTCGCCTACTTCAAAACAACTGGTCCAGAATGCAGATTGATATTATGTGCTCCTGGAACAACCACAGGCGGAGTCATCATAATCATCATATGCATCATCTGCGTCATCTCTTTCTCGCCGGAATCAGCGGCGATATGCATTGGATTTACGCCGTTGATATCTGCGATGGTGGTGGTTGCGCCTCGTTCAACTAGCAGTTTCACGATGTGCGTGTGTCTATTTGTTACGGCGTAGTGTAGTGGTGTACGGCCGTACTCATCGATTGCATCTATATCTGCGCCGTATCCTAACAGCAGATTGGCGGCGTGCGTGTTGCCTTGTTCGGCGCAGATGTGGAGGCCTGTCTTGTTGGGTGTGGTGGTGAGATTGCTCTTCATATTGATAGAACTAGAACCGGCGTGAGGACTGGTGTCGATACTCGTGTTGAATAAGTTGAGACCATTGGTCCTCATATTCATATTTTTGGTGTGGCTGCTGGGGGGATATTGCATAATGTTTGGTGTCGGAGGTACTCGTGGCGTTGATAAAGATGGAACCGATCTTGGAGGTGTAGTAAACGGGGTAGGAAGGGAAGTCGATCGATTCCTGTCTCCCTGCAAGACCGGTGATGATACTGGCTGTAATGGCATGAGACCAAATGCATCCCAGGGGTGCTGCGTCTTCGCACTCGGAGATACAACTCCAGCCTGTGAGCTCAGATATAAGCTAGGGTCAAGATCTATGTTGCTGTTGCTGCTGCTGTTTATATTGTTGGACAAGTCTTCGTCGATAAGGCTGGGTGTATATAGACTTAATGTCGGCGTTGATGGTGCGTGTGATGATGATGGTGAGGGGTATCCATTGACAAGGAAGGTTGGGTCGGTCTCAAATGGTGGTATAGGTGTACGTGGAAAGTATGGAGAAGACGAGAAGACATCTTCGAACTGTAGCGGTGTATAATCAAAGTAATTATTCACGACTGGTGGGAGAATCTTTTGCTGCCCAGCATGACAGACCGGCGGTTGATTGAGAGAAAGACGATAACCGTCGTTGATAAAAGTAAGCTGGGATGCTGCTTGGGCTGCTTGGAGACGCTGTTGTCTCTCTTTTTCTTCTCTTGCCATCTGAGCGCGTTTCAATCCTGCCAGGAGTCAGAATGACGGTCACTATATTTACTCTATCTGCGAATACTCACGTCTTTTGCGTTGTGCTAGACGATTCTGCATCCGCCTGCGCTCAATGGCTTCTGGATCAGTCCGCGGGCCCGCCTTGTTACCTGATGATGCTTTCACCATTGTGTATACCCGCTATGTAGAATATGCAGATATGGTATGCAAGTATACTTGTCCAAGATGGAGAGACAAGAGGCGCGGTACAGTTGGGGTGTAGTGAACTTATGAACTATTCCGCATAATCAATCCTACGGAGTTTGATGGGTTTATACGGTAACCGTATTATGAACATATGCCAGCCTCGACGAATACGATTCCAGCCCCATAAAACCCCGCTCAAAGGTACAGGGCCAATGAAGTCGAAGCCCCGAATCAGAGAAAGGACCTGGCTTGAGCGTAGTAGTAGACCTGCTTGGGAGTCTTCAAGGCTTAACCAGATGTTGGTGTCGTATCGAGTTACATCAAGCCACCAGAACCCATTTGCAGTTTCTGAGCGTTTCATGTTCTTTTAAAAATAGGTGAGCAGGGTCATTGAGACGATTTCCCAGATAGGCGTAGTACGTGGTACCTAGATATTCATATAATACCCGACATGGCGTATCCAATGGGGCGAACCAAAACGACAGGTGATCCTAGGGCACAAGCGGTAACAGAAAAGAAAGTAAGGACCCTAGTCAGAGAGAATGCTCCAGAAGTGCAGGGTTATTCAGCGTAGTTTCAATCTTGCCAGGTGAAGAGTGCCTGTTACGGAGTAAGTGTCTTGTATTCTGTACATAAGTGCTTGCACGAAGGATTTGTGGCTTGCTCTAAGATCTGCATTACTGGAGCACATATTTAGCTTGAATTTGATTGAAGCTGATTGCCCGGTGGGTGAGCTGATCTACTAATCTACTAATCTACTAATCGTCGAGTTGTTAGTCTGTTAGTAACCACTGACAAGTTAATTGACCAGACAAGGGAGCGGGTTTTTTGGGGGCCTGGCGAAAAGAAAAGTCACGATGGTACGTCAATACCACTAACTTGATTAGATAGAGTGGAAAACTTCTGCCGCTCAATCACCGATGCTACCATGAGCATAGTGCGTAGCCACGTACTAGACCTGTTGAGTTGGATTATTAGACTCAATACTAGCACCTCGATTTCAAGGTTAGTCCATACGAAGTTATCCATCAACTTCAGCCAGTCATGGATTGGCCACATCGGGAGATAATACTGTGCTAAACGGTGCTAAATGCTTTATTCACATTGGCCCCGAAACGGCGAGGGGGCTGAAAAGCAAGCCCATGCTGCACGCCAAAAAGGACGGGAGATTTTTCCCTTCTGCTCCAAGCTGATAAGCAAGCATTTGCTAAAAGCATCCACCTGATTGACCGGAAGATCTGTGCGGTTGAAGAGAGACGAGACCATTTTGATAGGTATCTTGTAGACAGGGAGTTGGTGAAGTCTTTGAGGATGTCGTCGAAACTGGGGTCGGCACGGACGGACAAACAATCATCCGCCATCCGTCCTATCTCATCTTCTGCGATGATACTACGTACCTGCTACCTAGATAGTAACTTGGCTACGTACTACTCTACGAAGTAGCATACTACATGCCTGCATAAGTCTGGGGAAGCCGAGCACCACGTTTGCGATAAGTAATCCGGTCACGCTGCAAGTACGGAGATTTAAATAGCCGGAGCACCCGGCACCTTAGTCAACGAGCAAGTTTTTAATATGAGTACCTAGGTGGTGTATCTCCAAGTTACTACATGCGTACGTTGGTGGTTTGGCAAGCAGCGTTGCAGTCTGCAGTTCGTTCCGTACCTGCGTCGGCATTGCGACCAATCGCCCGGTGACGACTCTCGTCCTAAGTTTTGAGAGTACGTATGAGGTAGTATTTGAGCCAGAGTGAAGATATTGACTGCCGATTTAAGATGTACCGGCGGGTGTTACGGGACCTTTGAATGTTGATACCCACGGTGCCCACAACAGAGATAATGAATAAAGAGATCACGATCTCAGTCTCGCATGTTCGGCATACGTCCTTGCCGATCAGGTTCAGAATAACCAATGACAGGAAGGACGGTGCGCACAGGGTTCGCATACAATCGTTGGTAAACAGTGGATATCTAAAAGATTCTTGCAGTGCTGATCGACGTGGAAAAGTTCTAGAAATTCAGCTCGGAGGACTAACAGTCACCGACATCAAATGGCTAGGAATATTACTAACATTGTCTAATTTCATCGCATTCACGGAAAATTACAAGTTTGTGATCAGGTACGTATTCATATCGGCCGGCATTAGGGCTACTTCACCCATATCCGAATTCGTAAGTTAAGTTTTTTCGTGGTGTTTACTTGACTCAACCTGACTTAAATCTAATTAACATTGAAGCGGACCCGAATCCTTGCTCCATAAGAATTAATCATATGGCGCACGTTAAGACTTCACGGAAAAGCCACTAGGTGAAGCATGCTTGAAGGATCAAGAGTTAAAATGCTACTGAGGGGGGTCTTGCCAGGGAATGCCGGAATAGATGGGCATTACGTGGGCCGAAGGATCGGATTTGAAGCCAAAGTCGGCTACTAATTAATGAGGAGCAGATGGTACCCCAGTCTCGTCTCGATCAATTCGATCATGAATAGGTCGTTTATCAGAGTTTTCGTGTGGCGACTGCCGGGGGATTTTTATTCATATGTCTACACTTAGTGCTGTCTGGACACATCTAAGCAATTAATCTCCAACCAGCAGGGACTCGAATCACTGAAGGGTCTTCAAGTTTACCTCTCTTTCTAAGACTCCCGAGGTCTTTATGGGACCAAGTAGCAACGGCGAATTACGGCTTCAGAAACGTTAAGAAAGAGGAGAGAATCTGTACCCCGTTCATCTCTAAAATGATTTGATTATTCAGGACCGGGGGAGATAGATTGTCGCTTTAGAGGTACTGAGCATTACTGCGTAGTTAGTAGTTACAAATTACTGTTCCTCATTGGGATTAGAATTTAATAATAATCCTTGTAGCCCATGTGTTTGTCCTATTATTTCGTACTATGCGAGCAGGTGCTTTCAACCAACACAATCAGGGTTCCTGAGGGCCAACATGTCTGTCGAGGTAACACTCAATCTGAGATTCGGATTTGGCCGATTGCATCGATCTAAACCAAAAGAGACTCGAGCTTGTTCGGATTGCATGTTGGCGTTTGTCTCTACTCTGTAATGATTCAGGTTTGAGCGTGGTTGCTACTTGTACTGAGTAAGTCGGTTAGGTTACCAGTGTGTGAACGCCTGAAACTGTTTATGCGCGAAGATCTGATGGTTTATTTTTAGACTTTAATTGACATTCTATGCTATAAAGATAAATCTGGACTAGGCACATTATTTACGTGGTACAGCTGTCTATTGCTGAGTGGTTAGCAGATTTCGGTTGGTTAGATACTGCACAATTATCGACAAGGCTTATTCAGGCATATGTCTACTAGACTCCAGTTCTTCTCCGGCTTGCATGATCATTTTACTCTGAAGGCTAAGCATCAGTCAGTGCTGTTGTTGTAATAGTCGGGAAGCATTCATCAGTACGTAAAAGGTATACAACGTGATCGGATGTTTCCCATCCAGAGGCTAGAGTCTCTGCTCTGCGCCTTTATTTCGGTCTTTCTCTTTTCAGCTTATGGTTTCTTTTTTCCGTCGCTTCTGGCTTTGGTAAGTATCCCAATATAGCAAATCCGCCAGCGGTTTTACATAAAATTACGGCCCCAACGATCTCAGACCTTGGACCCTGGCATTACCTGCTGTACTATTGATGTTATAGTTGTCAATATATATCGAGCCGGGATTGTGGTGTGAAAGGCGCGAGATATCCATGCCTGGGACAACTCTTATGCTAGTAATCAATATTCTAAAGAATCGCATGAGAATTCATTCTAATTATTTCGAATTTCAGTAGCGATGATAGGCACTCTTGGACGTATTCGTACCTCATGAAATCAAACAATTCCATTGAATTAGGGCTACGATTAGCAGCAAATTCAACAAATCATATGATGTCAAAATTTGGTCACACATACATCGCGGGCTTGTGGTTTAGTGGTATAATACTCCCTTAGCATGGGAGTGGTCCGGGGTTCGATTCCCCGCAAGTCCAATCTTTTTGCTCCTATCACTACTTAATCTAGTTTAAGGATTGCTTTTTTTTTTCTCGGTTCGCGTTTGTGCTGGACAATATCGTCTTGATCAGCAAAGTTATTGTGTTAGTGTTTGTCTTTTTTTCTTCTTCTTAGCATCACTACGGAAGCATCCAGATGGACAGCTCTGATTTGAAGATTAAAAGAATGCGCTCATGATAATCCCGTCATATATGTACGACTGGTGTATGTATGTCCTTCGATCACGGTCAGCACAACACAGCTGTAATCCTAGATAGAGTAAGACAGGTCATAACTGACTCGAAGTGTTCTGGAAACTGAACAGCCAAGTGAGGGAGTCTTCTACATATAAACTTAACTGGCGAGTGTATCCTTGGCAGCTTCCACAGCTTAGGGCCTGTCGCATGTGATACTCGGTACAAAGAGAAGGGGAAAAAAAGATTCTACAATCACCCCACCTCTAGTTAGATGAAGACTTGCGGAGAGTAGGAGTAGAAGAGCAAAAAGATTGGACTTGCGGGGAATCGAACCCCGGACCACTCCCATGCTAAGGGAGTATTATACCACTAAACCACAAGCCCGCGATGTAAGTTGCACAAAAATATTGCCTCATAAAGATAATCTATATTCCCAGTCTAGTCCCATGATCATCACTGATAAGCCACCTATGCAGGGGGCTTGCCTAGACACCGTCCTCCCTAAACGTCAGCCTGCACTCATGGAGGGTCATCCTTGTGATACGCTATGTCATGTTACGTGCACCGAATGCAGGGACTTGAAGATTTTCTACAGGGTCTTTGTGGTTTCTTTCCTCCAATTTGTATTGGATGTGTGTTAATCTAAAAGGTTGGTGCTATTTTTCCCTGAAACAGACGTCGGGGTTTATCGATTCAGGGGGTTTCGCAGCTCTCTTGTGTTATAGTTAGTTACATGCAGGTCGTTTTAGGATTATCTCTTGCATATATCGTTTTTGTGATTGGTACGTACTACTGCATGCCCTCATAGTACTTGTTCTGAACCTTGGGATGGTACCCCAAGACGAAACCATATATTTCCCAGAAGCCTCATTAGTATTTGAACTGATTTGCATGCCTGTGTGACACACAAGTCAGGGGCTCTGTTCTTGTCCAACACACACACTCTGACTTCATGTCAAGCCATGAAATCCACATGGTCACCTTGTATCAATCACACCCAACGAGAAATTCGCCGAGCATCTATACCCAGGGATCTAGGTATATTATTTCATGATGAACCATGCATGAGCGAACCTCGGTCAGTAAAGAATCACCCTTCCCCCCACCAGCTCCTCTCAGCATCGTACGTAATGCGACAAACTTCCCCGGCTCGGATTCTCCTTCGTTCATGCAGGTACCCTCTCCTCTCGCGCAAGATGAAACAAGCTAGGGAATATATGCTTGCGCATGTGAGAGATATTCTGCAGTCATCATTTTTACTTTGATGTCGCGAGGTATGGCACGGACTGCGTTCATGGGTCCTAAGGGATAAAAATAGGAGCGATATACTGATATCGGGGTGTATACTGAATCATGTAGATCCATAAGTGATTGCAATTGATTCTACCTGAGTACTTGCGCTAATTTCTCCAACCAATATTAGACGAGGATGAGAGAAGGCTGCACATACATGAGTTTCTATGAATGTCATGGATGTCATCTCATCACTTCTGTTTTGAAGTTTCACATACATAAAGTGAGGTAGAGTAGACATACATCCATGTAATTAATAGACTTCACTCCATCGTCAAAGCCCTGACAACATCAGACATGACTAGAACGATGTAAGGTGATATTCCATAACCAACAGTATGACTACATCAGATGACTTTGGTCATGAGCGCCAAAAGAGGATATCAACTTGATTTTCATTGTCATAATAATGGTAAATACAGGGAAGAAAACGCCGATAAGCTCAGAACCATACATACATACAAAATTGACTTCGTGAGGAAACCGCTATTGGGCTGACCCGATCCTGAAACATGAGACATCAATCACATCATATCAATTCGTATCAACAAATCATCTCATCGTAACTTATTTCGATGCCTTTGGCGAATGATTGCCGAGGTGAAGCTTGCTCTTCACCTTCTCCAGTTTACTAGTCTTGCTCTTCGGACTCTGTCCCTGTCCTTGTGTCTTGTCCTGTCCGCGATTATCGACAACACCAGATGAGAAATCTGAGGATGAAGAATGACTGTCTTCTTTATCTTCTTTGGGGTGTACGGCCTGATTTGGCCTGCTTACAGCAACTCCTCCTGTTACTGTGTGGACTTTGGGCTTGTCGTCATTCACATTGATATCTTCCAGACTATGTCAACATGCGTCCAATATCTGCTATGGGAGTGACTCAACCATACTCTGTAGATCTTTGGCAAGTTTCTGACTCTCCTCCTCAAACGGCTTACTAGTATGCTTCAATGTCTGACCTGGTCCACCATCCGGGACAGCCCTTGAGGTGAAATCAGCTGCATTTCCAGGCTGAGCAGGATCGGGTCTCAGTCCAGTTGCGCTCGGCTTCAAGTCTTTAGCAGCTTCTGTACCAGCAACTGCAGTACCAGAGCTACTTCCCATGTTGGGGGTGTTCAAGCTGGTATCTGTTGTCTCGATATTGCGCTGCTCACTGGTTGGAATGGAAGTCGGTAGACCACCAGCTTCGACGGGGGGAGCGTCATATTGTTCTATAGACTGTAAGTGACTATTCACGGCAAAAGTGGAAGAAACATACCATCTCGATTCCCAGCATCGTACGGATCCGTCGCAGTGCCCAGACCCCTCTTACCGGCCACAGGTTCTTCACCGTGTGATGTCGATGTTTGTTGCTGACTGTCTGTTGTGCTCTCACCCCAGATTGCTTTCTTGCCCGCCTCGACGACCTTGTCGACGGATTGGATACCAGTCACCCCCGTTGATGTCGTGGGTTGACTGTTGCTCGCAGTGGTCTGCTCATTCGTATTCTGTTCGCCCCAGATGGCTTTGTAGCCTGCATCGACGACCTTGTTGACGGTTTCCATGGTGTGTATGTACTCAAAGATAGATGCAAAGAAGAGAGATAGTTAGCTGTCAATTGAATGTTGTTATGTATAGTGAAAGAGAATACAGAACATGGAGAGAGGTGGTAATAAGCTATCTGAAAGACAGAAAGAGCATACGTCAGGGCTTGGGCGGTCACGTTGTTCATTGGCCGCCTCCATGTAAATTCATGACGTCATCACCAGGTCTTTCCCGATGCGGAAGTCTCCTATCAGCCACAGAAAATCCTCCCATTGGAGGCTACGTAGCACTCATAACAACCAAAAAAAATATTATAAACTAATAAAACAAATAGCAAAACATTGATAAAAAAATCCAACTCCAATGAACACAACGACTCTTCATATACGGATACCATGCCATGCAATCAATCACAATCCGCACGCAATGCTGCCATTCCCGATGGATAACAGTAGAAACGACGAAAGCAAACTCCCTTCCTGCAAGTAAAGATCTAAAAGAATCATGTACTTTTAGCAGCCACACTTTTACCTTTCTCTTGAGCGTCCTTGGCAGGAGCAGTAGCGGTAGTACCAGTAGCCGCATCAGATATAGAAGCAGCCGCACTCAATGGATGGGCAGGATCGTAGCCAACACTCTTGACTATACCGAGACCCTTGGTGCGGCCCTCACGGAACAATACTCTATCGCCAACGGACAAAAACTCTGGACGCTGGATGAAGCGGAATGCGACAAGTGCTCGATCTCCAGTTCGGATAAAGGCGCGGTCAATGTCGATGATTGCGCATGTCTGACTGACTGCTCCGACATGGAGCATGGCCTGGTACTTGGGGCGGATAGTGGTGGCATGAGAAAGAATGAGTACTGTTGTACGAAGTTAGTATTTCGCATGGTCACGTTGTATATCATAAAAGAAATAAAACCTACCTTCCGCAACAAATTCTCGATATACTTTAGGAGGCTCATTCTCCGCCTTGGCCATTACGACCATACCTTTCCGGACTTCTCGTCTCCGAACACGCTTCAAAGCAAACGAGGCGGATTGTCCCGCAGAGCATACATTCACGGGTATCCGCTTACGCTCAATAGACTTGATGACTGTTGAAGTGAATTGGCCCAGAGAGTCTGGTCCGATTTGCACCGCGTCGCCTGCATGCACGACTCCTGACTTGACCACACCAGATACCACTGTGCCAACGAAAGGGACAGAAAAGTGGTCATTGACGAGAAACTCAAATGGCGCTTGTGCATTGTAATGGCCATAATGAGGAAGTATATTAAGGAACGTTCGAACAAAATCAAGGCCCTCACCGGTGACATTAGACACCTGGAAGATGGGACAGATGCGCTGACTGACGAATTGAGTTGCTGTGTTGACGGTCTCATCCATATCCTTGATGAAGATGGGAATCTTCCTAGCACCTGGAGACTTAAGGATCCGTGTAAGTTGCGTTATCGTTTGCTGGAGAATCTGAGGTGGACAGATATCGATCTTGGTAATGACCACCATAACGGGAACATTCAGTGCAAGCGCAATCCCCAAATGCTCTTTACTCATGCCCACCAAACCGTTATTCGCTGCGACCATCAGTAAGCAGTAATTTGGGCTGCTACTCAACATTCCAAAGACAGTGGTTCGTAAGTACCGCTCGTGACCGGCAAGATCAGAGAAGGAAATAATTTTGGCTGATTTCTTGCCGATTTCTTCCCAAGACAATTTACGCCCCTTGTCGCTTCCGATGATTTCTCCTCGCGCGTCGAATCCCATGATCTCCATGCCGACAGAACTAGTTCGACCGCTCTCGATCTCGTGCTTGTGCCGGAACAAGTTGACTCGCGCCTTACCACGACCATCATCAAGATGCCCCTTCACCAAAACACCAAGTAGAGTACTTTTCCCAGCATCGACATTGCCCACAACAGCAATCCTCGTCTCAATCACCTCCTCAGGCCGATCCGGAATCTGACGGATCAACACTTTTCCGCAGCATCCCTTCATCCTCTCGATGCGTGTTTGAGCCTCTTCAGGACCGCCGACATTGTAAGTCAACAGTACACGGCACATAGCAGGGATTGTATTTGCGGCTTCTTGGAGACGTCCAAGCGCCGTGTCCCATTGAGCCCGTTCAAGGTTCATTGAGTCCCCGTTATCTTCGAGACCGAGGTCAAATAATGTCTCTCCATGACCTTCATCAATGCGTCTTTGAATAATCCCTGCAAGAATCTGAAGGCTGTTCTCGTCTTCTGTCGGTGCCGTCCCCAGAAGGACATCCTTAAGTTTCGTGGGACTCGGCACATCGCTCAAGCCAAGCTGATCGAGAATATCGAGTTCCGCATGTTCCTCGGTCACCGCTGATGGGCTGGTAGTGCCGTACCCGCTGTCGCTAGGAGCACCCGCGGTATTTAGAGAGGAAAGTTCGGCGCGACGCTTTTGCTCCTTCTCCACGTAATCGGCGAACTCGCTGAGCGCCTGAGCATTATGAGTCAGAACCAATAAGGAGCATATTATGCCGGCACTGAACTCACCAATTCACCCCTGCGCCGCTCCTCTGGGGTCTGCTTTGAAACTATCTGAGGCATAGTGCAAGCGGATCCTGTCAGGTGGTTCAGATCACGGCTGGTGTGCTGAGTGCTGTTAGTAGTTCGATCGCCGTAGGCGCGTTCAGTAGTGTATTCGTAATATCATTCTTTATGAGATGTGATGATCAAGTCGCACAAGCAAAGCTGTCAAGTCAATAATTCATGTTTGACGATTGATAGCGTTCTGGGTAATTATCTGTAGCAATAATGAATGAATGTTGCAGTGAGATTGGGTGTGGTGCTGAAGGTTGAACTACTCTAGGTGGATCGCGGGGCATTGCTCCGCTTTTATTGATAAATGGCAGTACACAAGGCAGACTTGAGCTCTTCACTTTAATTAGTTAGATATTACTTGACTATTGGAGAAAACAGTGAGTCACAATTCCAGGCAGAACATTCTTCGCGCATAATGGCCCATTTGCGTCACAGAGATGACTCATCCACGATTCCAAACTGAGGCGCCATCTTCAATATCTAGTCACTTATCTACATAACCGCATACATGTATGACACCACTCCATTCATGAGGCTGTGATATATTCGTCGCATCCCTAAAGATAGAAGCATAACGGTGAGACTGTGTTCTATTGCTTCTAAAACATAGGCATGGTCACCGGTCATCGATAGTTTTGTATGAGTCACGGCGATGCTCGAGGTTGGAACTCCGGTCATCATCAGCATCATCAACATTGCGCGACCGTCGGTAATCCACTTCGTCATTCAGCAGCTGTATATCTCATATTGGCTTGTGCTCAATGCGCGGATAGAAAAGCTGTTACGACGCCTGAGGGGATATAAGAACGACTGAGTCACCTATATCAAAAATCCATTAGGTCTATAGTCGTACGGTCAATTGATGCGCAAACCTACCGCGAACAAACAGCATCTCTTCTTGTTTCCTTATCGTCTATTATGGCACAATCCATTAGCGTCATACTCTTAGGCGATTGTCGCAGATAGCAAAGTACACACCTTGACAGTCTCTTCTTCATTCTCATCCTCCTCAACCACATAGATTGTCTCCTCCACATCGCCGAGTACCAGGTTGCAGTGACTATCGTAAGCCTAGAACATAAAAGGGAAACAGTTAATTAATGAATAAACGTCGGACTGAAGAACTTCTCATGGAAAGAAACTCACGTGAAGCCGTCCTTTCAGTTCGCGATCTCCTCGCAACTTGACAAAGACAATCTCATCCAACGACAGGCGGACCAAGTCCAGGGGTTCCGACACGGAAGCATCGCCAGCTTCTACATCTGCCATTTTGATGCCTCGACTAGCTGTTGAGTAGGTATTGAGTGGGAGGAAAGATGAGGAAGTGGTGATTTGCTTATCCTCGGGACTGTTAAGGCAGGAATACCAAGACTTGCGTCGTGAGAAATCGGTAATAATACGAGACATGGTATATTACATACAGAAGCTAAACTAAATCTGGCTAGAATGTTACATATACAGACTATTCTATTTACGTAGTACATAGTAGTATTAATTAGCCTCAAAGCTGTTTACTTATCTTCAATTACTCTGTATCTCAAAACTAATTACACGATGACATATGTACATGCTCGAAAGACCATCATGCTAAACGGCATTCTGTACATTCAACTGGGTATCAAACTGACAATCATAAGGGAATACTAAACAAAGGCACCATAGTGACATACCAGGCATGCGGCGATAGTTTCTCCTCAAACTCTTCGGACACTCCTGCAGCAAGTGCGGCAAGACGATGATTAGATTCTAGATCCAATCTTTTATTCAAAATCCAATGGAGCGGTGGAAGATCAGCTAGTTCTCCAAGATGAGCTTTGGCGCGCGCCCACAAAACGTCATGGCTGACTTGAATCTGCTCATCTTTTATAGCAAGGAACTCGCCACAACCCGACCATCGCACAGGCTCGTTGTCATGCACTCGGAAATTTGCATGATCTATAGACGTCCTTCCAACAAACTCGATCTCGCTCTGAGTAGTAGGAAGTCGAATTCGAAAACATTCGGGAATGAAATCTTTCCACTCGGCAATGAATCTTGGAAAGCCTCGATGAGTCCAGTCCAAGTCCGTTGGAGTTGTCCATCTATCTTTGTGCACCGCGACCCAAACAAGCTTCTCCAATATAATTCGTTGTTGATCGACTAAAGAGCGAAGTATCTCATATTTTTGGAGAGCTCTCCAGACATGCGGTTCTTTGCAATTCTTCTGGATGTGAGAGGCTTTGACTAGAGGAGAGAGAGAATGAATTTTGAGTGACATGCCAAGGTAGTTTTCCAAAACTCTGAGCGCATGATCGCGCTCCCTTCGAGTTTTTCGCAGTAATTCATACGCTTCCTCCATCACGTTCTGGAAGCAGCGATACCGTTGATGAACACATCTCGTTTTTGCGAGCACGCGATACATATTCATGTCGAAGAGTATACCATGCGGCTCCAGCTTCTTTTTGAGGCTAAAAAGTATCTCAGGATGGATTTTGCCCCGACGGAATGCCCGACCCCATTCCCCGTTACGGTTTCGAGAAAGAACAAACGCTCTTTCGAACAATTCGGCCCAAATATCATCTGTCACTTCAATTCCATACTGATTCGAGATATACTCAACCGTCAAAACTGCCCAGTTGAAACTATTGTTACACCCATATGCGTGTGCAACTGCCCATAGCAACTTTCGAGTCGGATATAATGGCGATGATTCCACGAGCGGCCTGGCGGAGCCAATTTCATCGGACTTGGTCGCAATTGCCTCCACATCCACCATCCATATCTCTTTCAAAATACTGTTCATCTTCTGCTGAGATCCAACTCTAGCGCCTGCAAGAAATAGGTTGATGTACACGTCTTCGTCGAAAGCCAAACCAGCATTTTGCATCTCCGAAGCAACGGCATTCACATCTTTCAGAACGCTTCTAGCTCCCGTTCCGAATCCTCTAAAACCGCGTTGCTCGCCATAGTTTCGCTTTTGTAAATAGTACGGTGTTACGCGTAAATGATATCTTTCAGGTCCATAAACTGAATGGTACCATACCATGGCATGCAAAAGGAAATTGTAGCATTGCAGATCTGGCTCGACCCCTTCTCTTTTCATCCGCCTCCAAATATTGGAAACGGAAGTAAGATTACCAAGCGAGGATGAAATTCGAAGGAGATGTTTATATTCGACGAGACCCAATTTGTTGCCTCCACTGCACCATGCCGATATGAACCGGTTCATTGATGGAAGGAAATCCTGCAGAATGTCTCTAATAGGTCTGATACCCCTGGCTAACACCGTTTCCTCGCGTACATGTCTCAATGTATCTAGGAAAGGTTCTATGAAATACTCGGGGGTGAGGCGGAGGAGAGCTGAGACAAAGACACTATCGGGCAATGACGCGACGACGTCGTAGTTGATAGGATCCGCGAGCGTTGTAAGAATTTGTCTCGGCTCGCCATTGCGAAGGATGCGATAGACTTCTTTGGTTCGTTCGTGAAGGGACGACACGGTAGATTCTTGTGTTTCTGGCGTGACATCGACCGATTGTGACGCCTGATGTTTTAGAAAAGTAGTAGAAAACGATCTGATTGAGCGAAGAACACGTGAAGATTTGACTTGTCGAGAATCTGTATTTGCAATTGAAAATCCGTAAAAATTTCTATTATGCCCTCTCACGAAGCTGCTCTCGTGTCGAAAGCGCTGGGCCGCAACGAGAGGAAAGCGAAACTGGCGCCCCCGCCAACGGAGAGCATTCATCCCGCCGATCAGAACGCGGAAAAGCTATTAGATAATTAACACCCTTCGGATTTCAGCTGATGATCATCGAAGAAATATGTATCTGAAGCGATTGACAAGATTCAAAGAATGCGGGGACGATGGTGGATCGCGGGAAGCTTGTGGAGCGATTCCCCGGATTTTCGACTGTTTTGACTTTTGGCTGTGACAAGTCTCTGTGAGTCAGCATCTAGTGTGTATCCATACACTCCGCCAATCACATTGTTACTTCAGACACTTGATATTTCATGAAGATGGACCACATTTAGCAGATAATACTAGACAACATACGCGCTGTCAGGCACTGATCATTTATTTGGAGTTTGAGTAGGTGGATGAAGTCAAGAAGAGATATATTCATTTACATAATTACTGTTACAGTAATATAGACATATAATACAGTATCATCAGTATAGTCCGCCTTGCCTATCTTCACATCGCTAGATCACGGCAATAGTCAAATCTTCTCTTTCTTCAAATCATTGACAAACATATATCGCCCGATAGTAATCCAACCCCAACGAAACCACAACATTTGACTCTTGTGACCATCCGTCATCGCAGTACGAGCCTGTACCCAGTCATGGAACGAGCTGATATACAACAGACGACTGGCGTTACCGTCATTCTTTGCAGTCGGCTTCTTAGCGGCTGATACTAGGGAATCCCCAAAGGTCGTGAATGCGCCAAGAAACATCGTCAAAAATGAATCAAGAATACCGGAATACTTCCGAATAATGTTTGTGGTTGTTAAAGTGTACAATGACACGGGGCATCCGTACCCGCTTTTGCCGTCCATTAACGTTTTCAAAAATGCGACCGCGCCGTGATATAGAGATCGATGATTCGGGTGGTTGCTAACACCGTGCTCGTCGAATGTTAAAAGGACATCGATGGTAGCTTTGGGAGCAACGTCGTTACGAGCGGCTCGTCCAGAGGCAAGCTCGGGAGCAAAGGCAGACGCGAGAAGGGATGAGATATCATTAGCTGACCAGGTTGCAGTCATGCTGTCGGGAAATCGGGATGGGTCGTCGATCACGAAAACATCGGATTCGTCTCGAAGGCCTAGATGGACGGCGCTTTGTTGGAGCTCTTTTCTGCGGACTTCGCCTAATCCATCTGCGTTGCCTGTTTGTTTCGTCAGATTAGCCATTGTTGACGGCAATTGGCGGCAACGGAGTCTGCCTCACCAGTACTCAAACACAATATCTTCACATGATTCCCTAATTCAGGTTTTGTAAGCGCCAACACTGTAGGCGCAAAAAACATTGCCTCGTCATCGGGATGTGCAATAAGCAGGCATATGCGCTTGTTGTACAGGGTAGGGAAAGAGCTGAAGCCAGAGGATGTTGAGGAAAGCGTCCAAAAGACAGTCACCACAAGTGGAGCGAGGAGTGCGGTAACAATCCAGGAGAAGTTGAATGTCATGATGGTCACGTTCTTGTGTTCTGAAAGCGACTGGTCCAAGGGATAGTTCACGTTCCAAGTCGCATGCCACGCGACCTCGGCTATTCCAATTGTCCTTCCCCAACAACTGTTCGGCTGTCAATTGATCGATATACTATTCGAATTAGCGATATCGGAGCGACAACGGGAATTATCGAAGATGGAAGAAAAGGCCGGCAGTGGTGAGTTTCGAGCAGTCAACGGTAACTACCAAGGAGCATCCCTCCCCCATGTTCCTCCCACGGCAGAGATCGATCGACGCACGAGCTAGTAGTCACAAACAAGCTCTTCAAAGCAGTCGTCTGGTCGCATGAGCAAAAAGTTCCACCAATATGCGACTGAAACGTGGCTTTAAGGGTCGTTCTGGGTGGAAATAGGGGGAGGGGCAACTAACTTCGAGCTTCTCAAGTTAAACCAGTTGGATGACGATCGTCAACATCACGAGGGTATGCTTAAAACTGGAATATGAACTGTTGTTTGTATGTTTCTAACATCAAATGGGCTTGTGGTTTAGGGGTATAATGTCCGCTTTGCATGCGGAAGGTCCGGGGTTCGATTCCCTGCGAGTCCATTCTTTTTCTTTTTTTCTCAGGCATGTATAAAAAGACACAACAGTTCTTTTTTAGTCTCGCGATCATTGGAATTGGTTTTGATAAACTACGATAATTTGAAAGGTACCTGTCGGAGCAAGACACGGGATGATATACGGATTTTTTATCAATCTGCGGCAGGAACTGGCTCGCAGAACCATTCCATGATAGTGCCCGTTGGAATATACATACCGTATACGGAGTATACACAATTATATCCAGATCACCGCAAATGTTTAACAACGACCGGGTACTCCGCTATACACTGTATGAAGTTCGAGTTAGACATGAACTACGTACTTTCAGTGAGTGAGCGGGTATATATTTCTCCTGAAATGAGAAATACGTTCCTCGCCGACCCAAATCCCACTTGATGCGGATGGAACGAACTGACTGTTTATGAGGGTTGATGGAAAGAAACTGGAAATGAGAGCGCTGTATCATTCACCCGCGCATCGACCGGCTATCCTTCAACTTCTGGGTGCCATCTTCAAGGCGATAATCACAGAGCCAGAGATATTAAAAAGGCGTCCTCGAGACGATGTGGATTCTTAACATGTTCCAACCAAAAGGTCAACCGGACCATATTATTTCTCTCATCATGATCAAGGCCTATACAGTGATAGGCCTACATGAACTCAGGCTCACTCTCGACCTCATGTTTTCCTATCAGTCCCCCCCTGTGTCCACGAGTCTTCTCTGGGCCACTCTCGATGGTGTAATCTGGCATTCAGTGAATGAGCGGGAATGTCTTTATTCCTGAGATGAGAATACGTTCCTTGCTAAACTTAATTTCTCTTTCTGTGGATCGAGCTTGATGGTCACATCGAAGCCTGATATTTTACGCCCATTGCGTTGCGTCTTTAACGAGACTGGATCGGTGCGGTGGAGTGTAACAACTTCTGCTGTTTTGACTAGATAATCGAGGAATTCAATTTTACCAACAGGCTTGAAGTGAATGTATTTAAAGGTGGTAGATTTGTCGGGGTTGACGCACGTGCTCACCTGACATCAGAGGAAAGTAGCCACCTGCCGTCCATTCGGGGTCAAGTATCTCCTTGTAACTACCAACATACCCTCAGTCGCAATAACATAATGGAGCAGAACGGGAAGGGATTAATGTCAAAACAGTGTCCAGTGCCTTCTCAGGCTCAGTTAGCGCTTGCAATAGCCATTGTCAACTCGAAGCCTGCAAATATCTCCGTGATAGGTAGGCAAACAGCCGTGCCTGTGTATTTTACATCAGATGGCATATTCTGAACTATCCACAGATCATCTCCAGCAAATTCGTCTCCATATCAAAGCATCTAGAAATCATTCTCCTCCTTCAACCAACTCAAGTGACAAGTATTTTGACAGTGTCGCTTTCTGGAAACAGGCATATACCAAGGCTGAGGCTACACAGAGCGTACTGAATGATCGCATCTATGAGTTGGAGCAGCGCATAGAGACATTGAAGCTTAAATTAAAGCAAGATGACAGTGTCTGTGATACACCAGAACGAGGCAAGCGCAAAGGGAGCAGGGAGCCGACTGTACCAGATTCGCAAAGGAAACGAAAGAAGACGAGTAATGTCTCGTCAGGAGTGGTTACTACTGGTGAAGCTGAGCTGGAACAGTTGAATGAACTGATTAGTCAAGACGACTCGACTGGAGCAAGTAAGTAAGGGCTTCACGAAGGACTAGTCAATTGCTAATACAGGTCAAACTGGTATAGGGGTCAACTCGGTAATGAGACATTTATTTGTCTTGCAACAGAACCTGCAGAAAAGACCCAACTGGGCCGTTATTTATGCGAGTGCAATCAATCTTTGCACAGCCACCAACTCTGTTGTTCCATTCCTCTACGACAACTCCGGTGCCGAAGCAAGGCAGTTAAACAGCACCGACAGCAACATTCGAGTTCCGAACCCACTGCTCAATCTAGCAATCATCGAGGCATCTCATTCACTTCTGTGTCGTACGTTAAACAAGATCATGAATTCTTCCGAAAGGCAGAAGTACGAAGGCCAGATCGTATATCATATGAGCTCACTCTTCGAAACAGCACTCTATGCATTAGAGAAGATATGTGACTACCAAACTAGTAGCAAAGAATTACCAAAGGTCAAACAGAACTCCAAGAGTCCATCAGCAAAGAATACAAAACATCAGTCCTCGTCAGAGTCTTCCAATGTTACACGTTATGAAGTGCCTACGGATGAAGTCTTGCAGACACTGAGACGTGTACTTGCTGGCATGATGTTGAAGGCAACCTCTTTGATTACTACTAACCCGAACACTCTATTTGAAGGCTACCTCTATGTGTTTCTCACTCACGTGGGTACTGTTCTTTCGACTCTGGAGTTCAAAGATATCCTTACCAGTCCTAACCTACAAGCCAGCCCAGACAAACTACCTTTGCCAGATGGACTCCGCCGAGCAATCATGAATGCAAAAGGTGAAGCTATTGGAACGATTGTAATGGCACGGGAACTCGAAACCTGCCACATGATATGGCTTCTAGAGAAAGCTATTGCGCTGGCGCATTCTATGTCGATGAAATCGTCACTATCTCAGGGTACGATTACACCTAGTGACCGAAAAGACTCGAATGCCGGAATTCTTCTCGGACTGTCTAAGAAGAGATTACAAAACACACTACTCAAGGCAGTGTTTGACGAAGAAGAACCATTGTTCCTGGAGTCATTGATAAAGCCTGAGTCTTTGGCAGGGGGTGAGATGACGAGTCCAATCAACAAAGAATCCGAAACAGCATCGGAGTGGTTCTCGAGAGAAGTCTGGAGGTTGTTAGGATGGGATATACTTGAATCGATCTGGAAGAATGGAAAAGAGAATCATATACAATGATAGGATGTTCCGAATTTGTCACATTTGAGAATCTAGGTATGCTATATCTTAATTAAGATTGAGAATACGAATGGCGTTACCACCGAGGACTGCTCTAATGGCCTCTTTATCGGTACTCAGAGTTCCTTCGATTGCCTTGTAGTTTGTTGTAACACTGGGCCAGGCAACGTCCCCTTCGGAAAGTGGTGGGAAGAATGGATTGTCGGTACCTATGTCAAATGTTGTGAGAAATGATTAACCCGGGGTTAAAGATTCAGGTCAACACACCAAACAAAAGCCTCTCATGGCCACCAGCTGCATGTATAGCTGCTTTCAAACCCGCTTCACCATACACCACCGCATCAAGGTAAATATTCGTGTTCAATACCGTCCAAACATCCCTAACAGGGCCCTGCGTACTCCCCCCATTCGCAACAAACTTTCTCTCATGAGCAATACAACTCTCAATCCTCCCCGCCAAAAACGGCAAAGTACCACCCGAATGCGCCAAAAGAACCTTGAGATTGGAAAACCGATCAAAAACCCCCGATAAAAGCATTCTAGTCACCGCAATAGTAGTCTCAAGCGGGAAACCAAGCGCCAATGGAAGGACATGACCGTATCGTTGTGTTACTTCCGGACCACCGAATGCCTCATCTGGAAGACCGTAGTGGGGGTGAAGGAAGAGTAAGGTTTGAGTTTCTTCTAGAGCAGCCCAGACGGGATCTAGAGCTGGATCGTCGAGACCCTTTCCGAGACCTGATGTACCCATAATCACGCCACGCATGTGTGGCAGGGTTTTGAGACGATTGATTTCGTTGACGATTATGGATGGATCTGGTGCGGAGAGCGGTAAGGCACCGAATGCGTAGAGTGTTTTCACATTGCTGGTAGTTCCTGTATCCTTGTTGACTTTTGCGCAGGTATTTTCGAGATCATTGTTTATTCTTTCTGACCAGACCTGCGCATCGTCTACCTCTAGGAAATCTAGCCAGGGGTTTGCTAGCGATATGACGCTTGTAGTGATACCATGCCGTCTCATAAAGGCGAGTTTGACCTCAATATCGGAATAAGATGCATCAACAGGACGACCGCGCTGGTCAAGAGGTGTGCTACTATCGTCATCAGATGCGAGGATGATTAAGCGAGAGTCTGCTCCGTTGGCAGGATCGTGGACATAGGGCACTTTTTTGCGTGCTCGGAGCATGGCCAGGTATGCTGGTGTGTAGACGTGGGTGTGGATGTCGACGATTGGGTCTGACATTTTGAGGTAAGCTAAGATGTTTGAGAAACCGAGAAACGTTCCTGATTTAATGGTATTGCGTTGATATCAATATTTTGTTGATGCTGGCGAGATGAGGGGGTTATGCGGGGAAGAGAGATAAGCTCGTTGCTTATCTAGATCTACGAGATAAGATAAGATAACCAATGCCCTGCAGTTTTCCACATCAATTGTAAGCACTTTCTTTTAAGAGGGGATGGAAACACTCAATGCTGTTGAGCAAGCGATAACCGATTCCTCAAATATGTAGCCAGGATTTAGATTTCTTCCGTCTTTGAGACCTCAGGCATACATTCCTCTAGATCACTCCCGAGGTCAGCTACAATCAAGCCGCATTCGCTGGGATTCGACATTCTGCTCCTTGGAGCGATACTGATTCTCCAGAGAGAATTTGCAGACTAATAATTAGCAGAGCGTAAGCTCTGCTAGATTACCGCGTTCACTCGGGAGTTCCCACTTTTCTATGTTTGGTTCATTAATGTACTAATCAATTCCCTTACTCCGCTCTCAGCCTGATGCTCCCGCCTGAGCCACTAGGGAGACGCTCTATTCCATGGCGGTTACTCTCTTCCAGCTTGAAAAAATAAGTTCATTTACATGACTTCTTCTTCATGAGTGTCTTCGAGTTGAAAAAAGCAAGAGTCATGCGAAGATGCCCCCACGGTCTCGTGAGGAATTCACTGTCGCAATAATCTGTGCCCTTCCGCTAGAGGCTGACGCGGTGGAGGCGTTATTCGATGAGCACTACGATGAACTGGGCCATATATATGGCAAGCACGTGGGCGATGCCAACAGTTATATAACTGGAAGAATCAACAATCACGATGTAGTGTTGGCTTGTATGCCAGGTATGGGAAATCGAAGATCCGCTGGTGTTGCTCGTGGCTTGCTCGTTAATTTCACAGGAATCAAGCTTACCTTACTTGTCGGAATCTGCGGTGGAGTACCATATGTATCTGATGGTACGGAGATCGTCTTGGGCGACATCATTATCAGTGATAGTGTGATTGAATATGATTTTGGCAGACAGTACCCGCACGGATTTGAGCGGAAAAGCGGTGTCAAGGAGGCGCTTACATCACCTAGTCAAGAGATCCAATCCTTCCTAAACCGTTTACGAACTCGCCGAATGAAAGATCAAGTACAAAGACAAACCGCGCAGTTCTTGAGAATCCTTCAAGAAATGGAAGGGAATGAGTGGAATTATCCCGGCGTTTTGCAGGATACGCTATTCGAAGCCTCTTATCGCCACAAGCACTATAAACAGCAATCTACAGCTGAATGCATCTGTGCGGACTGCCACTCTAGCTTCAATCCAGTGTGTCAGCAAGCGTTGAACGGTGAGTGCAAGAATATTGGATGTACAGGAGATTTGGTGCAGCGACACCGACTAAATACTGACAGCCCACAACCAATTATTCACATTGGCACGATTGCGTCAGCAAATTCTGTCATGAAATCTGGCGAGCATCGTGATCAACTGGCTGAAAACGAGGGTGTGATTGGATTTGAGATGGAAGGTGCTGGAGTGTGGGATAGCCTGCCTTGTGTTATCATCAAAGGTGTTTGCGATTACGCAGACAGTCATAAGAATAAGATATGGCAGAACTATGCTGCAGCAACTGCGGCATCCTGTGCAAAAGCTGTCTTGGCGTACTGGGTTAATGGCCTTCAGCAACAGCCACGTAAGTTGATTTCCGTCCATTGAAGAGCGACCTATGATTATCATTTGTAGCTTTGTTATATCAGTTCTTCTGATGAGAATCGATTTCTAGCAGAAGCAACAAGTCATCCTAAGCCATCTTCAACGGTCCCCTTTGAGAGAGACGAAATGTTCGTGGGTCGAGAAGATATTATCATGAGTATTAAGAACGCTGTTCAAGAAGGTAGTGGGTGGACTTCTAAGCGTGCCGCACTCGTGGGCCTTGGAGGTGTAGGGTGAATATTGTGCGAGAGAATGACGTCCAAAAGCTTAATATGTCCTAGAAAATCTCAGATAGCGATCGAGTATACATACCGTGTTCGAGAATTTGCGCCTAATACATGGACATTCTGGGTTCACGCGAGTAATACAACGAGATTTGAGCAAGGGTACCGGGATATTGCAACAGTAGCGAAGGTTCCTGGACGGGATGATCCAAAAGCTGACATCCTCCAGCTGGTCAATAAGTGGCTATGTCATGAGACGAACTGCAGACGGTTGATGGTTCTGGATAACGCAGACGATAATGATACATTTTTTAACACCTCTGGTGAACGTCTGCCTTTCGTGGATTACTTGCCTCATGTTTCTCATGGATCAATTTTGGTTATATCACGAAATCAGACGGTAGCACGGAACATAGTAGGCCCTCGCGGTCAGCTGTTACAAGTGAAGCCAATGAGTACTAACGATGCCATTACCCTATTGCGAACTCGCATTCAGGTGGACCAATCAAATGAAACGGAAGCAAAACTGCTTGTCAAGGCACTGGAATGCATTCCTTTAGCAATTGCACAGGCTGGTGCATACATTTCGAATCGCTCACCTCGAATGAGCATACCGACTTACCTGGAGCTTTTTCAACAAAGTGAGTCCAACCAGGAACATCTAAATTATGACGATGCTCATGATCTTCGACGAGACCGAAGCATCCGACATCCGGTCATCACTACATGGTAGATCTCATTTGATCAGATCCGTCACATGTGTATGAAAGCCGCGAACCTGCTGGCCTTAATGAGTATGTTTGACCGACAGGAATTCCAGAACAGTTGGTCAGCGAAGGGATCGATTACATTTCGAGGATACACTGGCTCTATTAATAAGTTTCTCTCTTATTCAGGTTGAGGTTGGCGGACGGCTTTTCGAATTGCACCGACCGGTCCAACTATCAGTTCGACAGTGGCTGAAGAAACAAGGCCAGTTTCGTCAGTTGACCAAACAAAGCCTACGAGTGATGGAAGCAGTATTTCCCAGTGGAGATTATGAAACGTCAGCATCTTGCCAAATGCTCCTTCCACATTTGAAAGAGACAATTCGTATCACTGAAAGTTTAGATAAGAATGACCACTTAAACGTGTCGATTATTATCATTCGATGTGGCTGGTATCTTTTGCTTATGGGAAAAGATGAGGAGGCGGAGGCCGTGCATCGACGAGGTCTTGCTGGCAGAGAGAGAGTGCTAGGCACTGAACATCCTGACACACTGACCAGTGTCAGTTATCTAAGCTCGGTGCTTCGGAGTCAGGGGAAATATGAGGAGGCAGAGGTGATGCATCGACGAGCACTCGCTGGCTATGAGAAAGTACTAGGCGCTGAACATCCTCACACACTGACCAGTGTCAGTCATCTAGGCTCGGTGCTTGAAAGGCAGGGGAAGTATGAGGAGGCAGAGGCGATGCATCGACGAGCACTCGCTGGCAGAGAGAGAGTACTAGGTGCTGAACATCCTCACACACTGGCCAGTGTCAGTAATCTAGGCTCGGTGCTTGAAAGGCAGGGAAAATATGAGGAGGCGGTGGCGATGCATCGACAAGCACTAGTGGGAAAGCGTAGGCTTAGTCCTGAAAGTTAAGGGAAATATGATGCTTGGGCACTCTATCCTACACTTATGATACTCCTCACGCCGCAATATACAACAATTTACCTGTGACGGTTGTGGCTCACCGGTGCGGCTAAGCAGTGGCTGACGGCCGGTAGGGCTTTCCCGTCACGAAGCCCTATCATAAGGGGCAAAGCTTTCATACACGCCAGTGCTGGATTTTGATATCAGCAGGCGATGCCCACAATATCCTCATGGCATATAAATTTGTACCAGACAGTGATAGCCGGGGTATAGGAGGTAGGAGTCACGTGGGACCCTATATACATAGTGGCTCTGAGCCCACGGCTTGACTCCTAGTTTTCTCTCCTCTCCCCATACACAATATTCTCGTCGATAGGCTACCCTGGATCAGCAGATTGTTAAGATTGAGCAAGTGCCACATTACCTCCCATTTTGTCACTAGTTTTTGGGGTATGGTGGAGAGAAGTCCAGAAATGCCTTTAGTTCTATAGGCCAGACTAAATACGCATTGCTATTTACTTAAACTATTATTACTAAATGTCAGACATGGACAAGAAAGTAAAAGTAAAAGATTTTTCTACAGAAATTCGTTGCTTTTAAACAAGCTTTGGATAATTTGCCCACTGGAAATGATATGTCGGGTCAATGTCGGACCGGCCACTCGTGGGGATTGAAAGAGTATGTACTAAACGTACGCTCCTAATAAGTATAATACAAGAGGAAGACTTTTTTTTCACGCTAGGATTATTGAGTCTCTGCGGTGGGGCAGAATTAAACATACAGAGTGTAAAAACATGAAGGAGGTTTCGAATCCCTCTGTAAAAAAGCAATTTTAATACAGTGAAACGCCTATAAGTGACAATCCAGTATCGTCATATGCTCAATAATTACCTTACATATAATAGACTGATATATACAGAAATTTATATGTGCTGAAGAGCTAGATTGTTCGGCCCCACTTTTCAACGAACGTCATGACTACTTACTTCTTCCAGCGTCAACTCTCCAGCTCGATCTTCAGCAACAGCCAGTATGCTATATGGTGGGTATACTCTCGGAGCAGACGGAACGCAAATTGGTCTTGGGATCGGGCATGCACTCATAATCGTGATATTTGTCGATCTGGTTCACCCAGAAATTCGACCTGGTGAAACTGCGCATACGACTTGGTCTTCAACTCCACAACAGCTACCTGTCCACATCTACACATCCTATGGGAATCGCACGCTCCGGAACTTGTGGCCACCAAGGGCTACTGCTGACGTGCCTCGATGCGACCATGAGCTTTCTGCTTTCAGACTCTCGGAAATCTCTTTCGGCAGATCAGCCACGTTATACTTACCTCATGTTTCCCCTTCAGCAAGCTGTCTTTTGGGGTCTTAATGTTGCCAAATATGAGCTGCTTTCCTAATGCAGTTCTTGATCTCCTTCTCTTCTTGCTAGCAGACAGGTTTCGCTCTATAACGGTTGCATTATGGAGTAGTGGCGTCATGTTTACCAAGAGCAATTGACCTCAAAAAGACTTTGCCGTATAAAACTTCTCCGTGATTCTTCAGAACAGAGTTTTTCTCTTTTGTCGATATCCATCTCACGGTCTGGTCATCGTCGTCAAGATGCTGCCCAGGAAATCAATTGTTGCGTTATTGGCATCGCTGTCCTTGACAAGTGCCATTCCGCAACAAGCCACTACAACAACGACTTCCACATCGACGGCTTCATCTGGTAGCTCTACTAGTACTTCCAGCACCACCACTACGACTACTCAAGCTGCGGCATCATCAAGCGCACCGGCTACTCGACCGGGTCTGTCGTCCGTTTCTCACGGCGCATACAGCGGCTCTGCGTCCGTGACTGGCGCAGTGACAGCCAGCTCTGTTGGTACTGGGATTGTGGTTGGAGGCGTGCCTCCAGCTGCGACGACATATCCTGCCGATGGACAATTGCACGATCCCGAACCTGCCCCATATGTTCCTGCAGGAGGTGTCGGCCTGAATACGACTCCTGTTTATAATGTCAAGAGTGATTTTGACTTTGAATCTTTGGTATGTTGTATCATGACCCACAACTCTTTCTTCTCCTCACTTTTTAACACTCTACAGGCGCTTGCTCTATATCAAGAATGGATTGAGTTGGATCTTTTCCAGTACGGTCTTGAGGCGTTCAGTGTATCTGATTTCGAGGATGCTGGATTGACTGCCGAAGATCGTGCCCTGATCGAGTTCATGGCCATCCAAGAAATCGGACACGCCACTGTCATTAGCAACATGCTCGGTCCACAGGCACCAGTTCAGTGTAACTACAACTACCCGTTCACGAACGTGCGCGAGTTTGTAGACTTTTGTCAGAAGCTCACACGATTCGGCGAGGCTGGCGTGTACGGCTACTTGTCTCACCTAGATAGTCGTGAAGCTTCACAGCTACTCTTGCAAAGTATCACCACCGAAGCTCGACAGCAGTTGATCTTCAGACAGTTTGAAGGCTTGTTCCCCATGCCCGTCTGGTTCCAAGTCGGAGTTCCTCAGTCTTGGGCTTGGACACTACTTGCTCCATATATCAGTTCCTGTCCCACGAACCAGACACGTCTGGCCTGGCAAAACTTCCCGGCCTTGTGGATCTTGAACCAACCCAATCCTGTCCGAAGAAACGCCACTCAGGGCTTTAACGAGACCCTCGGTGCGGGGACCAATACGTTGAACAGCACCGGTATCTCCGGCTCAGACGCTTGCTTCAACAACACCGATAAGAGCAACGACTGCAACCCCGCAATCAGCAACAACCGCAGCATCCCGCTCTCATACCCAAGGCGCGTGGTCAATCTCACCTGGGAATATCCCGGAAAACCCGTTGGACCCAATAGCAGTTACGTCACCTCGTCTACAGCCGGTTCTCCGGCGTTTGTGGCATGGGTGTCGCAGTTGAATGTGACTTACTCCCCCTTGAATTTGACCAGCAATACTTCTGGAACAACCATTCAACCAAGCGTCGAGACCTATGAGGGCGATCCTGCTGTTAACGGGACATTGTTTATTGCCATTACGGACTCGGATCTGTATTTGACGCCGTTTAACTTGACTTTGATTAATGAGCATGTTGTTGCTGGTCCTGCTTTGTACCAGGCTGGCTAAGATGTTTTGAGCGGATGTATCGTGGATTGGAAGGTGGTGTGAGTGATGAGATTTGTGGTATAGGTATATTGATATGTAATGTAATATATGTGTAAGCGCGGGGGGTGAGAATACAAGTAACTAGATGTGAGTGAATATACTGAATGACTTGATGAAGGATGTGATTGCGTCTAGATAATATGAGCCTTTATTTTTTATTTATTTTTTTTTTGAGCTAGAGATGATCGCTAGAGTCGTGCGGCATCAATTCTAGGTGCACCATGCGCGAGAAGGTACATCTGAGCATAGAGCTGCAAAGATATTCGATGTATGTACCCAAACCACTACACAACACTATAGATTGGATTGTAATTTCTTAGCGCGATCTTTGGCAATATCACACATAGCCTAGAGACTTATTAGCATTCTGGTGCTGGTTACTATTCAGAGAGTATTGCATTGCATACCTCAATATTATCTCTAACTTCCTGCTCAAATTCTCCACGGTCAATTCTCCGTCTCATATCGACCATGATAACGTCTCGACCTCGACCATTCACGAACGTCCTAAACAACATTAACATGAGAAGGTGAAATCGAAGTGGGAAAGCGGGACATACACATATCTCAAACCCGGATACGTCTCCTCATACTCTTTATTCAACGCACTCAACCGCGCAGCCTGATCCGCGGCAGCTTCCTGATCAGTCGACTTATTAATATTCGCCTGCTCTCTTCTACTCAATTCACTCAACCCCGCCTGCGCAGTAGGGGACGCTGCTCCGAGGCGGGGATGGGAGCCCAGAATGCCATATAAGAGTTGCTTTTGCTGTGGGTCGCTTGTTGCGGATAATGCTGTTAGTTGGCTGTAGATAGCGTCGATGAGGCTGTTATATGATGTGAATGTTTGGTCCTTGTTGTTGGAGAGAATCGGTTGGAGGAGATTGTGTAGTTCGGAGGAGGGTTCGAAGAGTGTGTCGAGCACTTTGAGTTGGTCGGTGAGGGGGAGGGCGGATAGTGATATTATTGGGGGGAGGGTAGCTGCCATTTCTTCCTAGTTGGTGATTTATATCCTGTGTAGTTTACTGATGCAATACAATCCGGACAAGGTCGGTTTATATGGTAGTTGGGATTGTCGGAAGCTGCCGATAAGAGGCCGGAAAGCGCCTTGGTCACGGTCCATGGTTCATTCGATGCACTTGGGCAGCTTCACTGTGTCAACGACATGGAAACATTGAGCAATCTCATATACGACAATCTACCTTGTAAATTGTCTCGGTCTCCAGCCATATGCTACTCCATACGTAGTTCTGTAGTTAAGCCATGTAACGAATGGTTCGCCAAGACAATATTTTCAATCCGATTAGCTCGATCACAAAATCCTTCAAATCGGCTGAATCATTACTCTGAACAAATCAACATGTAACAAAAGATCGACAGTCTCGTTCGTTCCTTAATTTTGTTGAATAGTTTGGAGATGTTCTTCTCGGCGCTAATATGGAGTTATCGCGTGGCGCTATTTATCTGCTCGGCTTCATACATATTACATAGTATGCGCCGGTTCTTCAACTTGACTCAATCTTGCCACTTGGTGTAGTAGTCAATTGACCCAATCGTACGGGTTGTATAGCTGTAATGGTACTCGTCAAGTCAGAATCGTATCAATCGCATATGGGAGAACTCCTTGCATCCAGATCGTATGGTAAAAAGAGTGTATGGTCGTCAATCGGAGCTAGTCCCGAACAGGCTAGTATTCTCCACAACACCCAATAACCTAAAAAGAGGCCAGAGCCCCATACAGAACGCAGTGAATGGGCCAAATACTCAGAATAAATGACCTGGATATATTCCTTGTCGGGGTCGATGTTGTTTAAGAAATTATACGTACATGGAGCGGGTAAAAACCGGGTGTCTACACTGTCTAGGGGTCAAGGAGGGCGTATCCGAAAAAGTGTGGTACCCCTGAGGGCGTGCATCAGTGGCACAGATACACATGTTTCTTGATCGTTCCTGGAGAGGACTCCACACGTGGATTTGTATTCACTGTACGGACTGGAATACGGATAGTAGTAATGAACGATAGCTGGTACGGAGTACGTGGTGACAATTGACATCTTCTAGGAATGAATCACAGGAATTCTCATCCTCGAACGTATTATGATTCATCCTTAACTCAACTCAAAAAAGTACGACGTATGGTAGGCCCGGCAGCTGGTACACCAAAACGGACTAGCTGCCCAACTAGAAACCTCCCCTCCCGCAAGTCTTAAGTCCTCCTAATTATTATTCCACTCTTCCCCCAGAAGGGATTGGATTACAAAACATTGAATTATTTCTACGACTTTTGACTCCAGTGCGCCGACTACATTGCGCTTCTCAAACAAGGACGGCTCCCAGTCTTTTCCAATGCGGCAACCGCCATGTCGCTCAATGGGTTAGATGGTCCCGCTGTCATCGATGCCTATCAAGCCGCCTTGACGGAGGCAGGAGGATGGTGAGTGTGTTCTTCGATGTCGATTCGCGCCAATCCGTTCTTGCGCATCGCTCGCTCGAATCAAGCGAATTTAGTACACTGGCGGACGACAATACTCTGCGAACATAGCTGACAATTCGGTTGATAGGCTCCTCCTCAAATATGCGTCTAGAGACGAGGTCACCTTGCTCGGCCGCGGGACAGGCGGTGTACCAGATGTGCGGGCCACGGTGGAAACTTATGAAGAGAAATCACCTTTGTACGGCTTTTTACAATATCGGAGGAGGAAAGTAGTGCTCAAATACGTCCCTGAGGGAATGTCCCGACTGGTACAAGGTAATTGCACAACGCCCTTATTTTCCCATCCCAACAGCAACCAACTGATATCTACCTGCCGACAGCTCGTACAACGGTCCAGTTCCAGTCGATCCTTGACAGATTCTCCCCGCAAGACACAACATTCGAATTCAAAGCGCCCGGCGATCTGACTGAAAGTGCCCTTTCGTCGGCTTGTCTGTTACATGCAGTGTCCGGATCGATAACGTCGTCTTCGAGTTCTCTGCGCCGTCGCCGGTTGATGGAAATCGCTGAAGATGCCGAGGAAGGACCTCCAACTACTAGGGCACCGCCTAGAGTGCTTCAAACGCCAGAGGAAACAGACGATAAAAGACTCAGTCAGGCGTCAGATGCGACAGCGGTCCCGCCGAAAGAGAAAGGTGACGACTCGCCGAGCATTCCTCCCGCCCCTGAAAGTGAAGTAGATGCCCGGTCAGAAACAGCCTCCGTTCGATCCGTTACGCGCAGGAGATTTCTCGATCAGTTCCAGCAAGATTCGTTCGAACGCAGGAGCTCCACCCAGTCGATGCGGCCGTCGCTACAAGAACTGCACTACGCAGCCCCTTACCGACAAAAAGTGAAGATGGAAACCCGTCCGTCAGCAGATATCAATGGCCGTCCCCGAACCGCTGGCTCAATGACGCGCGGTCAAGAGCATCGTCCCACTGCTGCCTTGCCTGCAGGTGTGCGCTCGCGAAGACCCTCTACCAATTCCAACAGACCAAAATCCACCCCAGACGTACCTCCAGTACCTACTTTGGCTTCTCTCAGAAACGCGCCTCCAGTCCCTTTACTCATTCCCCCACCTACCTTGTCTATTGCGAAACCAAAACTTTCACCGGGCGCAAAGTCGATGAACGCGCTTCCTTCATCTGGGATGTCTCCAGAAAAACAACGACTAATGAAAGCTCTTGAACTTCGCAAGAAGCAAATGGAGAAGAAAACGCAGGATCTACAGAAGAAGCAAGCACAGATTACCACGACAGCGATACCTTCGAGCGAATCCCCCCGGGATAAAGAAAATACAAAACATTCTCCAACAAAGAACGACCCGACGCTGCCCGAGACTGGGAAGACAATGGCTGACGAACCACCTGCTGTCTCCACGAATGGAATCGAAGATAAGAAACCACTATCGGCGGATATTGCGAAAGCCGATTCCGCCGTTGAGATGGTATCGTTAGCCTCAAAAGATACAGAGCCTTCCATTTCAGCCGCTGAGTCAGAGGACACCAGTAGCAACGCAAAAAATACTACAGAAAATCAAAAAGACGAGCAAGAATTACGGCTGGAGCTAAATGACGACCCTTCACAAGATGATGTCAAGAACGGCATGCCAGAGATTACAGAGATCGGAGAAGCCTCAGCGAGTTCTGAGGAAGAAACGTTGACGCCACGAACGACTGATTCGGATAATACTATTAAAGTATCTGGCACTACGGATATCGAAGAAACGCAAGAAGAGAAAACGGAAATCACTGACGAAGCAGGAAATACAACAGGGGAAGTGGTAGATACTGCCGCGGTGGACACAGAGGCAGGCGAACAATCAGAGACATCGCAGGCTGCGGATAATAACGACGATCTCTCTGGATTGATCACTATAGTCGCTTCAATGGACGATTTAAAGGGACCAGAAACGCAGGAAATCGCCTCTGATGCTCCAATCGAAGGATCAAAACCAATTGCGGATGCAAATTCCTGGGCGGAGGATATCCCTTTACCGCTAGGGTCCGGGGACAGTTTAGAGGAACAAGGGCCCGCTAAGTCCGCGCTAGAGACGGGCTCCACCGGCCAGGAACAACCCCTCCCGCGACCCGAAGGAGCAGAAATCGAAAAGTCGGAGAAACAGAGACGACTCGCCCTGTTGGAGCCAATTCGAGTCTCTACGCCTGACTTCTCAGACGATGAGAACTTATTATCTGATGATTCATTGATGGAGGAGCTGAAATCCGCCACCGTCCAGGAGGCCCAGCCCGTTTCAGTGGGTAAGGGCCCCTTATCCCCTAATGGGGAACCGCGGTCACCACTCGAAGCCTGGCAGACACGCGCCGTATCCAACCCAGCTCGACGTCCGAGTGATTTCAGCTCACTGCCGGGAGAATCTCGATCGATATCCGCGACGTTCGTGGATAATAACAATCAGGCGGTGAGGCCTGTGCCGGTGATGGTAGCCAAAAAGGTCAATGTGTCCTCTGGTATCTCGAAGCGTATCAAAGCGTTAGAGATGTTTTCAAACAACCACGACAGCGTTGCGACCCCTGCAGGAAATGCTTCGGCTACAGGTAATCATCTCGCGGCACCGGGATCATCCGCCTTTGAAAAATTTCGCAAGCGCGCATCTGTGTTTTCGAATGGTAATCTTCCTTTAGCGACTGCTGGTACCAGGTCATCTTTCATTTCTACAACCGAGTCCTCACCCCTGAACCGAAGCGATTCGCTGCCCAATGCAAACTCCGTTTCCGTCACTGCACGCATCGTTCGAGACCCCAGTACTCCTCCGACCGAGATGACTGCCGATCCACTCGAAACGAACATCCTCAACCTGCAACGCAGTCCCCTAATCGTGCGACATGACTCTTCCGAAACACAATCGTCGAACCACGTGCTATCGGACAGCGCAACCGATCTTCGCAATAACTACTTCTCGCCGACAGGTCATTCAACAAACTCGTCCATTTCTCGTTCAGAGAGTCGAGCTTCTATGCGTTCACAAGTTGAGGATTGGAGTAGCAGAAACGGCTCCTCCGGAGATATTGGGGCAAACTCCGATGACAAGAAAGATTCTCGTAGGTCTCGATTTATGCGACGCATGTCGGCGTTGAGATCTCCATCACGCAAGGATCTGATTAGTCCTCCACCTGGAATAGACAAGCAACGATTACAATCGCCGAATGCAGAGGGAGCCGCTCAGTCTGCATCAGCACATGCCGTTGATATCGGCGAAGTCAACGTTCAATTCCCCGATACATTACTATGGAAACGACGGTTCTTGCGGATCGACGACCAAGGATATCTGGTCTTGACCCCCGGTAGTACGGACACAGGCGCTCGCAATATCGTCAAACGTTATCACCTCTCCGAGTTCAAGACGCCCTGCCTACCCGATGAAGAAAGACAAGAGCTGCCCAACAGTATCCTGCTTGATTTCCGTGACGGCAGCACATTACAATGCGCTTGCGAGTCCCGGAAAGGGCAGGCTGCTGCACTGCAGAGTAAGTTTATCCATACCCCATTTCAGAAATTGTTAACTGACAATTTGCAGCTCTCGTCGATGCGCACACTGCATATCAACACTAAAAAGCACTCTTCAAAAGGGGGCGTTCATATTCCGTCTTTTTTTTTCCTTTCCTTTTTATTGGTTTTTGCAATACGGGTCGCATGCATTCAGAATTCGTGGTTTATACCCCCCAGCATCATCATCAGAATCATTTTTCCATTCCTCTCTTTCTTCCCTTTCTTCCCTTTCTTCCTTTTGATCTTCATAACTTGGCGGGCTGATCGACTAACCCTGGCATGGTCTTGTCGTCTTGATGAAAATAAGTCACTCCGCTGTACATCCTTTTTCCTTCCTTCTTGTCTCATTACCTACTACACTACACTTGCTTGACGCCTTTATCCTTTCTTTGTCATACTTTGGTTATCACTCCGTGCACCTCTTTCCTCGGAACATGTACTCATTTTTCTATTCCTGTTGATCTTTCTTGACCCCCATTTTTGCCATCGTGGTGCTATCTCTATTCTCATCTTGGTTGGGAGGTTTGTTCCCTACTTCTCACATAGATTCCCTATAGAAAGATTCCCTCTTATCCAGGTCAGGCATGAACAGCCTATTTTTTTTATTTTCCAATCCTATAATTTCCAATAATCGTACATAAACCACCATGGACTAGTACCTGCTATGCATATGTAACTATGTACTTTCAGCAGGCGGATTCTTCTCCTGCCACTCCTCCAAAAACCGAATAACTTTAGGACCCCAAAGCTCTTCCCCAGCCTCTAGGTCGGCGTATTCCAAAATCTTGTCTGAATCGAGCGTATAATCGGCTTGTTTGGAGCGGACTAGTGAACTCATTAGTCCACAGCTTCCTACTGCTTTGCCCAGATCATGTGCGAGGGAGCGGACGTAGAAGCCGGAGGAGACTGTCATGGTGATTTTGGCGGCTGGTGGTTTCTCCCATTTTGCTTCTTTTGCTTCTTCTTGTTTCGTATTATTGGTATCTTCCTCTTTTGTGGTTTTGTCTTCTGTGGAAGGCTGCTCTGGATCAGATTTCAGACGTTTCGTCTCCGCCTCTGTTTCCGAAGTCTTGGTTGCACTATTCTTATCGAGTCCCGGAGATGCCTTTCTCTTATTTTTCTTATCCTCCAATAGAGAGTTTGCCGCTGCTTGCTCGGCTTCCTCTGCCTCCGATGCAAGTGGTATTGCAGCCTCCTTGTCAAGCATCTTTTGCGCAACCTCCTTCTCTTCACCAGTCATTTCCTCTTCCGGCCACTTATAATCATGCGTTCCGGGCTCATACCATTCCAGAATCTGAAGATCATAGACCTCAACTTCTCGAGATTTGATTTCAACGGGAGGCTCTTTCCCCGCTCTCGCATACTCGTATAACCTCACACCCTGTATACTCTTCGCCGAAAAGATAGGTGGACGCTGCATAATTTTACCCCGGAACTTCTTCAGAGCTTCCTCCACAACCTCACGCGTGATATGTTCATAGGGCGCTTTCCGTACAAGTTTACCCGTTCGATCATATGTATCCGTCTCCGCACCAAATAGGACAACCGTTTCGTACGTCTTGCGACATTCCAAGAATTTTATGAGATTTTTCGTGCCGCGGCCGATACCCGTAATCAAGACCCCAGTTGCCATAGGGTCGAGGGTGCCGCCGTGGCCGATCTTCACTTCGGGCCTCTTTTTGCGTCGGTTGCGGAAGTTGGCGTCGTTTTTGCGCCGGGAGATTTCGTTTTCGATCCATGGTCGGAATATGGTGGAGGGGTTGAAGTGTTTTTGGAGTTTGCGGAGAACATCGGCTGATGTTACGCCTTCGGGTTTGTGGACAGCTGATTGCTTTATTAGTATCTTTTGTCTGTAAATATTTGGCGATGGATAGCGCAGGACGTACGGAGAATACCCTCATAGATTTTTCCTCCTGTCATTGTGCTGCGATACAGCTGCGCGCCGCGATTTAAGCTGAGCTTGACGAAGCTCATCAAGAGCGATGCAACTGGTAATAAACAGTGATCAATTGTGTATATCAAGTCGATATTTATTGAATAGAGAAATTCCAAAGAAGCTTATTTTTGGCGGGTGGAACTTTTGCTTACGTAGTTTCGTGCTTACGGCAAGACTCCGAACGCGTGTGCCGTATTGCCTGGAATCTTATCCACTCATCCCATTCCATCTCAACATCCTGTCACACTTTATTGTTTCCTTCAAGTTCTTATTAACTAATCACACATCCAATACAGCATACACAATGCTCATACCAACCCCGTCCAAGTCATGACGTCCCGCGAAGACCAGATCCTCAAACCCCGAGATCCGTTACTCGAAGACGAGAACGAATGGGAAGAGTTCAGCTTGACCGACGTCAAGGTACTGATCCCTGGTAAGTCACGTTATGCCAATTTGCTGGCGACATCGCCGGAAAATCCGGTGAGGGTGATTGGGTGCTTGAATGAGGTCGAGGAGGAGCAGGAACATTTAGGTATGATTTATTGATTTGTCGGAGTATTGGTCTGGGTTATTTTTATTTCCCCGCAGAAGGTCGTTGCAGTACGACAATGTCCTTGCATCCCCCACGCGCGCTGTTATCATCATCACCATCCGTATCTAAACTGACGCTGTACTGTGTACATAGTCATCGATGAAAACTACCTCTCGAAACGTATCGTTATTGAGAACGTGACTCATTACGCCTACGGTCAACATGCCGACGGCGAAATTGGGGTTTGGGTCGCCGGCCAAGCTGGCTGGTTCTCCATTCTACCTGCAAAAGGTTACAAACCAATGTTTAATGATATGGTGGAAGCAGTCGATTTGCTCTACTTTTTAGTTGATCGTCATCGAAATCAGCGACCGAGACGGAAACGCCGAGGTAGGGAGGTTACTTTTGAATACTTGTGTGATGAGGTACATGATCCATTTAGTAGTCTATATGGTCTTGCTGATGGATTCAACTAGTACGTTACACATACAAATGGAATCTGTGAGGATGGCGATGACTCTGCGGAAGTGTTTTATAAACACTCTTCATTTCTGCTTTCGCAAATGATTCAAGGGAGGGAGGAGGTGCAGTGGAATGAAACAGATGTATTCAATCACCTGGTCAAGAAGTTTCCGGTATGTTATTCTCGTTATAATACAATTGTTTCCACTAACAAAGATAGGATGAATATGAACGAATACTAGCACTGCAGCAAAAACCTGATGACGGACCTGCGACGGAAGATCATGACGGATCCACAGATAAGGAGACGGTGAAAGTCGAAGCTATTCCAAACTCTCAGGCAGACACTATATTCGGTATCATCACAGATCTGAAGGAAGCTGGCGCTTTGGCCAAACGCCAATTGAACCTCGATCTTGTTGTTAGTACTCTACGCAACCGAATCGATGTAGACTCGGAGGACTACGCTAGAGATTTGATCGCGGCTAGATCTAAACAAGTCATTGAGCGTATGGACCAGTCAGAGTTCGATTGGCCTAAAAAGGCAATTTATCGAGAATTGAAACAGCTCGCAGAAAATGCTGACATACGCCAAATTGCCATCACTCCACTTCGGCCCCGGACGTCTGTTAACGATGACACGAGCTCCTCCGATCATGAAGACGGAGATGATGAAGACGAGGATGATAGTCCCCGCGCGCGCAGACATCGTATGCGGATGTCCGTTTTACGACCCTCGACTACAAAAGCAGGCAAGAAGACGCGTGGCGGTAAAGCTCCTGCAGCCGTCAGAGATGATGCACATTTATGTGAAGACAGTGATGTCAGTGCCGAAGACTTAGACACGCCCAGCAAATCTCGTGGCCATAACCTTGTCCGCGATCCTCCGCCGTCTGCGACAACTCTTCACATCCGCGCTCGATCTATATTATCAGATGCCGACTCTACTTCGTTGGTTATTCGGAAGACACCATTACAGGAGACACACCAGTCAGCGAATCTATCTGGCCCTGATGCGGCATCTGTCAATCACGAAGACAGTAGCAAAATCGCTGATGGCTTACCTGACGACACATGGATATGTCCAGCCGAAGGATGTGACAAGGTGATATGCAAAGCTAGCTCGAAGAGATCGAAGGAACTCATCAGCGATCATACCCTTACGCACGCCGAGGATACACAAACAAAGCTCGATCTCGTATTTGCCGAACAACGACTCAATATTGGTTTGGGAGTTGATAATTTGCTACGTCGTATCCGTGAATTTGGGACCCTTGATGGAGTTAATGGTGATGGCTCTGATGTTGCTGCTAAAAGAGTTAGGAGATGATCCATTGCACGATATCGATTGATCCCACCTTCACAGACTCTTTTGAAATCTGAAGCAGCATATCCGAGAGGGCTTGCATTTCTCAATCTTCGAGACACGCGATGATGTTAATGTTCTCGACAACACCTAGCAGAGGCGCACCCATTACTCTTGACCACGAAGCACTATTGTGCTATGCATGGGTCGAAAGCACGGAGAGCGATAGAAGTCAATTTACCTGGCTACATTGGACTTCCGAGCTACATGGCCTACGACTATGTCATTCAGCGCATCAAATAATGGATTGGAATTACCGAATAATGGTCGATCTAAATGAAGCGACTACTTTAGCTATAATGAATGATGAAATATCATGGTCAACCGATTTTGGTCATTGTGATCATATACATAAGAATCAATTAATGACTTTTGAAAAAGACACTTTCTGTCTTATAATTTCAATGATGAATCAGCTCCTAACGCCAGGTTCCTTTTCCCAGGTCCCAAAGACTATAATACTATGTTATGGCAGTTGCAATAACAGAAAAAAATCTAGAACAAACGAATAAATACTTTTCATCACTTCATAGCATTTCTCCTACTCTTGCCAGGCCTCTTCTTCGCACCACCAGCACCAGCTTTCATCTTCTTAGCCGAAAACCCACGTAGATCAGCGGAAGACATGGCGTCACCGGACTTTGCGAATCTCTTCTTTCCGCCAAATCCGTATTTTTCGTTCTTCTTTTGTCGTTTTGCTGAGACGCCTGTGTCCTTGCCGCCGCGTTTTCCGAAGGAGGATTTTTTGTTCGTGCTGTCGTTGTCGATGGCGACGTCGAAGAGATCATTGTCATTATCGGTGGGGCCGGTTGGTTCAGTTTTACGTTCTACTCTGTTAGTATTACAGGGAACCGGACAGCAAGAAGAAAGGAAGGGGACGTACTCCGCTTCAAACTGTTAATCTTCTCCAACGTCTCCTTCTTCTCCTTCTGACGCTGCTGCAACTTGGCAACCTGCACCTGTTTACCAAACTTCTTCAAGTCTCTCTGTCGTCGCGCATCCGCCGCCGCTTTCTTTGAAGCCGCCTCATCAAACAACTTCTTCTTAATCTTGCTCATATGCTCATCTGTCTTGACCATTTCCGCGAAATAATCCGTCGGTCTGGTGAATGGCACACCTTCCTTTTTCAGTAAACGACGAGCGTCAACAGCAGCTGACTGGCAGACTTTGTAAAAGGCTAATTCGCGAGTGAGATCGTCGTTGGGATCGGGTACGTCCACAGGTTCGGTGGACACTAAGGAATTGTGTTCAGAAAAGGGTGTTTGTGCGGTAATGAATGATATACGCTTGATGGAGGTGTTGATGGCGGCTGAGTTGTTGATGGTGAGACGTTGGTGAGGAATGACATCTGCGCGTTCGTCTTCGGAGAGATCTGATAGTGGTATATCCTCCTCTTCTTCGCCTTCACTTTCTTCTTCCTCCTCGTTTTGATTCTCTTCTTGATCCTCCTCTGTGAGCTTAACTCCACCCGTGTCCTCATTCTCTTTAGGTTCTTCTTCGCCGTTGGTTTCAGGCTTCTCGACACCATTCACATTTTCCTGCAATTCCATACATTAGTGAAATTCTATCGAATTGCGTAATTGATACGGAAAGCTTACCTCTTCGATCTCCTCCTTTGATTCTTCCTTCTTAGCCTTTTTCTTCTTCTCCGCGGCCTTTGCTAATTTCTTCTGGCGCTCCTTCTCATAATCTCTGCCTTTATGGGCGTCGAGTGCCGCGAACAACTTGCTCTTCTTCACCATTTTGCTTCGTTTCTAAATGAACTGGTTGTAGATACTGACGACAATTTCTCTATTCTGTTCTCAGAGGAATAAGAGTTCTGCACAAGTATCAGTGCAAATAAACAGAATCAAACTGTTGATAAAGCGGGAGCTTGAGTTGGAGCAAATAATTTTTTTAAGATTCGGAAAGCAACGGCGCTATACCCGATATGTCCTGGTCCCGATAACAAACTGCCCTAACTAGTTTCAGTCTAGCGCAACTGCTTGATAAATATCTACCAATCAACTCTAAGGTAGATCCATGGATGATTATGCGGGTGAAGAACCACCATTTTGCAAGTAAATAGTTAGTAACCACTTCTGCGTGTTCGATCGAGGTATTTTGCTAAAATATTTACTTGATCCATGAACGCAGAACCTTATTTACGACTGGAGGATACGGTATGAAAGTTGTGTTGATTGAGGACCTGAAGTGAAACATTGGATTAGTCACGAGAACTACGTATACTTTACCTCCATGTCAACAGATATCAAGGACTCCCCGTCCGGGGGTCAACTGCAGGTAAGAATAATTTTGCATTTCTCCCATTGGTCTAAGGAATTACCTGGGCATCATGGTCTATTAAGAGGAAATGTATTGACAAACAGCAGACACCGACAGATCCCTCTACAGGTGCACCCGAACTCGCAGCCGCCGTGGATGAACTCCTAGACCAACTCCAGCACAAGTTCGATGGTGTTTCTACCGAGATATTTGGTAAACGTATGTTTTCCCCTTTTTCTTTGGATCGCTGCCTATAGTTGGGGGAAACATAACTGACGCAATTTATAGTCGATGATATGACTCGGAGATTAGATGAGCTCGAGGCTTCGTTGAGTGAAGTACAGGAGAATGCTGGAACGTCAAAGGCGTGATCCTCTTTCTCAGATGAATATACATATGACGGTATGGTCAGAATGAGTCTTGTCTAATGCGCTGGCTCTATACATTGAAATTGGTCTCATCTACCTGAGCTATGAGTTGAAAATTTGAGATACCATATTGCAAATAGTTCCTTCTTTATGAAAATCTACAATACATGCATAAGGAAGCTTAATATTGAGGTATCACTATGATTGCCTCTCTTCAACCTTGATCATAATTTATACAACAGCAGTAAACAGCGCAATGTCCGGTCCATCTCAAATGGTTCCAGGAAACATGATATATATATCAGACCGAAGCGTGCCCAAGTCGGGGAACATGCAACTAAAAGAACGGAATTACAATTCATCCTTGGGATTCTCCGTCTCGCCCAAAAATTGACGAAGAATATTGCTACGAGAAATCAGATCATCAATCTTCTCCGGCGCAAGTCCACCCTTAGACAAGATCTTGGTCAATCTTGTGAACTCCTTGTTGACGTATCCCTCGCTCTCCTTCAACTTCTCGGTAACCTTGATATAGTACTGAGCATACTGCTCCTGCACATTCTTAGCGGACTTCTTGATTTCGTCCGAGAGCTTAGCGAAGCTCTTGGTAGGTACGTATTTGGCGACGATCGAGTCAAGAGTGGGGATAGTGCCGGCCTTCTCGTCAAGTCCGCCACCGACGACACGGTGAGTGCCGACTTTTTCGTTGATGTAGTCCACGAAGTTGTTCTCGGATCGACCACCTTCGTATGCAACGGGCTCTGAGGAACCAGCAGGGAAGAATTTGATCGTGGGGAAACCTTGGATCTTGAATTCTGAGGCTAGTGATTTCGAGTTCTCGGCTTCACAGTCAACCTTGGCGATGACTACGTTCTCGTCACGAGCGAAATCCTTGGCAAGTTCTTCCCATGTAGGAGCGAGGCTCTTGCAGTCTAAATAATCCCAGAACATTAGCATCCAAGAACCTCACCGTCAGGGGAAAGGAAAAAGGTTCACATACGTCCACACCATGGAGCAGTAAAAGCAACCAAAACATTCTTATCAGTACCAACAACATCCTTAAAAGACGACTCGGTCAACATCTGCACATTGCTAGGCGGATGATAAGCAGCCTTGGGCCGAATGCCAGTCTTCTCCGTAATAAAAGCCGACAAGCTCTCAAGATCCCGACCACCACTATACTCAATGGGAGTATCACTCTTGCCATCAAAGAATTTCAACGTTGGGAAACCCTGAACACCGAATTGCTTCCCGAGGGAACGATGCTCGTCGGCATCAACTTTTGCGATTTGAACTTTATCGGAGAATGAGAATGTTTGTGCGAGTTCTTCGTATACTGGGGCTAAGTTCTTGCAATGTCCACACCAAGGGGCGAAGAATTCGACTAATGTGGGTTTTCCGGATTTGATGGCGACTTCTTCAAAGTTGGAGGGAAGGAGGTCGAGAACGGCAGATGCGGCGCTGACGATGCTGATGAACAGCGCAAGACTGCTCACGATGAAGCTCAGACGAGCCATCTTGACAAGCTATTGGTCAACAATATAGCAATGAGCAAGTGTCTTGAAACACAAATAAAGATCGTATAATAGAACTTTTGGTCGGGTATCAAAAGAACTCAATGTTGTTGTTGTAGTTCGAAATAATTAAGGACAGCTGGAGTTTCCGCAACATTGCCTGTCCGTATTGCCACATATCCTAGTATGGTAATTACTAATGCTCTCGCCGCTTTAAGGTATTTATCAGCAAGTTTCATATTTCATTTCTCTCGTAGCACCACGAATAAGACTGTCATTTATTGGCTATGGCTTTGATCGTATCTAAATATGCAGCTGCATATATGATAATGATGGTATTCGACATACTCTGGACCAAGCAAGCCTGATCTGGTATATCAATTCTCTCACCTTTCCGTTCCGTCATTCACTATGCGTAATATTACGTTACGTAGCTATCATTGCTGCGATCATATCATGCCATACTAGTATCGAGGTGCCTCATCAAATGATTGGTGTGAAAAATGTTTGACTGCTCGCTCATCGATGACTAGCCAGCCATTTGTTGGCATCATCCCACACTTTAGGCGCCTTGAAGTCTTTGGGTGCGGTTTGGGAAGCCACATAAACCTTTCACATCAATTAGCTGGACATCAATGCATATACAACATACTGGATTCAACATACCGCATCCCATAGAGTAAAAGCGGCATCCAGATTCGCTTCGAAACTTTCACTGTGCTGGAACCATTCTTTGCCTTTAGCCCTAACCTCTTCACGAGTTTTAGGTGACGATGATTCCGGCTGGTAGAGCAGGTCATCAAGATAGGTCCGTACTGCAATACCAAGACCACAATCATTATCGTCGATAAACGGCAACCTAATACGTCAGTCATGAACAACCATGCTATAAAAGACAAACTCACTTGAAACTGATTGATGTCAGTCCTTCGCTGCTGATGCTTCGATCTACCTCGCCACTCAATAGCATCGAGGTGAGTACTACTTCAATCAGCTCCCGCAATGTCCGTCGGACAGCAGAAATCAAAGAGCGGAAAGATAAAAGCTGGCGACTGAGTGGTCCTGAGTAGCCAATAGGTTTGTGCTTTAGCTTTCCAATACATGCGACTCGCGAGATGAGGAGGTTGTAGGACTTGTCCTCGTCTGTAATCATTAGTACGGGTTTCGGAGGTCGAGATGTTTATAGCATACCTGAGCCTCGCATTGGACCACCCGAGTGGTGTGGGAACCAATTGCTGGTACCCAAAACTCCCATGCGCAGCATTTCAACAGCAGTAAGGACGTTTTCATAAGACTGAGAATCGACTGGTCCTTTAGCAGAGTCGAGTACCTTGATCGCTTCAGTAAAGCACTTTCCCCATTCTGTGAGCTCGTGCTTGCTATTCACGTAGCCCCGGAGCTGCAGGAACGCTAACAGAGTCTGATGGAGGATCTCGTCTTCCGATGATAGTGTCTTTTGAAATGAGCCAGTAAACGCAAAAAGTAGGTTGAGCAGCACTTACGACAGCTTCTTTAGTATAAAATGTCTTTGACACGAATTCCGAGTTCTTCAAGCTCCCGGCAGCAAATTTCAGCGATCCACGAGGGGTCTACACAAGTCAGCGTCATACCCAGAGAATATCATATCGATTGCCAAAATACTAACCTCAAGGGTGGCCAATTCACTGGGCAACTCTTTATGACTAATTCTCCAGCTTCTAATAGAATCTCTGACTGAGGGTAATGTTTTGAGGTTGATTGTTCGGGTGGAGTTCTCCTCATGCCAAAGTCGGACGTTGATGACCTTGGTCTGATAGAATCGATGAAGGCAGTTAGAGAGCAAGCCAACAGCTTGTTCGCGAATTGGCATGAGTGAATCACCGGCGAGACGACGATAAACTTCGGAGTCCTCAACGCCAAAGGGTAATGGTACAGTAAGCTGACCGGTGGTTAGATAGTTGGGAATGTTGGGACCCAAGACACCTCTAGAAATGTAATAGTAAAGTTCCTCCGGTAGACGCTGCCCAATTAGTTCATGTACGTCTGATGGAGCTGTTTCCGGATCCAAGGGACCGACTCGACCTTCGTTATCGGCAATCACATGATGCTTGATTGACATATAGGCTCGTTTATAGCGGTCAAGATACTGAAGATCCTGCACGCGGCGGTCCTCCTCGAACTGTGAACATAATGTAGTGGCATGGCGATTTGCGCCGTTGAAAATAGTCAATGCGTTAGAAACATTCCATGGCTTGCTGGGAAAAGTAGAATTCTCGAATGGAGGGAACGTGCGAAGATAGCGAGAGCCTAGCAGCAAGGCAAAGTCAAGGAATTGCTCGTTGGTGAGTCGACCGAGTTCCTCCTTGCAGTGTTCCTTGGATATCCAGAGGAATTGGCCAGCTTCGAGATCGAGTTTGAGGATGACTTTCTCAATGTCGAATAGAAGGACATCTGTGGATCCCCAGACAAAGTCAATGAAAGGTTTCGGAGTGCTCTCGAAATACTTGAGCTGCAATTGTAACGATCAGTCAGCCGAGACTCTTTCCATCAATTGGTAGCATAGTGGGTATACCTGGGCGGCAGCGCTATAAGGGGCTACGAAGAAATCGACACTATTTTCGAAGAGAATTCGTTGCAGGAATCGGTAGAACTCGACTGGTTCGGGGTTGCCTAATTCACGAAAGGTTCAGCTTTCCAATATGCATGGCCCGGTTGACAGTCAATCACTCACCAGCATTGCTAAACGCATCGACCACCTGATCAGCCTGCTGCTGATCATACAGTTCCCACGCTTGTTCAAAGGCACGCGCAGAATCGGCTCGTCTCGAATCGTTCCGTACACGGTTCTGCGAATCTTCGACACCGAATTGGAGACCGTCAAAGACGAAAAGAAGTCCAATCCCCAACTCCTTGAGCTCCATGAGCTCTCGCTCAATATTCGCTCTAAGCGCAAAGGGGAAACCGCCGAGGGCAATTAGGAGGGGTTCACGAGTGGATGGGTGGTGAAGGTGTTGGTGGAGGTAGTAGGTGGCATCAATGCCTATCACGGTTCCTTTCAGGCTGGATAGAGCGAGGGTGTATGCATGGCTGGTAGCCCAGTCATCTAGCGCACGAATGGCTGGTAATTGTTAGATATGATAGAGAACACTGTAAACTGGAGGAAATTGAATCTGGGACGTACGGGGCATGGCGACAATAGCTAGCGGCTGTCAAGTGCGTAATTTTCTAGAATGCGGGCGCCGCAGAGACGAGAGCTGCCCCCTTAGGTTTGAATGTGCACTGATCAGACGAGCTTGTCAAATAACCTGCCGAGCTGGGAGCAATGTATTCGCTCAGAGTAGGATGTAAGCGCGAATACGTGAGCTAAAATATTGTCGTTCTAGTCTTGATTGTTGATGAAGGAGCTAGGGACTTTAGGGTGAGACTTTATTGCAGTTGGACTGTTTGGGTAGGTGTAGGCCCACTCTTTGGAAAGGACGCTGTTGCGCTAGTCTGAACGAGGTTAGACAGATTTTCTATATTCAGACAGATCTTTATCTCCAACTTCACGTGATCTGATACTGTTCTTATTGAGTCTTTGAAGAATGGAATACTCCAAAATCAATTCACTGTTCTTAAGAGTCTTGCCCAGCTTGAGGGAGAACCGATGGTGTAGAGTATCCATTGACTCAGACCACAACTACCCACTCTCTCTCTCTCTCTCACTCAATCAATCAATGAGTCATCCCGATGACAATGGTAATCGGCACTGGTAGCCACTCATCTACTTAAGACGATAAGCGAGAAAAACAGATGAATACGGAGAGCTCCGAAGGACCCAGTAATCAGGTACATATGCCGCCAAGATTTTGAGAGACCGTTCTACCATCTGATCGAAATCAAAATTCCGTATCACTGATAGTCCCACTCTAATCTTCCCGGTTCCCCGCATACCTAGATACATAAGAGTCTTCTTCGTCTTTTGTTTTTCTCTTCTATAAAGTCTGCAGGAAATCATCCTAGAACTTGTATTACAGCATTGAGCCGGTGAATAACACAATGGCATCCCCGATCCAGCTCCCCATTATCGACATCTCGGATCCCCTCAATCCCGCCGTTGGGAAGGATATGCTCGATGCCGCAATCAAATATGGCTTTTTCTATGTCCATGGAAAGGGAAGTGACTTTTCGGCAGCTGAGGTTGATTCTACCTTTGATTTGGTAAGTGCCATACCGCCACAACATTGTACTTCTAGCTGATTAGGGCTACAGTCCAAGAAATTCTTTGCGCTGCCCAATGAGGAGAAAGAAAAGTGCCGTATTAGGACGGATGTATGTATAAGCTATATATTTTAGTCTGTACACCTGCTCACGTCATACAGAATCGAGGCTGGTCAGGAATGCACTCCGAAATTCTAGATCCGGAGCATCAAAGGGTATGTATTCGCCAAACACCTCACTTGAGCCATGCTAACAGACGAGCAGACTGGCGATTTCAAAGAGTATGAACCACCATGAGTTTATAATGATAGAACCAACTAAACGAAGAAAAAAGGGCTCTCAATTTCGGTGAATTCAAGAATGGAAAACTCCAACAACCACTTCCCCCAGCCCTTGAACCACACGAAGGTGATATCAAGCATTTCACAAACCTGTGCAACAAAACTGCTGCACGTGTGATGAGACTGCTCGCGCTTGGATTGGAGGTACGTTTCCCACCTTCACCTAGAGAAAAACAAATATGTAATCGTCACGACAGATCGATCCCGAATTCTTCGTAACCCGACACGACGCCTCTCGGGGCTCAACAGGCTGCATCCTACGCTTCCTCTACTACCCTTCCATCAACTCCCCGGCCTCGTCTAGCTACCAACACGACATTGACGTCCGCGCAGGCGCCCATTCAGACTACGGGACAATCACACTCCTATTCCAGCGTCCCGGACAGCCAGGTCTCGAAATCCTCACCGCAGACGGCAGCTGGGCTCCCGTCCCCGTATGGCCCGAAGCCGCAGCGGGGGGCATCAAAGACGATTTCCCACCTATACTGATTAATATAGGTGACATGCTCAGTTTCTGGACAAACGGATTACTCAAATCGACTATTCATCGAGTCGTATTCCCACTTGCGGAGCGTTCACCTGCAGGAACAGAAGCAGACACAAAACCGCAGGATAGGTATAGTGTTGTGTTTTTCTGTCATCCGCTTAATGATTGTAATCTTGTACCTCCTGTGCCGAGTCCATTGGTTGCTGCGGCCGGTGTGGAAGCTAGTCGAGTTGGATTTGGGGGTGGTGCTGGCTCGTTGAAGGAGAGAAGTTCGATGACTGCGAAGGAGTATTTGGATTTGAGATTGTCGGCGACGTATGGGGAGCGTGAGAAGGTTTAGTTTGTTTACACAGCGTTAAGAAAGGTTTCCGATGACTTAAATATAGCCCAGAAGATAAGAGAAAATAACCATTGTTCTAGAATAGCGCATCAAGGATATAGAACAAGAAGAATAGAAGATCACCACTATGAGACTCTGACAAGGTCATTCCAACCAGACAGCCAGGTTATTCCTTCCTGGCCGCCTGTCTGGCCGCCTATCCTGCTGCTCTAACCACTTCTTCCATCATCATCATCATCCTCCTCTCTTCCCAGACACACCTCTTATACTCTCAAAAAATCAATCAAATCAACATCTTGTTTTCCTCAATCACATACACCACACAAAATACAGTCCATCAGTTTCCTTGGAAACATATAAAAAAACTAAGAGAAAAAGATTTGCAAAGAACCAAAAAGAAAAAGAGAAATCAAGCAAGTCAGATCTTGCTTTTTTTTACATCCTTGAGATCGTTGCCAGAAAATAAAAGGGGTACGCTCAATTTCTCTCATTCGAGCAAATTGACCCGGGGAAAAAAAAAGTAAGCAATAGTAAAAAATAAAAATAAAAAAAATAAGAGGGGAATAGAATAGTCAACGTGGAGGCAAAAAAAAGATGAAGTATTTCGGAAATTGAGTATAACAGAAGAAAAGAAAAAAGCACCCATGTCTCGCTGCCAGGAGAAAAGCTGTCAAAAATCAAACATACACACAACACGCACAAAATAATACCATCGTAGCCGGATCTGGAAGCGTATGTTCGGCCATTCCACCTTCCCAAAAAGGGCATAGTATATAAATAAGAAGAGAAAAACACACAAGATCAAGGAAACGAGAAGGCAGAAAACGGCCAATGAGAGATGTCGCTGAAGGTAGGGGGACCATTAACGTTCAAAGTAGCATAAAATAAGGAATATGAGAAGAAAAAAAACACTCGGTCAACCCAGTGATAGCCCAACTGCAGTAGATCGTTTTGTATGGTAGCCAAGATATCCAAATTCAAGAGTATCCAATGCACACTTGTTTCGAACTTAACGGGTAGTGGATTTTCTTCATTATGCATGTGTCGCGGTAAAACGTATAAACTGTTGGCGGTCGAGGCGAGGTCCGAGGTCGAGAAAGGTATCGTACAGAAGACAGGCACACTGCTTTTGGCTCAAGTCATAACTATCGACGGGATCCTTCGATTTCAAAGTTGGACGGTTCAATTACCGGTTTACCAGGCCCAAACCTTGAGCTAGGAGAGTATTAGCAGGAGAGCATGATTGCCCGAACCCAAATATAACAACGCACCAGAGAATCCCATGATCCAGTGCACAAGCTGATACCGTCATTGCTAACGCCCAAGCAGCTGACGCGGTTTTCATGACCACTCAAAGACCCGACCTTGTCTCCACGAAGAACATCCCAAACCTAGAATTGATCAGCTACGCTGTATGTGAAATAAGACTTGAGTAAATACCTTGCACTCGAAATCATCATAACCAGCAAACAGAAGCCGTCCAGACACGGAAAAGGCGACCGATGTGATGCCGCAAAGGACTTGGTCGCTCTGTAGAAGCGATTAGCATTGGAAATGTCTCATCCAACAAAGGCTATATTACCTGATAGGTGTTGAGTTCGCGATCCGCGCGAATATCGAACAAGCGACAAGAAGTATCGTCGGAACCGGTACCAAAAGCATTTCCGTCTGGGAAGAATTGAATAGCGTTGATATCGGATTCGTGGCCGGCAAAAGTTTGCACAGCCTTGCCAGTACGGATATCCCACAATTTTGCAAACGCATCGCAAGCACCAGACACGAAAACGTTCTGGTTAGTAGGGTTGATGCTGATAGACATGACGTCGCCGAGGTGGTCGGCGAATTCGGTCACCTTAGACCCCGACTCGATATCCCACAACATACAGGTCATATCTCCAGACGAGGTGATAATGCGTCGGTCGTTAATGAAGCGGCAGCATGAGAGATAGCCCGAGTGACCGGACAATTCACGTGCGACACGGGTCGGACCTTCACGGGCGGAAAGGTTATAAATAGAGCAAATGTTGTCCAAACCACCGCAAGCGACGTAATTCCCGCTGGGAGCATACGCGCAGGTCATGACCCATGACGACCGTAGGGGGATGGCGTGCACCTTATTTGTTGTATAAGCGTCCCAAATAATAAGTTTTCCATCTTGCGAAGCCGATACGAGATGTCGTCGATCGGTAGACCAGTGCATGGCGTAAATCTTGGCCAGATGACCCTTGAGCGTTCGACGGGGTCTCATACCGATGCGCGGGAGAGGGTCGGTGTTATTCATTGCAACTTGTTGCACTAGATAGGCGATGAACGTTAGCATTGATCATTATACATACTGCTAGAATAGCGACGCATAAATGACAAGTCGTCGGACGGCGACAGCATGGTTGGAAAAAAAAAACCATCGTCCTTTCTTTCTGCAATGAATACAGAGGGTGAATCTCTTACATGTCGTGTCGGCAAGCTCATCCTTTCTGCGTTTGATCTTATCCTTCAAGCCCTCTGCTTCGCGTCTGGCCGCTGTTATTTTAGCCTGCATCTGCTCGCCGCTCATATCGGCCGCCATTGTGTCCAGTCAATAAAGCCCGAGGGCGATAGGAGGAGGGGGGGTGTGTGTTTCGTGAGGTGAAGAAAGAAAACAGAAGGGGGGAGCGAGAGAACGGAGAACGCAATTGACCACCACAAGGAAAACACGAATGGAACAGACGATGACAGCGATCCCCTATGGGTATGGACGTAAACGCAGCAGCAGACGTTCAAGGGACGAATGAGTGGAGGTGTGGTGTGGGATTTGATGGAGTGCGACGGAACGAGAGACAACAGGAGCAAAGAGCCAGTTGCCAGGATCAGTCAATCGAGCAATCAAATCAGTCAGCACTTGAAGAGCAGCGAAGACAGGAATTTGGGGGGGTGGGCGGCAGTGTCAGGGTGGAAATCGGGATGGGAGGAAGCAGTGACCCAGCAGGAGACTAGTAAGACTAGGGTCGCTTAGTGAGCGTGATCTGACCAATCACGGGCCGACGGCTGCTGGCGCCGACCGCGACTGGTTGGTTGAGGAGCCACTCAGCGCTCAGTATTCCTCGAAGAATGTACCATGTATTGTAATTACCATACGTGGATACGAGCTGTGTTTACCTCGCAAGTGTTTTAGTTGAGCGTGAAAAGCTAAATACCATACGGTATGTGTCAAGACAGCGCCTCGTGTAACTCGACTATCTACAATTCTACATCGATCGGTTTCGAGGATACGATATGACAACAGTGAAGAATATTTATATCAATTGACTATTGAATCTTTTATACAAGTCGATGTTCGCTTCTAGACTGTAAGCAGCTAAGAAAGGGGCCTGCCCGACGTTGGGATATTGGGTTTGGGGGTGGGCTCGACTAGTGATATTATTCTCCCTGATGGGGCGCAAATCTATCCATACGGAGTTGCACTCCGTTACCGTGGGTTGGTCAATATCAATAGGGGTCAACCTTGGAAACATGAATAGACCGTCATGAAACATACGACTCAGTATCTGCTTGATCGCGGTGTATTGCAGAATGATAAAAAGAGGTGACCATCTCGATAACCAAGTTCGCGATTTTAGCCATTGGCCCCATTGGTGAATAACAAAAGAAACAATGGACAGAATCTCTGAAAGATAAAATACAATATGTCACAATACAGACTAGTGCACATAATAAGAATAGCAATATCTTGCATAGATGGTCTGTGCAATAGAGACCACGACTAGTCTGTTTGCGGTTTAGTGTCCCCCAAATATCCCCACTAGCTACACGTCTATTGGTGCAGACTCCGGCCACTAGTAAAGTCTGGTTCAGGCCACCATTCCTGATCGGGAAATATTTGGCAGTCATTTTGTTCTAACTTCTTTGGCTGCATCTCACGATCCTACGCTGCCAATAGTCTTTGCCAATCGCCAAACCCTGGAAAAGTTGAATCCGGAGTACATGACGAACCGATACAATAGAAGACCTTCATTACGGCATTCTAGAATATTGCAGAAGGGGCAAGGAACATACAGTCTGTTATTGATATGTTAATGTCTTATGATTATTAATTACAGGGCAGTGGATATATCACGGACGGTTACATGATCCGATTGACTCGTCATCTTTGTTGCTCGTTACATTTAGTACTTGGCGCTGTTTTGCAACCTAATCATCAGCTTTACGTACTCCGTACTCGGTAATTTTCTCAAGATACTAGTTCTTCACTAACTAACTTGACGAATGCTCCAAGTGGCTTGCACCGTATCAGACCGAGAAACCTGATTCTAGAATCTGGAACGTTTCTAGAGTTAAGTTACCAACATCAGCCTCTTACATGAATCGCCTCACTTTGATACGTCCTTGCCAAGCCGGCAGGACGCCGTGGATCCTAGTTAGTGGCATGATCATATGTGTATCTCTGATTTACTTGCCCCAGGGTATTTCTCACGGCTCCAACACAATGATTCCCATGCCCATTGATTGCATCGTCTTCGCCGTCTGCGAACATGGTGAAACATCAGATTATTGTCCTCTTACGGACAATTCTCCGGCATTCTGGTACCATTGATCCCGGAGCACGATGTGACCCAGGCGGGCCTTTACGTGGTTATATATTAATTAAGTTAACTTAATTGTATTGTGGCCAATTATTAAGCATAACGGCTATGACGGAAGCACGCACATTTCTGAAGGATCAAAGATTGATTTTCAGGGACTCAGGGGTATTTTCTACAGGATCCTGTATCCGTGCAGACTTGCGGAAGTATGGAGACTTGACTGCATCGAATGTACTCCGTATATAGACCTAAAAGTTAGAATTGTCATTGACGGGACATGTCAATCCTCAGAATTACGATCTGCGACTGTTGTCTTTTGATTTGCCCTTTTCTCCGTAGTACATGTTAGTTGGTTTTATGATAGGACCTGTCGGATTAACGCCGTTGAAAAAAATTCCCCTTTTCAGCAGACTTTGAGAGAGTATAGCACCTGCATTATAGGGCGTAATATCGCGCGGCATATCTCATGTTCCGGTGTTCGTACGGAGTAGTTCGTACACTTCATGCTGCGGAGTAGTAGTGTCAAGAGATCTCAAATGACTATAAATATAGTTAAGTCGGTTCCAATGTTATGCAGAGGTAGAGTCCAGCCAACAACGTTATCGTTGTGAGTGCTTGTATTGACTACCATTGCTATACATTTTGCTGCAATGGAGTCAACTGTAGTATCTTACTTGGGACTATCAATAACAGATGCGAGTGACCTCAAGGTGTATTCAGTCACTGTGAATCGATGCGCTTGTTATAATTAGACCAACCCAGTAGTCCGGTACAGGTACATGCAGATTCCAGAGTAAACAGACTCCATTGTATTAATAGCCCAGGCAATCTTCACATGCAGCGCAGGTCCTAATAATAACACCTCAAACAAGATAACCAACCAATAACCTCCTCCACAGCGCCAGTCTCAGGTTGCGTCTATGCAGTCGAATGTCAGTCGAGGAGATGAAACAAAACAAAAATAAAACAAGCCAACATTGAAGGGGTCCGGAAGATCTGTTTATAGGCGAACGTATGTCAAGCATCTCGGGAGCCAGCCAGATCTAAAGGATAGCCGCCCGTTTCTAATCTTAGACACCACTAGACCAACCCTAATCACTGTACAGCCAGTCACATTGAAGATCTGGCTGCACCAAGAAGTGCTAGAGTAGATGGAAGATGGATTATATCCGAGAGGCGGGCTGGTTGTGTTTCCAGGGTTTGTTTTACGGAGTCCCACCCACCTATGATCTTGATCTGTGCATTGTTTTAGTTTTGGTTGGAGTCGATCTGCCGATATCTTACTTCTGTCATTTCAGACCATGTGTTTTGTTGCATTCATTGTAGGTCGGTGCTGTTAGAGTCATATTGCTTTTGTGGAATCCCATGTGAAACACTCCCGAAGTCGATATACGATGGTTGTAACTTCCCATAGCCATAAAGACCCTCATCCGATAGAGTAAACTGATCTCGTGGTCTCACCTTCCAAGGTGCTCATTTCATTATCTAAGATCGTCGTCCAGACTTGCCAACCAAGTACTTGCTGCAGGACTTGAGATGACTCGGAGTATGTGCTGATCTCACCCTGTCAGGTGAGATCCCACTGTAACGCATATCCATCCGCCATAGTCAAGGTATTGACCACCCGGAAAATGACATCAAGAAACCATTGACTTTAATGAATTTATCCCAGGTGACTCTGCAATATGCCTAAAGAGGAGAAGCCGTTGTTGTAGACAGATGAATTGAGGGGTATCTGTGCGGAGTAGTCGTACGTATTGTCGCGGATGGATGCACAAGATGTTTTGTGGTTGGTCAGTAGACGGCGGATTACAGTACCAAAACGATATCTGCTGACTCGTACTCTCAGACTCTCTGCTTTTGACGAGTTCTTGGTAGACGTGAATGGATAAAAATGCTGATATGGGAAGAATGTCAATTCAGCTTATTCAAGTAGCAGAGTACTCTATTTAGTATATATGGATATCTCTCCTTACTAGGTACAAAGGACTCTCGCTTTTTTTTTTTTTTTTGGCAAGCATCTAACAGCAGTGGTGTCCTATGATAGACCAAATAGAATAGTATACCTCCTATCCCATCAGCTAGATCACTCTAGACCCATTTACCTAGGTATAATTGTCTCTTTCATCCCTCAAGCGCAGCGAATCCAGACAACTTGTATGTGGTTATTGACTAGTCTGAAGATTCTATTATTAAAATGTGGCGACTCTAGGCCTGAGGCTACAGCCGACGGATTGGGCCATTCACAGTCTGTATCTGTATTGTGATCAGAATTAAAAAAGAAAGTGCATGGAAACTAGTTGTAGAGAGAATGGCCAACAGTAAATAGCAGACTGCATATAGATTAAATAAACTAGTTAAGTGACTGTGCTGGGCAGATTACTAAGGCACTCTCCTCCTGGTTTCATCGTGGCGGCCCGACTGTCGATTTCTATGCTCATTTACTTTCCTTCTCCTTTCCATAACCCTCTGCAAGACATCGCGAACAATCTCATTATTATTGACAAAAATTTTCTGCTCCCTTTTCTACTGTCTTATCAGCTGTGGAGGTGAAGCCACAGCGTAAGACAGCCGCCACCGAAGAACTCTCTGGTCGGTCCTGATCCGAAATTTGTTAATGTTACCCGTCCGAACCCCCTCCAACCACTTTCTTTAGTCGCCTTCGCCGACTCCGGTGCCAGTCAGTCAGTCCTTCTTCTCCTCTCTTTCATCCCATTTTCCTTCGTCCTCATCGACTTCCACAACCCCCATCAACCCAACAGATACTATCGACGTATCTCTAATGACTCATCTGCTTTTATTTGTTTCTTTTCCATAATAGCGCGTGTTTGACTTTCGGGTTCGCCTTTCTTCATCCCCTTGTTCATACCGTCTGGCATCTCATCGCAAATACCTCAGGGGCGGTGTGAATCATCTTGCAACACAACATTAAACGCTTTCTTCATCGGGTCGAGGTTCGAGCTATTAAATATCTGGCGCTATCGATCCAACCCATCCCTCATCATTCTTATCTCCTTGTCAATAATTCGGTTAAGCAATTTCGCTGGAGTAATCCTCGGCAACCCTCGCCACGATGAGGGAGGTCAACTTTAGCATCCCCAATGTCAATAAGGCATCCGTCAATATCACAACCACCTTATACGACCGACGAGCCTTGGATTGCACATCGACGCTGCCTCTGATCAATTCGCTAAACCACCTGGCGTATTTAACGACGTCCTCCGGTCGAATTCGAGATATACTCACCGTCGACGGCGGTATCGAGCGATTAGTATGCATACTCAAGGAGGGCCGCAGTGGTGATTTGATGGAAATGTGGAAATGGAGTCTTGCTTTTCAGTGTGTGGTGAATATTGGCGTACGAGGATCCGAAGCCGTGCGCACACGTGTTGTCGAAGCCGATGTCGTGCCTGTGATTGCTACTATCCTCGACAATTACATTCGAGTCGTGGACAAAGTACGCGCTCGTGCTGATGCTGATCGATCATCTTCATCGAGAATCGTGGGTTCGTCATCAAACTCTCATTATACTCGAGATCAGTCTTCATCCACAGCCACTGTCTTTGAACGTTCGGCAGCCATCGAACAACGGCCTTCGCGTCGACAAGCACCTCCACCTTCCATTCAGATTCCCCAGCCATTTAATCAAGACAATACCCATCCTCCTCATCATCATCACCATCACCGACATCATCACCATCACAATAATAGTAATAATAATGAACATCAAGCCTCCAACGCCGAGCTCACCCCATTCCACCAGCCTGCTTTGACATCTCCACCTGAACGAACCACCTTTGGCCGTGACGTTCTTAATCCTCGATCTCATGATCTTCGATACCAACAGAGTCAACAAGATATTCGACAGATGCAACCCCTAGCTACAGCTGTTCCTACAATGGACACTACTGATGGAGTCCACCATCGGCCCGTTCAGCATACCCTCCGTCTTCCCAGCATGCATCTGTCGAGCCCGCGTACTGCTGGTCTCGTTTCTCAACCCGATTCACCTACAACGCCCAGCGGTCCAGTGCAAGCTCGCAGCGTACCACAGCCTGCTGTTCAGATCGTGCGACCGACGCTCCGCCATCTTCAGTCTGCCTCTGGTGACTCGGACGATGCCAATGGAGAGGATTCACCAATGGCTGATGAGGGCCCGGCCGGCGTTGTCTCAGAGCCCATTGTCGGTGTCCAAAATTCGATGGAGATTGACAATGTTGACGGCGATGAGTCAATGCTGGAAAACAACGAGTCTCGTGGCCTCACTATGGCTGATCCATCACGGAATCAAGATACCGAAACGTTCAATATTACTCATCGGTCTGCTGTAGATGGCAGTCTCGTTAACAATACAAACACACAGACCGCCGGTGCGCTAGGCTTCTCTCCGACAGCCGGGCCAGCGAACGCAAATTCTCCCGTTATGAACGTCCTCAACCACAGTCCTTACTCTACGTTTCTTCGCAACCACAATTCTCCATTGGGTGTTCTGAAGGGCATGCCCCGGGACGAAGACGTTCTCATGGCCTTGCAACTCCTTGCTTACGTTTCCAAATATTGCAACCTCCGAAGCTATTTCCAAAATACTCATCTGGTTCCTAAGCTCAAGATTGGCCGGGAATTGGACCTGTTGGACGAGCCGAACAAGACATTCTTAACTGGCGATCGAGCAGACGATGAATTAATGTCCGATGTCAAGAACGACGAAGGCAAAACCCGTGCTGACGATGAGGAAGAAGAGGAGTATTTACTTCCTGACAATCTCAATATCTTTCCGTTAGTAGAGAAGTTCACCGTGCGACATCACTCGAAGGATATGCAATACTGGGCGTGTGTTGTCATGAGAAATTTGTGTCGCAAGGATGAGTCTCGCGGAGGAATTCGTCAATGTGCTCATTTTGAATGTGGAAAATGGGAAGACTACCAGCGACAATTTGCAAAATGTCGACGTTGTCGTCGGACCAAGTACTGCAGCAAAGAATGTCAAAAAGCCGCCTGGATCTGGCATCGGCATTGGTGTCACACCTCACCATAGTCCCGGTACTGCCCATTTGCTTGACTTTAATGATTCTCCGCATGTCCCGTCAAATTGCATCTAATTCTGATCTCCTGGCTCAGTCCAGGTTTGCATAGCGACATATTCCCATGACCTGAATCATTTGGTTTGTTACTTTGTTTTCTTTCTGGCAAGGAGGGTGGATGCGTGCGGTAGTTATGAGGCATAACGGATTACCATTACAGGTTTTGGTTGCGGCTATCTTCTTTTTCTTCCTCTCTCCTCAACCTGCTGGGTTCATGGGATCCTAAACGGCGTTTGTATTTCGAAATATCAGATACCTCATCTGTTTCTATTTATGGTTTTTCTGTTTCCATCATTTCTCTTGCTGAGTTTTTTATTCCTCGCATTACCATGATCGATCACAGTCACTGATACTGATACCAATTTGGTTTTTGTTTTTGGTGTGTCTGCACCATTCATTGCCTTGCAAAGTTTCTAGATATCATGTCATACATTCATCCCATAGCACGAAATTTGTCTGTGTCGTTTATACATATTCTCGTGTGTTTTATATGTTTATTCAGTTAGTTCATAGTCCGTCGCAGCGACGGACTAAATGCTATCGAGTTTTCCACATAATTGCTTCCCCGTAAGAGAAATATCAGCTCCCTAGAAGAATGTGGGTGGAGCAAGAAGTAACGAATCAAATGACTCGAGTAAGCTTTTACCCCAGAGTCTACCTGACATCATCTGTACCTTCTTCACTCCTCAGATATAAACATATACACCAGACAGAGCAGAATGAATTGGGATACACTATGGTTCAACATCGCTACATTTATCTGCGGCGTATTCATCCTCGACTACGGCGCCGACAAGTTCATTGACCACACTGTCATTGTCGGTCGTCGGTTGGGTATTTCCCAAACACTAATTGCTCTATTAACGATTGGCGCCGAATATGAGGAGGTACGCTATTCCCCTAAGCTCATGCACCAATCTTTATGTGTGTCTGAATATACTAACTCAGAACGAAAGCTCGCGGTAGTCATCGCCGCAATTCTACAACATCGCTCTCCCCTAGCACTCGGCAACATAATAGGATCAAGCATTTCCAACATCCTCGGCGCATTTTCGCTTGGACTGCTGTTCCATTCTGGACCGGTAATAGAAGTCTCGAGATTCGATGCTGCGGCCAAGATATACACGGCGTTGTTATTTGCCATTACGACTGGTGTGGTTGGAGTCATCTATTTTCATCTTTTGACATGGGTTACGGGGGTTGTTTTGATTGTGGTGTTTGGGGTGTATATTGTATCCATTGCATATGCTATATATCGTGGCATCAGTGTTTTGGCGCCGGACAGTAATGATGAGAGCGAGAGTGATAGCGACAGTGGCATCGGCGACGCCACCATACCATCAGAAATCTCACCTCTTCTCTCTCCTACCAGCAACAGTGCAGCCCATGAAATAGTCCAAGAACCAACCACAAGGCCAAAACGCCCCCGATCTCTCACCTACCACATCACTCACCTCCTAATCGGACTCATCTCACTGTCTTTATCAGGCTACATCCTCTCGCACAGCGCCAGCTCAATCGCCGACTCACTAAACCTCTCTGGCACACTCGTCGGTATTACCATTCTCTCCTTCGCGACTACACTACCCGAGAAATTGATCGCGGTACTTAGTGGGACGCGCGGTCATGGATCTATTATGGTCGCAAGTACGGCGGGGAGTAATATCTTTTTACTTACTTTGTGTCTTGGCGTTGTTGCCATCACCGCTGATATGTCTTCAAATAAGATTGATGGTGGGAATAGAGTGGCCATGTTTGAGTTGGGGGTTGCTTGGGTTTCTTCGGCGGTGCTTTTGTTGATTGTCGGGTTGGGACTTGGGAGAGTGGCTGGTGTTGGGTTGCTTGCGGCTTATGTGGGGTTTTTGGTGCTGGAGTTTACTATCTATAGGAGATGATTTGTTTCATGGTTGGATTAAATTTGGATAATTGATGTTGTGTCTGCGACGGAGAGCTTCAGTTTCTCCTGACGTGTTTCGAACTTGAAACTGTAGGATGAGTGTGAGTGGTACGTCACTGCTGATGTTGGAGGTTGTGAGTATGAGAATCCATATAAGCCTTTGCATGCCTCGTGAGCTGATAAACTCCACCTGCAACATCTTCAGAAACATACATGGATTTGGATATATAGCTCCCATAAGGCTAGGTCGAATACACGTCATTCGGGAACAGCTAAGGTTGAATGAAACATTATAGATTCAACAGAGACATGCCGATGTTGATGAATGGTCTCTTGTAACTACTCAGAAAAAAGGATCTTCTGAATTTCTCATTAAGGCAAATAAAGATATACTCAAGGATGGAGGCGGCATGGATTTGGCATGAAATATTGAGAAAGCAGGACATCCACGAGGCTTAGCAATAACATTGAAAGTATAATTATCGCGACAACAAAGCAATACAATCCATTTCTCATACTCCGGACTCAGCCGAGATGGCGCTGCATGGAATTTCCAGAACGCAGCATGAACCATGGACGCAGCAGAGCCATGTGTTCTAACCGAGGCTAGAAGCTTTCAAATGTTCTTCGCGTCTTCTAGCGTGGGGGTGATGACAGCGAATCAGATTGTGCAATCAGAATCCTTGTGTGAGATCTGCAGGCCTGAAACGCGCCAAAATAGCCTTACGACCAGCCAGTTTGACTACGTACTTCTACGTTCTCATTTAGAGAATACACTCCGTACTCCGCGCACAGTACAGGAACGGAATTTTCTTTTCTTTTTCTGTTGTTTCTCATCCCTAGAATACATCATGCAATCCCCCATATCATTGGCCTCTTCGCATTATACTTACGATCCAATGATTCCCATTAATAAAGCGCCAACTCTCCATCCGAAGCTTCTCGTGACGAAATTGGGCCTTAAGGCTTATGCTGACAATAGTCAAAGCAAGTCGCATAAATGAAACAATCGATGCAGCACGTGTTGTTTTCATGCTGCCACGTAGATAGTCTTATATTTATCTGATCTATAGCTACTCCTTACGGAGGAGTATATCGAGAGATTCGATGCGGAAAATTTCACATCTACGTTTTACGTAGTTCCACTATGAAGTGATTAATCGATTGGAAAGTAATCACATGCAGAGACGGTCTTCATTCCTAATCTCATAACCAAGTACGCTCTCGCTACATAACTCTGAACACATCGAGTTCACCGTAATATATGATCGACTAGCCCAAGTATCTTATTCGTAGCTCAAGCCGGGGTTTGACCTTGAATTCCGCCGATCGACTCTGCCTTTGACTCAGATAAACTCTATATTCATTGATTCAGGCTAGCGTGGCGAACGTATCTGTCTTTTCGATGATTTGATACGCACTAATTTCCTGGGCCTTGTTTGATGCTAACTCACGTGGCTCAAGTCTGTTGAGCTGGGTTAATGAGGAACCTGAGGATTGACTGAAAGTGGAAAACATGTTATTTATGGTCTTGTTTAGGATGATTCTGAAACAATCCATCTTAAACCAGGGATCCCTGGAGGGCAGAGTCAAGCTGATCCGCAAACTCATAGCCACGTTTCGGATCCTTGTCAAAGTACGTATCTTCAAGGCTGATTATTCTTGATGTAACCAATTGAGAAAAAAGAAAAGAAAAAGAAAGAGGAAAACTTTCTAAAAAAGTCTAAACGTATGAACCTCATTTGTCAATTGTGAAGAAAAAAGGAACGTAAAGTCGGTTCATCCAACCGCAGGGCATCCCGCAATTCGTTGGCTGACCCGTAACTCGTGACTGTGACTCTCCCGAATCACGGAGTAAACTCGTTCTCATCCTTTTCCCACCCCAATCATCAGTTCATACACACTAGTCACTCTTACAAAAAGGCTTGCCCCCGTCCTCGTTGATCTTCTCCCTTCTTTTTCCCTCTTTCAATATGTCCTCTGCACAAGACGAATTCGATCGCCTTATCCAGGCTAATAGAGATTCATCCCGCACTCACCCCGAAGACCGTGATCAGTCTGACAACGATTCTTCCCCCGCCGAAGAACACAACCACTCCGCAGTAGCAGACGATCACTACGAACTATCAGACGCCGATTCCGACTACGGCGATCACGTAAAGAGAGATAACGACGCAATGGTCTCTCGAACAGCTACGTATACCGTCCCCACGACGGTGTTTGAAGCCAACACCGGGCCCAAGGGTGTCATTGCAGATGCGCAATCATTTGAGCGGGCACGGAAAAAGTCCTTTCGCAGGACACTGCTTAGTGCCGCGGGTCTAGAGTCGCATTCGAGATTGTTCGGAGTGAGCAATAATATTACCTCGCAACAACAACAACAACCTATTCAAACGGCGTCGAGTAGTCCCCCGAGTGACGAGGATGAGGAGTTTATGCGTCGCTGGCGTGAATCGCGGCTTCAGGAATTGCAGGAACGGAGTCAGCGGAGACCTAGTCCCTCGAAGCGGGTTTATGGGAGGGTTGATACGGTGGATGCGGAGGGGTATTTGAATGCCATTGAGCGAGTCGCATCGGATACTGTGGTTGTGGTCTGCATTTATGATCCTGAGGTATGTGTCTCTCAATCTTTATGATAGGGATATGTCCTAAGAATGAATATAGTCATCCGTCAGTAGCCAGGTCGAAGACGCCATTGAAGTTGTCGCGCGCAAACAGAGCACTACGCGCTTCGTTAAACTTCACCATGAAATTGCTGAAATGAGCCATATTGAAGCCCCGGCTTTACTAGCTTACAAGGCCGGTGATGTCATTTGCACGCTGGTCGATATTCCGCGACAGATTCCCCGTGGAGGCGAGATCAGCGCGAATAGCATTGAAGATTTATTCAAACAGTACGTTACCTCCTTCTGTTAACATACACAAGACAGAAGACTAATGAGCGATTCCACAGGAACCGGATTTTTTAAACTGTTCAAACTTCATTCCTGTTTATTACCAAGACGTAACCAAAATGCCCTCACGAACCCTCTAATACCATATCACGCCATATAAAATCGCAGTTGATGCCAGTTCATCTCGAAAATACGACCCCTTTTTGTTGACAGATTACAGCTGGCCTGTCAATCTCACTATTGCATCTTTTCATTTCTTTTGCGCTATATTCCATTTTACCATTAACCTTTTTAATCCTTGCTGGACCCTGTCATGCCCTTTTGACTTGTTGAGATATCCCATCTTTTCTTTTTCTTTTCCTTGGATTTGGTTGCTTGGGGCTTAAAACAAGGAATGCATACATATTGATGGTTTGGTGTTCTTGTTGCTCAATGTACGATAGGTTTATATGTAATTCTAGTAGTCATGCTACATGCCAAAAGTATCATTGCCCTCTACCTTTCTCTATATCTATCAATAGCTTCGGAAAGAAACTGCACTTACTAGCTAATTACGCGAATTTTATACACATACAGGCCACCTCATGAATCGAGTGGAGTCAAACTGTCTTTGAGAAAAGAGCAAATGTAAAGAAAAGAAAAAAGTTCATCCATTGATCTCATTGCGCTAAAACCGTTGCATCCATTATCTGGAGAGGGAATAAAGTATTCGGAGTGGGAATGTTTTTGGGGAAAAGGAATGGGAGAGATACTGAGAGACACATGCAACACCTGGAATAAGCAAATAGGAAAGCAAAGAAAATTGAAGATTAAGCCATTCGTTCGTATTGTCTAGTCTTTAGCAAGTAAAGAGACGAGACAAGATGTTGAAATCTAGGTTTTCTAGACAACACCACGCTGCTGCACAAAGTCCCAGAGCATTTTGATGAGGGCATCTGGCAATGTGTACAGATCCACTTGGAATTCGCCCTCTGTTGTTGTCAAAGTATACTGTTAGTTTAACACATTTATATAAGGATAAGAAAAAATATTGAGAAGAGACGTACGCTCGACATCGTTGACTATATACGAGTTCAGCGCTTTGTTGTCGTGGACCATCTGGACAACTTGCAAGAGATCGTCTTCCCCAAGTTTCTGAAGCCCGTCTGCGAGTTTGTCCATGTCGACCTGTACACCAGCAGTTAGTAAATGAATCAGTCGTATAGATTAGATGCTCGAAACGAACAGTCTTTTCAGTCTTCTTCTTTTTCTTCACGCTCTCCTCGCCAGTTGCGCCGCGCTTCCCCTTGACGCCATTCTCATCACCAGGTACGGGACCGGATTCGCGTAATTTCTCAAGCAAAGCTGCCTTGGGATGTTTGAAAGTCTAACCTCGTCAGAAAGAAACGTTCTCTGTCCTCTGTCTATTTCAAAACATACGATTGTGTGCTTCGACTCGTATCGAGACTGCTGAAAGTTGAGATCGTGGTTTATCGTATGCTCCTTATCGGCGTATAGACCAATCTGCATATCGAATTCACCCCATCCTTCTTCCTGGATACGAAATGGGGGATTTTTGACAGCTTTTGCCAGAGCGTTAGCCTGGGACAAAGAAGAAAGAAAGATAAAGTCGCACTCTGATTTGCGCGGTCACCAAAACTGGGATGGAGACGGTAGATCACTTTGTCAAATAAGGTCGCAGGTAGTTCCTCGCCATGTTCACCCAAGAGATAAATCTCAATGGACCATGATCGGAGAGGGAATCCTTCCACACCGGAATCTCGACCCTGGCTGTATTATTCGATCGAATTAGCTTTTTCGATAGGAGGGAGGCGTGTTTGATAGAGGAGAAAACGGCGACGAGTATGAAAGGAATCCCTGAGGACATACATAACGCTCTGTTCCGTCACGAGCTTGACTGTACGCTTGACCTGCATGTGTTGAACGAGGAATTAGCTTCAGGCATGTTGAAAGTGAAATGGACATAAAGAAAGATCCAGGGACACATGATAAAGAGTAAAATCAACTGATAGGACAAGTCTCATGGTATATGAAGAGTTACCAATGTGAGTCAAATAAAGTGCTGGCCCGGACCCTGTATGACAGCAAGGACCATAGGCTATTGGGGTGCGCAGATGTATATGCAGCTTATTGAAGCTTAAGCCTTTCATGATCAAATAGAATCACTTACATCAGGCATCTTGGAAAGCAGTCAGAGCAGTTGCTCAAGTGTGGATTGCGGGAAAGATGTCAAGCTATTGCAATTTGCAGCTTCGTGGAGAGAAGAATAAATGTGCTTTAATGCTGCTGGTTCCACTGAATTTTCACAGGGACCACAGTAGGAAAGGAAATTCAAGAAGGAATTTGTTAATGCTCTCCATGCAAAAAGCAATACAGAGCAGATTGAGAGAGTGAGTGAATCAAAGATGAATCTGTTTTGTGACAGACGCGCGCAAGATGTCGGAGATGGAGATGAAGCCGACCCAGGTCAAAAATAGCTTAGCTTGAGAATCGTTTGGTGGGGTTGGATGCCTCCAATCAGCGCCTGGCTTTCCCCTCAGTTTGTTTCTTAAATTTGATAGCTCAGGCACTGCAGGTAGAAATATAGAGATTCAAGGTTTTACTATTCAATTACACTGCTCAAGCAATCTAAGCAAGAATATGTGCATTGTGCATTGCGTTTCTGCGTGTTTGTTGTGTATATCATGATATCCTGAAGCTTGATGCTCTAACCTATTCTACCACAGCCATCACGATGCCACCAACAGTCAAGATCCCTTGCCGTCGGTTATATCCTATGTCATCGTCACCATCATTAGTGTCGTCCACGGTATCATTCATTCGCACCGAAGCATTGGTGTGTATAACGTAAACAAGAAAAGGGGAGGGAAAGGAAGGTGAATCGATAATCGGGGAGGGTGAAGAAAAGTCAATCGCGAGTGTGTTTGGGAAGATAGGGGAATTCGGGGGTTGGGGCGCAGACAAAGGACAGAGAATATCAGAAATATTCGAGTGTCGACTGCGTATTATCGATGGCCAAATTGCTGATTGTAATTTAAGCCTCTGCAGAGAACAGCTTCTCGTTCTCTTGCTGAGCCTTGATGAAGGCATCCTTAAAGAGATTGGCATCTGTAATCAAGTGTTAGTTCCGCATCTTGAATGCAATACGAGTTTAACTTACTCTCGCTGTTGGCAAAACGGATAGCAAGGGTCTGAGCCTCGGGCTCACCCTCACTGACATCAGCAGCGGCGTTCCAAACCCAGCTACGATCACTGCCAACGTTGGGAGACAATTTCATATCGGGGACAACTAAAACAACTAGTCAGCGCTGTCACGAATAAAAAACTGGCTTGAGGGCGAAACATACTGTAGTGGTTTGCGCAGACCTTCAGCGTCTTATCTCGGCGCATGACCAAGCGAGTCTTATGGTTCTCCTTGTGCTTCAAAAGTCGAACATCGCCGGTACCACGTTCCTTCCACTCACGAGACTCGCGGTCGAACTTGAAAAGCTTTGCACGCATCTTAAAGACTTGTTCCTCCAACTCTTCGTTTGTCTTGGTCTCGACTTTTTCGGTGAGGTGAATGACGGGCTCGAAGTGGACTTCGGGAGATTCAACCTCCTCTTCCTACACAGCAGAATGTTAGACGGCCATATCAAGAAAAATTAAAAACGATACCCCGCACTCAGCCCTAAATCTTCAGGGCATGCCGTGGACGGAAACATAAATGACAGAGCCGTATCGAGCTCGTAGGAATATCTTGCTTACCTCCTCGCCTTCGGCCTTTTGAGCCTTTGATGATCCAGATGGCTCATCGACATCGTCGGCCTCTTCCTTCTTCTCCTTTTTGGGGCCGCCACCGAACATGGAGAAAACACTATCAGTAGTCTTGGAGGCAGCGTTAACGGAAGCATCGGTAGCCTTCTCAGTAACCGACTTCTCTTCTCCCTCGGTCTTTTCGACGGCAGGAGCAGGTGTGGTTTCCTCCGTCGAGGTGGTGGTGGTGGGGTCGGGTTTGGTCTCGGTGGTGTCAGCCATTTTGTTGTTTTGTAAGTAATTCGTGTATTGGTCTATTATATGAACGATAAAAAAAGAGTGGTATCCTTGTTCTGGTTGAATAACAAGAATAAGATAGGATATGTGATGGAAGTTGTCGTTAAGGAAATTTTTTGTGAAAAGGAGTTTGGTTGTTTTGGTTGTTTTCCCCCGCCGCATGGACACCGCCCGCATTTTTTGCCGCTTGTATGCTTAAATACGTCTATGTATTATAAACCTGGATCTCAGTGGTCAAAACGTTTGATATGTGTATCAATAAATAATATTACCTGTAAAACTCGTAACAGGTAGCGGATTCTCCCCCTTTTTTACTTACTCTTCTCATTCTCTTGTGTGAAGGGATGTGAACTCATAATAGGAAATCCATGTCTTATCATAGATATATAATTTGTACGGCCTTAACGTCAAAATTGCAACTGGTGTGATTGAATACTGGCTCAGATCACCTATATTTTGATCAATGAAACTTGCCTGCCATCGAAGTCATCTTTATATCAATATCCAAATTACCAAGCCATACGACATGCATGAGCACTTAGATAGCATATTTCGAAGTTCAGATGACCCATGTCAAATCCCAATGTCCGATGGATCGATCTAAGAATGCTGAGTGACTGTTTCGAATTTAACAGGTGCGAATTACAAATCTTTTCTCGACATCTTATACAATGAATTCGTGTAAAGACCCTGAGAACGGACGATCATTCGGAAACTCGGCAGCAGGATAGACTGACCATAACCTTGGAAGCTTCAGACACACTTCCACAAAACCTGCAGATTGTAGGGTTATTGATGCCGATTAATCCACCCGGTGGATGCTGAAAGCGGGTGGGTAGGGGTGCTGTAGCCGTAACCCTAACTGCTGTATGCGGTGTGCCTCCAATCAGTGCACTCTCCGACTGCTCCCCCGCCTTTTGAGCTTTATTTGGGTATGCTGACCTCTATACCTTCACTAATACTGGAGAAATTTCCTGTACATGACGTCGGTGCGCCGACCACGGTTGAGGGGACAACATGGGAGAGTTTGGGACATATAAGGACATCGAATGTCCCTCGTTGACTCTACAGATCAATACCACAGAACAAGGGTAGAGAGAAAAGTAAGTTGCTCAAAGTCTCAAAATGGTTAGCAACGAAATGAGCAAGAACTTTGAGATCGCCATCATCGGAGCCGGCATTTCTGGCACCACTCTGGCCATTGCCCTACACCATCGCGGCCTTAATGTAACAGTCTACGAAGCAGCACATGCCTTTGGTGAGATTGGCGCTGGGGTCTCGTTCAGCCCTAATGCCGTTCAGGCCATGAAAATCTGCCATGACGGTGTCTATGAAGCCTTTGAGGAAGTATGTACGCGAAACAAGTGGTCATCCAAACAGAAAGTCTGGTTCAACTACGTGGATGGATACAACAAGACCAAAAGCGATGGAAGTGAGTTGAAAGCCGATGAACAGCCAGATATTGCTTTCACAATCCACAACAGTCTAGGGCAAACCGCTGTGCATCGGGCGCGTTTCCTAGATGAAATGGTCCACCTTCTCCCCAAGGGAATCGCTCATTTCGGGAAACGGTTATGTGGTATCACGGAACCTGCGAACGATGAGGGAAAGCTAGTCATGCATTTTACCGACGGTACATCCGCCGAAACAGATGCAGTTATTGGTTGCGATGGTATCAAGTCTGCTGTGCGACGCTGTTTGTTTGGTGAAGATAGTCCCTCGGCTTGGCCTAGTTATACGCATAAGTATGCCTATCGCGGACTGATTTCGACGAGAGATGCAGTTGCAGCCATTGGAAGCGAGGTGGCAGAGAATTCGTTTATGCATGTATGCTCTCATCTCCATGACCAGTCTGGTAGACATTGACATGATTAGATGGGGCCGAATGGACATATTTTGACATTCCCAGTTGACAAGGGCGAGACATTGAATCTAGTCGCGTTCCGTACCACTTCTGCCAACTGGGAAGATCCATCTCGACTGACCAAGCCAGCTCATCAGGATGATCTCCTACGAGATTTTGAAGGCTGGGCGCCATACATTCAGAAACTTTTGAAACTTACCAAGCCTGACCTGGACATTGTACGTTGACCACTATCTTACCCCTTTATAATATCCTGACCGAGAACAAAACAGTGGGCAATTTTCGACCTGGGCAACAACCCAGTCCCTACTTTCTGCAAAGGACGAGTCTGCATCATCGGCGACGCAGCACACGCAACATCCCCTCACCACGGTTCCGGCGCCGGCTTTTGCATTGAAAGTAGCGCAATCCTCGCCTCTCTGCTCGCCTCAGACAAAGTCCAAACCGTCTCGGATATCCGCGCCGTCTTTGAGACCTTTGACGCCGTTCGTCGTGAACGGTGCCAGTGGCTTGTGCAAAGTAGTCGGTTTATAGGTGATTGCTATGAGTGGCGCGCTGATGGGGTTGGCAAGGATTTTGAGATTATTGAGCGGGAAATCAATGTGAGATATGGTATTATTGCCAATGTGGATGTGGAGAAGATGTGTAGGGAGGCCGTGGAAGATTTCAATAAAAGGGTATCTGCCTAACCTTGGAAGTCTCTTGAGAATCACTGAAAGTGCCAAATAGATGTAATTTCTCTGCATACTGAGTCTGATGTAGCTTAATTTGTCCCCGAATGAAGCGAGGGCAGATAGCTTAGAGTAATATAGAAGATAGGTAGAAAACGAAAGGAAAATCGTCAGTCATGAGTTTGGAAAACTAACAGCTTCTCTAAGACGTCCGAAAGATACCAAGCGTAACAAAATCAGTGAGAAGGGAGAAAACAGCCTCCAAAGCTCAGGAAATATCATAGTCACATGCTGATATTTCGAGCAACGATATCTAAACCAGCATCGTTTTCCGCCTCTTGCAGTGCCCTTTCAAGAGCTGCCCTCCGATCTTCTTCTCTAGTACGTGCGACTTCCTCCTGTGACGGTGGGAATCTTTCATTCCGCAAATCAATCTTTCGAACATCCTCGAATTCGTGTATAGCCTGCCTGATTCCCTCAGCACCCAGCATCAGCGTCCCGGCAGGAAGTCGTCCGCCAGCTGCATTCTTGAGCTCAGTGATCCCCTCTGCTTCCTCGCGTAATACGTGATAGACTCGAGACAAACGACCGATAGCCAAGATCTTCTCCTTGAGGGTCCGTAGTCTGAGTTCAGTTTGTTCGTCCTGTTCAATGATAGGAGGAGGCGGCAGAGCAGGTACACCCGGCGAGACTGACGGAGGAGTTCCAGCATTCGTTCCTTCTTCGAGCTCTTCCTTTGAGCAGACATTCAAGATTGCGATCAGCATGTCTGTAATCTTTTCCCCGACAAAAGGGAGGGACCATGCAAACACGTTCATAAAGTTGTGCAACCAGAAAGGGTGTGGTGAGCAATTAAACTGGCGAATATTCATAACATTGTTTTCATATTTGAGCACAGCGGCTTTGTTATTGTATTCGTCCACATAGTTAGGGGCGCTGAAGAGGGTCATAAGGCTGGGAAATCCGGTTGTGCGGCCTTTGCGATACATTCGATATCCAGATTCCTGAGCTTCGTGCGCACGGATAATAGAAAAGAGGTTATTCTTTTCCAAGAAGTTGCATGCTGCGGAATAGGAGAAGGAGTATGAGCAGCCTCGGATATGATTATTTACAAAGTATTCGCCTGTTTTCTCCTGACCGAAATTCTCCAGGGGGTCGGCCCATAGAAGATCACACATTAAGCCATGACTAGGGGGTTCCCTAAATCGATCAATAGCTTGAATATCCTGGAGAGTATATAACTCTGGGCTGAGCCCTCCATGGACACAAAAGAACTGTTTATTGAGAACAGCGGCTAACGGCAGCGCACAGAATGAGTCCATGCAGGCGTCGTATACTCGTTCCGAGTATTTGTGTATACATTCCATTTTGAATGTGAAATATTCTGTCAGGTGTCGACATTCGTGATTGCCTCGTAGGAGCCAGAATGTGTTGGGATACCATATCTTGAGACACCACAAGTAGAGCACGCACTTTGTGCAGTTTCTGTTAGCAACTAGCTCATCAGACTGATGAGTCGCGAATTTGAGAAGTTGCTACTAACCTCAATACTAAAGTAGCCTCGATCGACATAGTCACCTAAGAAGAGATACTTTGTCTCTGCTGGGTCACCCCCAACCTCGAATAACTTCATCAAGTCGTAGTACTGGCCATGGATATCGCCGCATACAGTGATAGGAGCATCCATTTCGAGTAAATTGGGCTCTGTCCGCAACAACTCGGAGCCCGTTTGAATGATCCATAATGCTTGTGACTCTGTAAGACGGCCCTCTCGATAGAAATGTTGCTTCAGATACTGCAAATTGGGTTTGGTACGGTCTTGAGGTGAGTAAAATGTCTCGTCTGTGGGGGGATAGAGGGCTGGCGCTTGTACTTCTGTGATTTGAAGGTTAGTAGAGAGTTTGTGAATGTCTAGAAGTGGTACCTTTGCAAACTCGATCTATTGTCGAGACCTGGGTGCCATCTGGCATCACATGCCATGTAGGTGAGGTTGGCTGGGTCATTGGTCGCCCCGCGCCGTCTCAGTATTTGCCTAGTCAACTGTCTTGGGGAAAGGTCGAAGAAAGATAACGTACGGACCTTAAAGATTAAAAAAAGGAGTAGTATGTAAATATAGGAATATACAACCTAAGTAAATAGAAAATATAAGCGAGTAAGTTAGATGGCCAGTCTGAGCCTGAAAGGAGAATATCTCCTCCTGCATCAAGTGCTAAGCCCCACATGAGTAACCCAGTGTGGAAGCCAATCATCAATGGCTTCAGTCTCCTTTACCGACAAGGCTGAAAGGGTACCTAATCTGAATGCTCATCTGCTCTAATACTCTATCTGTCCTGTTTACGAGCGATACACAAGCACAATCTGCGAGCGTATAATCGATAAACTATATAGTCAAGAGAAGAGAGTAATGAATAAACACCTGATATAATGTCTCTGCACTCTGATATCGGAAAAAAAGAATACAATAACCCTTCCCAATCCCATGCGCTTGCCATCGATCCCATAACCCATAACTAAACCATTAACTGACCCACAGAAGCAGAAGCAGAAGCAAAAGCAATTAAAGAGAAAAAAAACCAAACCAACCAAATTTCGCCTTATCAGTCATAGATCATTGATCTCTCAATCATCTTCTCGTTCTCGTGTATAGTCTCATGGTCGACGTGGAGGCCACAACTTCTCTGCTGTGAGTTTCTTCGCAGACTTTTGAGCTCGCGACAAGATACCTGTCGGAATAGCTTCTTGTAGCTGGGTCTGAAGACCCTCCAAATCTTTCAGTCGGGTGCCCAGAAAGTTACAAGTTTCGTCAAAGACGTCGTGTGCTACTTTGTTCATAGCGACGCTATGCTTATGAACCTTCTCCAAGGCCGCGGAAGCTGCATCGATCTGACGCGAGGCGCCACGCGTGACTAAATCACTTAATTCCTTCGACTGTTCCATGATCTTGTGCAGGTTGGCCTTGAGCTGTCCACTGTCGTAACGAAGAGACTCTGCTTCCTTTCGTATACTGTGTGATTTCTTTACCGCGTCATCCACCCACAACTGAACGTCTGTGGACAGACGAGTATAGATATCTGAGAGACCCGTCTGAGCACTGTCGAAATCCTTTTTGATTTGTGATGATACTGCTTGTGCTGCTCGTTTCCAGTTCTCAATCTTCAACCACGGTGTACCAAAGTCGACCTCAAGAGTCTCCTCTCGTGGTTGCTTGGATCGCGATGATACAGTAACATTGACAAGTCCATATGCATCCTCACGATTCAGTCGAAGAGTGTAAACGCCATCAAAGAGCTTCGCTAGTTCGTAAGGTAACGAGATATTGCCCCGTGTCACTCTGATATCAAATCTATGGTTCTTTGCTGCGGCGGGTTGTTTGATGATAACATGACAATCTCCAATAACCTGAAACTGGATTGCATCATTCTGGCTGGGTTGATCCTTGAGCAGTTTCGAGATATCAGAGAAGTCGCTTACAGGACCAACGGATAGCGTTTCGAACCTCTCACTCAAATCAGTAGAACGGGATTTTAACGCGAGTGAAGCCAGTCCAGCTGTGTTGGCAGCCGGAAATATCGTTGTTGTTGTGGTAATCGTGGTTGGAACGACACTTGCGGCCGAGGAAGATACGGCCGCTCCTCCAATGATTGATACGATAAAGGTAGCTACGGCACGGAGAGCACTATATCCTAGGGATAACGACGTTGCGAGGACAATCGATAGCATTAATACGCGCAGGAAAGGTGCAAGCTCATGAGCACGCCCGTTACAAGCGGAGAAAATGCTCGATGAAGGATACTTCTCAGCATCATAGAACAGATTTGGCTCGACTGGTTTTTGTGGTAGCGACGTAGTAGAGCTCGTAGACACCTTTCGAGGACGCAACTCTGAGAGTGATGCGAGATGCCGATTTAGTTGACTAGGGGTTATTGACTCGAAAGTCTTCACATCAATCGGATAGCGTTCCACAACAACAGTCTCTCCGGTGAGAGAACGACGAGATTCCAGGCAGAGGTGTAGGCTCTGATGATCGAAGGGGAAGAGGTGCTGGCCGGGCTTCCTCCAGAGAGGTTCCTCCGATATGATTAATACGGGAATGCCGTGTATTTTCATGAAGTTCTGAGCAAGGTGCCTCGCACGCATGCTAGCTTCACCATCACGATCTGAAACAAGGAAGATAGATAGATCCGGAATAGACCACTCGGTATCTGAGAGGATCTGATGCTCCGATCCAGTCCAGACGGACGAACAAGATGGACGGTTCTTAAAGTTGAGCGTAATATCGGTGCCACTAGGCGTTCGGTGGGATTCCGAGACGGCACCGATGCATTCATCGACGACTAGCTGCACATGAATAGGGAGAAGCTCTGCATAATTCGGAGTAGCCCCGATTCCAAAAGAAGTAGGAACTACATGATATCTAGAAGACTCAGTTGAGCTGCTTCCCAGACTGCGGGTGGAGCTGGACACGAGCACGTCGCCGATCTTGTCGAGAATGATGTTGCGGAACTCAGGGTTGCCCATATAGAGCACACGAAAAGGCTTATCTAGGTCCAGTCCCTGCTTGGTCATGGTCTGCTGCACGGTGATGGCTAGCTGACAGTCGTCAAGGTTCATAGGAAGCTGATCCTTCAGAGCAGCAGTCTCCTCATCATTTAGAATATCGATTGTGTGTTTGAGCTGAACCCGTTGTACCTCAGGCCAATCTTCGGGCTCTGAGAATTCGATAGAGTCAGATGAGTGCGACATGAAGGGTTTGGTTGTGAGGTTGCTATCCTCCACGGGTGGCAGGTCACGAGCAAATAGAGGTAGTGGAAGCTCTCGCGAATCCTCTATAACACTCTCTTCATCCTCGTTGTCCGCATCCTCTTCCTCACTTTGAGAGTTGTTGACATCGTCATCGTCGTAACCGCTGCTCTCTCGGTCATCGAGGCTGGCTACATCATCAGGACCATTTTGGTCAATGAGAGAAGCCATATCCGTCTGCTCCGATCGAGTGCCATCTTCAGAGTGTATATCCGAAGTGCTGAGGGTGGCCCAGCTCTCGCTGAGGGCACTAGACGGGCGTTCGTGGTGCGGGTTGTTGGTCGACATGGTCGGTCGTGATTGAGACAACCACTCTTCGACCGAGCGACTTAAGGGGGGGAATGTCGGGTATTGAAGCCGAGGGGTTGCAGCGGGATCGAAGTTACTGTTGCGTTCCTGATTATTAGCCATGATGCTGACAATATGACGAGAGCAGCAGCTGGCTGCTCTGGAAAGCGTGGGTTGCAGTCAGTCAAAATATATGGATGGAAGCAGGCAACGATGGCTATGGAGGTGGGTCTGATAGCTGTGCGGGCCCGTGATAGCCACCAGATCAAACATAGAAGGAGAGCAGTAGCCGAAGCGAAGGAGAGTAGCTCAGAAGAGAACGAGAATACTGTGTTGATGGAAACACGAAGAGCAACTGGTGGAATGAAAAAAAGTAACTGTCCGGAGGTCCAAACAGGTTGGATCTCTGCCTGGACGAGTTACTTTATCGGTGATTATCGATAACGGAAGAGGGGTCGGTACTAACTGACTAGACTGGAATCAGCCCGGTGCCCAATACGTAGTTATACTCTAACTCGATCGGATAGATGGAGGTATGTAGTGGGCGATTTCTAGTTGGCAAAGTGATTATTAGTCTCGTTGTCGTCGGTTCTATTGGGTTAAAATACAACACAATATCGAGTTAGCAGGATGACAAGTTTCAGGAATCAGCCGGGGCGAGTGTGGAGACTTCACTTTCTGGAGGTCCTTGAGTTGACGGGCGGTGATTTCCGGCGATTCACTGGCCATGAAAACAAGTATTGTGTGCAGTGGAGCTGCGCTTTATACTTGTTTGGATGATTTTCGCGTCGGCATAGTTGTAGCAGAACAGAAGGTCTGGAGGGTGTTTATAGAAGTAATCGGAAGCTGGCGGGGCGCATGACGAGGATAACACTAAACCGCTTTGGTCGATTACGTCGATGCACTACGAACTCGAAGAATGCAGCTGTGTAGTATGTATGTATGCTATACTGGATTTACTGAAATGTAATTAATATACATACATAGTATTTACAGTATTACTTTGAGGAGTTCTTCTATTCCTCATTGTAGTTCAAGTCATGGAACGTTGAAGATGGAGATAGTGGATATAGGCTAGTCCGTAAGAGGCATAGGGCAGAATCATGTGAGCTTAACGCGGATCACGAGACAGCTTCTTTATCTTGACTCTACTATGGAGAACGTACTTGTTTAAGGCTATATAATAAATAAGAGACAAGGAGCCGGCAATATATCTACTGGATTAGATATGTATTATACATAATATATGTCGAAGACACTGGTGGTCAAGCAGAAAATTGTCGGAGTCGACACGGGGCCAATCAGCCTTACGGATTGGGTTAAATCAAAACAATACGTCATCGGGACAATAATTGAATGAAAACTCCAGAAACAATGCACTGAAAGCAAGTGAAGAGTGAAGACAATCGAATACTCTATTCTTCTATGTTCCGGGATACAAAACTATAAACAAGCGTTGAGTGTGTACAACGACACCTGACTCAGACTAGGGTCTCTGTCTCCAAGGCAGGAACCGTGCGTCAGTTGAAGTTACCCGCACAGTGCAACTCCCATGTCTTCGATCTCCAACTTTTTCTACCCTTCCGTTTCCAACGCTCCCAGTCAAACGTTGGCAATTTTTCAGCCCCAATCTTTGAACGCACCATATCAATGTGCTATCCACTGAGGGTGAATGGCGGAAAGGGGCCACGAGAGCCTAGCTGAGAACGGCCCGACGCTAACCAATGGTGTCGCTTTATCCAGCGCCCGTTCAGCTGATCGCGTGTTTTTGTTCTTGAAATTGATTCCATCCAACCACTCCATTTTCACTATTCTAGATTCAATCGCCCACATTGGCCAATTTGGAGCTAGATTGGTCTTCCCGTTCCTGCACCATTCAGCTAGGTGGAGATTTTGTGTCTGTTCACCTTTTAGACTCTTGGAAACATGGTGACGGGCGCGAATACGGGCTGGAGTGCAGTTGGGAGGTTCGTCTTTTCTATAACCTCAACTCGAATCCCTTGACCTATCTTTACTCTTGAGTCCCGGCCATCACCATCTCCTATTATTCGACTACCGTATCGTCCGCACACGCTCTGTTCAGTTCTGTCGCATATGAATTCCATATACTAGCACACTCAATTGGGTCGCCGCGAACCAAGTACAGAAAGCCCAAAATCCAATACGAATTCCTCAACATGGATCGCGAAGACGAAGTCGAAATGCTCCGGGCATACTCGCAATCTCCGCGATCAGGCAGCCGAACTCCCCGTAACACCACTCAGAACCAAGCACCTCAAGAGACAATCAAGCAGTTCTGGGATCAGTTCAATACCAGGTACCCAGGAAAGATTTTCACTATCTTGCCCGACAATCCTTACGCTCGCAGTAAAGCTGCACAACAACCGACTGGCGTCATCCAGAGCTCGGAGGCCGTTGGATCCTATGAGCAGGCCAGGAAGGAATGCGAGATAGCTGTCGAGCGCATTGTCAGAGAATGCGAACGTATCAATCAGAAGTATAGTGATCCGCATTTCGATATCGAATTCGATCTGAAAACTGGAAAGAGGAATTGCCTAGATGGCCTGGCTGAGGAGAATATGGAAATGCGACCCAGAGGTGTCAAGAGGGTGACGGTATGTTCATCTGGCATTACACCAAGAGATGTATAGCTGATTGGTTCTTCTTCGCGATACTTAGGATATCTTCGAGCATCCTCAATTCTATATCAACGGCCCGACAGCAGGTGACGTGCGCCAGGGGCGCGACGGGGACTGTTGGCTTATGGCTGCATTGTGTACTCTGGGAAATAAAGAAGGGTTGATTGACCGGTTATGCGTTGCTCAGAACGAGAAAGTTGGTGTATACGGCTTTGTGTTTTATCGAGGTTTGTGTTCCATCGCTCTTCGATAATCCCAGCTAATCATTACTCCTGAAAAGATGGCGAATGGCAACAATGTATAATTGATGATAAACTCTACCTCCGCGCAGCCGATTACGATGAATCAATCGAAGAAAGACCGATATGGGACGATATCAATCGGAAGGATACAGAGGAGGAATATCGCAAGGTGTGGCAAACGGGCTCCCGAGCATTGTATTTCGCACAGTGCTCGGACGAAAATGAGACATGGCTTCCATTGCTGGAGAAAGCATACGCCAAAGCCCATGGAGACTATACCGCTATTGAGGGTGGTTTCGTCGGGTATGTTGTACAATGCTGCCAAAACGCACTTTGTTTGCTAACCCAGCCTGTTATAGAGAAGCAATAGAGGATCTTACTGGCGGAGTAACTTCAGAGATCTTATCGACTAATATTCTGGACAAAGATAAGTTCTGGAAGGAAGAGTTGATGAATGTTAACAAGCAATTCCTTTTCGGCTGCGCTACTGGTATATTTTCAAATTGGTTAGACCCGAAGTACCGTGGACCACCGAGAGAGCGAAAAGGTATATCTGAAGGACACTCGTACTCTATCATGGAGGCAAAGGAAATCAATGGAGTAAGGCTACTTCGCCTGAGGTGAGTGCTTGCTGTTTTGGAACTGTTTGAGAGATTCAACTAAAAATCTGCGTAGAAATCCCTGGGGAAAGAAAGAATGGAGCGGCGCATGGAGTGACGGTTCTGAGGAGTGGACTCCAGAGTGGATGAATTTACTTAATCACAAGTTTGGCAACGATGGAGTATGTTATAACCACTCCCATCAAGAGAACTTACATACTGACGTTTCAGGTATTCTGGATCTCCTACGACGACCTTCTCAAGAAGTACCAGCACTTGGACCGGACACGCCTTTTTGGACCCGAATGGACAGTTACCCAGCAATGGATGAGTCTGAACGTGCCGTGGTCAGCAGACTATCACCACGAGAAGTTTGTGATTGAAATCTCACGTACCAGCCCAGTAGTCGTTGTGCTGTCTCAGCTTGATACCCGGTACTTTAGAGGGCTCGAAGGCGAATACGACTTTACGCTGCAGTTTCGATTGCAAAAGGAAGGCGAGGAAGACTACATTGTTCGCAGCAGCACCAACTACATGATGTCTCGATCAGTGAACACAGATATCACTCTAGACGCTGGCAAATACTGCGTGTTAGTGAAAGTTACGGCTTATCGACGCAAAAACGTGGCCAGTCCTGAAGAGGTTGTGCGGGTTACTGCATCGCGTCGACGGGAAAAATTGGTTCAGATAGGTCTTTCATACGACCTGGCTCATACAAAAGGCCTTACATTAGAAACAGAAGCTGAAAAAAGAGAACGTGAGGAACGTGAGGAACGACAACGGTTTCTTGATCGACAGAAGCTTCGTGAGCAGATCATGAAGAAATTACAGCAACAGCATATTCGAGAGAAGAAGATACGAGCAAGAAGAGAGAGGATGATGAGACGTGAACGACTACGGGAAGCTTTGGAAGAGGAGAGAGCCTTGCACGCTGAGTCCGCGGACGACGCAGAAGAGGATTTTATTCCCGAGATTCGAAACGGACATGAAGATCTTTACCAGCCTAATTGGACACATCATGAGAACGAACTACAATCCGCGCCAACAACGAGAAAAGCCCGCGTATCAAGCCGACCTCCCCGCCCAAATCTCAAAACAAGCTTCCCCAAATCAAATGCTGCTCGCTACCAAGAGACAATGGAATTACTACAAGACTTTGAATTTGATTCTGACCTCGACATGCCACCCGAAAACTCCCCTACGCATTCATCTGCATCCTTTCCAGGACCTCCACCTAGAGCCGGAGGAGGCGGAGGAGATGGAAGCATCGACCCATGGAATGCAGTCTGTATCGTTGGTTTGAAGGTATTCTCCAAAGACCCCGAGTTGAAATTACAAGTTGTGCGACCGGGGTGTAATGATGGTGAAGCGCCGTTGGATCGTGATGATCCGGCTGTCTCTGCGACGTTTGAGAAGAGAACTTCGTGGCTTACCTAGGTATCATACTTTCGTTTTGCGTATGCAATGTGTATACGATGTATTAAGATAAACGATCGCGGCACTTTTCGGGTGTATATTATTGTCTCTTGGTGTATATAAATCATGCTCTTCGTACGCAATTTTATCTATATTCCAATCATATAACATGTTCAGTTGGGTCTGTCCATCAGTCATCAACATAACATAGATACAGTATGCTCAACACGACTCTTGCAAAGGATGAGCCATCACACCCTCGGTCGTAATCTCAACCGGCTTTATCACCGCCTTGCCATTGCCATGATCATCAAACTCCATCCGATCAATACAAACATATCGATGATTAGCAGCATAATCACCAAGTGGTCGACGATGATACACAATGTACCATTCATCCGTACCCGGAATGTGCAGTACACCATTACTACCGGTACCCTGCGCAACTTCATGGTCGGGGGAAAGAATGTGAGAGGGTGTTTTCGTGAATGGGCCCAGTGGGGAGGTTGTGGATGTTACGTATTCGACGCCGTAGGAGTTGTCGCCCCATCTTGATATATCATTAGTTCATTGGGAAAACCAGAGAAAGGAAAAAAAATTTACCCTCCTACGCTGTACATATAGTAATACACCCCCTCTCGTTTGATCATGTACGGCGCTTCGACATAATTCGGCGGCGTGAGTTCAACAACCTCAGATTTGAATGAGATCATGTCATCATTCAACTCCGCCCCAAGACCATGCGACCAACCACCCCAGAGAAGATATGCACGTCCATCATCATCGATAAAGACGGCGGGATCAATCGGTTGTCCACCAAACAAGACATCCGCAATTAACGGTTTACCTAGTACATCCTTATACGGTCCCTGCGGCTGCCCAGTCGTCGACTTCGCGACTCCAATCCCCGCCCCGTCACCGGCAGAGAAATACATGTAATAATCACCGTTTTTGTATGCGGCTGTCGGCGCCCAGGCGGCTCGATTCGTGGACCAGGGGATATCTGCAAAGTCGAGGATGCGTTCGTGTTTGGTCCATTGAATCAAGTCCGGGGAAGAGAAGCAGTCAAAGTACGTTTGTTGGCCGTAGTCGAGGGATAGAGAGGGGAAGATCCAGTATTGGTTTTCGAAGATGTGGCCGTCGGGGTCGGCGTACCAGCCTGGGATGATGGGGTTGCCGGAGTAGGTGTTTTTGTCAGTTGTTGGGCTGATCTTGAGTTGCCGTGGTGATGGCCAGTTACTACCACCACCCATGTTGGATTAATTGCATTGAGATCGTGTAGAGAGACGCAATAGGTTGTGTAGGTTCAGATGCAAGGTGCGGAGAATGTCAGAATGCGGAGAAGTGGGGATGCGATAAGATACCGATTGACGACTAGGGATATCGAGATTTATACATCATCTCTTTAAACCAGTTTGCACTTTCGTGGACAGTCTCCAGATAATTTGGGTCCGTGAGTTGAAGTTGCTCGTTATGATCGGCCGTTGTGGTACGAGTCACGTTACGCAATGTCACTCTCTCCTCGCCATTCCCAGCGTCTTCTCCCCAGAAACATGCACGACGCATAACAGACACCATATCTTTAGCTTGGGTCGCCAAAACAGAATTGTTCTCAGTTGCTGATCTTCTTGAAGTTCTGTGTTTCGGCGAAGGACCATCATTTTCATTTGAATTGGTGACTGACTCTAGACTTTGAAAAGGCATAGGAACATCTTTATTAGATCCCAGTCGCGCGAAGAATTTCATCCAAGGCAAATTAATTTGAAGCCGCGTGGATTTGGTGAATCCCCTACCACCACCGTCATTGCCAGTATCCAGGCCGTACGGAGGCCATCGCGAGAGAGCTTTGCGACGCCGTGATGGTCGCTCCTCAACTTCCACCGGCGTCGCGTTCTCATTTTCACTAACTCTTGGCTCATCCTCTGTATGTATATGAATATCCCACAAGTCAATCAACTCTTCTTCATCAATTGGCGTCTTTAACAAAGGGATTGGGTACTCCGTTCCCGTAAAATATTCGGGTATGACCTTTGGAACATCTTTACCAGCAGAGCGTAGGAAAAGCATGGGTGAGGCAAAGGGATCAAAGTATTTGGAAGGGGAATCAAATAGATACCTTCTCGTATTGAGTAGAGGTACGAGATCAGATGGTGCAGCTTTTCTTCTGTGCTTTGATGGTTGCTTTGTCTGGGTCGGTTGTGCAGAGGATTTTTGCATTTCATCACCCTCTGCGACTATCACCAGTTTATTCCCGCCAATAGTGTGGCCAGATCCAGTAAATATCTGGGGATCAATGGTACAATAGTCGTCAAGACCAGTCCAGTCACAGACGGGCTCATGAGCTGCAACGACGTGTATATGTTGGGATTCTGTTAATGAAAGCATAGTAGCTAGGGACCCTCCAATATTTGATCCAAAGACAAATAACAGCCCAGGACGAAGAGTCTGTAAGACCCAATCCAGTCCAGCAAGCGTGTCGTGAACTGGAGTAGGGTATCTGTAGAATGGGCGAATCCGGCCATTATCTGAATTTGATAACTTTGTGTTTGTATCTGTATATCCTAGCCGGTAGTTGACCGTGACGACATTCGCCCCCGTGATTGCAGCCATCAGTTCTTGCGGCGTGGAGAGACTACCTCTTAACAGACTGCTTGAGATCATGGTGTCATGATCATCATCATGGGACGAGTAATCTAGAGTCCTATGATCTTTGACGCCGACCACTGATTCATTTTGAAAAATGGGACCCCGAGGCAAATACAAGATCACCTTTGGGTTTGCTTGCGCATTATCCGTCAATGGCCGTAGTATCCTTTAATTGTATGTTAAAACCGACAAGCCCCAAAGGAGATGCAGGTACTCACGTCAGCGTAATCGAACCAGCGCCACCGACTGGCACTTCAACCACATCCTCAACCAGTGGAGGTGGTGCAATTGATGCGAATGTTCGATGTACGGAAGATCTCGAATCTTGGAGAAAGACGCGACGCGCTGTCAGCCTACCGTGTTTGAACAGTAGGGGGCTAACTGAGCTGCCCTGTCGAGTCAATACATTGCGATATTGAAAGAGAAAGCACATGGCACATTTTATGGTTTTCCAGCTTTGAACGAAATTATTGATTACCGCTCAATCTGTGGTTAAGTGATGGAGTCATTGGCTGTGGTTTATTTTCGCGGAAAATTAGCTGCGATAAGATAGACTTTGGTGCCTTGCAGCTGGGATGATACTTTTCAGGGTTAGGGTTTATTGACATGCAAGAGCTCTCCCTACAATTGATACTCACAAATTATCACTGAGTCCTCTAACCAACTGACTGAATGAATGATTCAATCGATAAAATTTTTGCACAGCTGGCATGTACTATGGTAGATTTTGATGGCTTTGATGTTACTAGCAATTCATGAAAGAGCCTGTCGAGATCGAGACTCAATAATCAATATAGCTTCAAGTAGAAAACTTAGCTAGCTAAATTAGACAAAGGAATAAACAGATGCATAAATAAGTAATGATAAGCTATTATACTGTATGGGGGCCGGTTGTCATCAACACAATATGAAAGATACTAGATCATATGACATGCCATCCAATACTGACCAGAGCTTGTATGGGTGAAAGCGATATTACTTCCGATGTGGCTTCGGTGCCTTGATAAAGAATTAGCATATGGTAATAAGCATATATTAGAGAAAATTACTTACCTGTGGTGCAGAAACCCAGTCAAAGTGTCCGAATCGCTTGGTCGACCAGACATCGGCAGGCTTTGTTGCACCCCCTGGCCCACCAAGAATCGTCTGCGGGTAACCGAAATCAAAAGATAGGGCATTCTCTATCTTTGCCATCTCCTCTGAAGTCAGTACTATACCCAAAGCATTGACACTTGCTTTCAAGTGTTCGAGTTTCCTGCCTCCGATGACTGGAAAGACCCAAGGCTGTTTGAGTCTGGCCCAGGCCAATGCAATGCTCGTGATATTGGTGCCTCTAGCTTTAGCTATATCTTCCAGAGTATCTGCCATGATGGTTTTTTGAGGTTTATCAATCATAGCAATATTACGACCTTCTCGTTTAGTTCCCGGATTCTGTTTCTCGGCAGCTCGCTGGGCCGAGGTTCGAAAGTATCCGGATCCTAGAACTCCGTAAGGGATGAAAGCCATGCCTTCGTCGTTGCACATTGGTATAATGTCGCGCTCAACATCACGTTCTGCGGCAGACCATTGACCTTGGTAAACTGAGAAGGGGCTCAACCCCTGCTGCCGCGCATATTCGTTCGCTTTTGAAACGATCCAAGCCGGAGTATTTGAGATACCAAGGTAGAGAGCCTTTCCAGACGATACGAGTTCGTGTAGGGTATGCATTAGCTCTGGGATGCTGGTAGTAAAGTCCCAAATATGGACATAAAACTAGAAATCAATTGTATTAGCTAAATATTATCCATGCATACGGTTAGAGTTCTAGGAACTGACGATATCCACGTAATTTGTTTGTAGCCTCGCCAGGCTCGAATCAAAAGCTGTAAGCATGCTCTTCTTGTTGTTACCGCCAAAGTTCGACTGAATTTTGATCTTGGGGTTCGCCAGTTGCCAGGCAGAGCTGTATTTAGTTGCTAGAACTATCTCGTCTCGATTCTCTCGTATCTTCATCCACTCGCCAATGATGGCTTCGGACTCGCCATATTGATATACGTTTGCGCTATTTGACTGTCAACTAGTCATAAAAAGCAGATTTAAGGAAGTTTTCCGTACGTATCAATGAAGTTACCACCGTTCTCGTAGAAAAAGTCCAGGAGCTTGAATGAAGCATCCTTGTCACATTCTCCCATTAAGTCTTTCATGCTGTTCCCAAACCCCATAGACCCTAGACAGAGAGGGCTAACTTTGACAGCAGCATTGGGAGCAAGCTGACGGTGGTAGCCGAGCAGGCTCTTAGGCTCAGGGGCGACGATCATGATGTTAGCCATTTCGATAGAAGGGGTGGGAATTTTATGTGAGAGCTGAAGATAGTAATAACTTCAGCATATGAAGGGAACTTGACTGGCTTAAGTATCTTAACCCATTTGTACGTCTAACTACCTTCGTTGTACGAAACCATTCTTACTGAAAGTAGTCTACGAGGTGATAATGACGCAGTCTAATACTTCCAGCGGAGTTTATTGGCGAGAATTGCAACCCATCTCAGATGCAAAGAGAGGTACATGTGGGTTTCTGTTGTATGGAGTGCTCTAGGTCGAGAAAATCCTAAGGTCATGTTCATTTCTCAAAAGGGAAGCTTCCCAAAACGTTATACGAGCAGCCCACTTTGAGGCTATGACCAATCATGAATCGGTTAGTTTCACCCTGAAATGCTTATTACTAAGCCAACTCGTGAGGGGGAAAGGCCTTGCAATAAATTTTCACTTCACTTCAAACGTGCAACCTACTGGAATATTGACATTGAAAGTAATTTAATAAATGGCTGGAAGAGGATTCGGGGTTTTCTCCGTTGTTTCGCCGGAAACTCCGTTGCTGGAAAGCCCAGGCGTTGATAACGCTGGCAGGATTATTCGACAGCGTCAATATCACCATAAGTCTCGAAATGGATGCATGAAGTGCAAGTCGAGAAAGGTCAAGGTACGTCTCTTTCCCAGTTATCCGTCTCTATCCCCATTTTCGGTATAAACTCCTCCAAATTACAGGCTTAGATTCTCTATAGTGTGACGAGAGTAGGCCTACGTGTCAGAAGTGCTTCATACGAGGAGAAGAATGCGTATTTGAGCCATGCCCCGCTGCACGCGAGACAAACATGCGCCAAAGCAATCAAACTGCTCCATCGAAACCTGTTTCAAGTTCTTCCAAGACGTCTATGGGTCTCGTATACCAAACTGGGACTCACAGGCATCCACCTCACGAGATCTGTCATGTCGGAACGCCAAATGAAGAGCTATTGTCTCTACGGCTTATGTATCACTTTGAGCACTTTACATCCGATACGCTAATCTTTGGGAAGCTATTTTGGCGGGACCAGATTCTTCCTCTTGCATTGCATGTTGGTGATCCATACCCTTGGTTTTGAAAGTTGTATTAACTGGTCATACAGCACGATTACTTAATGCATGCTGTGCTTACTATCAGCGCCTCACACTTGAATTACCTTCTGCCGCAGCAGGCCGAGAATAAAAGAGCTATGAATATCTATCTCAGCCGCACTCTCCCTGGTTTTAGAAGTGGAGTTGGTACAATTGCATCGTTACAAGACACCGACGCAGTCATTGCATGCGGGTTCCTCTTGCTATACTACGCATGGTACGTTCCTTTTTTTAATGCTGAAAGGGACGACTCAAACCAGAGCATTGATTCTGATGGTTTGCTCTGGTTTGCCACCGGTTTGAGCGAGGTTATTACAGCCGCATACACAATACAATCCCAGGACGGTACAAATAATGGCATCTTCCATAATTACGCCATCCCCCAATATGCGCAGATGCTATTAGACATCCGCACACGGACTGCAAGCGCTGCCAGCTATCTTTCGTATGACTTTGATGGAAACTTTCTTGGTCGCCACAAATTGTCAGATCAGGTACAAGACAGTGTATCCCAAGGAGGGGGTTGCCGAGAAATTAGACTTGAGAACCGGCTTGGGCCGATCTTTTATACCGTCGATTCATTTACTCTTGGGCTAGATTTGACCGGTTTCTTGCCCTCGTTCATGGCATACTCATTGACCTGGCCAACAAAGGCTCCCAAAGATTTCGTGAATCAAATAAACGCGGGAGAATCCCATGCCCTTCTCGTTCTGCTTAGTTTCTATTCGAGTGTCTGGCTGACGTTATCCAACGAAGTTTGGTGGGCCCATCGTCGATGCCGGATGATGTGCGAACTTATCCTATCTCAACTTACCTACCAGAAGGAAAGCTTTTGGAGCGAAAATATCACACGCATTGCTGAGTACTTCAACTTCAATCAGAAGACAAATGGAACCTGGGAAGTTGGGTGCCCCTCGCCGACACGAATATGAAATACTGAGATCAAGCTCTACTCATACCCATTCACTTTAACTAATGCCTACGAAATGGAAATTTCCATACCGCACAAGTACTAATATCGAATGTATGGCGTCATGTAGTCCGTTGAAAGCTCAAAGCATAAGCAGGACGTCAAGGACGGCATATACTCGACAACTATAGACTATGAATCAACTTGTGTTTTCAACAATTACCGTAATCGAGGCCATTTAGGACGGTATTCAATACCTATTACAGTACAGTGTTGCGAACGATTCATGTAATACGCTAACCTGATTCAGTATACGAATCTAGTATCAAAGTTTATCTGATCTTGTATCCACTCTCCAGATCTGTTATGGTTAGTACGTACGAGTCAAACCTAATCTGGTTCAGAGCTAAAATATACGACGACATTTCGAGGTTTCAGTTCACTTCGATTATTAACCTACCTGCTCTGGGATCTGACGGCCGTAATTCCAAGGCTGATAGACTTGCCATGATTGTGAGATATAAAGCATGCTATGAGCCTTCTATGATGCCTCATAATGCAGGAAAAGCCACCCCTCCACTTACCACATCTCCATTTGCAGTTCTTAACAAGAATAAGTATACCTAGGTCATTGTCACAGATAAGTCAACTATTACTTCTCTAGATATTCCAACACCCACGCCAAGCCCAAGGGTTCCGGGGACAACCGACCAACTGCACTTCGGATTATCAAGGATGAGCCTAGGGAAGGCGATCTTAACGACAAGATGGTGTTCATCACTGGTTGTTCCTCTGGTCTTGGAGTAGAGACTGTAAGAGCAATGAAAGCCACGGGAGCCACACTGTTCGTGACAGCGAGGAATCTCGAGAAAGCATGGTTGGCATTAGGCGACATTCTTTATGGAGGGCACATTCACCTCCTCCAACTCGACCTTGAGTCGTTCGAGAGCATCCGTGCCTGTGTTGCAGATTTCAAGCCAAGAGCGGTGGCAACCTCAACGTATTGATCGAGAACGCAGGAATTCGCAATGTACCCGCCGGGAAGACCAGTAATGGGCTTGAGCTCCACTGGGGTACCAATCATCTCTCACATTTTCTTCTCTTCAGGCTTCTCTTGCCAGTACTTCTAGAGTCTTTGACTCCAGGGTTCCAATCGCGCGTCGTCATTGTATCATCGACGGCGCATCGGAATGCGCCAATGGATTTTACCAATCTTAATTGGGAGACGCGCAAGTACCATGGCATTCGGGCATATGGCCAGAGCAAACTCGCTAACTGTACACGGCTTCCAAGATCGAGAGACGCTTCGGCATCAATGATCTCCATGCCTGGAGCGCTCGTCCAGGCGGTATTCGGGCAGGGCTTCAAAGACCTAGTCTGTCAGACTACACCACGGTTTTTATATCGGGTATCATGGTCACCTTTAATATCATGATGAGCACCGAGCAGGGTACATCCACGTCTATTTGGGCTGCTGTAAGCAGAGATTTAGAAGGTCAGGGAGGGAAGTACCTGGAACGGAACCAGATCAGTGAACCAGTAAAAAAGGAGTTTAAACCTATTGATCCTGGACACGCCGAATGGGCATATTATGAGGATAAGGCAAAAAGACTCTATGACGAGTCTCTAAAACTTGTTGGGCTGTGAAGTGCATTCATCTAGCAGACCAGCAGTGTATGCAGGCCTATGGTTTATGGAAAGAAGATTAATCTATTAACCGAAGAGCTGAACAAACATACAGACAATTATACCTAAGTATAGAGGGCATGGACAGTTTGACTTAGGGTTTAGTGAACGGGGTGTCATTTATGAGTAATATGTTATATCAACAAAGGCTCAAAAGAGCCAATCACATCCAGCCTAAAGAGCACTTAGGTATCACCTGGGTAATTGCCTCTCATTGTCTGTCGTGTGGATTCTTCCTTTACTATGTGTGTCTGCATCTTCATATACTTTCCCCTTGCACTGCTGAGATCACACAACAACCAAGTGACAAACTTCAGGATGGAGTATACCACAATGCAGTCCGCCAGGTTGGTAGAAATTCTGCATGTATACCTATGCAGATCAGAAACCACAGTATCAATCACCTGTCAAACATCTGTCTTCCTACAACTGGATCGAAGCACCTCAGCCCACGATCGCCGTCCCAGGTAGCCCTGAACTATGGTTTCCTTCCAGCGCTCCACAACAAGTACCAAAGGATTCTGGTCTTATATATTCAGCTCAGAATACTGCTCGTCATCCTGACAGTCCACTTAAGTCGCTGTTCCGATCTCTGCACATTACTCATCCCTCCTTTGACATTCGTTCGGTTGATCTCGTGACCGATCGAAGGAACATTCGCAAACTTTTATCATACATCAATCCCAACCTTGGCAGAAACGGGCGCGAATCGCTCACTATCAATGTTGAGATAATAAGGAGCGCTGCAGTTTTCTGTCGTTCAGAGACTGAGCCGTCGCCATCCATTGGAGCCCATGAATTCATTGGGTTTCGCCATGAGTTTGAGAAGGCGTACACTAGTAATCAGGTCACTGGTAGTACTGGGCATCACAGAATCTCTCATACAAATTGAGCAACTTGCAACTCGTCATCCGGTACGAAACAAACGGCTACATTGACGATGCCCTAACAAGGCGTACGGGGGTGAACAACGACAACCTCGCGGCTTCCGTGAAGGACATGCTTCTTGCCCCAACTCCTCCTCCTGCTGCTGCTCACGCCGCCGCTGGATCCAAGTTAATGATCAAGAAAGAAGCGAAAGAAGCGAAAGAAGTGCCAATCGAGTCCTATCGAAATCAAAACACACGTGATGTGGAAGCCTATCGACATACAAAGGATTCTCCCGCAACTATGGATATCTCAAACTCCCAAACTTGTCCGTGCTTAGCATAGACAAGGGTTGTTTGAGGTACCAAAATTCGAGATTGTCGCACTTGAAATTCAGAGCTGGGAAAAGAACCATCGAGCCGATCTGAACAAGTTGGTCGCGTCGATCAAGAGTATCATCCAAGCTGTAATGGAGAATGGTGGGAAAGTAGATGTCATATATGATGACCAGCACGGAGACGAATTGGTGATTTGAAAATCTGGGGGGAAATGTTGCCAGATGATCTCTATGTCAGATTGAATAGTGAGTCAAAAGAGAGATTTTCGTAACCTAGAGGCTTGAGCAATCTTCAGGTATTGACGTCTGATGGAAAACGCTCGTAATCACGAGTCGTCGATCGGACTAGAGTCCAAGTACTTACAACTATCAATTCCATGGCAAAGTCTGCTATATGTCCAGCGTCTCCAGAATAGTGTAGAGCGCATTAGAAGGAGGCGATGATAGAAGTGAATCAATCGGAATGGCGAAGTCTATTGCAAGTATGTCAAGAACAAACAAAGGGTATGAATTCAGGGGATAATGCCATCAGTCAATAAAATAAAAAAATTTCATCAGTGTTCCATCACCTATCCGTTGCTCATGCCACATAAAATACCCCTATACGGTACCACACATGAATCAACCACAAGAGAAATAGACGCCAGATACACAAGGAAGAATATAGGGTAGAAGAAAGTGTTGGGAGGGGTTGCGTAGAACGTAACGTGGGACGTAGCTCTTGGTGCCGTCCGAGTATGAAAACCACGTAATCAATGGTCATATACATGTGTGTCTGTTCATCTGAGGCAAGAATCAATTATCAGATAATCATAAGACGAGACATGAAGCTGACGTCTCGGTTCTAACGAACACGAGTACGGCCAGAATAGTATGCGCTGCCCTGTGCGAAGTAGGGATGTGCGCAGGCTTGCTTGGCTGAGATACGGCGTGCTGGATCATATTCAAGGAGCATCTCAAGCAGTTCTAGACCTGCGGGTTCCAGTCCGGACACCAGAGGGGTATCGTAGTTACGCCTCCATTTGGGGAATGAAGACTTGAAGTCCGGGAAGGAGGAAACACCAGGCCATGTGTTCTCATCGGGAGTTCCAAGTAATCTATTATGTCACGGGAGTCAGACTAGAAGAGACAGAGCAAAGGCATGGTCAATATCTACCGGAAGATTTTGAAAATCTCATCGATCTCGGAGTCACCTGGGAAAAGTGGTTTGCGAGTGCACATCTCGGCGAAAATGGTTCCAACAGACCACATATCGACGCCAGTGGAGTACTGACGTCCACCGAGAAGAATTTCTGGGGAGCGGTACCATAATGTCACAACCTAAGACATTAGCCTAGATCGGGAGATATAAATCGACGAAAACTCACCTCGTGCGTATAGGTACGGAGAGGAACACCAAAAGCACGCGCAAGACCGAAATCAGCTAATTTAAGGTTGCCTTCTCGATCAATAAGCAGATTCTGTGGTTTCAGATCACGGTGCAAGATTCGATGGCTATGGCAGTAACGGACACCTTCCACTAGTTGTGCCATGAATTTCTTGACCATGGCTTCTCCTAGACCTAGCTGGTTCATATTGATGGCGGATCCATTCGGTAGAGCCTTTCCACGACCACCCTCGCTAACGGGGAGGGCCTCCATGTACTTTTTGAGATCGAGATCGAGGAACTCAAAGACGAGGTAGAGTTTGTGACCGTCTGCATGAACGATGTCAAACAGGCGGACAATGTTGGGGTCGTTCATTTCCTTAAGTAGCGAGATCTCTCGGATAGCGGTACTAGGGACGCCCTCATCTTCGGCTTCGAGGCGGATTTTTTTCAGGGCAACGATGCGGTTATTATGGTTGAGGTCTCGTGCCTTGTAGACGACACCGTAGGTACCTAGTTGAACAATTAGCATACTATTCCAAGAGCCTTCCTGAAAGAACAGGCAATAGTATCAAGGAAGGGTCATACCCTCTCCAATCTTTTCGATCTTTTCGTAATTCTCCATTTTGGTTGTCGAATGTAGCAGCTGGATCTAGAGTACCGAAGAATTCTTGACAGAATACCAAGCCAGAAATAGATGTTGAAACGAAGGAAGACTTCCGGTAGGTACACGGTACGAACTGCTCAATTCGCTTGGTTGTTATGGGTTGCTGTGGGTTAGTATGCGTGTAAAAAGGGGACAGTCTCAGCAGTACATCATGTGAGAACGAAATAGAAACCACGACAATACAATAGAGCCAACGGAACTGTCCGTCACCTAATATGGATGTCGGAGTGGGGTGATCGCTGAGAGTTGAAGCCTTTGAGAGTCCGAGCTAAGCTAAGCCCAAGCCGGAGTTGGCGTTGTGTACACAAACAAAAAAACAAAAAAAGGAAGGCGTCTCCGCGTCGAAGGCGGTGAGCGTCGGACTACGTCACGTGGCAATGTGTCGCGCTAAAGGCGCTAAAGGGCTTCTAGAATGCGCTTCTCTATAAAAATCCGTCCATATCCGGCATTCTGTGTATTTCCCCTGAGATCGCAGTCATAATGATCTGAAAGGTTTCAGGACCGGTTGAGAAGAATAGACATAGACTACTCTCCCTCACATCTTGCCCAGCTGCTACATCATCATGAACTGGTGGCGTTCCTACAATGGCAACAATCAAAGGTCTCAACGCCCATGATCGCCCTCCGGAAAAAGTTCGCGAGGTCTATAAGAAATACCTGCGCATCAAGATGCCGGAAATTGATCAGGATCCAGAAATAATTGATTTGGAGAAATTGGACGTGGATAATCTGCCCAGTCCATATGCCATATCCGGGTCCTTAGACAGTGCAGACCTTCGGCTGTCATTCGACGAGTTTGTGGGCGTGCACAAGAACTCATCGGGTGGAAAAGATCACCATGGGGGAGGTCTTATTGAGGATATCCCAATTTTGACACACAGCAAAGTAACGGGTCTTCATATGATTCCCGCTTTGTATCCACCAACGGTGCAAAGCAAGTTACTCGATTTGATGCTTCACCGGGATCTTTCAAACCCCGAACATCAAACAAATTTACATCTACATTATGACATTGAATATCCTCATGCAACCGGTCAATCAGCGGATAAACAGAATGAATCACCAATCTCATTCTTTGGTGCCGATCCTACGACTACATTTGCACCCAAAGATCCTCACGTCCACAAACCCATGACAATACAAAATATGCTCGACAAAAAGCTCCGCTGGATCACATTTGGTGGTCAATACAACTGGACGACAAAAGTATACCCTGAGGGACAACCGCCTCCCTTCCCCGAGGATATTGCGCATTTACTACGCGCCTCATTCCCAGAGACAGAAGCTCAAGCAGCAATTGTCAACTTCTACTCTGCCAATGACACATTGTCTATGCACCGTGATGTGAGTGAACAATGCGATATTGGCTTAATTAGTGTTAGTATTGGTTGCGATGCGCTTTTCATGATCAGCCATGATGACGGAGAAGGGTGCGAGGTTATTCGACTTCGCTCCGGGGACGCGGTATACATGTCTGGTCAGTCGAGGTTTGCATGGCATGGTGTACCCAAGATTATACCCGATACGTGTCCGAAGTGGTTGTGCGATTGGCCTGGACCAGGGTACCCTTATTGGCAGGGGTGGATGGGTCGGAAGAGGGTGAATTTGAATGTTCGACAGATGATGGAGTCGAATTAATTGTATGAGATGAGAATGCGCATCTGACCGTCTTCAACTATGGTTATGTCTCAGAAACCCTCGCCATCATGGCTGAATAAATAGATGAATAGATTATGCCTCATGGCTTTGATTATGTTTTAAGAATATACATTAATTCCACGATTAATTCCCTCCAATGCAAATGAGTTCCGTGAATGCAGCAGATCATCAAGTTCAACATCGCTCGAATAAGATATTGCACTGCATCCGCACGGTGGATGGCGATTCAATGAACAATAAAGCAACAGTCAGAAACAAAACGCTGAATAATCTCATTGATATCATCACAGGTTTGACCTTTAAGGAGGTCCATATCGATTAGTATTTGCAGGAACTGAACTGGAAGGCGGATTGCTCGAGGCCAAAAGTGACTGCACAGAAGCCGGACTCCATCCCGTGCCATTCCCATTCGCGAGTTGTGGACTGGTTTTGTAATGATTATCCCCTGAAGCGGTACCGACATCTTTGCTTGTGCCATTCATTAGTCGTTGCCGTTTTAGTGGTTGGTGAGTACTGTATGTGCTTTGATGCGGAGCAGCGTCGTAAGGGGATGTCTGTTGACCGGAATTATTGGCTGAACTAGTCGCTGTTGCCACATATCCAAATGAGGGAAATTCGGCGTGACTTTCAGAGTTTGGGGGATTCAGTTTTGGGCGTATGGTAGATTCTGGGGGTGGATCCTCAAGGCCTCTATAAGCGGGTGCTCCTACTCGTCCCATACTTTTGTCGTGCATAACCACACGCTTCCATTTCGCGACTAGCTGGTCATAATCCCACCGAGAAGAGTCGGGGCTAGTATAGCTCTTATCCATAGCGTGAAGTTCACGAGCTGCTTCTCGCGGTAATGGTAGTGTATCTGGTGGAAACAGCGCAAACTCTCGCGGCCATTGGCAGGAAGCCAGCCTTTCATTCTGCTCTCGAAATTTTTCTGCTTCTTGTTGTACTCTGTTGAGTTGTGCTTCGAGATCTTTCCGTTTCTCTGACTCGCGCACAAATGCTCGTGTAAGTTCCAACTGCCATGTGTGCTTTTTATTTTCGGGAGATAGTACCATCCAGTTTTGATACGCCAAGTCGACATGACGCGAACTGATCTCGTCGTGTTGCTGAGCTGCTGCATTGATCATTTGGGGATCATTGGCATGATTGTTCTTCGTTCGACTACCGGTCTGTTTCGCGTTTGACAGCGCCAGTTGTTCATTGTGCCATTTCTCAATATGCGCTTTGAGAGCATGACGGACTAGATCGAGTTGACCCGCATTAGGAGGCTCTAGCGGAAATGACGTGCCAGTCGAAAAGGGTTGAGATGAAAAGAGCGTTGGAGGAGGAGGGAGTAGCTTGAGAATGAGTGCGGGAAATGTCTCGGCCTGGACATCGAAATCAAAAGGTGACAGTCGAGGTCGGGTTGTGGCTCTGGAAATTACAATTAGCTACTACTCGTATTTCACGCTATCAAGCAACCAGACAACTTACGTTGCAGCTTTGATATTGTCTAGAACTTCCTGCAAGGCCAATTCCAGAGCTCGGACAGTATCTGCATCTTTAGTTTTCGAGTTGCGACTCGCATAGTCCAACGAACCAGGCGAATGAGACACGGGAGCGCGCGAAGAATGGGCTACGTCTTGCGAAGTACTTTCAGGAAGGTTGTTAATTACGCCTGTAGCATGCCATGAAGGTGTATTGAAAAGAAATCGTGGGCCTTCTCGTGGACGTGCTGGAGGGTCATGAGTGGTGGCACTTGGAGACTCGTTCTGACTTTTGTGCGAGCCCACATCCGGGCTATCGTGTTTGGTTGAGGTACGCGCCTGTCGCCGGGTTATACTACTGCGAATTCGACGAATTTCCTCGACGTCATGGATCCCATCGGGTTTCTTTTTGAAAAGGTATTGATCGAGATGTCGTCCGAGCGAGGATGATGTGAAAGCTTGATGACAATATTGACACTCCTTATCCTTCACCGCGGCACCTTTAGCTGCGCCTGAATGACCGGCATCATCACCTGCAGCTGACTCGGCGGGGCTTTTTGTATGATCTTCAGTGTCGACCATCTCGCGCGCCTTTGCTGATGGAAACAGGGTAACAAAGGAGTGTGGTAAGTAACAAATCAAGGAACGGAGCGAATATATGTGTTTCCCTTAATGCATAGTCAGTCAGTATTGCTTCAGAGCAGCAATTCAAAGAGACTCGTCAGGTCACGTCGCTGCGATATCCAGCATACTTTATGCAAGCAAATGGCGGTTGATCTCTCGGCGTCCCTCATGGCTCGACATCACGTGATCGATCGAATCAATTGATGAACTCGGAGCCTCTTCCGTAATCAGCCCTACAGAAAACTTGGAAGCCTTCAAGACTACTCTTGTGCGGATGGGTTTTATATTCAACATTTGAATCAATAACTCCTAGGAAGATGCAATACCTTCTCACTAATATAGTTCAGAATCATCTCGCGGCTGACAGGTGCAATGCGAGGTACAAAACATTCCCTCAACCATCGCTCGACATCATACTCCACCGCATAGCCCATGCCACCGTGGGTCATAACAGCGCGTTCGCAGGCTGTATAAGCGGCCTCAGCAGCCAGGTATTTGGCACTATTGCAAGCCGTCCCCACGGACTGCAATGAAATCGAGCTGTCGGTCTTGGAAGCATCGTATATCCGAGCTGCGTGGTATGTAGCCAGTTTAGCTGCTTCGAGTCTCATGTATGCGTCCGCCAGAGGATGAGCGATGGCCTGGTTTTTACCAATCGGGCGTCCAAACACTTGGCGCTCGTTGGCGTAATGCGAGGCTTTTTCCAGAGCAGCATATCCAAGTCCCAGAGCCTCGCCAGCTAGCAGACACCGTTCGGCGTTCATGCCGTGAAGGATGATTCTGAATCCGTCATTTTCCTTGCCGATCAAAGTATCGGCGAGTATCTCATATTTATCGAAGAAAACCTCATTGGCATCGACAGCTCTTCCACCCATTTTCTTGATCTTTTTCAATTCTAAACCAGGGTTCGTGCGATCTAGATTGATAGCAAACATGGACAAACCTTCAGTCGGCTTCTGAGTTTCTTCCAGTGGCGTCGTGCGCGCAAGAAGAATCATTACGGATGCAACCTGTGCACATGTAATCCAGATCTTCTGACCGGAGACAAGGTACGTATTGTCCGATTTTTTCGTTGCCGTTGTCTTGAGTCTTAGCGTGTCAAGTCCCGTATTGGGCTCCGTTACACCAAAGCATGTGCGCCAGGAGCCATTGATGATATCTGGAATCAGCTTTTCGACCTGCTCTTTTGTGCCGAACTTCGCTAGTGGCTGAGTTGCGTAGACATTGGCATGTATTGACTGTGCCCCTGCCATGCCTGCACCGGACTGAGTGATGGTCTGCATCATTATTGTAGCCTCGGAAATTCCTTCAAAAGTCAATACCAAACCGTAACACAATTCATATAATCATACCTAATCCTGACCCACCAAGCTCTTCAGGCAAGGCAATACCCAGCCAACCATCCTTTGCAAGCGCAGCATGGAATTCCTTGGGATCTTTTTCTTCCTGATCGCATTCCTGCCAGTAACTAGACGGGAATTGAGAGCAGACGTGCGAGACTGCTTCGCGGACAGTGAGCTGTTCTTCAGTGAATCCAGTCAAATCCATCAATTCTTGGTGTGCTCCTGAGGTTGAGAAGGGGCGTGGATAGTTTTTATTAAAGGCATGTTTTTTTGGATCACTCGTTACCCCAGTTCGATGGTGCTGTAGAGAGCGAGATGCTATTGACAGCATGCGCCTAGAGAGAATGCTTGTGCTCGAAGATGAAATCATGTTAGAGCGAGCAGATTACAGCCGTTACTAGTGCATGGGAACAGAGAATCCGCAGCACGGCAAGAAAATCTTGAGATCCTCTAGTGATATCTTTCATCAATGATCAAGATATTATAGTCAGGACAGAGAGTCTAATAGTGTAAAAATTGATCAGGACATGTAGTCGATGACCCCATTTCCCCGCATTCATCCTGCTTGATCTTGGTTACTCTCGGCTTTATCAAACTCAATCTCAGTACCTGGGTATAGAAGCAATGAAAATTCTAATTTATCAATCAATATGGGTATCAAACATAATCCATGGGTATACACCGAAATCCATTCAACCGAAAAAAGACTGCCACCATCCTTTCTTCCATGACCCGCTAAATCTATGATTTACACATGCACGCGGACTATCAAAGCCCTCTGAGCCACTGTGTCTCTGTCCGTTTCCCCATGCATTGACCGGCAATACACAAATACCTCCCATCGATCCCTTTTGTCTCGCTTCACTGTCGGCGATGCAGAGTGGTTCACTCAATCCATGGAAAGGAGCCCACGTTACTCTTCTCAAAGTCTCTCCTGTATCAGTTGAGATGGGGAGGGGATCGATTCCTGCATCCTTGTTCATGGATATATTCATCAGTTTGTGCATGGTTGGTAAGGTTGACGAGAGTACATCCAGAACCGCGTCGGTAACCACGTCAGGTCCTGTGATGCCCAGAATAGTGCTCTGGCCATACCCAGTAAAATGACTCGCGAAGCGTTCGTTATGCTGCTTGGTATGCGCCATAACCCGAGTAATAATCTCTCGAAGCACAGGACTGAACCGTCGTGGAGCGAACATGGTATACTGCAAGAATCCATATCTTCTCGTCCAATGCCACTCCCGCATTCCACGAGGAGAGACATAAGGCTCATCAAGCTCGACGCCAACCACGAGAGAAATATTCGTCGACTTTTGATCCGTGAATAAAACTGGTTTCAGGTCTGGACACCCCTTGATAGGCCGCGCGGGGAAGACATCGATATCAGCGTAGAAACCGCCGTAGTACCAAAGTAAGAGATAGCGAAGAAGATCTGTACGTAGTACGTAGTATGGGTATGAATTGTATACTTGTGCAATCTCTGGCACGGCGGATAGAATGTTATTAACGAAATCCTCCGCTTTCTCGTCCGTCATCAACTTTCTAAAATTAGCCATATTCATAGAATGTCGAGTTGAAAGAAACTTACAGAGTACTCCCAAAGCCTATTCTGCCCCTGCAAAGCCTTCGAATCCGATCCTCGTTGACCTTCATCCTTTGCGATCTGCCAGATCCTTTCTTCGGCCAGCGTATCCCCGCCGTTCTCTGCTAATACCGTCCCCTCAATTCCCTGCAGCGCATCTGATATTCTCCTTTCGTACTCGAGATCAGGATTGTCGCGAAAAGACGAGCGATACAAAAATCGAGGTCTTGTATCGTTATCGTCTGTGTGGGGGCCGTTTCTGTTGTTGTGGATAGAGAAAACATAGTGGAAGATGAATAGGATGAGGACGATCGGAATCCAGAGTAGGAATCGACGGGACTTTTTTAAGAGGAACATCGTTCCTATTCAGGATACGTTGCAAGTTGCAACATTTGATGTGAGAATGAAACCATTACAAAGTCATGGAGAGAATCCTGAAAAATGCAGTGGTTATGACTTGTAACACAGACATGGCTTAGTCCTGCAGATCATGATATCAGATAACTCCTGTGCTCTTGATTAGCCCAATCGCCCCCAATAGCAGAATTGCCTAATCTAGCAAATCTTCATTGTCCGCGCCAAGATTCTCAGCCTCAATCATCTTCTTGCTGGTGTCTCAGCTTCGCGTCCAATTATGTATTTACACAAGAACTCTGGGCGTTGAACAAGCGTTGCCATTCCCCTGGTCAATGCTTGTTATTGTGGGGAGATTGTGGATTGCCTGTGGAATGCCCAGGTGGAAAATGGGTCTCTTCGTATGTATATGGTAACGAGAATCAAATTTTGGACGACATTTTTCTGCCACAGCACAATCCAAATACAAGATATACTCTGATGGATCTCTCAATATTCAATTTGGTGAACAAAGACTAATTCATGACTCGTCTCGGAAGAAAATGCAAGGTTTCACTCCTGAAACCAAGCCCTAATTTAGGTAAATAGCCTAAACGGGAAATTGCTGAATCCACAGACAACCCGAGACAGGATTGTCAGGCACATCTTACAGCCAGTTGAATTCATCTAGTGAAATATACACATTCGTACACACATAGTACAAAGTGAAACCAGTCACAGCGTGTACATAGGCATACCCTCCATATTTCTCGCGGCATAAACTCCTTAGTGTACGTACTACAAACCCAACAATGCCGCAATACATCTAATCTAAAATGCCTCGATCCCAATCATCGATTATTCCCCAGAAGAAGTCGAGCCGGAACGATTCTTCTCACTGGTCCTGCCGGAATTCTGTTTCGTTTTGCTGCTGCTCTTCGACTTTCGTATACTTAGCACCTTCTTTATACCCTGGATGCCGTGTAGGTATAACCATGACAGAGCGAATATCACGAAGAAGTTGAACAGAATAAATGCCCAGAATATGCCCTATGAGAATAATTAGCTAGACGTCTTTTGTAGATTGAAATATACCCACAAAATCACGCCATTTATTAGAATAAAACACGTTGAAGCTGGCGGCCTGTATCACGATGTCAGTTAGGAGATACAAAATAGAGTGTTCGGGAACGTACAAACTGGTCACCATTGGAATATGCGCAAAAAGCACACATGCCATTCCCCAAATCGTCCACGTATCCTCCAGCTTGAGAAGTAAAAGCACTAGTATAATTCTGACATGTTGATCCTGGCGGAGGAGTAAATCTAGCTTCCTCACGAGCCACACATTTCACCGGCTGATTATGCACCAATACACCCAGGAATGCTTCCAGTAGATAATGGAACGGCGTAAGCCAGTACATCCATGCTTTCCAGAAGCTGGGGAGTCCCGAATAAGGTACCACTACGCCACAAAATGAAACCACAAATGTGAAGAAAGCTGGCACGATGAGAGATGCGAATAGTTCGTTGGGGGATAGAGCTGCGATGAATTGTCCGAAGCCGACGTAATACAACTCAAAGAGGAGGATCATGATGTAGGTGAATCCGGAGGTGAAGGAGTCGTGGGAGAATCGGATGCCCCAGTACCAACAGTTGTAGTAGATGGAGCCTGCGACGAGAGAATATGGTAACTCTGGTAGAATGGCGCTGACAACAAAGGCTGGCCACGAGTATATCTTTGCCTTGGCTTCACGAGATTCGTATAGATTTCGAAAATGAAGGAATCGTGGTTGGAGCTGCTGGATCAGTGGGGGTGAGATTGTCAATGTCATGAAGACGGAGAATAGTCTTGACTGCATGTCAATGTAACTGTGTCCGAGCTTCCAGAATGTAAATGTATTGAAAAGACCGGTGAATATATGCAGCATGAATTTTCCCTGATTGAGTCAGCAAATACTCAGAAAAGCGCATGGACAACGTACAAGAAGATACTCGGGGGACCGCCAATATGCCACGAACGAACGCTTCGTTGTGGTCGATATCTGCGTCCATATCGGCATAGCATATTCTCTATTGTCTTTGGTCTCTTGGCTGGTTTGTCCCTCTCGCCTCGAGCTAACGATTTCATCAATCTCTCTTGTGCGAGCCTCATGTTCTTCCGAATTCGCCCAGACGTCTCCCCAGTCTTTGCCCTTGTAATCTGGATTACCAGCTCCAATGACTTCTAACATATACTATAACCTATGAGGAAGCTGGTCCAAAAATGTTCGAATTTATAACATACCTCTGCAGGATTCGCATCCCGTGGACATTTCTTCCCGCCATTGCGTTCAAAGTAATCTATCAAAGTACGAGAATCTGAACCCAATTCCCCATGATAGACCACTCGACCTCCACTCTTCAGCAACAATAGATCATCAAACTGCTCAAAGAGCACTGCTGATGGTTGATGAATAGTGCACAACACAGCCTGTCCTGCGTCGGCGAGGCGACGAAGGAATCGCACAATATTAAACGCTGCAAGCGAGTCCAGACCGGAAGTTGGCTCATCAAGGAACAGAAGGAGTTCTGGTTTACTTGCCAACTCAACTGCAATTGTGAGACGCTTCCGTTGCTCTTGGTTTAAGCCTGATCCCCCTGAGCCAACAGTAGCGCCTGCCATTGGGCGCATTTCCAGTAGATCAATAATCTTCTCGCAGTAATCGTACTTTTCTTTCAAAGGGACCTCGCGCGGTTGTCGTAGTCTGGCGGAGAATCTCAGTGACTCACGAACAGTAGCGGTAGGCTCGTGAACGTCCATTTGCTCTGCGAATCCTGTTGCTCTCTGGAAACTTCTGGGCAATGGTCTAACGTTGTCAGAATGTAGACCTATTCATAATTCAAAGCGAACATACCGGCCATTGATCAGAAAGTCGCCTGTCACGACCCCTGTATTAACCCTCTGTGCAAGGACATTGAGTAGAGTGGTTTTCCTACATTTCGTCAGAAATTGTTATTTCGTAAGGGATACTAAATCACTCACCCAGCACCAGAAGCACCCATCATTGCAGTCAGTCGACCTGGTCTAACATAACCTTGAACATCGTCCAGTAGCCTCTTCTGACTCCCTTTTACCGGAATGTCATAATTCACATGCTGCCATGTAAATATAGCCGTGTTCTTTGCAATGCCTTCAACATTCTTCTCTCCATCGGCCTCCTGCTCTGTATTGTTGACATTCGTTTGGGCTGCATCTCCATTTTCCTCGTCCCCGGGACTGATTTTATTCTTCAGAGCATCATCAACATCCTTTGGGGCCTGTCCTCTTTTGAATACAGTCACAGAACTACCTCCTTTATTCGGCTTCTGCAACTCCATTCCAATCATGGTCAGCACGACAAAGAAGATTAGCCAGGCAATTATGATGCCGAAATTGCGCCACAAGTGAGATCGCGAATATGTGTATGCCGTCTTGATATAGTCACTACCTCTGACAGTTGTTTGATCCGGCTGGCTGCCTTGAAGGAAACAACTTTGATGTTGAGGAGATGCGCCTGGCCCTTCAGGAATGAGAAGCGGTGGGATACATTGAATGCTTAAATTGTAGAATTCATTGGCCATCAAAGCCTCGAAGGCGTACTGAACTGGATTGATCCAAATAAGCCATTTGAGCCAGGGATGCATTTTCCATGGGGGAATGAGGTAGCCTACATCAGTTAGTACTTTCAGTAATAGTCACGCACGAGTGCGTACCTGTATAGACAATCAAAGCTTGCAGTGCAACTCCAGTTATCCGAGTGGCTGTAATCTATTAGTTTATTTGCTAATGAAATCATGCAATGTTAACATACCAACATCAAGAGAGGAGCATAGAGCACCCACGGCCCGGAAAAGAGAGTATATAGTCATGGTCAACACGAACAGGATCAGCAGATTGATAAAGAACTGAGAGGCCGTTCGTGATAAATCCGACATACTGCACCAGTTTAGTCCAGTGATCGAGTTAGGGGCAGTAAAATACTGACAAGTACACAATAAGATCGAAAATTGTAACTTGGACTGCAACAAGTGGCATATCGACAACCACTTGAGCCAACGCATATGCCGATGGTCGATAGAAGGAGCTGCCAATGTCAGTAAGCTGAGGAAATTTTAGAGTTCCGTTCATTCACTTACAAAGCTTTATGTTTTAACAGAATAGGCCGGCTGGAGAAGGTCGCAGTGAGTTCTGCCAGGGCAAGAAGAGCGTTGAAAAGAAGGATGTAAAACATGACACCACCACGGGGAAATACGCCAGCACTGTATCAATCAGTGTACTGTACCGTTACCGTTTTGAATGACACCTGAATCTCACCTTGTAGGCTGAAGATTATAGAAAAGGCTCCCAACGATCAAAGCCTGGAACAGAATCATACCCCATTTTCCATACAGCGATTGCGGATCTCCTATCATAACAAGAAACTGTCTCCGAGTGAGTGCCAGTACCTGCTGATGGAATGATAGCGTAAAATTCCTCTGCTTTGTGACGTTCCGAGCAGCTTCGCGCTCTTCCTTTTGCTTCTCCAGATCTTGCTCAAAATCTCTGATATCTTCCAGAGCAGCCTTGTGCAGATCACTATTCAGATAGATACTTTCGAATTCTTCAGCAGTCCGCGGAATGCGATCCTCCCAACCAGACTTGACACGTCTAGCATGTGGATCGCTAATAGATGTCAAAAAGTCTGGAGTCGTCCAGCGCGGAGGACACTCGAAGCCGAGATTCTCAAAGTACGCTTTTGCCTTGTCGATTGGGCCATAATACGCACATCGGCCTTCTTCTATCAGCACCACTTTATCAAACAGATGATATAAACTCTCGGCTGCTTGATATAGAGCGACCAGAGTGGAGACTTGAGCCATGTTCGTCAGACTACGCAAACTCTGGACATACTCCAGGGCAGTGCTAGCATCAAGCCCCTTGGTGGAGTTATCCCAACACTGCGTACTTGCTTTTGTGATCATTGCTTCGGCAATAGAGACTCGTTTCTTCTCTCCGCCAGAAATGCCATGAATAAGCTCGTTGCCCACTTTAGTATCCATGGTGTGCTCTATCCAGAATAACTTGGTGATGGCGCTAAGAAATGTCTTTTGGTAGTCCTTTCGACTTTCGCCTTGGTTTCGTGATTCCTTGCCCGGAGTCCTCGTCTGGAGTGCAAAGGAGAGGGTTTGTTTGACCGTGAGAGTAGCATAATGCAGGTCATCCTCGGGATTATACGACACTAGTATTACATATTAGAATCTATCTGTCACTGGGATAGGTGGTAGACAACCCTCTGAACGATAGTTCTTGGCCATAGCCTGCGGATCTGTCCCTCCATATGTCACTTCCCCATCGATGCTTTCGTATCCAGCCCGCTGGTTCCCAATTACTTTCAAGAAGGTTGAACATCCTGACCCCGGTCTTCCAAGGACGAGTAGTAATTCGCCAGGTCGTACACAGCCCTGCGACGTTAGACGCAAACCAGACATGCCCGGTCTTGAGGATAACTTACAGTAAAATCATTCAAGATTGTCTTCACAGGCACATTCTTCCCTGCACCTTTCCTCCCTCTCGCAAGCAACCCCCTGACGAGCCTAGGCAGTCCCAGAAATAAATCTCCCACAGTCGGTTGCAGCGCCGCACCCAAACCAGCACCTTTAACATTCAAATTCTTCCATATCACGCCGGAATGTCTTGTCTTTTCTTCCTCGGAGTTTTCCTGCCTCTCGCGGCCAAACATGCGCGACATTAAGCGCTGGATTTCCGCCCAGTCTTCATTTGTTTGTTGTTTCCCGCTTGAGTTTGTGGTATACCGTCTTGCCAGGGTACTATCTTCGTCCCCGTCCTTCTGGTCGCGTCCATCTCGTTTCCTCTGGTGAGACGACCCGGATCGAACGGGCACAACTTCGGTTTCTTCTGAACTGGAGTCATTGTAGTTCGTACTTTCGGATGGTGTCGCGTGGTTGCCGCGCAGGTCTGCGTTGGAGGAGGCAGCCATATTCGATGACGGTTCTGGCGTGTGGTGTTTGCCTACAGGTTGTGAAAGGCCATTATATCTGTGCAAGTAAATAGTATACCTTGTTAGTTATTATTATATGGATGTTCAAACCGAAGTTTGGATGGAGCCATGGAAGTGACGTAATTGCTCGACAACGGAGATAACGATAAATCAACCAACTACTCTGTCAAATGAAGGGCAAACCATCGATGATTTCTACATAGTATTTACTCGACGGACGAAAACCACAAGAAATAGCATCAGTCTATTGCGCGTCTGGTTTGCTCGATCGCTCGATGCGCAGTCCATTACGGTCTGTTTGGGCCGGACGGTCGACACTACGATCCTTGCTTCATTGTGTTACTTGGATATCACCTATACTGATTTTTGCCGAGAATTAAGTGATTCAATGATCGATAGAGAATAACCTGAATTCCATGATCGTCCTACCCCAAATGCTGTGTTCATGGTGATATCATTCCATCCATTTATCGTTGTTCTACCAGACATCCGGAAACTTCGGATCGTTGAGCTTACGAATACATGTTCTAGATTCAGCTCTATCTCTACGCAAGATGTCATTAACTAATGGGCATAGGAGAGTTCATAAGTTGACTTGGTTGATGTTGGGTTGATTACCCTACCTATCTGCATGCAGCCAATCAGAATGCGTATTTACATATTGAAGACCTCAGGCGCTTTATGTTCTATTTGGAGTTCAAGACAGTTCCAACCACACCATCCAAGTATCGCCAATTGTCCTTCCAAAATCCATTGGTCAAGGCTTGAGAACCTCCTTCCGGAAATGCAGCGTCTCAACTCGCTCAAGACTACTACCATGAAGCTGCGCCGCCTCCTGGTTGATATTCCGCTGCATAGCTCCCATCTCCAAATCCAAATCTATCAACGCTTGCGCAATATTACCCGACCGCTCACGAAAGCCGTGCATCACCGTTTTGATGTGCTCCTCGGTCGGCTCGACATGGTGCGGGATTTGCATCCCTTCCAAAAACTGGTAGAGCTCCGATAGCTGATCGACCTGTTTCTCGTACTCCTTCAACATGATGGAAATGAACTGCATATTATCCAGAGCGATCCCGTCGTACATCTTCAACCGTCCGATCACGGGCCAGAAATCGGTAGGACCAGATTCAACCAGAACATGAGAGAGTCGTCCCAAACCAGTAAACTCCCAATACCCACGAAAGTATATGGTAGTGTCTTGGTTACCTGGTTTGCGAAGTGACTCTCCCATTCCTGCGCCAGCATACAATTTCCGAATCTCAGCAGCGTGCGTGGATTCTTTTGCCCCCTCGACTTGGTACAGGCCAAACCAAACTTTCTTCCATTGACCCTTGACGCGGTTCTCGAAGTGGAGCGCCAGTTCGGCGTATTCTTCCTTGGTGTACTGGCGTGGGTTTGGAATGTATATCGTCGGATAGGGACAGGGAGTGGGCAGTTTGGCTTTTGGTATCAAAGCACTGCTGTCAGGTTGTCCCTGCAAGACTGACTTTTGACAGGTGTAGCCATTGCCTGGAGACAGCTTCACAGGAGGGGCTTGGGCTGCATGAAGGTTTGGCAGACTATGAGCCCTGGAATGCTTGTCAGTTTTTACCACTCAATACCAGTACACGAGAGAGAGAGTTATTTTTACTTCGGAAAAGCCATAGAGACTTGAGCAGCCCGGAGAGACGGCATCACAGCTTTTGAGATGCTCTTGAAGGGATACATCCTGGCAAATCTGCAATTTCAGAGTGCAAAGTGATAAAAATCACAGCCAGATTGGGATAATAAAAGGAAGAAGAAAGTTGAATCGTGTTGTGGATACGCCATAAACTATTTATCAGTGTGAACACAACAATACGTCAACTCTTTGACGACAAAGACTGAACGGGACTTTCCATTAAGGACAGAATAAATTGGGATATACCGATATGGCTGACAGCAACTAGACACCTGGTACCCAGAAAGCGGAAGTAACTCAACGCAATTTACCGTCGGTTAAGAACAGACGAATTTCTTTGAGTACAGAACGCTCTATACATGTGTCATTGAGAATCGGCCGTATATCGTAATATTGCATCGTAAATACATGGTAATCATACATTCAAAAATATAAACAGACATGATCATTATCAACATATCTCGTTCCGTCAAGACAGCGCATATATTCAGAACCAACCTCCAGTATATCCACAAGGCAGAAAATAAGTTCAAAAATAGTAAATCAGACCCCAAACTCCAAACTCCATCAGCACAGCCATCATTTTTGCGTAAAATTGGCCACATGCATATGCTCAACCAGTCAGTCGGCGGTAAGAACTAAGAACCGGAGGGGCTTTTTGATCCAATGTCGAAGGGGGGTATATAAATCAGCCATTTGCGCAGGCCGTAGATAAAATAAATATATCGAAAGTCGTAAGGTCTATAACGTGGAAAATCATAAGATAGGAGAAGAGAAGAATCTACTATCCCTCCTCTTCATCAACCACTCGGCTCCTCGAGAAGAAGAGGATGTGGTTCTGCATGGCGTAGATGATGAACCCGACAATGGCCAGGAGGACAAAGAGGAGGATGACGATCAGAGCGATAACGTCGTTTTGTTGCATTTTGTCGTTTTCTTCTTTGCAAACTATCTTTGGTTAGTCTGTGGATGATGTGTAATTTTCTGGAATGTAGACATACCAACTGATAAGATTGCTTATCTTAGCTTATCGTGCGGAATGCGGATAGCCGTTGTGGAACAATAACCCGACTTTCGAGTTCGACGACTTTTGTGTATATATATGACGATTAAGACAATGTTACTCAACTGAACGGAATTGTATATAGGTAGGATATTTGAAGAGAATAAAATAATCATGGCCACACAATGAAGAAATAGATGTATATATTCTGCAGCCACACCAGCCCAGCCATTTCTTTCCTTCCACGCTTGGAGAGGCTGGGCTGCCCGACCGCCGTTTCCCATGTTGATTGGCTGCTAGTGCACCACTAGAGACAGAAATGGTTCAGTGCGCGGGAGCTAGTTGGCAGACCCACATCCATGCCAGCCATCTTGTATCGACCAATCAGAGTGCCGCTTTGGAGATGTTCCTGTTTTCCTGTTTGGGTAATTTTCATCGTTGGCCTGAGTAGAGTCGATGGATGAGACTGCTTCAGTGCCATCTTGACTCGATCTATCTATATATTTAACTACAGCTCAAGATCTATTCATTGTCATCATCCAAGAATGAAACAGATGACCCATAAAGACCACAGCAGACGAGGATCACCTAAGATCCATCTCTCTTTATAAGATGACTTGAGTCAGACAGGCCATATTGCCACAGTCTAGAGCTTTGTTTCTTTTTTTTGTAATGAATCACTACACGAACACTCTCTTTATTGTAGTGGCATGAATGTATGTTTTCATAGCTATGACTCTTTGGGTGCATTTCTACCTACTTGATAAAGTGAATACGCCACAACAATAGGCTTGTCATAAAGACCACAGAATAGAATACCCATACTTGGTATAAAATATTGGTTTGTCTCTGAGTCTATCTGTTCTTCTTTCTCACTGACTCAGTCAAAGCAGGCTCAGTCATCTATCATCACCTCGAACAGTCAGACGCTTCGAACACGCTCATCTTCTCAATGTTCCTGAGAAAGCCACTGAAGCACAAAAAGGCGGAAATCGAAGATGCTATTTGGGAAGCGAGGATTCCTGCACAAGCCTAACAGTAGCCTTTGGAATCCATTACCACCTTCGCCTTCGCCTTCGCCTTCCTCATCTCCTTCGACACCCTCGCCGCTATCCCCACCGATATTTACATCGTCATCCTCATCGACACCGTCACTATCGTCATACCCCTCATCCCCACGCTCACCAATACGTTACTACAACATTCATCCACCACCAAAACCGCCTCTCGTCTGGACATGGCAGTGCCATCTATGCAACCGCAACTGGCCCGTAGGCACAACCCAACGCTGCCTCTACTGCGGTCATCGCATGTGTCTACCCGAGCAGGAACAGAACCGCAACAGATCATCACGCAAAAGAAAAATCATCTGTGATTCTCACTCCCGTCAACAGCCGTTGCTGCTATCGTCTCTTTTGTCCGCTAATAGTTCCGATGGTATCCGCCTTCCTATGGCTTCACGTAACAGCAGCGAACCGGTTCGACAGCGGTACAAACAGCGACTCAGGTGTCATTATCGAAAGAGCAGAGCTAGACAGGAGAAGAAGAAGAAGAAGTTTCACTGCAAGTCGGAATTTGATTATGCTGGTTGGGAGAATCGGAATAAGTGGCGGAGGGATGTTAAAGAGCTCAATGAGTTGAAAAATAAGGGTATGCTTGAGGAGTTGACTGATGAGGAGGAGGAGAGTGACAGTGAAGATACCGATAGTACGCTTGACGAGGATGAAGGAAGAAAACGCGAGATGTTCAAGCTGCTCCCTGGTACGGGTCGATTGCATGTTGTGGCTATCTCAAGCCCTCCAACTGATAATAAGACCCCACAGCGAAGTTGTTGGGAGGATTGCGATTATCCGACTCATTGCATTCAGGACCGTTACGAAAAAGCAAAACGGGAGGCTTCGCTTAATCCAGTGTTTTCGTGATCAATGCCCCCTTTTTCAGCATCTCGGTTTAAATTTCGGTTTGGTATTGATTGGCCTTACATGCTCGTGGTACAGTTATATACCCTTTGAAGACAAGACATGGACAAAGTTCTAAAAGTAAAGATTAAGTCTGGATTAATCCACTAAGTATGTATATAGTACACTTACTCAGCCTAAAATCTTCAATCCACCTCTGGTATAACCCTGCTTCTTCACACCATCGCCCTTGTGCTTCCCACCACCCACTGTACCATGTGGAGAGTTCTTATTTCCTCCCCCTCCTCCATGCCCATTCTTCTTCCCCTTCTTATCTCTCTTATCCTGCACAGGGCGCACTTCTGTCATGGCCCGTCGCAGAAGAACAGGATGCGAGCCGATGTATTTACCCTGCATCTCTCGCGCTGCTTTGAAATAATCATCGCCGTCGCTGAAACTGACAAACCCGTATCCTTTGCTTTTTTCGGTGCGTTTGTCGCGAATCACGCGCGCCTTTTGAATCGATGGGTATCTGGAAAATGCCTTTTTCAAGGAGTCGTCTGTAACCTCGCCCGCAAGGTTACCAACAAATAGTCGGAAATGCGCAGGGTCCCATTCCAGTAATGTAGGATCTGACCAAGTCTGGCCGCCTCCCGAACGAATGACTGTCTTGGATTCGGACTCACCCCCAGCTCTAGGAACAGGTGTATGTGAGGCAGACGCGCTGTATGTAGGTGTACCAGAATTTGTCGAGCTGGGAGCAGACGCTCCAGGGCGGCCCGCAGCTTTGGCCTGTGTTATAGTCGCCGGACTATCTTCATTTGGATTCGTCATGTATGCACTCTGCCATTGCGCAATTTGGGCTTCCATTTCCGGATCCATGCCGCTATCCCGTCCATAGCCCTTGCGCTCCTGACCCGGTACCGGAAACGGGTTTGCGATTTGGGGAATGGGAGAGGCGCCATATTGACTATCACCGTATCCCGGTTGTTGCCCGTAGTATGACTGCGCACCGGCTTGATAAGATTGTTGTGGGTTCTGGTACGTCGGCGCTGAATAGCCAGGTACTGCGGGGCCTTGATATGCTGTTGTAGGTTGTGAAACGGCCGCAACAGCAGGACTATTGCTTCGATATGGCTGAGCCGAAGCTACTGCGCGAGGTGCAAAGGCAGTGAAAGCACTATAACCTGTCGTCGCTGGCGATGCTCTCGCTCCATGGCTCGGAGTGGCAGTCGTAGTAGTGCCAGGTGATGAATAGGAAGGAGCGGATGAATAAGCTGGCTTGAACGACGACGGCGGACGTGGTGGTAGTGAAGAAGGTTTGCTTAGACCTGGAGGTGGTGGCAAGGACATGATGAACGACTTGTTCAATCAAGCGGTATTGCTTGTGCCAAAGTTGCAAGCTTATGCGAGCAACTGATAGATAGTAACGTACCTTCAGCGGGTGGCCACCCTACACCAGAAGACGCAACTATTTGAATGTTTGTCGCTGGAGATGGATAGGCGAACGCGTCGTCGTGACAGTAATTACCACCTGCTTGGTCAATATAAAAAAGACAAAAATGTGACGTGATTCGATCTGACAGTTTTCATCCGAATTGTTATGCCTGAATCAAAATGCTAGCTTGTTTGATGTCTTATCTGAGGTTATCGTGGTGCTTGCCTTGCCAGCATGATTGAATCTGGAAAGCCACAGAAATTCGCGGAAAAAAGATTTTGCAGGCGGCCAAGAAAGTCTTGGCGTCGGCCATACTGGATGACTCAGCTCGCGCTGATTGGCCAATTTCAAGACATGATTCGGGCATGGCCTCACTTTTCCTTTGGTGTGGGCTCTCTTTATGTTTAATTATTCTTTACGTAGCATCACGATCCGGCTATTGCTTTACTAAAAATGGAGCATGATAGAAGCAGAGATCGGATAAATTGGGACGGTACTTGTACGTAAACGGACTCACCGAGAATGCGCCCGTGCAGCCGTGCTTGGGTCTTAGTGTGGTGGTGGTGATATTACGAGTAAGCAGTAGTCATCATCGCCAGAGCTACCCCTCCATAACAGTGATATATCCGCGGCGGCAATGGGGCAGCTTTCTCCGGACAACTGTGTCCCGGTGTGATGTCTCTGTCGGCAATTGGAGTCTACTTCTTTTGATCAATCCATTCAACTGTTTTCTTGTGATGCTGCAATATTCATCTTACTGTGGACGTTCAGTATAGAGTGGTGATACTGACATACGTCATGCGGGCAAACCTCATCCGTACATCTCGCCATGCGGAATAAGCACTCACTGTATCCGTACGTAGCAAGTTACTACTTATCTAAACTTATATAATATAACAGCTGTCATAGTCAGGCTCTGTCAGAATGCACAATGCACAGCGTGTATAGACATCCCACTTATATTACATCAGTAAGGACCTCGACTGCCCCGCCGCGAAAAAAACGGTCCCACCAAAAGACAATCCAGGACTACACGTTTGCTGACGCTTCCGCTTCCTCCGTGCCCGGTCCGTGGCGTATGAGACTCTGATCAGTCATCGGTGCGAATAGGCAAAAGGGTGATTACATGAGACTGACTGTGTCCGGGAATGCGAAGGAATAGGCTTAGTGTAGGGTGAGTGTAGGAGTCTGTAAGAGTATGTAAGAAGCCTTGTAGTCTGGAGAAACCAAACCTCAGACAGTGCTCCTTCCCTGTTCCAGCTTCTCCAGCTGATTAATATTATTACGCCTTTCCCTCCCGACAACTCTCTGCCTCTCTTTTTCTCTCTCTATTTTCCTCTCTCTTCCTCAACATCCTCTCAACTATCCCATTCCTCTCCCCACTATACCACGATTCACCTGTGGATTCACTCTACAGTGCCATCGATTGATTATCTTCTTCTCTATAAACACCCATCGTTATAACTGTCGTCATGGCCGACCAAGCTGTGTAAGTTACCCCTCCTCCATCGCCATCCAGCTTCCCCGCCATCAACACCCTCCCCCAATGCGACTACGAGCTATGATAGTTTCAATCGTGGTTAGTCGCTGGAATACAAGAAGATGGAAAATTGTCGCTTCTGCACGCTTTTCACGTTTGCAATGCGTCACGGCCAGCTCATTCCCGGGACACGATATTTATTTCCCTATTGCATCCAGCTTATCTTTGTCATTACACCTGAAAAGACAAATTGACTGACTTCAGCGCTCGCCTCGCCGGCATTAATGTCGGCGCTCCGGCGCGGCCTGTTCCTAGTGGTGATTTCGGCCTCATCGGTCTGGCCGTTATGGGTCAGAACCTGATCTTGAACGCTGCTGACCACGGTTTCACCGTTGTTGCTTACAACCGCACTGTTGCCAAGGTCGACCGCTTCCTTGCAAATGAGGCCAAGGGTATATTCACCATTCAATTCGATGCTGTGGTTTGCAGCTAACATAAAAAATCCAGGCAAGAGCATCGTCGGTGCTCACTCCATCGAGGAATTCGTCGCTAAGTTGAAGAGGCCTCGTCGCATTATGCTCCTTGTCATGGCTGGTAAGCCTGTGGATGACTTCATCGAGACCCTCCTTCCACACCTTGAACAGGGAGACATCGTCATCGACGGTGGTAACTCTCACTTCCCCGACTCCAACCGCCGCACCAAGTACCTCGCTTCCAAGGGTATCCGTTTCGTCGGTAGCGGTGTTTCCGGTGGTGAGGAGGGTGCCCGTTACGGTCCCTCTCTCATGCCCGGTGGTAACGAGGAGGCTTGGCCATACATCAAGGACGTCTTCCAGAGCATCGCCGCCAAGAGCGACGGCGAGCCCTGCTGTGACTGGGTCGGTGATGAGGGTGCCGGTCACTACGTCAAGATGGTTCACAACGGTATTGAGTACGGTGACATGCAATTGATTACTGAGGTAGGCTTCCCTTCTCCCCAATATTAATCATTCGATGGTTATTGATTAGATCTCGACAACAGGCCTACGATATCTTGAAGCGCGGTGTTGGTCTTACTCCAAACGAGATCGGCGAGGTCTTTGACAAGTGGAACAAGGGTGTTTTGGACTCTTTCTTGATTGAAATCACTCGTGACATTCTCAAGTACAACGATGACGACGGCACAGCTCTCGTTGAGAAAATCCTTGATAAGGCCGGTCAGAAGGGTACCGGAAAGTGGACTGCCATCAACGCCCTTGACCTCGGCATGCCTGTCACCCTCATTGGAGAAGCTGTCTTCTCTCGTTGTCTCAGTGCCATCAAGGACGAGCGTGTCCGCGCCAGCAAGGTTCTTGGCGGTCCCACTCCCAAGTTCGAAGGCGACAAGCAGGCTTTCATTGACAACCTTGAGCAAGCTTTGTACGCTTCCAAGATCATTTCTTATGCCCAGGGTTTCATGCTTATCCAGAATGTAAGTCTCGTCAAATCTCTTATTGTACCTGAGCAGACTACTGACTGCAGTAAAAAGGCCGCCAAGGAATACGGCTGGAAACTCAACAAGCCATCCATTGCCCTCATGTGGCGTGGTGGTTGCATTATCCGCTCCGTCTTCTTGAAGGACATCACCAACGCTTACCGCAAGAACCCCGACCTTGAAAACCTTTTGTTCGATGACTTCTTCAACAAGGCCATTCACAACGCTCAAGCTGGCTGGAGAGACGTCGTCAGCAAGGGTGCTCTCTGGGGTATCCCCACTCCTGCTTTCAGCACTGCCCTCGGGTTCTACGACGGCTACCGCACCAAGGAGCTTCCTGCCAACCTTCTCCAGGCCCAGCGTGACTACTTCGGTGCCCACACTTTCCGTATCAAGCCCGAGTATGCCAGCGATAACTTCCCTGTGGGCAAGGATATCCACGTCAACTGGACCGGCCGCGGAGGTAATGTTTCCGCATCTACCTATATCGCTTAAGAAGTTGATTGCACATGACTATAGCAAGTCCCCCCAAAAGACTGTCATTTCCCGGGTGGAAATCATATCTAGAAATGTTTTTGAGGAAACGAACGTGTTTATCGTGTAATTAGAGGTTTATCCATGTGCACACGTTCATTACGAACAAATGAATCCGTATAGCTAATGAATTGATGTGTTGGTGTCTTTGATCTTTTGAGTCGTCCTTGGTAGAAGTAATCGAGCTTGGCTGTGCGATCCATGCACTAGACCCGATCTGGCCGAGAAGGGCCCACACCTGCCCGAATTGACAAAGTAAGGAATGACTCTCTCTTGCTTCTCGCGCCAACGTCGCATGTCGTCTCCTCCTCGCCCACCACCAGAGGAGCTTGATTCTTCCCCATTGCTGTACCTCAAACACCCCGTGTTTGTTGTGTTTCTTCTTTTCTCTTAGTTCATTATTGCAAAGTTCTGATTTAGCAGCTCTTTTTTTTTTTTTTAATTCCCTCAACCCCCCTTTTATCCCGCGGAGCATTTCTTCGTTTCTAGTCGCTCATTTCTTGACACCGTTTTGTTTCTGCCTTGACGGACTTTTCGCATCCGCATCGTTTCATATCAGGTCGCCCTCCGATACCATAGGCGGAGGATTTTGTCGCTTGGTCGTGGGCAGCTCTGTCTTTCGCCCGACGAAGCAAGTTGATCTGTGGACATCGATCGAAGTGCCGGACATCCGTCACAGTGTGCTCAGCAGCTTGAAAAATTACTCCAACCAGCTACAAATCAATGGCTGACACTAAGCGCCAAAGCACAGGCGCCAAAGCCCAGAATCAACAGGCTACGGGCTCTGGTGCAGCCACTCCTCCGTCAGAGGAAACATTAAGCAAAGCTATCGGTGCACGGTAAGTCTGTACGAATAAATACCGATACTTGCGAGAAGCATCTAACTCCTGGTCTTCTAGCATCCGCATTACGACAGCAACTCCAAACACATCCACCATTGAAGGTACTTTATTCACGGCCTGCCCAATAACGAACCTCGTTGCTATCAACACCTCAAACCAAGCATCACCGAACCCCACAAGCTCAATCCAGTCCGGCGATTACCATATCATACCCACATCTCGCATCCAATCCTTCCAGGTCATTTCCCCAGCTCCAGCTGTCGTTGATGGAGCCCCGTCACTCCAAACTCTAGAGACTCGTGCATTGAAAGCGCGGGAAGCCAATGCCATATTTAAGTTACAAGAAGCTGAGGCTAGGCGTGGTAAAGGTGTGACGCGAGAGGCACAAGATATTTTTGATGCTTTTAGCCGAACCATGCCTGCAAGATGGGACGCTACCAGTATTGTCGTTGCGGATGCTGTGGTTATCGCCAAACCATATCGAGTGGATGATTGTCGGGCTTTGGTTGCGGGTGATTCCGCCGCATTGACTCGTGTCCGCAAAGTGGTTCGTACAGCCATACTGTTGTGTTTTTGATGTCGTGCTAATCTATGTCATAGTTGGAAATGGAGCGCAAGAAGATCGAACTTCGCAACGCAAGCGCTGCAATCGGAAATAGCAATCAATTCATGCGACAGAATAGAGACCGAGTTGTAGTGCCTAGTCGCTTTGATAATTCGCCCGCCCCTGCACCAAGGAAAGGTGGTTAGATGATATACACCAACAAATTAGGGCTTTATAAACCAGCATGTTTCGTCCATACTGTTTGTTCTGCCACCTCGCTTCGATCGAAGCTCTTACAGAAGTATAGCTGATATATTCTACCACCGAGTCACTCGAGCCATGATCGGGGGAAGTCTAACATCATATTTCACCTATATTCGATTGATGGGTGTATCCAACAGAGTGAACACGAACCGGTACAGTATAGGGTGATTGTCCGATGGGAAATTGGTCTGTGATATGTGTCGGTTCTTGATTGCTGAACACAGTTGTATAAGCTAGGCTGTGTAGTGTCATGTATTTTACGTATGATACCGAGCCATGGAGATGAGAAAGGGAAACAAAACAGAAAAGAGTCTTTGCTAAGACCAGCAATATACCTGGGGAGCATAGGAGAAAATGAGAAACAATATAAGACGTTTCAATATTTTCCTCTTGCACATGTGGAATTGACCAGAGCCTTAGCTAGGTACTTCCAAGACGTAGAGGAGAGGATCCAAAACTATAAATTATCATTTCAAATTATTATCTATCTCTTTGAATATTGTATCAATCTAGTATCACATATAGACCCAATCTTTTCGTTTCCCAATTTCCCAATCTATTCCCCTCCAGCAACATTCATTCGTCAAATCAATGATTTCTACCCTTCCATGCCTGTGCTCCCTCAAATATCCAGAGAGAAAAAAAGGATGAATCAACGACGAATATCAGGCAAATTCATTGCAGCACTAATACACGACAAATGACTAAAAGCCTGCGGCACATTACCCATCGCCTCGCCACTGATTGCCACTTCCTCGGAAAAGATTCCCAAATGATTGGCAAAGGAGAGGCAGTTGTCGAAACTGGCGATTGCTTTGCGACGGATGTCGTCACCGTTGGGGAGGGTGTCGGTGTATTTTGATGCCTTTTTCTCAAGGTCAGATATGGGGGTGGAGTGAGGGGTTGGGAAGAAAAGGGGGGAATAGCGTACCCGGAACATGGCTTCTATGGCCCAGAATGTAATCATGATAAAGGCGCCTTCACGGCCGCCGACACCTGGATAGAGATCAGTAATCAATCGGGGAAAGGGAAGGGGTAAGGATATACCGTCTTGGGCCTTTTCATGGTCATATCTAAACACCATACTAGCACTAGTCAATCCAGATTTCTCGGGCGGTTCCAAAACTTTATCCAATGTGCTCAGAAACCGACGATCATTAGGTTCAACAAAGAGTACCAAAGGAGCAATCATGAGGGCAGCATCGACGACTTCAGTATTCTCATAACTCTGACAGAAGAATCCCTTCTCCTCGTTGAATCCTTTATCCATGATTTCGTCGTAAAGATCGTCACGGACACGGATCCATTGTTGTTTGTCGGGACATGGTAGAGTAGAATGCTTATCGGCTAGACGCACCCCACGATCGAGAGCGACCCAGAGGAGCATCTTGGAGTAGAGGAAGTGTTGCGGTTTACCACGGACTTCCCAGATGGACATATCAGGTTCGTCACGGACTTGAATCACATAGTTAACCATGCGACGAATACCGAGCCATTGATCGTACTGAATTGGTTTGGCGTGGCTGTTGTACATGTAGATACTGTCCATCAATTCGCCGTAAATGTCCAGCTGTGTATGGAAGGCGGCCGCATTGCCAATACGAACTGGTTTACTGCCACGGTATCCGTCCATGTGATTCAGCTCAAACTCGGGTATTTCCGAGTCTCCTCTGATCGTGAACATGATCGGCAAGAAGGGCCGGTGTTGCTCCTTGGTATACTGTTTCTGAGTTAGAGGTGGGAAAACACGGTCGAAGATGAACGTGATGTACGCCTCGGCTTCTTCGTCGTAGCCATTCTTGAGAAAGGCGTACAATGTGAAAGATGTGTCTCGGACCCAGGAGTATCTGTAATCCCAATTGCGAGTACCGCCAATGTTCTCTGGTAGAGAGAATGTTGGCGCCGCTATAACGGCTCCCGTAGGTTTGTACGTCAACAATTTGAGAATGAGTAGACTCCTCTCGACAGTCTCACGATAGTGGCCACGGAATGTGCATTTGTGGCTCCAGTCAGTCCAGAAGTGGAAGGTTTCCGACTCAAGTCGTGAGAGATAGGACGCGAGCTGAGTAGGTCCCGGAAGAGTTTTCTCAGGGCTATGGAGGACAAAGATCATTGACTGTCCCTCAGAAATCTCTACGTCGACGACAAGACCTTGACCCAGATGGCCCGGTCGATTCTCAAGGCGGTAAATAGCCTTGGGAGGACCCTGTCCTTCTTTCTTGTTGTCGATCCAAATATCCAACTGGAGCCGTTCCTGAGGAGACTCAAAGTACACACACTGCAGTTTGTTGCCTGGTTCGTCAGCTTTCGGGCTGAGACGAGTAGTGTGACCATCCTGGGCGTAATTGAAGGCAGGAAATACTTCCACCGTGACCCCCATAGTGCCTCGGCTGCATTCCAGTCGACGAATGATGCCCGAGTGCTTGGCACCAGACTTCCAACGGTTGCCGCCTGGCTCAGTACAGGCACAATAACCAGACAAGTGTCTATCAGACTGGGGGGATTTGTGGTTGGAAACAGGGAAGAAGTCAATCAGACTTAGAACTCCAATCTCATGAATCCAACGAGTCTCCAAGATATTTGTATAAGGCAGATATCTCTGCTTGCTCAGAGGGATCCCGTCGTGTGCGACATTCGCATGAATACTGAAATGGCCGCCTTTGTCCTTATCTAGGAGTCGACAAAAGACTGATGGGGAGTCGAAGACGGGCCAACATAGGAAGTCCATACTTCCATCCTTGCTGACGAGAGCAGCCGTGTGCATATCCCCGATGATGCCATAATCTTCGATTGCCTTGTACGGTGGAGCAGACATATTGGATACAAGATTTTGAAGATCTAGATAAGTTTGAATGACGGGATTCACATTGATATGCTACAGCGAACCACAATAGCTTCGTGTATGTTGGCAACTTTGTACGTTGTTGAGATATGGATAGAAATTTGGGTATTTCTCAAGATATACTGTCCAGTATCGCACACTGGGTGACCGGAAATTCCGGCCAACGACGAGAATATGGCATCATTATAGCAACACAGCTCAGGCTGAGGAATAGGGTATGTTGTAGGGGGTTCTCCACCGGATCATTTATAAGCTGGCGTGTTCTCTGCAAGTTCCGTACGAGTGGAAATTTATGGGTGCAAGCACGCATTGTTACGGGACAACCATCGTTTGCAATTTCCTATCAAGAAGCGTTCCAGGATGAGGGTTGACTTTCAGATCGGATGTCAATTCCTTGTCATTGGTTTTGCCGGATACAAACACGATATGAACAGCAGGCGGTGACTTGGACGGAAAGCTTGGCGCCAAGGGATAAAGGCATCAAGGCATCAAGGCACCAAGGCATCAATCGAGTCTGTCAGCGCTAATCTTGTTTGGGCTGTCTGAGCTCTCTGTCGTTATCCAATCAGCATACTCTATGACACCAGCCAAGCCCACACCTGCCTAAGGCCAAAGGGGGCGCCAGGATACCGGGGTGTTATTGTCCTGCTTTTCATCTACCACTACGGAGTACCCATCAACAACTACTACGATCTCGAGTCATCGTGCTTCCATTGTAGGTGATTGCATGTGTCTTTAGTTGCACGGTGGGCAGCATTCACTCCCTTGAAAAATTCTTTTTTTATATTCCCTGTTCTTTCTTTCTCTCTCCCCTCGTCTAGAAACTCTCGTGCGCGACCGCCTCTTTGTTTTCATAATCTATATTTTCCTATCCATCGACGGCCAGACTTCGGCATATATTTTTCACTTTTGTGCGACACGAATCAGCTTCCTGCATCCGCGCAGCAAGAAACATCTACTTGCCTGGCGATCAGTCAAGCACAGCAAAGCATTTATATTTCTATCGCCTCTCTTCGACAACGGATATCTTGGATTACACTTGATCATCACCTCCTGCCGTCAAACGTCAGATGAGTAACCGGTGCCTTTGAAAGTACCTCCGCCGAACTATAAAACAACATGGCGGTTGGGGCATCGAGAAATATCACAGGTCATCATAGACGACGCAGTTCGGTTCTGACGGCGGCAGGTTCGTCTCAGCTTCATCCAGTGTCGACGGACAACTACATAGACCGAGAGGGTCGTCTGAGTCCCAAGGAAGATGGACCAAAAGGCGAAGAGCAACAAGCTCTCATCCATGGAGACACTGATTCGTCGGATTTGTCATCCATTGCAGAATCAGATGAGGATGACTCTGACGACGGAATTCACGATGACGAGGAAACTGGATTAACTGCGAAACAGAGGAATGAGCGGCGGCGACGGCGCAAGCGACAGCGTCGACGATTGGATGCAAAGATTGCTGGAGTTAAAGGTAAAACGAGCAATGTGGTCGCGGACAAGAATGTAGCGACGGCGCTTGCGATCAATTGTTGTCTAATAGGCTTATGGTATTTATTCTCATTATCAATCTCTATTGTAGGTTCAAACAACGACACGGAAATTGCAATGCAGGTTGGCTAATTCAGCGCACAGTATAACAAGTGGATGTTCTCAGAAGATGACGTCGTCTTTCCATTTCCGCTCTTCACGACCAGTTTACATATGCTTGTTCAACTCTTACTCGCCGGCCTAATACTCTACTTCGTACCATCTCTTCGTCCCAAACACCCGCCTAGTTCCTCTTCCAAATCCGAACCGATCATGACAAAATCTTTCTATCTCACCCGCCTAGTGCCATGTGGCACCGCTACTTCGTTGGATATCGGACTGGGCAACATGTCCTTGAAATATATCTCGCTCACATTTCTTACCATGTGCAAGTCGTCAGCACTTGCTTTCGTGCTCATTTTCGCATTTATTTTTCGCCTAGAGACCCCCTCAGTGAAGCTCATTGTCGTTATCGCCGCCATGACCCTTGGTGTTGTCATGATGGTAGCTGGTGAAACTGCTTTTGATGCTCGCGGCTTCACTCTGGTTATTGCTTCAGCGTTCTTCTCAGGCTTTCGATGGGGCCTTACTCAAATTCTCCTGCTACGACATCCGGCAACCTCCAATCCGTTTTCGACAATGCTTTTTCTCACTCCAGTGATGTTTATCGCATTGATTGCGATTGCACTCGGCATTGAGGGACCAAATGAAATTATTGCCGGTGTCAAAGCATTAGCAGAAGCGCGCGGGCAATTCACTGGAATTGCGCTTTTGATTTTCCCTGGAATTCTAGCATTTTGCATGATAGCCTCGGAATTCGCTCTCTTGAAACGTTCCTCTGTGGTTACTCTAAGCATATGCGGAATCTTCAAAGAAGTTGTCACTATCAGTGCTGCAGGTGTCATCTTCCATGATAAATTGACACCAGTCAATGTCTCTGGTCTCTTCGTCACGATTACTAGTATTGCAGCGTACAACTACATGAAGATCAGCAAAATGCGACGTGATGCACGGCAGGAGCTAGAGCGAAAGACGGATGTTGAAGACTATAGCGTGTCTCCCGCTTTAGGAGACTCGACCGATGAGCGTATCCCAATGAGCCAAGCACCGAATCATGAAACATTCAATAACCACCACACCGCCAGCAATTGGAACACCTATGAAGCTGATATCGATGACCAAAGCGCATCTAGCAGCGGAGAAGGCGATGAAAATGTGAATATCACACCACGAAATGATGTTCGTCGTGGCCGCTATTCATTCCCTGTAAAGGTTAGCGGAACATATACAGCTCCTGGAACCGGACAGCCACTACAATCTGTCCCTCACACGCCCATGAATATACCCGACTCTGCATAAAACCAGCCTTTTATTCCTGGGTCAAATAACAACCCCATGTTTCGCAGCAATCGGCGTATCGAGATACCATTTTTTCTCTTTTCTCCTGTTATGACGGTGTTTGATGTACGTCTGCTGTATCATGCAATTCTATACCCTGATATATGTATTACAGATTTTTCTTGTTTTCCATTTACTAACATTGACTCTCATTCTTGGTGCATGGCTATGCACGCCTACGTTTCAGTATGACAATTCTCATTTCTTTAATTCCAGTTTCTTACATCTGACGTCTTCCGATATAAATTATGGCCATGATGGATGTATTTGATGTTACCTTTTTGTTATCTGGGGCCAACATGTCCTCACTATAGGTGTTGTCGGCCAGATTTGTCTAGACATGGTGTGTGATACTTGAATTACGGTGTACAAGAAGGTTAACTAGAAAGCTACCTAGATTTGGATGATACTTCAAACTTACTCTATTTGCTTCTTCAGAGTCATTTCCTCATTGAGTTTGTAAGTAAACATGGGGTGCACGATTCCATGGTCACGGAGACTACATTCTAGTCTGACCCTTCCCCGAGGTGGGTTATCAACGGGTAATGTATGATTTTCAGCCTAATTTGAGTTTCTTAAAGCTACTCCTTTTTCTTGAACATACCATCCAAACCCTTCTGCCCCTTCTCAAGTTGTTTTTGCTTCTTTTTAGCTTCGGTCTCAAGCTTTCGCTCGTACTGTTCCTGATGCCTTTTTCTCTCTGCTCGTCCCTCTCCGGATAGCTGAGTCTCCAAAGCACGGAATTCTGAGCTTTCAGGGTCCATGCCAATCAATGACTCGAGTAATTTGATTTCTCGGGCCCATACGCTCTTATCCTCGACGAGTTTGTTTTGTGTTGAAGGAGCCTTTCGTGCCTTTTTGGCTTTGGGGGAGTCTATTTCATGATCACTATCGCACAGGCCATCGTCTGTATCTTCTTCCTTTTTCGGTTTGCGGGAGCTTATGCTCTTGTTTGATTTGCCAGAATCTGGGACAGGCCGATCTATAGGAGTCTCAAGAATCATGGGAAGTCCCTGAAAGCGTTTCTCATTCATGACATTGTGGAAAGCACGGAGACCTAGAAAGCCCGTGCCGATGTTTGCGTGGAGATCACGTTTGCTACCTTTTGGAGCCTTTGAGTCATTAAGATGTAATGCTCTCAGAAATTTCAGACCAATCTTGTCGTCAAATTCTTGCATGAAGGACCTGAATCCTTCTGGAGATGCCAAGTCATAACCATATGAGAAGCTATGGCATGTATCAACGCATACTCCAATACGTGAATGGTACTTTTCCGGGATTTGCGAGATCACGGCTCCAAGCTCGGAAAGTGGACCACCGAGAGTCGTTCCATGACCGCACATCGTCTCTAATACCGGAGTGACCGTTTCAGTTGCGGCAAGGGCTTTCGTTAAGGATTGGGCAAGCCTTGAAATAGCCGACTCTACCGTTGTCTGGCCTGCTGCTCCTGGACTTTATGGCGTTAATGCGGTCATGTGTACACTGTTTTCATAGAGTGAACCCACTGGAAATTATAGAGTCTGATACCAAGCTTTTCGCATCTTTGTAAATCATCCAGGAAGGAGTCATAGGCCTGCTTCGCCTTAGCTTCGTCCTCTTGTGCCAAGTTCACAAGGTAGGAGCCATGTGGGAGGATATATCTGGCTGAGTCAATCGAATGCGGCAAAAGATTGCAGAGGAGAACTCACTTTGCTGCGTCATATTCATGGTCAAGGCAGAATTTCAAGAATTGTTCCTTATTTTCATCTTGTAGTGGTGGGTTCTCCCATTTCCTCTGAGATTTCAAGAACAGGGCGAAGGCATTCCCACTATCGAGAGAACTCAATCACTCCGACTTTCTTCAAATATTGAATTAAGGAAAGAATGAACATACCCTATATGCACACTATTCACGACAGAATTCTGGACCCCTGTTTTATCTCTCAGCGTATTGAAATATTCATGAAAACACATGACCAACCCTTTGCGGCACTAACATGTGCCCCTACAAACATCTGTAGTCCCTTGGTCCTAGCAGCGAGAGGTAACATCTCGGCATCTTTCTCGGCTTTTGTCTTTCGCTTTTTCGTAGATTTTTTTGCGATTATTTCTTCTTCTTCTTCTTCCTCCTCCTCGATTTCGACTTCCTTCTTGACTCCTGTATCAGATTCTTGCGCTGCTATAGACAGCTTTTGTTTCTTAATACGTATAGCAGCTTTCAAATCATCAGCTTCGATTGCCTCTTCCTCTTTGATTTCTACAGCTGTTCCCCTCTTCTTGCTGTTCGCACTGACCAGTCTACTTGGTTTTCTGGGTGCCTGGTTCGCGAGTGCGGGGAATGGCTTCGCCGTAACGTTCTCGGTGGTGGATCTCGTTCGCCTGGGCCTTCTCGGTGACAACGAATTTTCTTCTGTCTCATCGAAAGGTCGTTTCTTGGTATCTGGAGCTGGCGAGGCGACGGCACCGGGTTTTGGACGCGAATTTCGTGCAGGCATTGCTGAGATCTTAGATAAGCAAGCAAACCAGAACAGTGTCAGTGACAACTGTTGCCAATCTAGTCGGCTTGCTGTACAATCGGATCATTGAAATTGAAGGTAGTGTTGACCGAACAGCTGGCTGATAGTTCACGGAGAAAACTAGCCTAAGAGCTCAGCCTTCTAGATCGATAAGCTGACCTTCAGAGTGGAGACGAGACTCCGCAATTCATTGGCCCATATTGTGTATTGAGCACAAAGAGATTCGATGATTCGCTACTTACATGTGATGAACTATCACGATGAGATGGTTACTTAGATAGTAATGATAAAGGAAATTGCGAAGATGATAGAAATATAATTGATGGTTAGCTGTGCTGTAGGTTTAGTGGGTTTGTTGAGTGACTGCACGTGATCTGTTACCGCGGCAACGCCGCGGCGATTGTGTTTGGGTTGCACCTTCCTTCTTCTAACCAAGAAATAATTCTCATCCGTGTGTCAACGCGCGACTTCGACTTCATCTTCAACCACGACACTCGACTCGACACCGCTAGACGCCGACAACGACCCATAATAGAGAGGAAACTAGGATATAAGTATACATTGGACAGTTGATAATTCGATTCTTCTGGGAAACTCCGTGACCAACGGCCGCTATCATGCAGGTCTCCGAAGACCTGATCAACTTCGACGTGATTGAGGCGCAGAAGGAGAACGTTCAGTCTCTTCCAGGCGGAAGATCTGCGAAAGCTTTGGCACAAATATTCTCTTCTGGCAGCAATGGAGATAAATACAACACACCCTCACCAAACGACACTAGAACATTGAACGACGCGATCCGTCAAGAATACGAGGCTGAATTGCAAGCAAGCGCCGACTCGGATGATCCACTTGATGCTTATGATCGATATGTTAAATGGACAATAAATGCCTATCCATCGGCACAAGCCACAGCTGAATCTGGTCTTTTGCCTTTACTGGAGCGAGCGACCAAGGCTTTTCTTAACTCTACACACTACAGAAACGACCCGAGATATCTGCGGTTATGGCTTCATTATATCAGACTGTTCTCAGATGCACCACGCGAAACATTTTCATTTCTGGCCCGTCACCATGTTGGGGAAGGCCTGGCGCTGTTTTACGAAGAATTTGCTAGTTGGCTTGAAAGTGCCGGACGATGGACTCAAGCGGAGGAGGTCTATAAACTTGGTATAGAGCGCGAAGCACGCCCTCAGGAGCGCTTGCTTCGAAGATACAATGAATTTCAGTCACGATTAGCACAACAACCCCAAGACAGCGACGGACCATCCTCCCCCGCTCTTCCGACTGTGCGGCCCGCACTGGCAGCAAAGGTTGACCCATTTGCAACCGCTCGTGTTCCGGTCGACCCTCAAGCACCTCAACCCAGGGCCACTAGCGGCCGCACAACTACCAAGTCCGGCAAACAGAAACTGGCAGTGTTTTCCGATTCCGATAATCCAGAATCCAATCAACCACCAGTAAGCAGTTTATCGAAAGGGTGGGATAGTATTGGATCAATTCGAGATAGACGCAAGGAGAATGAGATGGAAGCCAAACCTTGGACTGGTGAAACATTGAAGCAGGAGAAGAAGCAGGTACCGGTCCAGAAAATGGCCGTTTTCAGGGATGAGGTAAGTCACGAGAGATTCTCTTACCCTCTGGATTCCATATATTTACGATCATAGGACTAATTGCTGGCATGACTTTGACTTTTCGTCTTGTATGTATCCAGTCGAAATCAAATGTGCAAGCTGAATCAAATATTCAACCCTTACGAAAGGAGACACCCCAACATCACGTAAAAGAGGCCATAAACCCCCGGACTGGTAGGAGAGAACGCGTTTTTGTGAATTTAGAAGCCGTCTACCCGGACTACAAGAATCCCAATCATGAGATTTGTTTTGAAGAGCTTCGGGCCGCCAGCCGTGGATGGTTGAAGAAAGACTGGTCAAAGCCGAAGAAACCGCTTAAGGAGATTCAGACTAACGCTGCTGGACGAAGCTCTGGCCTTCCAGGTGGTATGGATGATATGACAGATCGATCGCTCGCCCAAGATGTAAAGCAGAAGCTTGCTATTGGGGAAGGATCATCACAAGGAGATCACCGGGAGAGGCGGCTATCTAAAGTCAAGAAGATAAAGGTTAAGGAGGTTGGAGAAACACAAACTAGTAAGTGCTCGAAACAGAACTTCCCGTGTGTGGTATTCTAAGCACGAACAGTCAAAACGAATCTGGATTCCCCAACCGGGCCGAGGATAAAGAAGAAGAATAACTCGGAGCCAACCATGACATTCCATACCCGGGCTGCCACGGATGAGATCTATAGTATATTCAATCAACCCTTGAAAACTGAAACAGAGCATGCAGATCACGGCGATAGCTTCTTGGATAGTGAATACGAGGACGATGATTATACAAGTGGCGCAGAAAGTACTGGCACTGGGAGGATATCCGCAGGGCAGAGCGAATTCGACGATGATGAGACTAGAGGGGTCAATGACGAAGAAGAGGATGAAGGAGGTAGCGAACATGACGGCGAATGGACAGAGTTCACTGCCAGCAAGCATCTTCCCAATGTCTCTTCTGCAGAACACGGTTTTGAAGAGAACGTTGACGAACAAGACCTGAGGACCAAATACATCCCTGAAATACCAGACGACTATAATCCACCTGTCGGTCCATACCGGGATGCCGCGATTATGGCTCAGAATCGACTTCCTTTCATGACGCCTATCATTGAGAAAACGGAGTCTTCTTTGCCTTCCTTTACGGCTGGACGGAACCGACACTACGAGACCAAGACGCCATGCAAGACCGTTCCTGAAGTTGATTTTACACCATCTGGAGCTGCAACTGAAAATTTGTTGCTTGCTACTCCAGACCCAGATGCAGTGACCGTTAATGTCGGAGATGCTCAGTCACCCAGCCTTGGGGTGAAGACATTACGACGGACCCCTGTCAAGAAAGTTGCGCCATTTACAATCACCAACACTGATTGCATAATCAAGGATGCTCAATGCGATCCAAGTGATAGGGCAATCCGCAGCAAAATCCTCAAGATGACCGAACCACCTCTCACTTCTTTTTCTGGGTACTATGATCATTCCTCGACCTTCGGGGCACACGCAGCAGATATCATGAAATATTCTAAATCTATGAAAAAGCCGGCAAAGGGTGGTGAGAGACTACTATCCACTCCTCCAGTACTAAGTTTCCCAGGTAGCAGGAGAACTTATGCGATCAGGCGCGAACTTGGCGCCGGTGCATATGCCCCAGTTTATCTTGCCGAAAGCATGGAAGATATCAATTCGTACCTGTTTGACAGTGAAACCGAGAGAAACAGCAAGGTTGCTCTCAAAACAATGCGGGATCAGAAAGTACAGCGACATGGCCTTGAAGCCATCAAACTCGAAACGGATCCTCCAAGTGCATGGGAATTTTATATGATCAAATTAACGCACGATCGTATTCGTGCTTCCTCAGACCACCGTCGCGCATCAGAAAGTATTGTGAGAGCTCATGAGCTTCATCTATTCAGGGACGAGTCCTTCTTGGTAGAAGATTACCAGGGACAGGGCACACTGTTAGATTTAGTCAATATCATAAGGACGGAGGCTATTACGAATACTGGGAATTCAGAGGCTGGCATGGACGAGGCACTTGCTATGTTTTTCTCTGTGGAATTGTTCCGTACAGTCGAAGCTCTCCATACTTGTGGCATACTTCATGGAGACATCAAGCCGGATAATTGTCTAGTTCGCTTCGAAGACAAGAAGAGCAGGTCGTCATTCCCTTCGCCTCCAAGTGAATCTCTGCTTGATCTTGCAGATGAAGATGCCATAGCCGATCCCAGTGAGGTCCACTACTCGGCACGGGGACTTTGTGGCTGGAGAGAGAAAGGTCTAACGCTCATTGATTTCGGTCGAGGAGTTGATATGAAAGCTTTCCGTCCAGACGTTCAGTTCATAGCGGAGTGGGAAATGAGCCAGCATGACTGCAATGAAGTGCGCGAAATGCGACCCTGGACATACCAGATCGATCTGTATGGAGTTGCATGCACGATTCATGCTATGCTTTTCGGCAAATACCTTGAATCAGTCCCAATCAATAATACACGAAATTCTGGTGGACGTGATTCATTGAACAGTGGAGCTGCCAACGCCGAGGGAGATTCAGGGGTTAAGCGCTATCGTATCCGAGAATCCCTGAAGCGATACTGGGACCGAGAAATATGGACCGACGTTTTCGATCTGTTGCTCAATCCATGTACAGAACGGTGGGCACGCATGGAGCGAGAAGATCCCTCCGGAGCAGAATCTGCGACATCTTTACCTGTCCTGAAATCCTTGAAATACGTCCGCGAGAAAATGGAAGCCTGGCTCGCAATCAATGCAGAGAAAAAGAACCTATCGCTGCAAATTCGAAAATTGGAGGCACATTTATCGCGAAGGAGGGAGAGGCTGGAAAAAGAGCGGTAGATATTTTCCCCGGTCTCTCTAATGATTCGTTTCTTCCCCGATCCATTCTATACATCATGCCTTGTATGATGCTCGCGACTTGATTATCTTACTTTCCCCCCTATCTTTCATTGACCGCAAAAGCTACGAAATATCATGACCTCATACCCAGACGCACATCTGTCTTCATTACTTCGCCTTTCGATTCCATCACAATTTGATGCTACTTCCACAGTACATAGCATATCCCGATATACCCCATCTCATGCATGTTTTACGGCTTTTTTTTGGCTTGTTTCTTATGTTACTTTAGGAGAAAGATCGATCTGCTTCTATGTTAATAGTTCTAATTCTATGTAATTGTGGTACATTAGGTTTACTGTTAAAATATGAGGCTGCTGAAGAGACCTGATTGCTTGTGTGCGCACACACCTTCCTAACAGTTTTCTCTTCACGGGCCCAACAGAACCCCAGAAGATCCTATAGAAAATGAGTAGTAAGATCGCAAAGTAATAAGTAATCTGTATTCTCTAAACTGAAATACAAGAGGGAGAAGAGAAAGTTAAGAATAAAGATCCAAAACTCGAATGAAGATTTGAAAATAGAAACAAAAAAACATAAAGAATCCATCACTTCATCATCATGATTCATCATCTATAATCTTTTGATGCAGAAAGAGAAATAAAAAAGAGCAACTGGCGCAGCATTCTCGTATGATGAATCACACGGAATGATATTGATTGCTCTCGAACTTTTTTTGAGTCGTTTCATCATGAATTCGTCCGTATCAATCAATGGCTTGCCTGCTGTGGCGAGGCTGCGGCAAGGTAAGAAAGGAATCGGTTAAATGATCGACGCGGTGCAAGGACTAAACACTAAGTGAAGGAGTGAATGTGTTCATACGTGGGCAAAAAGTTCGGAATGAGTTGAATATCTGACGAAACAAACGGGGAAATAGAGAAGAGAAAAAGAAATTGTTAAAGATAGTGGGTGTCAAAATGACTGAAAATAATATGTTCTGAGTGGGAGATTGGAGGTAACAGGTTTTCCAATAGGCAGATCATCGATTCTTCAATTAGCGTTGAGAGCGACATGATCATCCAAGGAATACCTCGTGGAGTGAAATGAGTCAAAATGAAAAAAGAAAATTGGAATGACCGTCTTAAATGTCGGCAATTAACTGCTCTGGAATTGACCAAGTCATGCATTCTTCGATCATAGCATGAGATTGAGAGGCTCCATCTTGCCAACAAGTTTAGTGCAATATACGTCACGTTTGATCAGGGGCAAGCGAGAATGGAAATTGTCGTAGAAATCAACAGGCGAACTAGGCCATAGCCGACGTGAGTATCGTAAAAGCTTGTAACAAACATCACCAAACGCTTCAAATGTGGAGTCGATAGTAATGTCAATCGAATTGTGCCGTTCATCCGCGTACCGTGTCAGAGTTGAGAAGAATCGACTCATCGAAAATTAAGACAAACATTCCGACTATTAACCAAAAATCGCAAAATCTTCATGGTTCCGTGCGAACTCGTGTCACATGATCACGTCATCAGTCGTTAAAGTAAGTCGTACTTCGTTCTGTTGCATATCCGAAGTCATAATGCGTCTGAAAGAAACTGAAAAAAGAGTGCTATACATAAATGAGAATGGAAAATAGCTGGCCACTCCAGCTTGGTGTGGTCTCGAAACGAAACTGAGTTGTATGCGGTTACTATCTCAAGGTTAGTAAATTGTCAGAGCACGGAACTCTCGAATATAGGTTTGTAACGTACCATCGAATTCTTGGTAAATGGTAAATTCAAGATTTGGCGCCGGATCCTTTCCGCATCAGAAATTCCTTCCTCAGTAGGATCGTACGGAAGTCTGCCTGGGGCCACACGGGATTCAGAAGGAGCATTTTCACCGTGATGCTGAAGGTGTATTTGTGACTTCATGGAAGAATTCATGAAAGGATCGGACATTGACGGGGCGTGTCTTGGAGATCGAGGATGTTGAAAATGAGGACCGGATTCAGGTTGGAAAGGTGAGCCAAGACGGCGAATAGTCTCAGCGCGAGGACGAAGGAGATCCTGAGACACTTGTGGAGAGCTGGGTTGATTGCCAGGGAAGGTAAAAGGGGAGGTCGGTGAGAAGAGTTGTTCGATGCGTTCTTTGGAACTGAAGCCACCACTAGTCGTGTTGCCACGATTGCGAAGCCGTACGCGTCGCTGGCCGTCCTTGAGTTTTCCATCCCGAACTAGGTCCCGAATGCCGCGCTGAATGTCACTGGGATTGGGACTGGATTCCAGACGATGGTGTGCTCGGCGTTTGTGAACATTTGAAGGCACGTCCATTCGAGGAGGTGACCTTAATCTTGATCCAGTAACATGAATGGTGTCTCTTCTTAGGCCACGAGCAGCTGCACCATGAGCTTCGCGACGCGAGGTTTCAGGACCCCATGTGTTATACATGAAAGGGGATCCAAGACGGGGGAATGGCTCCTGAGCAGCAGAAAGATGGCTGGAAATAACGGAGACCGGAGTGTTAGAGTCTTGTTGGGGAGACTGCAAGGTCTTAGCCTGATGAGGAAGCGGCTGGTGAGTAGTCAGTTCAGCGGTGCCGAAACTCGCAAAATCAGTTGGCAAAGAGCTCGAGACTAAAGAGACGCCGAGATCGCGTGTCATGAAGGCGGCTGAGGAACTGTGGTCAATTGCTAAGTCGATCGGTCTTCGAGGAGGCGCTGAGAACACATCCAAGAACGGTGAAGGGCTACGAGACTGGAGTAATCGCTGATAGTGTGGAGCAATTGAGAGCTTGCGTTTGCAGAGATACTTGAGTCGTCGTCGTGTAGCTGCTTCGGATCTTGGCCAACGAGACATAGTGGGCTTCTTAGCGGTAGGTGTGCAACTTCCGCTCCTGTCTCCGGCAGGGTTGATTGACTGTTCATTATCGACAGAAACCGATCCTGGGCCAACTGCAACTGTTTCCTGTGCTTTCCTTGACTTCACGCGAGCCCATGTCTTCTTTGCTTCACGAGCAACTCGATGAGACACCCCAAGGGGGGGAAGGCTCCCAGGAAGAGTCTTGAACGGAGTATTTGTGGGATCTTGCAGATACATCTGATAAGTATTCCACAGATGGTTATCCATGTCCGCATTCCATCTTGTCTTTCTTTTGGGCAGGTCAAGCGATTTTCCGCGATTCGGGTTACTAGTAGGAGGCGTCTCAGGAACGTGTTTGCTCGTATCAGCAAGCTGAAAGCTGAAGGGGTCGTAAATCTCGCTTTCCGGGCTTGTGCAGCTACCACCAAGAGAGGGCTGGGTAGTGTACGTCTCAATGGAAGAGACGGAGGAGTCAGATGCCCTCGAGCTTGGTCTCTCAATTGGATCCTCTTGAGCATTCTCAGAAGGGTCGGGAGTGGCGCGAGGAAAGTTGAAAGGCTCTGTGCGTATCTGAGCTGGGGGTGTTTTGAATTCCATACGTCTTAACGTTGGTACCTGTAAGAACTCCGATGAGACGGACTCAGAGCTTGTGATTTCGGGTTCAGACATAGTATCTGAGGCTGGGAATTCAATAGAAGGCACAGGAACATCGGGGCGACTGAGGTCAAATATGTTGGGTTCGCCAGACATGGTTGAAAATATGCTCGCATGGCTATCGAAGCGAGGCCGTCTGACCCGGTAACTTGAATGACGAGGGGGAGGAGGAATCTGAGGTTCGATACGAGGGTGTTCTGGAGTTCTTGGGTAAGTTGTATCGAGGGAAGAGAATGTGAAGCTCTTGGGAAGAGTTCGAGATAAGCCTTGGCGTTCTTGCGCCATGGCAGCGACAATGATGTATTTTCCGATAGCAATTGGAATGCACGATCAAGATTCAAGCTGTGACCAACCCCAATACGATCGCTGTGCACTTGGTCGACTCAAAACTGACAAAGGTAGCATAACATATCGATTGAAGGCGCGTCCTTTGTTGCTGTTCCGTAATGACAATTTTATTATGCCGTATGTTTGTTCTTACGTTTCCTTTATTATGTATTCGTTATTCGAACGTCCAATGTTCAGTCACTTCCAGTTGCCAACAAGTCGGGTTCCGCGATCGAGGTGCCGTCTATCCCGACACAAGGTTTCTTAAAGCGCAGCTAAAAGAGGGGGAAAAAAAAGGGGGGGATAAGGAAACAAAAGAGAATGATGTTATCGCGAAGGGGATATGACCAGTAATGAAATAACTGAGGCCGGAATTGGTCGTTATCGTGGAGGGCGCTGGTGGTTGATGAGTTGAATTCCACCCAGCCTCCCCGGATCGCATGCGCTTATCGATTACCAAGTGATCCACGCGAACACGATAACCTTGACAAGACAGTCCCAAAACTGGCGATCCACCAACACACAAACACACAAAGGAAATAATAGACTGACCGTCAAGGGGGAAAAGGGGGAAAGGATAGGGGGCAAGGGGGGACGAGGTTGTTGATAGAGAAAAGAAGAGAGGAAGAGAAGAAAGAGTTGAGGTTGAGTCGCTGGCAGGACGGGAAGGAACGAATATCGCGCGAGGGAAAGCGCGGCCGGACAGGGGAACAGACGCCAAGGGGGCAGCAGCACCCGGCCCACTCACCGCCCGAGTCTCAGCAATCTCTCTACGCTTTTAGTGCTAACTCACTAAACCTTCTAGCGAGCCCGCCAACTGGCCTAGTTTTACCACCGTTCTGTGTGCTACGTACTCACTGGTTGTGCGGTGGATCCCACAGCGTTTTGTCCAATGTCGTTCGAATGAATAATGAAGAAATGTTGTCACGTCCAGTCTATACACGTCTACGCTCACGTCAAGTCAACTACGTGATCCCGTCTACTCCGTACCGCCAGGCCGAGCGGGGGATAGACAGCCAGACAGTTGACACTAACAACAAGGAAAGAATCCAGACAAAGGAAAAAGGAAAGAAAGAAAAGAGAGAGAGAGAGGTACAACGCTAGTAAGGTACATCGAGATCGCCTGGCAATCCGCTGGTAGCGCTAACGCGGTACTACTAATGTACAGTGTACGCCGTACGGAGCTGTGCGTAGTACATACTGCGCAATGCAGATGGCAGAGCGAAAAACCGTCGAATGAGAATTGCTCATTCTGACAGTAGACCATGACCGTCGTAATATTGAGACGGGTGTACCTGGTGTCGGCACAACGGTCGTGCCTAAGGCCCCAAGGCACTAACCCTGCGAACAATGGTGACAAAAAAGACGGACTACTAACTCAAGCTACAGTGAATTTTAACCTTCCAAGTCAGTTTCTACCATTTACAGTTCTACACCGTCTTCTCGCTCTACACCGTATAGCGGCACCGGTACCTCAACTCGGGGGCTTTAGGGACTTGTTCGAGTCGTGCTGCGCCTATGTACTCCGTGCTTTATATTCCGTATTTAGTACCGAATCACATGCGATGGAACACCCCAACAGGTGAGGGCATCACGCATGTGCGTACGCCATACGGCGTTTGTACGGTGATGATAATTGAGGGGGCTGGGAAGGATGATTTTGGAGTGATCCGCTTGGCCTTAGATTATCGTAAATTACAAGCTCAACGAATCAGGTACCACTTGATGGAGCAGTTGTAACAATACTGTCATACCGATGAATCTGTCGCGAGAACAGACCGGCCTGAAACTAATCTATACCAGGCGATGCTAAGTCGCAAGCGCGAAAAGTGGAGTGGTATGCAGCGGTTCACCTAATGGGGAGTCTCTTCGATAATGGACTTGATCTGGTTGCCAGAATCAAAAATAAATAGAGGTGACTGGTCACTGATACATAGTGATCTTATCAATGCTTTCGTCTCTCAATGTTGGGCTAGCCGCTCGTATCAATGCGCCGTTGACACGCGGTCGAAGCGCTCCAGCCCAACGGAACAACTCATGGATTCAAATCAAGCGATAAACAGACAATGATTGTCAATCCGTTCGTGTCATCTCAGCTATGAGTGCATCATAACGGCGGTTTAATTAAGATAACCTTCATCGGCACGGGCCGTAGGAGAAAATTGTGATAGGAAGAGAGGAAAAGATTAAAGAGACCGAAGTGGCTCGAAGTGGCCGAAAAAGGAAAGAGCGCGGTTGGGCAGGGATACGCGCTCATAACCCCGCAAACGCGTCCGACGCGCGTCAAGTAATGTTACCGTATCGATAACCGCGTCTGCGTATTTTATTCTGGGCCCTAGCCCTAACTGCGCAACTTGCCCACAGGTAGTTAACTAATGCATCGGCTCCCAAGTCAAGTTCCAGCTTGGGTTCAAACTTCAAAGTGAAGCGTTAAATCAGTTAGGACTTGTGTGATTCGAGCCTATCACAAGCTGACTTGTCATTGTTCCGTTGTGCGTATGGAGACTTTGTGGATCAGTTCACAGGCTGAGTGTTCAATCATCGATGTGTGGGATTCCGGACTTCTGGGTCCGTTTCAGATAACTTCACGATATGGATTCGAGCAAGTGATAATCGATAGTTAATGCTTTCTTTTCTACGTTCTATGTTTTCATGTGGAGATGGGACAACAAATGTCGTACGACATGGATATCGAACTTGAGTCATCTATGTATGCTTCCAAGCTTCGACTTGTTGACATTCAGGCTTGGTTCCTCTCTTCGAGGTCGAGTACGCTCTGTACAATGCCATAACCCCCACATATTTCACGGTGGACCGCATCCGCTTGCAGTCAAGCAGTTTGATATCTTGGGTGTATATTTTGACCCTTACCTAACGCCAAACCATACAAAACAGAGAGCGGAATACGCGCAGGCCGGGCATGATTTGCGAGCAATGTACAAACAGGGCAGTATTTGCGTACCGCCTGATTTAACTCTACTCTCCCCCGGATCAAGCTTGGAACTACACATAAATTACAGTGAAAGCGTCAAGAATTGAAAGACCCTCCTGATGGCTCTAAGGATACTATTATCGAAGACGAAACCTAAATTTTGGGGAATGCGGGGTTTGACTGAACCAGAATACCCTTGGTCGAATTTAACCCTAGAAGATCTCTGCACTCCCCAATTGGCAACTACAGTCAATTCTTGAGCTAGTGACTCTGGAGATAGAGCCAACACATGATTGTCACTTGATGCAGCAACTATGCACCATCCATCCAATCCTCATTGGCCACTACCCAATATTAGATACTGTAATCAGCCGTATTTCCAAGCTGGCACATCCGTAGCTCAAAAGTCCGCGCTCCGCATTGATTGATCATCACAACAAACAAGATTTGAGGTGTTTGCTGGATGGACTCGCATGCTGCAGTATCTTTAAAAGTTGTTCCTGCTGGACCAATAAGGATTATGGGCGTGTTCCTATTTTTCTGATTTGTGGAAAACGGTTTGGCTAGTTGTGGATTTTTGGGGCTAGATTATATGCACTGATGCAGTCGGGATTTGTGGAGTTCACGGAGTCTGACTCTCACAGTCATCCAGGGTCCAGCGGTGCAGGTGTGTGCATATTCTGCAAAGCGAGGATATTTCCTTTCCGAACGGAAAGATGTCGAGTCGAAAATCGAGTCATCTTTTCAGATCGGATATCGTGAGGTCACGTGCTTCAACATGAGCTAATCTTGTGGGGATCATCCATCGCTATCAGATCAGATCTCGAACTTTCCTCTCTTCCATCGCATCACATCGAGCTTGTATATATAGGGAAATAGAGCAGCATAACGATTGCATCTCCTCTGTATCTTTGACCGCTACATTATCCCCAAACTTATCAAGAGAATTAATTCATCAGCGCCATGGGTGACGTCGGCATCGTGGTGGACCCTGCAATCAGCCCAGCATCACCGCCAATATCACAATCGATAAACGTCCTCGTGACGGGCTTCGGAGTACGTATACAAACTCACATACTCCTTGCCTTGTCTACTCCCTTGTTTCTCTTCTTTCTGTTTACTTGATTTATCGCAGGCGTCTTCCGACTCATTGAGGGAATTCTTCTAACTATTTCGCATCAATGTGCAGCCATTTAGAAGCTTTGATGTCAATGCGTCATTCTTGATCGCACAGTCGCTTCCATCTGCATTCACGTTACCACCCAAGGAGCCTGTATCAGTACCTGGAACGGCGATTCCTGCTCCGCGCGAAGTGCGCATATATGTTCACCCAGAGCCGATCAAAGTCTCCTATGCCACCATTCGCTCGCAGATGCCCGATATCCTAGATGGATTTTCCCGAACACATAATGGCTTACGACCCGATCTGATCGTGCATATTGGGATTGCGTCGACGCGCAGATATTATTCTGTAGAGTCGCAAGCGCATCGAGATAATTATCGAATACCGGACGTAGATGGAAGATCAGGATATCATGATGGCGAGAAGATATGGAGAGAAAAGGGACTCTCCCCAATATTAGTGCCCGGTCCTGCAGAGTTATCAGGCGGTGGCAATCGTCACAATACATCTACTGTTCAGACATCAGGGCTGAAAATCACCCCGTACCCGACCAACGATCATTTTCTGCAAGTTTGGAAGTCTTTTTCACCGGCAAACACGGATCTGCGTGTTTCAAATGATGCCGGGCACTATGCATGCGATTTTATATTCTATACAAGTCTGGCCCTGGCTCTCGAGGAGGGTCGGGACCGATCGATAGTGTTTTATCACGTCCCTGTTGCGACAGACCTTGAAAGTCTAGATCTGGGGACGAAGGTGGCTGTTGCTTTAATCAAGTCCGTGGTCAAATGTTGGGTCGATGGTGAATGATCTGAGACATTGAATACTTACCTCACTTTTTCAAGTTGGTCAAAGAAGTGATCACTTTTCTGTTTTGAGCTTGCTTTATTCTGTCTATATACATCTCGAGTGAGTAAGCATGTGGGTAGTGACCATACATTCTGTATATGACTAAAAACAATATCTTTGTATATACAATCGACATTCTGAATGATCATTGACATTCCTCATAAGGTTTCTGCTCATTGTATCTTTCATAGATATATCCTTCAAAGCTGATACCCTAGGGCATTAACAAAGCAACGGCTGAAGTCCAACAGTAATATATGAATTCTGATACCCAGATCCTTTGACAGAAAATGCCAAATGAAACACAATCCTTCCAGCAAAGCTCCTCGTTATACTTGAAGCAAGGACAAGCTGTGATTGGTCAATGGTATCTGTCAACGATAAGGCGCGATCCATGCGGGTCTCGGCTGTATTAATCATTTCTCTTTGCTTCTTTTTCCTTTTACCTCGTTTCCTTTGACTCATATTTCAGATTGAGTATGAGTTAATACCGATAACTTATATGCCGAGTCAGAGGTGAAGTTGAGCATTTGCTTCCGAAAATATATTCTCTCCTGATTCTGCAGGTCACATTCCTGACAAATCAGAACAACCAACATCAACATATATGAAGCATCATCTTCATCGACATATATACGCCGTAGAAGCATTTGAAACATCATGGCTGGATTTGAAGATATATCTAACAAGGGGATGGGACTGCCTTCATCCTTCATTCTCCTCGCCACTGCCGTCGTCATCCTAGCAACTTTTGCGGCGACGCAGCTGGGAGGGCTTATCAAGACCAAATTCTCAGGAGAACGCAAGGTATACGACATCATTGAACTACGAGTATACCCCGTCAAATCATGTCGTGGCATCAGTCTCCGCAAAACCCACATGCAAATGCATGGTCTAGACCTTGATCGACAGTGGATGTTCGTCGATGGCCAAACGCATCAATTCGTGACCATCCGACAAAATCCACGAATGACTCTAATCAATACCAAGATTAGCGAGGATGGGAAGAACCTCATTCTCAGCGTGGGTGATGAACAGGTCAGCGTCGCAGCGTATCCTACCCTGGAATGGTTGGCTGCCAATACCACACTTGAGCATGTCAAGATCTGGTCTGACGATACAGATGGGTATATGTACGGCCCGGAAGTCAACGAGCACTTTTCCCGGTTTTTGGACCAGGATGTGCGTCTTGTATACAAAGGTCCGAGTGATCGTATCCTCTCCACCAATGCCAAACCGGAGCTTCTCGGACGTTCTCAATCTACCTATTTCCCGGATCAGATGCCTCTACTCATCGCTTCGGACGCATCCGTAACCGAGCTCAATGAACGATTAGCAGGGAAGGGTGAGCGTGCTATTACTATTGAACGTTTTCGACCCAATATCATCATTCGGGGTAATCAAGCCTGGTCCGAAGATAGGTGGCAAACAGTACAAATAATCCCTCCTTCATCTCATACAAGCAACAATAGTGATAGGAAGAAAGAGCAAAAACCTATCATCATAGATGTTGTCGCTCGCTGTGCACGCTGCCAAGTCCCTAATGTCGAACCAACTACCGCTGAGAAACACAAACGGGAGCCTTGGGATACGCTCATGTCTTATCGTAGAGTTGACAAGGGATCAAAATATAAGCCGTGTTTTGGGATGCATAGTGTCCCGCGGAACGAGGGTGAGATTGAGATTGGTATGCAGTTGGAGGTGTTGAAGGAGACGGATAAACATCGCATTGTGCACTAACGCCCTGAAACGAAGACGAATTGGCAAGGACAGAATGAAAGGTTACCATAGAGGTCTTGTTGTACAGCGTTACGAGTTTGGAAATAAGTAGGGGTATCACCTGTACCAATATGTATTGACTCTGACATTTTACCATAACAACAGAAAATAAATGAAAAATTCTAGCAATTAAACTAATTCTTCATACTCTTCCCAGCATTCACACACCAGTTATTCCAATCCGTAAAGAATCCCGGCTGCACATGACATTTATTACTCAACATCTGCGCCTTTCTCGTCTCCGCATAAATGTCAACGATCTGTGAGATGTTCTGTTTGTTCTGCGCCACTAGAACCTTGACGAGGAATATACTAGCTTGACTGGCTGCGGTAGAATGTGCTGCTAGTCCGGATATCATTGCTTCTTTGTGGACGGCGCGGAGGAGGTCCCAGACCGGCTCGATGGGGTCTTCTTCTTCGTCTTCTTCGTCTCCGACGGTGGACAATGATGGAATAGCGTTCCCTTTACAGAGACGAGTATATTCGCGCAAAACATCGCTCGCCCTCTGCGAGATTTGCTTCACAGTCGATTTCCGGACTAGTCGCAGAAGCGGCAGAATCAAATCGAGTGCTAAAACGCTGGTATGGCACTTCTTGACATAAATCTCGAGAATATCCAAAACCCGATTTTTGAAGTTAGTCATTGTCTCCTTTGCGTCTTGTTTGTCCTTCTTTTTGCTGGTTGCTTGTTGACGTGCCTTGAAGACTTTGACGAGCATCTCATCGACGGCTTCCATTTCGTCATCGTTCATGTCTGCTTCTGAGAGGTCGCTGTTGTCGTCGTCAGGGCGATGGGTACCTAGGGCTTCGGCGAGTTTGGCGTCGAAGGCGGCTAATTCTTCTTCGTCTTCCTCTCCTTCATCTTCATCACCAGAGTCTTCGTCGCTGTTCTCTTCGTCGGCGTCATCCACGTCAATTACCTCCACGTCAGAGTCGAGACTATCGACATCTTCCATCTCCTCGTCTTCATCATCATCTTGTTGGTCAAACATTTCTTGTTGACCAGCCAAATTCTCCTTGACCTCGATCACCTGGCGAAAGCATTAGCATCAACAATTAGATTGCATAAAACGAAGAAACTTACCGAAATCAAAGATTGCAAACCATCAGCAGTTATTTGATCCGCAAAGACACCAAAAACCTGCTCACTCATCCGACGGAATAGCTTGGAGGGTTTGGAGGCAAAGCTTAACAAGATTTCCACCAAGGCATTGGATGCGTCAGATCTATCTTCTTTCTTTGACTTTTTATCGCCCCAAAATTTGGAATAGCAGAATGCAAGTTCGTCGAGCATCGATACGGCATCTGCATCGCCATTGTAGACCTGGAGAATAGTCAACGAGTAGACGAGTCGGAATGCTTGAATGCTGGCATCCTTGACGTCTTTGTCGTCCTGTTTCACCTGTAAATTATCGGCTCTGGTGATTAAAAGTACGAGGAATAGAAAATAGGTGGCACTAACCTTGCTTGAAAGCTTCTTGAGAGACTTGAAAGCTGCATCAAGAGACTCCGCAATAGCTCCATCAATCTCAATGATGAACTTCCCGTACTCTTTCGACTTTTGGTAATCACGAATTTGACGAACAACGACATATGCAACTTCGGCCGGGTCTTTGATATTGCTGATCAGACTATTCAAACAACTGTTGATTCTGTTTCGGAACAGTTCTTGAGTAGCTGGAGAGATGGGTGGATTGGCAGTCAATTGCTTTTGTTCTCCCTGCTCGCCTCCAAAATAGGCGTAACGGACAAATAATGAGAGGATATGCTGCAATACAGGCGTGTAGTCTTCACCAGCTGAGCTTCGAGTTCTGACAATCGATACAAACAAATCCGCAAAATACTGACGGCTCGAAGCAGCTACTTTGGGCTCGTCCGTACCCGGAACCGCAATCAGGCGCTCTAATCGCTGAATTATTTCTTTCAACGACTCCGGATCAGCTTCAAGAACAATCTTTTCCACGGTCTTCACTTTTGTAATCTGATCGAATTGCAACGACCCAGAGTGACCAAGGAGGCCTTTTACTGCGACTGAGGCAAAAGCTGCTTCTTTTGATACCCGCTTCTGGATCGTCTTGACTGCTTTTACGGCCATGCGATGAAGATATCTGTCTTCAACGGCAAGCTGGTTCATGAGACATCTGACAACATTCTTCGTGAAGATGGCTTCTGTGCGATGAAGAGTGCCTTCTTCGATGATTTTCATGAACAACAGGAAACCCCAGTATTTTCGTTCATCGGAGGAAGCAGCAGCGAAAAGACCGTCTGTTTATAGACCGTTAGAGAGACGCAATATTAATTTTCATGTAGAGGTAACATACCATCAACAACCTCTGTCCAGAATTCTTCAAAAGTGATACGTGACGACTCCTTCTCAGCCTTTTTGTCCTTCTTCTCCTTCTTGCTGTCTGCGGGTTTGGAGTCTGCGAGTCTACTCAGAACAGCATCCCAGGCAAAATTTAACCTTGAATTCCAAACGCCTGATGCAGCTGACTGGTCCTCTGCCTCGGAGACTTGCTTCATAATCTTAGCAAGAGTGCGCCTATCATGGCGATCGAGTGGATCGTTATTGTACTTCCAAACGTCCTGGGGCAGCTTTGCGTTAGGAAAGGCGTCCTGAACCAGAAGCCACATGGCAACTCCCTCTGGCGATTTCACAAAGCCGTTCGACCTGATGGTTTCAATCATCTTTTCGCAATATCTAACATGGGCTTCCTGGTTTGCCAATTCGTGGAGCGCTCGATAAAGAACCCAGCCGGACTCTTCTCGCAACCAGGGTTTCGCATTGCCAATCTCAATGATTATACCTACGACAGTGTTCCATTCTTCAAACGGCACTCCAGGCTGGAATAGAATGGAAGATTTGATGATAGCCTCAGCTCCGAAAAGCCTGCCAAGGTAGTAATCCTTCCGCTCCTGTAGCCACGATGATTAGTATTGTTTGAAATCGATCTCTCAAGAAAATATACATACTTGACCTGGTTCACTGCCCGAAGGATCTGTCGCAGTTGAAAAAATCCTAATTGCTTCAGAAACACCTATTCCCGACACTGACTGTTTAGACGCAAACACCTGCGACAGTACCTCTGTCAAGGCAACTGAAAACCCAATACGAGCCGCTTTTCGACCACTGCAGAGACCACGAAATAATCTTTGAAGCGCTTTTCGGACTTGATCTTCAGTAGGCTTGCTCTCCGGAGTGAAGCGCGAAACTAACTCTTGGGCAGCTTTCAATCGGACCTCATCTTTCATGCTGGCAAGGTCCTCATAAATCTCGACTTGTTTGACGTCGACATTGTAGGATTCGCGACGGCGCTTTTTGGGGTTTGTCTCTGTCGACATATTGAACACAACCAAGACGCAGAGATCAAAATTGATCTCTTTTGTCTATATGAGAGATCTGTCGAATATGTTTGATATTTTGGCAGGGGTTGTCGGAGCAAAGAAATTTTGAAAATTTTAAGTTTCCTGTCGACAGCTTTCGAATCGGGCTTAGCGCCTAAGCCCATCCTTATCGATAAGACCGATAACAAACACCATTTTCCCTACTATAAAGGGATTCTATTTTTTTGAACCTATAATTGCGAAAGTAGAAGCTATCTTGTATGTCTGCTTCGGTGTGGTAACGGGAGTCTTGATTTGGCATTGTACTCGTGATAGCAGCGATATTTTAGGCATCGATGTATATGACCGCTAAATGTAATCAAATTGTTCAAGGATCTAAAAAGAACGTCTGCCATTTGGTGTCTTCTTTAACTTCTACCGCCTCGGTCTTTAGTATGGATGTCTAGACTTTATCATACCGCAGTCCTTTTCTAAAAATGAGCAAAGAATAGTTTTGATTCAAACTGCAAATAACTTCCACTTTTCAATGTTGTGTTATTAAATGGTACTGTGTGGCATGAGTAGATTCCATAACGCATATGGAACCTTGGAAGACCCTTACTCCATCCATAGATGACATAATGACACTTTGACCTGCTTCATATAAGGAATACATAAATCTGACTATAATGTTGAGATATGAAATTTTCACATGTTCAGTCTCCTGTTTGATATCTGTGAAATATCTTTGTAAGGTCTCCATGAAAGATCTTTATCTTAGTTTGTTACATTTACATGTATTACAGCAAGGATCCTAAGCATAAATAGCTTGGGAATCCTCCCAGAAGTATCTCCTGTTCTACTAAGCAAGCACTCCAACATTTCTTCTTCCTCTCTTTCCATTTCTCGGTATTCTTCATATAAGTCATAACTCCAGCAAATTGTTCGCGATTTTGTATTGTTTTACCCGCTCTCTCTGTAAATATTCGTTTATCTTTCTTGTAATGGTTGCAAAAAAGAAGAGCTATGGCACTTGAAACGCGTATTGCAAACGCAGAACGGGCCATAATTGTTGACAAAAGCCAAAGGACCGCATAGGTTGAGGAATTTTCACACCACATTCACTTCCGCAAGCCATTTCCTAGGTTCTTTGAGAAGGTCCCGGGTAGCATAAGGTAGTATGTACTGAATTCCACCACCTGGCTGACCATACTAGGGAGCAATAGTGCCGTTTTCAACTTCAATCTCCGTAAGGGTTAGAATCCTGCCATATACGGTACCATTCGCACTACGCCTCACGAGATTGGATGGTGGAATGGCGCGGTGCTCGTATGGTGTTCCAGCAGGTGATACATATGTACAGTTAGGGTCACCGAAGCGGACAATATATATGTTGTTTGGAATGGTCACCCTTGACATTATCTGAGTACCGTTGGGGAACATTTTGAAACCGTGAAGAGGAGGAGACGTCGCTATGCCTGTATAGTTGATCCAGGCGTCCCTATAGCCTTGTGGACACTCCATTCCCGAGGGATGATAGTTTACCAACATGGAGTTGATAAGTGTATGACTTGGCAGAGCAGTTGGGCCCAGTCGTTGGTCACCACAGAGAGCTGTAGACACTGCATAATGGCTGCTGGGAGTTTGCTGGGAGTTTGCGTTGAGCATGGTGACGTCCAACTATAACATACATTTTGCTAACGTGAAAGCTTATGTCAATATCTTAATTGAGGCCTTGAAGTACTTACCGTGGTAGTTGGTGAAGGCATAGTAATAGGGTTTTCAATTTGTGAGAGTGCCAATCTCACGAAAAGCGTGAGGTGAGTAGCTAGTGTAAAGATCATGACTGATTAATTGGCTCGCAAGACCGGATCAAGACAGGCTCCGAAATTTGTGAATATCTTGCAAGATAGTTCGATAACTGATAATGAATGCTTAACGCCGAGAGAGGAACGTATGGCATATCTATCGTATTTATAACCTGTACGCAACATAACTGCTCTGGGTTTTAATCCTTAAAAGCCTTAAAGACCTAGGGGTGAAGATCTGATGTCTTATCAGGCAAATTTCTCTGTCGGGCTTTCTGCATGACTTAGAAGAGATCAACATTTGGTACCTTATATGATTTCTTCAGCATATCGATGTATATCGTGCATGTTACCCCTTTGTCTGTATTACTCCCAATAAATCAATAGGCGAGGTAATTATCCTTGGATGTACATGGTCACTTCACTTGGCTAAATCAACACCGGACCGGGATGGACAAGCAACCCTATGAAGGCGGACGAGCAAATGGGCTTTGGATCACTTCTAATATTAATATCCTGCATCTGTCTCGAGTAATGTTTGGCTTGTGCATAAACTGACTGAAACTGACTACTATTACTGACTGGGAAGTATGCTTTCCACGGTGGAGAAGGGCTTCTTGAACAGATGAAGCCACCAGGAGGATGTGTTCATTTACCTAGGTAGGTTGCGCGAAGTTATTGTTGGTTGCGATGACAGAGATAGAATACTAAATCCTGGTCTATATACCCTCAGCAATGTGGTTGGCGATACTGTCATCTACCAACATGCAAACGCAGCCACTGCTTACGTTGTATACAGCCTTGGAATAGGGATGTGTGAGTCGCACAGCCATTCACGAGTAAGACTCGGTCAAAATTCTTCTTGGCACTCAATTAGTTCTGTTCTTCTTGAATACATCTAATATATATGTAGGGCGTCGGCGTCTTACATAGGTACACGGATCCTCAAACACTTACTTGATATGGTGCTCTAACATTCCGGAAATGCAAGGCACATGCGAATGACGAGACTTACAGATGTAATACAAACAACTATTGAGAGCGCTGAGCTGTTTTTGAAAAGTTAGGAAATAATCAAACGAGTTTTGGCCATTCAGAATTAGAGACATTTTCATCTCTACTCTGCGAATCTGGAATCGAGAGTTGTGCCCTTGCTGTAGGGATCAGACACGTCTTATACAACCCCAATTCTGATAGACTCTATGCTCCTTGATGTATAGATATTAGGTGTGTCTGACTAGAGGATACTCGCTCTATCTAATAATATATTGATATTTGACTACAGAGTGAGTGAACTCGAATCATACATTTGACAGGGTGGAGAATAAGGCTTACATAGTGGATCCGGGATCTACCCGAACGACCCACCAGTAGTTCATCAACGTTTAACCCTAATTGTACACAACGGCCCATCCCTTCTAGCTACGTATTCCCTTTCCCAAAAAATGATATATTATGGTTTAGTACTCAAGGGATAACTAGAAACTTAATATCCGAAAATATATTCTCACAGATATCAGTAACATGTAGATGAATAAGAAACCCACCTCCGCATTTCTACTTGACATGCCTTTTAATCCCGTTTTTGCGCTATCTACGCAACTGAAGGTATTATATGACAAGAGTAAATAACATTACAAGAAAACCGGCTATTGTAAAAGCCCCTCCAACATTTCTTGCGCAAACCGAGTAAATAACTGCCAATAGCTCGCTTAAAATAGATATAAGGATTAACATCCACACGAGGTCAATCAGACTTAGGCCCTCCACGACTTGGACTCCCCAAGCAACGGTGATCTTTCCTGACTCATATACTAGGCCGTTATGGAGCTTCTTTGGAAATAGCTCCAACCACGTGTTATCTAGAAACGCCTGACCGGGTTTAAGAAGGTGGACCACGAGAGCCTCACTGAGGCGAATGTCTTCAAACTCCTGGGGACAGGAGTGATAATCCCAGCTTTGATGCAACCTAACCTCAATCTCGGGAGGAAGAGAGGACTTCCGATATTGACAGGGCTTGGAAGTTGGAACTGTCCAGAGCGGTAATAGACTAAATTGTGTTTTGAGTCAGATACACACTTATAGCATATGGGACGACTGAGGAAAAGCTCCTGGGTACGCTGTGAGGTAGAGCTATAAGATATTGAAGTCCAGACTTACTGATACAAACTTTATTTGTTTGGGTGTATGGAAGTGCAGGAAGTGCAGGTCTCCTAGCAAGTGCCGTTTGGTAGAAGTAATGATTTTAGGAAGGGTACTCTCGAATACCGGCATTCTTCTTTTCTGATATCGTGATAGATGCCATGTATGCGACTTATCAAGAACCGATTATTAGTTAGGCCTGTGACATTGCTCTGCCTGAGAACCTCTGATTTGTGCGTAGGAAGCACAATAACAGATACCGCCTTTCATCGGAAGGTAGAGTTGTATCACGGTCAGTAACGTCTGTCATGGCAGAAGGATTTCTCTCGTAATTCATGATCGATGATTTGACAGTGTCAAGAGATGCGCAGGTTGTGGTATTGTAATGACATCGAGACAGACAGAGGTACTGGATGATCGTTTGAAGATGAAGTAGTGTCTTTTACTGCAGACCGTCTGAATCGTTCTTGTAGCCTTTCTACCGCACCCTGCTCTAATTCCTTTACATCAATGCAAAAAGGTCTTCCTAGTGCGCTTGGCCATGTGATCCGTGTATAACCCTTTAGAGGTTTGGTCCACAACAGTGGCATGATCTTGTATACTATGTTCTGCATGATGATCTTGCTCAAGGCCCTGGGTGTTGGGTATAACATGTCTCTTCCCCAATGACGCTTTGGCCTGCCTTCTCTACCCGCAAGGCTAGCTTTACGTTGCTGTTCTTGAACAGACACGGCAAGGTCGCGTGTGAGGGTTTGCTGTTTTTGGATTCTGCGAGCGTGTTGGTTTCCACTTGATAACAAATTTTGGAACTCGTCTTGAAGGATCCCGAATGATTTTGTAGGAAGAGTCTGTAAACTGAAGTCATAATCTACATCCTCTTCGTCTGAATCTATTCCTGGAGATAATTCTTGATCCCGGCTATCAGCCTCCGTTTCTTGATAAGGCGCCTTTTCCATTTTGTAATAACTCTAACCAATCATTGACTTCTGTTGTTTTCGACAGTTGATCGATACGGACCTCCAATACCAGAGCACGTTTAATATGTATCGCTATCTTGTGCGCGGAATGTTAAACATATTTTGCTGCCTGTTTGTGCAGTCCTTCGCTCGTCTCTCCCTCGAGGTTTCTTCCAAAGCGCACTATCAAGCGCTTAACGTTTCTTGCAAGCTTCTCCACATTTACTTTAGTAAGAGAACACTGAAAGAGGAATATCCAAGCTAGTTGGCTGTCTACTGCTTCGATTCCCGACAGAGACTTAGATAAATCCCTAGTACTTTCTGAGGAATGGCTCAAAACTTTGCTTTCATCGCTCTCTGAAGGAGTAGAATTGTTTTTGGTGAGTTTCCTGTCGGTTGAAGCTAGGAGCGGGATTTCCATCGTCTTTTCTAACAACATTCCATCCTTATATTCACTCATATAACCACCAGAAAATGTATCTAGGGTGTTTTTAGTCTGACTTTGCTTCAACTGCGTGCCATCTACATCTTGTAACAGATCCGGTGGGAGTTTTTCGTGTTCATCGATGCGATACAGCTTCGCTGGTAGTTGGCCATTGTTTCTAGCCAATTCATCCATCAATTTCTGATGTAGAGCCTTGTTTTGGACGGCACTCCTGTTTGGACCGACATCAACGTTCAAAGTTTTGGCTAGTTTTATTCGAAATTCTATACCAGCATCGAGATTGAGGAATTTGAATAAGTCAACTATGGAATTTCTCCAATTGAGACCTAGCGTATCAGCACGTTTATCCAAAATCGTCCTGATTTCGTGGATACCTCAGCTCTTGAGCATTTTGGTGATTTGATTCGGGCTTCATGACAGATCAACATTAAACACCAAAGCCGGGTCAGAAGTACTTAGCATACGTAGCACGAAATCCATATTTTTCTTTTATCTGCTCCATGAGTTCGGAGATACTTGCGCCCTGGTATAGGTAGAGAGAATAAATACCCTTCCGATGTTTCTCCCACTGGTTGTGAGAACTTTCTGGCGCGTTTTGTGATATGGCAAATGAATAAATTGAAGATACAAAAGCAAACGATGAGTGTCGGTCCTATTCACATGCAGGATTGTGGATTTAGAGTTATCAAAGATATCCCCTTGGAGAAAAATAGGTCAAAGGTGAAATCATGGCTTTGCTGTCAAAGCAGACAGTTGGCACCCTGCAAACTCCGTAATTCTACAGCCTTGCCTCGTCCGACAGGCTGATCGGAGTAATGCATCAATCAAACTTAGTCAACTATTCTCGCAGCCAATAGTTCCACGAATCTTATCCATTGGCTGAAATTGGCCGTAGACGGATCTAGCAAATAGGGATGGCTTTGGTGTTTAGGTTGAAGAAGGCATAGCTTCCAAGGTTCCATGTAATATTCGACTCCTTGCCCTATGCAATGCATGCATAAACACTGTAAAGGCAAAAGTGGGGAATTGATAGAAGAGAGAATATGAAGAAGGTATCAATTACAGGTATTAGTGAAGGCAACCGTTTCCTGAAGAGGATGTCCTCATCACAGCTCTCTAGATGACTAGGTATACATACCTCCAGCTGGTGATCCAGAAATATCCGCTCTACATTGGCCCTTTCTCACCAGTACTTAAAGTTAATGCAAATTACTGTTTAAGAGCGGCATGATTTATGGAACATGATTGTTGATATGACTGGGTAGGTGTAGAATTCCCAAAAATCAGCACACGGTCAAAATCCTGTGGCTCATACGACACCACTAAAAGCCTGACAGAAATTGAAACTGTCCAATGTAGTATAGCAAGGCTTTATATCTTAATCAAACCCCTAATAATCATTCGAGTTAATAAGATGAATGTTTAAGCATATGATAATCTGCTGGTATCGTTCTTCATCTACTCAAACAAAAATTCCACCATTCCGCGGGAAGAGCACTGTTCACTATGACTTCTGGTATCCCCAGTATAGCACCTATTTGCACAGTAAAATAATTTGTCCGCGAAGCTATCCAGTTTAGTCCGAGATCTTTCCCCTCTGTCAAAAAGTGTGCGAGCCGTGGTCGACTCACGAATACACTTAGCTAATGCTTTATCTAAGCAGGTCCTCGAAGTTTTCCCAACAGGCCGGCGGACAAGAAATGCTCGCATCCCGCGAATCGAAGAGTTCGATGGTTTAAGAGCATTGGAAGCTTTGTCGGCATTGTCAGACCCATCTTGCCTATCAGTCTTGTCCAAGGTATCGGGGTCATGATTCTCAATATGCACGAATCTAATTGCCTGAGAAATTTTGTTCATTGACTCTCGAGGTAGAAAGCGTGGAGCCCAGTTTTTTGAGATGTTGAGAAATGGCTCAGATCGTTCCCGTCGCCCAACCTTAATCATATTGATCAATCGCTCGACAAGAGAGCAAACTGTTCGAGTAGTTTTAGTATCTAAAAGCTGCTGATGAACGTATATTGAAGATCTTACTTGGGGGTTTATATCTTTCTGTTAGACTAGCACTAATGAGGGCCTGTGTAAGCTCATGCTCAACAGACATCTTTGGCTGTCTTATGTCGGGTATATCCTTCATTATCGGTAGAGATGTTACTTTGATGAAACCGTTGAGTGATGCGCTACATATAGCCTCCTCGCACAGCTGATCCAGCATAGTTTCGGACAAGGCAATGTAGTAGTGTGTTTTGACAATCTCCCACTTTGTTGAAAGGGAGTAAACAAGTTTAGTCGACATTATCAATGGCAGATTCGCAGGTGTAAATCGGGGATTAATGACTCTTGGATTTTCGTCCCATTGAGAATTTATTTCCTCGAGTTGAAGCTCTGATAATCTCACCACATGATCCGACGCGGACACATTGGCTAGAATCTCCCCCAAGAAACAGCGAGCGTGATCATCGTCTTCAAATGACAAACGGAAATAATCATAGGTATCGTGTGTGATAAGGATTCCTCTTCGCCTATGAAGCACTGTGTCAATTCGGACAACCCCGGGCGTCTGAGTAAGTAAGGCAGCGTCAACTTCTCCGTAACGGCGGTAGTTGTGTCTTAATTGTCCTTGTTCTTCTTGCAGTCCGAATGGGGTAATGCTAATGTTTTCGGAGCTATTCGTGATATCTTCGACTACCTCCATCTTCAATGATAAGTTTGGGAAGCTTTAAGCTGACTACTAGTAGTTTTCGAATTTCTACGGCATCCTCTCACGCTTAAATACACCTGCATAAATTCCATGCTGCCGCTGACTCAACCCCTACTTAGGTGCCGAGCTGTCTCGAGCGCGGGATTGCAAGTATGAAGGTGAAGCACATTCAGTATTCTTTTTCTGTAAGAAAGTTTCATATATGCCTAGGTGATGGAGAGCTATTGGTGCTTGCAGTGTGTATTTTTAACATTTACTCTGAACGTTGGCGCGGTCATGATCCATTGGCCGAAAGGTTCGACTGCGCCGCATCCTTGGGCCTATAGACACAGATGGAATGATAGCTACCCAGCCTACCTCTACACTCAGCGCTAGTCTTGTGTTAGTTGTTTGAAAAAACATATATAAATAGATGGTGCGAACTGTCCAAGGCAGAGGAACGGAGATCCTGTATCACTTTGGGGATACTTGTTGTACACTGCTACTAGCTTGTGGTTATCTGCATTGCCTCTCAAGTCGTGAAAATCTGCCATTTGACATGCAGTGGCTTCCCAGAAACATTGTATCATAGCCTATCAATTTGTATATAGAGTGCGAACTCGTGGCTAGGCCATGGTTCTATGTCTACTGTTACGATGAAGCGCAATCTCTGGGGAGAGACATCACCGCCTAGACGTATTCCTTCAGGTCACAGCTTGAGTAGTCAATCATTTCAGATGTTTAAAAGTTGAAGAGCTATTTCTAATTCCTTTTATTTAGAAAATCTGCTAATATTATCTCGCGGTCAATGTAACCTGACTATGATCACTCGTTCTGGGGGCTTGGCTCATGACCTTGGAAAAGGTACACCTGGTCAATTCACTAACCAACTAAGACGGAAGACTAGCTCTGCTAATAAAATGGACACGACCACGACATATTCTTTTCGCAGACTTTACATCCATTTCAAAGTCGAATCTCGGAGACGATAAACTCCACCATAACCCAAACAAACAATTATCACGCAAAGCTTCTTCAGTCGTATCCACTTGTAGACAAATGTCTCGCCACTGATATCTGGGGCAGAGATCAATATATTCTCTTCAGTAATATCTTGATGAAGCCGTCTTCCTTAGCTTCTTCCCTTGGAAAAGCCCTGCCCCTCTTCCTGGTATACTTTCGAAGGGCATCCAAAGACGGAAACAAAAGAGGTTTTTCGCCAGTCGTGCGGCAGTCTATCAGATTCACGAGGTTCACATTGACCTTGGATAGTGCCTGGATAAGAAACAATTCTTGCTGTTAGTACAGACCTATTCTATCTTCCAAAGGGGGCTATAATCTGACCTTCTTACACTTGGTGACTGACGAAAGGGGCTCAATGCCCACTTCAGTGCAGATATTCTGCCAAGATTCCAATTTGGTGTATTCTTTTCCATAGAAATTATCAAATTCCATTCTGATGCATTTGCTCCAGTTGCGTTCGTAGGTCTTCGATCTGGCTCCCTTTTTCCATTGTCTGTGGGCTGCTAGACGAGCAAATTCCGCGCTGATCGGGGCAGAAGGGTCCTGAACGAAGTCTGGAAAATCGTCAAAGAAGGACCTGACATTATTAGAAGAATAATGCAATTCATGTGACATTGTCACTGGTCTCTGTTTCTTTGGTCGGGAACGGATGGACTAAAAATTGATGGCGGCTGCAGCAGCAAAAAAAAGAGATGTTTGGAAGATAGATAGAGATGCTACCTTTCGCTAGTCATCTGGGCAATCTGGAGGAGGGATTGATCCCAATTTATATCTAGAAAAATCGATTTTACCAAGCTTTTTTATCTGCTGACCTATTCTGGCACGGCGTAGTCACCGGCACTTTCCATCAATTCTGCTTGTTTCTAGCCCTAACTATCTAGTGCAACAATCATTATCTTTCTTTGAGTGAATAGATTTCTGTTTGCTTAAAAGTGTTTGCTGTTTTATTGCGTGAGGCTCATTTATCAAGAAGAGAACCAATCATGGAAGCCTTTTATGTGAGTGCAGTTGTATATCCTTACGGCACATTAGGTGGCTGATAGAGTAATTCATGCAAAGATCAGTAGTGATACACTACCTAATTGGCCTTGAATACTTGAGAGTATCCTTAGGCGCTTCAGCCTGATGGCGCACGCATAGGGGATTGTCTCTCGGACGGCACAGTGGGCTAGACTCAGCCAGGTCTCAGCCTCCCAGGAACCGGTGCAGACAGCGTTTGACTGAAGGAGGATCCTAGTGCAAGAAAGTAACACAAATACATACAACCAACGCATTATTTATGTTGTTGAAGGCGGTGCATATGTCCAGCCACCAAGGCTTTTCCTGTCCACCAGAAACCATGCCGCATCACAGCCACTCTCTATGTACCTAGGTATTTGATGCTCTGTGGTTTGATGTATTAAAAAAACCTAGTCTGTAGGAGGAGCTAAATACGAAAGACGGGGTTCTATTTTATATCGTATGATCCAATTGAATGACATGACCTATCGTTATGCTTACTGGAATTGTTGATGTACCACAGTACCAACGGCCCAACCAAATGAATGATTCGACTAATCAAGAGACAAGACACAATAAAGGAGTCATGAACATCCCAGACTGAAGTAAAAAAGGAACTTCTCCCACCAGTGTGCTGAAATTCATATTCGATTCGCACCCAGTCTCATATTCTAGTACTGGATGGAATCCAGAGATTCCGTTATCTGACATAGTCTCATGGTCCAGTCTGACTCTTCTTCCATCCCAGTCACCACGTTTTATCTCTTTCCTAGATTGCCAGCCGAGCTGCAACTCGAGATTTGGCGCTTATGCTTACCACAACGTGTTTGTGAAATAGACAGGCCCTATTATGAGATTGTATTTGAACTCCCGGGTAGGCATGTCCCATCACCGTGCTTCCTCTATCAAACGAGCGAAATGAATGGTCAGCCACCTGTCATCACTCGCGTATGTCGCGAGTCACACGCAATTGCTTTGGAGACTGGGGGCTACCATGCCGTTTCTGCTCTGGGAGAATAACGATACCCCTACACCTGATCCTTGGTGGCCTTGGCGGTTCACCCCGAATTGCATCCACGAGGCGTGGTTCGATCGAACGCGAGATGTAATGCCCCTCAATTGGGTGCGTGATTACGAGGACTAAGACTTTCCAACTGAAGGTTCTCCGCTCCGAAGCCTTGCATGGGAAGCATCCCAGGCGATCAGGGGTGGATCTTTAATGATCAGACATTTCCAACGTAATTACCTCAATCCGGAGCTGTTTAATATCACCAAGCAGTTGGCCAGTTGGATGGTTGTTTTGCGTGTGATCGTTATCCATGCTGAATTTACCACTGCTGCTGGTACAGGATTGTTTGGACTTCTGGGCGATGCACCTGTATAGCTAGTTGGCGTGTCTGACGAAGGGAGACTTGACGCTTTCTGGAAATTAGCTGTGGAAGGTGAACCCAGAGGCCTGGTCACTATCTCCCAGGATCTCCAGCGAGGAATTGTAGGGGTGTACCATTATTTATTGAGATATTGTCTTACAGAAGAACACAACTACGAGGATCTTTATTACCGACCGCGTCCGGTAATCATGTTTCGACTATGTACTGAGATGTGCAATCGTGTCGGCTCTACTGCGAGACTCGAAGTCGAAGGCGTGTACCCGTTCAAGGAGGGGATGAGGGCTAGTGCAAGCGCAAAGGCTAGCCAGGGAGAGATCTTAAGCGTGAAGCTCGCTATGTTCCTGCTACTTCATGACTTTTACAGGGCATTAACAATGCAGGTGCTTTTTGATTTGCTTGATTCGGCTTATACTCTGTATTGACGTCGATAACGGTTATGATGCGATGTTTGGCTGCTGTGTCACGAGTATTGAGGATCTCGTTCCAGAAATACGAATGGATCTTTGATAGACCCGGCTCAGGCGTATAGCATCTCTGTGTTTATGCTTATGCAAGCTGTCGAAGACATGGCAGAGGCGAGGCAATTAGGTTAGAAAAAAGAGCAGAAGAAAGAAGAGTTATATTTTCCTTCTTTTGCTACCACGTCTGAAGGGAAGAAAACGACAATAATTGGAAGCAGATCATGCCTGTCGTTGGAGCTGACGATCATAAGTTGCCGAGCATCATGAACGCTGACCTGAATACTCCTGTGTCTTCAACGCTTCTAGTTGCACTTAGCCCTCGACTACTGTTTATCGCATCAAGTAAATGGAGGATATCTAAGCTTGCTGACATGCATGGTTGCAGTTGTTCTTGTTTGGACGTTTTCCTTGTTTGAACAACTGAATACCTAGGTAGACGGATCTGTTACTAATGAGCTGAAAACAATTAGGGCTACGTGCCATTGCTTATATTAAATTGCGTAAACTACTACTACATTTCCCACTGACAATACATGCCACAGTCACTCCTCGTCATCTTGTTCGCCCTGCAGGTTGTCTTCACTGCATTCCAAACAACAACGTCGGCCATCCATACGAAATTGTTCCGGACATCTGGGCTCCTGAATATAGTTGCTACGTTCGCAGCGGCTGTCCTGTCTTTTGCAGAAGACCAGCGTACTGTGCGACCATCAGATGTTCTTGTGGTCTACTTTTCGGCTGCAAGCATTGTCTACATGCCCCGGTTGCGTACGCTATGGCTCATTCCATCTATCACAGCCTGCCAAAGTCTATGGACTGCCGTCTATGTCTTCACCATAGCAATTTTAATTGCAGAGTCCGCGAGGAGGACAAGGTTCCTACGGCGACTGTATCAGAGCGTGACCCCGGAACAAGGTGGTGGGTTTTGGAGCCGGAGTCTTTTTATCTGGGTACTCCCCTTCTTCCATCAGGGTTACTCCAAACGCCTTCAGCTTGAGGACATGCCCGGAGTTGATGACAGCCTCGCTGGACAAACCGCAGAGCAAAGCTTCAAGTAGCATGGGACATAACCACCACTGGCTGACGACGACGTCTGCTCTACGCTACGTTTCGCGCGTACGGGTGGGCCTTTCTGTCCGCCATTCCGCCTCGTCTGGCCTTGACGGCACTCATTTTTGCGCAGCCATTTCTCATCACGGCGCTCGTGAATTGGATGGAGACAGCTGCAGCACCAGCCAACTATGGTCCGGCGCTTACAGGAGCTGTTGTGCTCGTATATTCTGGTTTGGCGGTGTGTCTGTATTCGTTGCACGAAAGTTGGTTTCAAGCATACTAATCATTTAAGGATAGGTCTCAAAAGCAATATACTGGCGTCAAACGTATCGTTTTATCACAGCCATTCGTGCAAGGCTTGTCTCTATTATCTACACCGCAACGACGGCGTTCAAATCAAAGACATGGCAGCCATCACTTTGATGGACACTGACGTAGAGCGGATAGCCTCAGATTTCAAATTCATCCACAGGTTTGGGCATCGGCCCTGGAAGTTGGAATTGCGCTCTGGTTGTTAGAGCGGCAGGTCTCTGTCGCGTGTTTGATTCCAGCCGTCATATGCCTGGTGTCAGTACTAGCTACTATCCCGGTGTCGCGGAAATCAGGGAACGCTCAACGCAAATGGATTGAGAGGATACAGAAACGATTGGCGGCTACCTCGCACATGCTGGGTGACATGAAAGCCGTGAAAATGCTCGGGCTTACGGATGTTATGTTCACAGTGGTTTCAAGACTGCGAGAGGTCGAGATCAAAACTTTAGAACGGTTCCGGAAACTTCTTTTATGGCAGATTTCTCTTTGTAAGAGGTCCGGTTTTAAATTTGATTGAGTGGCTCATGGGCTAACGTTAGATAGCTAATATTCCTACGGGTTTTGCCCCCTTTGCAACCTTTACTACATATGCTATTATCTCGGTTGTAAAAGCAGGCGATTCACTAAACCTGGCACAGGCATTCACTTCTCTTTTTCTGATTTCCCTTCTCACGAGCCCTTTACTTACCTTCTGTCAAGCCTTGCCATCCATCGTCCAAACGATCGCCTGCTTCGGACGCATTCAGGAATACATCCTGGATAAACATGTGCTAGCTCCTCTGGAAACTTCTGCCGAAGGCTTCTCAGGGGGTGCGATGGAACTGCAAGAGTATGGATCAATCCACTGCATCTAACGCCCCTTTGGTATCATTCGTCAATGCGGACATTTCCTGGTCCCCGGATACTCAGGTTGTGCTGCATGATCTGAATCTGAACATCACCCAAGGAATCACCGTGCTTATAGGCCCCGTCGGGTCGGGGAAATCAACCGTGCTAGAAAGCATTCTCGGGCAAACATCCGTCAAGCGCGGTTCATTGAATTCAACACTGACGAAAGTCGCATATTGCTGCCAGACGCCATGGATTATAGATGGCACCATCCAGGATAATATCACGGGAGGAGCTGAATTTGACGACAGTTGGTATCAATTTACTATTTCTGCTTGTGGTTTGGAAGCAGACATGAAGGCGCTTACGAAAAGTGATATGCCCAGTAGGACCGGGAGCAAAGGGGTGTTGCTCAGCGGAGGGCAAAAACAACGGATTGTGAGTTCCTTGTTCTAGTCGCTGATGTGAGTGTATTGCCTACATACGGAGATTTATTGATGATCATCTGCTTGCAGGCTCTTGCCCGTGCTGTGTATTCCAAGAACCAGGTCTTAGTTTTGGACGATATTTTTAGCGGACTGGACTCGAAGACGATCAGTGTGTTATCTCGTCGTCTCTTTGGCAGAGAAGGCTATTTCAAGACCACTGGACGATCCTTGATTCTGGCCACACATACGCGTAAGTAAATTGATTCGTGCTGCTAAATAGAGTACTAATGATCATAAGAGCAAATCTTTTCCTATGCAGACAATATCATCGTTCTCGACGACGGTAGGATAGTCGACCATGGACCGTACACGGAGATTCTGGCGCGAAGGTCAGATATCATTGCGGAATCCCTCATGCCCGTGCAGAATTCGCCCACGTTATCACCTGTAGATGAATCCCTGGCTTGCGAGAAAGCGGACGAAACCCAAGTCTTCGTCAGTGACGCAGACAGTATACATTCCAACGCTACCTCTACAGCACAAAGGGGCGGTACCTGGTCTGTGTACATGTACTACTATCAAAGTGCGGGATTTGTCCCCGTCATCCTTCTCGCGTTTTTCTCTGGGCTTGAAGCATTTGGGTCCAAATTTGCAAGTAAGTGACATCCCCTGCTAATCCAATTACAAAAGATCTAAAGACCTGCTTCTAGCTGTATGGCTTCAATGGTGGACAGAAACAAACTCGCAGCAGCCAAATAAGGAGCTGTGGAAGTACTTAGGGGTCTATGCCTTGCTCTTTGGCTTATCTTTTCTGGGCATCGTGGCAGGTCGTTGGTGAGTTAGATGAGTCGTTTTGTTACGATGGCAGAGAGCTGACAGATGCTAGGATTTTCCTTGTCAATATCATTAGGACCACCGGATTGAGTCTGCATCGCAATCTTTTGCAGACGACTCTCGAGTAAACCCCCCCTTCCCCCCCGGACATTTGGAATACTGTGCTGACAATTCACAGGTCACTATTCTCTTTCTTCCACAGGATAAGCTCGGGGTCGATGACGAATAGGTAGGAGTCTCACATAAATGCCCTCCATCTTTCAGGTCTAACCAAGATTTTAGATTCAGTCAAGATATGCAGCTGGTCGATATGGAGCTCCCTATGAACGGAGCCCAGTTTGTCACAGGTAGAGTCCACGTCCAGTGTGTACTCAGGAATTTGTCCACTGACCTCTCAGCAATAAACAGGCTCCTTCTCGTGTGTTGCCAAGTTGATCATTCTATGTATCCTTGGGAAGTATCTTGCAGTATCCGTTCCATTTGTGCTGGGGATCCTATTCTTCATGCAGCGGTATTATCTGCGGACATCCAGCCAAGTTCGACTCGTAGACATCGAAGCCAAGGCCCCTCTGTACAACCATTTCATCGAGAGTATCCACGGTCTCTCGACCATCCACGCGTTCAAATGGGAGTCCCGATTTCGGGACCAGGGCAAAGCATACCTGAATGATTCTCAGAAGCCGTTTTACATGCTCTTCTGCATTCACATATGGTTGCAATTGGTCCTGGACTTGATTGTGGGTGCGATTACAGTCGTCATCGTCGCTACTATGACATCCATGAGAGACCGCTTTGCTTCTGGGTCCATCGGTGTTGCGTTGAATCTTGTTCTCACACTCAATCAGTCCCTTGCCCAGATGATACAGTCCTAAACGACGTAAGAAACGTCCATTGGCGCCGTATCGCGCGTTCGGGATTTTGTCAGGGATACGCCTTCAGAGTCAGGCCTTTTAATTACATCGTTTCGCGTACGACCTGAATGGCCTTTTCATGGTGCCATTGAATTTATAGGTGTTTTGGCTTGTTACAAGTATGTTGATTATACTGAACCAGACCATTAAAAATAAAAAAAAAATAAAACTCACCCATCATTCAGTTCTACAAGCATACCTGTACTTCAAAATCTCCCTCTGCAAATCCGAGCAGGAGAAAAAATCGCCATCTGCGGGCCTTCCGGCAGTGGGAAAACGTCGTTCATCCTAGCTCTTCTCCAGATGATCGACGTCCAACAAGGCCGCATCACAATAGACGGCGTGGACCTGTCAACCGTGTCGCGAAACACGCTTCGCACACGGCTAAATACTGTCCCTTCAGACCCCTTATTCATGCCTGGCACGGTCCGATTTAACCTGGATCCGCACGGAGGTGCGACGGATGAAAGTATAGAGTCGGCTATCAAGAAGGTCGGCCTGTGGAAGCGCATCAGTAGTGAAGGAGGACTGGATGCCGAATTTTCCGCGTCGGACTGGTCCATTAGAGATAGACAGTTGCTAGCACTCGCGCGAGCACTCAATGTGTGCAGCCGTGTCTTGATTCTAGACGAAGCCACCAGCAGGTAGGCCTTTACCAGTCGTTCACGACGGGTTTTTTTATATATAAATCTGACGTTTAATAGCGTCGACTGGAAAACCGAGGCCATCATGCAAGACGTCATTGACACAGAATTCGCGTTCTCGCAAATAGTAATCTCTATTCTACATCGTTTACGACACATCGATCGATTCGACCGAGTTGTTCTGCTGAAGAGCGGGCAGATTGTGGAATGTGATAGTTCACGAGTTTTGCTTGCGCGGAACTCCAAGTTCCGGAAACTGTTCATGTCGTTGGAAAGCAGTGAAACTTGAGTTCTTGTTAGGCAGGAGAGAGAATTCAAGTCTTTAAAAAAACGTCTCATTTCATGATAGGAGAGAAACAGATTAGATTGTGTATACCTAGTCCTAGTTCTTCCCCCCTCCTAGATCTTCTCCAGCAGCAATGGTAACTACCGAGTCTTCGCTGCTACTACCGCAGTATCAACGAGCTGCAGCAGCAAATATGCTCCTCTAGTTACTTCGTCACCACATCGGACTGTTAAGTTCAACCGGCTCACCACCATCAGCACACACAACAAGGGCAGGTCGCAGCCAAGCTCTAGTTTTGAGCTGCGGCAAATATACTCCCTGCCCGTCCGCTACACAGTGCTGAGCCCTGTGGCGGTGCTGAATAGTAAGCTGCGATAGAGCAACAGTGCTGGCGCGCTAGTGACGATATCTAGTGCTAGGTATACCTAGGTGGCGCAGTAGTCCGCGAACATACAATTCCACTATTCGTGGTACAGGAATATCCTCCATGTATTCTGTGTTATATACTCTAGGGCTTAGCATTGCTTTACATTGTAGGGGGTTTCTTCAGCTTCGAGTCCGACTCCTCAACTGGCTGCTACGGAAGTGTGAGCCCTAATTTCCCGCATTGAGTCATCAAGGAAATAGCTTTTTCTCAGTCATAGATCGAACTATCACGTATGTGGTTTAGCGATAGTGACAATTAGTATTGGCTCGTTGAACACTTACACGGACTCTATTCTGAGTTCTAGCCGAATGCCGGGGGGGTTTGAAGTCATCTGATACTGCCTGCGAGTATGAAAAGACTTCTTATGTAGTGCTGGGTGAGAGGAAAACAACATACAGATGTGCCAAATGCAATACTTTACGTTTACTCATGTCAGTGTGGACTTTCGATTAACGTCTTCGTGAATTCTCCCACCCTACTGGCAATCCTCTTGTCGCTATATCCAGAAAGCCTCCGACATAACTGGTATTCTACAATCGTAGGAATAACCGTCTTAAAGCCAGCTCCAGATAACAATCCCATATATCATTTCATGACTTGCGCATATATGGTTCAACTTGCCGACTATGGCGATGTTGATACATCCGACTTTGGTATGTAGACAACATCTCCTTGAGGTTTACCCTAATGGTTCCAGGCTCACCTCCTTAAAACTATCAAACTATAACCTGTAAATCTTTTCTTCGCTTTGTATATCAACAAATACCGTCCATATAGAAGTCAGTATTTACAGGCATTACCCCGACATTTGAATACATTGAAGCATTGAAACACATTGAAACTTCAGTTAAGCAAAAACAACTTCCATACATGCACATATGTACCACTAGTTAATAGATCTATCTTACATAAAATAAACTTATATTTCAATCTTCTCTTCATGCACGTCAACATTTCCCCATGATTTACTGACTCCTTACTAAGTACATGCCTATGCAGTATGCACTATCTATCCCTACACAGGCACGAACCCGTAAATCGAACTAGAGCACTAGAAGGGGGGATAAATAATACATCTAATAGATCCTTTATCTATAGCCTTGGCATTAGAGTTTCCAAGTTTTATACTAAGTATAGCGTGCCGATTCACCGTGGATTGAGATGTGGTGCTCATGGATATGTAGCAAGGAGGTAACGTTTAGACATAAGATCTAGCTGAGACTGTCCTTGTAGATCAAGTTTAGAACAGTTTATTTTTTTTTTTTTAGCTAATTTGCCGAGAGCAAAATATCTACCTATTAAAAGAACCGGTATGTTCAAAGGCTACGTTGTAAATTAAAGAATGACAAAAAGGAACCAAAGACCATCGGTCCGTCTGTCTGTCAATTCGACAAGGCGAGAAAATTCCCCGAACATACCGTACCAATCTGCAGTCCAGAAGTAACCAAAAATATATGTATCTAGTATTGGCAAATGCAAGATTCAAGGAAGATCTACCACCCGTCCCCCCTTCAAGAAAAAGCAAAGATTTCAAAATGCGGAGAAAACTTGTACGATTCGGGAAAAATCTCTCATGCATTGACAGATCAGTACGGATTATGCTATGCATGTCTATTCCAGATAGGTGAATACCGATGCAAGTAATAGATTATGTGTCCCCTTGCTCGTGGTGGATGGAATCCATCCCTTGGTTAACCGATATTTTAGGTGCGTGGACTGAAATGGATTCCTTGATTAGGGAATTTGGCCAAGACAGGATTCAATGTAATTTCTTTCTCGTGGGTATTTTGGCCTTTAGCAGGGGCATTTACTTCTTACATATACTTCAACGCCCTTGTGAGTTCCTCGTTCCAGAGTACGGATTCAATGGTGTGCGACTTTATGTCAATTGTAGGGCTGGGGGTGGCTCTCCTTGCTCATGGTCTAGTCGTTTGTATGGATCTTTTGTCTATAGACTCTACCTGTATTGGATCATGGGCTGTTAGGTCCATCTTCACGTAGAACCTACTAGTAGTAGCAATCCAGGGTTGAGAAATATTGAAGGCTAAAGGGTTGGGTTTGAAGTGTGGAACTCTGACTTGCATGAATATATCAATAAAACTGATACAGTACCTAGGTAATGACATTCAAAATATGCTCTTCCTTGAGTCTGAATGGGCGACATATAGCTATGCATTCTCCTCTCCCTGGCACATTGACCACAGCCCACTACGTCTGTTATAGCTCTCAGTACATGGCTATGCATAACCTGGATCTATACCCGAATAGCCTGTAAAATATTGAGTGTAGCTCGAAGTGAACACTACCCAGTTACATCCACACCTCGATCATCATCGCCCTAGTTTGTAAACACCGGACAGAATTAGTAAGTAACCGAGATGGACACATATTTAAAAGGTTCTTCTTGGTCTATTTGTTTTAAATCTGTAATAGGTATCCCTGTATTGTACCTCGATGGTTGATCCTATTGATGTTTCTGTAGATACCAGTCTTGCAATGTTGATAGCGTCATGGATGAGTATAGTTGACCGTGAAAGCGGCAGTTCAGAAATTCAATTGCTTCAAACTACCTAGGTAGAATGGCACTGTCAAATTGTAGCCACTGTCAATTTTACATACCCAGAATCATCTCATCTGGATATGCATTGTCCGTTGTACGAAGTTCGGACTGCGTGATCAGATAAGCCCTAATTTACTCTGACGTTAACAGGGTTAGGGTTATGATATATATGCGAAACACCACCTGCAAGATATTTACATCCTGGAACACGATTAGTCTGCTACTTTTTACTGCCAAACATAGAACATAAATATCCATGGATCTTCAACCGCTCCATACACCCTTCCAATATGGCACGAAGCATGGCATCCGTCCATGGCGAGATCATGGCATACATAGGTCATACCATCTGACTGCCCACTACGTACGTAGTATTTGCATTTAGAACATAGTAATATAACACACACCTATATCGACAACAATGTTTGTTTACATTTTACTAGGTATAGAACTGAAACCGCGTTCTATAGAACCGTCAATAAAATGCTCATGATGTCAGACAATCGGTGTATCTGGTCTATAATTTCATGTTTTGCATTAGTTTCAACTTCACAATTCGATTGATCCGATTGTTCCTTCGATTACGTAGTTTACTCGTCAATCAATTAAGGTAGTTCAATTAGTAGTGGCTTTTATGTTGGATCTCAAGGTTTTGTTGTGATTGACTTTCGAGTTAGGGTTTGGGCTGTCCCGGGATTGTTGTGTTGCTCCGGAGTCTACGCTTACACTGTAGTGAGAAATGCGTCTTGCAATCATCTCTGAGTGTATATCGTCATGGCCGACTGAGCGAGAGAAACAACAAGATTTGAGGATAGAGACGAGAACATCGGATACGTCACAGATGGTCCAGCCTTTTAGGAAAAATGGGCCTGCTAGGTTAGTGTGTTGACGGTTCAACGACAGGTCTGTGCTGGAGAACGCGTTGCACTCGTCTTCGGCAGTTTTTTAATAGATTTCTAACCGTTGATCCTGGACAAGAGATAGAGGACCCAAGTGCTATGTAGGATAACGTAGGATATATGAAGAGTCAAGTAGATAGAGGGGGGCTGTCTCATGTTGGCTTACACATCGCGTATCTGCCGGTGTTTGTTTTGACAACCAATTGTGATGGAAGTGCATAACCGCGGGCGATCTCGCGAGTCGAGACACAGGATGAGGGGCAATCTGGGCTTGGATTGACGTCAATTGGATCATCGCTCCCAAACGATGCGAATCAGAAGAGCCTGAAAGTGAAGAGAAAAAGATAGAGGGATGAGGGGTGCCTCAAGGCTAAGGCACATGGTAGTATCCCATCGTGTAGCGGATCAGCCAATCAGACTGCGGTACACGAGGCAGAAGTCACGGGACTTGGCATCCTGGTCGCGTTTTGGCCTTTGTTTACATCTTGGCACGACGCGGGTCTCCTTTTCAGCTTCTTTTCGTCCTCTCGACAAGGATAACCGTTTCAGCTGGCTATGGTCAATGTCATGAGGGGTACAGGAAATACTCTTTACGACAACCGAACGGAACCCGCGGAATAGGTTGTGTTGGAATTTCAGCTTCGAAACACCGGAGTCGATGTCTACGACAGCCCAGTTAGTGGGGAACAATGATTTAATTTATTCACTATGAGCATATCAGGTGGTAATTGGCTAATGCAGTGATCGAATTTGTCGAATGCAGTCCGATACGATAATCCTGTGTGACTTGAGATTGTGATTGGCTCATCTGCGTGATAGTCGAGACACTTATCAGGCCAAAGAGTGAAAGACCGAGGTCCTGCTTACGTTCTAAAGATATAAACTCCCTAGCACGAACAAACTCCAAACACATGGCGCAAGATCCCCGTCGTTGACCAATCAATCAACGCGGTAACAAGTCCCATAAGGCTTAACCGCTGTGAGTCAGCTGGCGTGATGGGTCAATCAGAGTTTGAGGAGGCTGAGCTGAATGGACTGCGGCCGCTGGGCTCTTCGGTTCCTATGCCTATACTGCTGCAGTGAGCAGTCTGCGACGGCAGGGAATACCCTGTTATATATGTGTTCTAAACATGTCTATTCATTCACAGTGTCACACCGCAGTTCTGCGGATAATCATCGCACGGCTGTCAAACATATGCGCTCCGGTTCTTCAAATCGCAACGAAACATAGAGAGTACTGCTATATCATGATCCACGATATCCGGACTACTAAATTGATGATTACTGTTAGTGCGGGGTTATCAGGTACGTACAAGCCACTCCCCAGCGCGTCGGCGGAGTCACCGATGCTCGCCATTTCCATCGCCGATGTCATGGCTTGCTTTTGCTCTTGCATCTATGATCTCACGCCATGCCGTACTCATGAGCTGCTGGGCTGATGGATCCGATCGTCTACTCTCATGCAGATGCGATGCGACTTTCTGTGATTCATCATCCAATCAAGGTATCTAAACGTGTTTTCTTGTCTTCCTTCTCGGCTAAACATGATAAACACTGGCTCGAGGTGATGTCCGAGTAGCATAGGATGGATACAAGGTAGCATCCAGACATACTACTTCACATAGTTAACAACAGGTGAAGACGTATGCGATCTATTATCATTCTTTCGATCGAAGACTCCAACTCCAAGGCACGGGAATCGCGTGTGGAGACGGCAGACGACGAGAAGCAGGAAAGAAAATTTTTTAGCTCGGCTACTCCGTAAACAAGTACGGATCGGAGAGGATGGACGAGTGGGTACGACTATGTAGTAATCGTCGATTTGGGCAGATTAGTCTTGTGGGATTCCTCATGATCAGATAAGGGAGATGGATTTCGAGGTGAGCCTCAAGTACATACCCTAACGAGCAGGAAGTCACAACCTACGTACTATGTATGTAGCTACAAGCGAGAGTAGTACTTAGTTAGAATGAAGATCGTTAAAAGCCCACATGTTTGAACTCTAAAAGTAATTGCTGAATCCAACATTGATCTCCATACATTTCTCCCAGCACGAAGCCATCCTCTCCGACCCTTAAGTACCGTACCCTAAGAAAGTAGTCCAACAAACAAGCGAAAAAACATGTCGCAAAATTGTCGCAGCAAAACGGACACTTGTCTAGGTATTTATATCCTGTCATAAAGAAATCCAATTTAAATTAAAGAAGCCGGAAAGAAAAATCCCCAAAAGAAAGAAAGAAAAGAAAAATTTTCGACTGAACCAAAGTTTCGCTGTTCTGTTGCCGGGTTGACCAAGCCGCCTCATTCTGTACGGAGTACAATAGTACGGAGAACTCCGTATGCTGTACGTATTTCGTTGTATGAAAGATTCTGAAAAGAAAGACAAGGTAGAAAGAAATTCTTTGCTTTGATTCTATTCTGCTCTTTTCCGACTATATATAGAGTGAAAGTATGTACTGAATGAATGTCGGGTATTTCCTTCCATGGAACTCATCCTCCTTGATTCAACCAACCACTGCGACAATTACTCCGGAGTCCATACAAGAGGAAACCAAAGCTAAAGCCAATAATCAGCGTAGTAAGCCGCCGAAACTGTGTTAGCCCGTGTAAGTCAGCAAGTCAGTCGGCGGTTGTTGCTCGAGCAGCGCCTATCCGGTCTTGACTGAGTTGGTTCTAGCCTCGCTCCCTCTGCCCTATCGCTCGGTGGTTGGCTGGCTGGCGTTTGACTAGTTTTCATTAATCTGACTAGCTGGCTATCGTTACTACAGTGATAGTCTGTTTGATAGTACGCTTGTACTCCATCCAAGGCTGTATGTACAGTGAGTGTACAACGACTGTACAACGACTGTACGTACAGATTATGGGGTTAGGGTTGGAAGACAGGGATTCTTCAGTGCAAGGAGAATACTTTAATACTTTAAACCGGTACAAGGGAGTAGCTAACTATTTATCAGTAAAGGTTAAACTCTGAGAGAAACAGGATAATGCCTTACATGCTTGATCCTTGCCTGAGCCCAGCTATGTAGATGACGTGGGATGGGCCCAATAGGCGCCGAGGACTGCAGCTGGGAACGTGTTAGACTATTAGGACTTGGAGTTAGCTAGCTAGCTGCTAGTTAAGCAGTCTCTAAGCAATAAAAGATTGTGACCTGTTGCCAGCCTGTGCTATGTAAATCAATGAATCTGCCGACTCCTAACTTTACTTTACTTTATACTCTGTACTGGCGATAGAGAGAAGATACAGTATCTCTACATGTAACTACATATGACTCCATTAACTAGACAGTAGAGAGAAATTAGAGCAGCACAATATAGATAATAACCCTAATACTCTGTAACCAAGTACAGTAAAGAAATACGTAAGTTACGAAGTATGCCTGAAGCAGCTGGCAGCGAGTTGGAGATCCTCCCCACTCTGACCTTTCTCTCCGTTGCCCGTTGCAACAACAAGTCTCTTCCTCTTCAGCTTCACCTCTCTCTTTAACTCCTACTTCCCTTTCAAACATTCCTTCTTCCTTTCTCTTCTCTCTCGCTTTCTTCTTCATCCATCTTGGTGTCCATTGTCCGCCACGACTTCTTACATCCTCTCTCTCTCTCTCTTCCTCAATCTCTCTACCTTCTCTTCCTCTGTCGTACTCTTCGTTCCGATCTCTCTCACGACAGATTGACTCTCCACCGTCGATTACAGCATTTATCGTCGAGCTCGCTGCCGAATGATATCTACGATCACTTACGAATTGGGCTACTTCTTCTGCGTTGGAAACAATGTCTCTCTGAACCGGACCCTCGTATCCATCGTACCGTCACCTCGCTTCCTTACGTTTTGGAGAACGTCGTTGGAAGAACTGCGTTGGAAAAAACTCCGTACGGACGTACGGAATCGAAAAGGAAGAAGACACAAAAAATTGAGCTGTTTGGGTACAATTCCTATCCGTCGTCTCTTTGGAGGAAGACAAAAATTCGTCCCACGTCATTTGGATGATCAGTCTGCGGGATAACAAGAACAACCAGTTGAGCTGAACGGATAAATTATTACCTACTCAACATGGAGCATTCGTCGCCTCTAGCTGCAATGCAGCCTCCCTCAGTGATGTTTGGTCATTGCTTTGCAAACGAGGGCTCCAAATTTCGGTCTCTAGGAGGAATTGGCGGATTTGGGCCCAGCAGCTTCAATTTCAAGGACTTGTCCATGAAGAAGGCTCCTACTTCGGACTATTTCAATGTCAAACAGTTCACAGGTCCTTCGCCGGCCGCCAGTTTAGCTGCTGATTTGTCTCAGAATTTCCATATCGACCAGAGGTAAGTGAACCAGAAAATGATTTCTAAGAATTGGATTTAATCCGTGACTTTAATAGCCCACAACTAGCCACCCCTCGTCGATCTTTGTTTTCGGCAAACATATTCGGTGGAAATGGAGGACGCGGTGAGACCATTTGCTGGACGTTGTATGAGTATTCATGCTAAACATTTGCAGATGAAATGATGACTACACCCCCATTACCGGAATCTTCTCCTATGACCGATATCATGGAGACATCGCCTCTTCCTCATAAACTTCCGTACAATCTTCCAACAACAGACCTGGTTCTTCAATCACCAACTCCTGATTCGGAATCAACTGTTAGCACTAGCACAGGGGTCTCCTTGCAGGCTTCACCGATGGAAGATGATCAGCCTGCTGTTCCTCAAGAGTAAGATATGATTTATTTGTTGAGCAGTCATTGTTTACTAAAATTTGATCTAGACGTAGGCGCCCACCACTCCTACGCCCATCTTTCCTTCGCACTAAGGCCTATTCCACACAAACCGCAGTCAAAAAAGTATCACCCGAAAGCCAATGCCCTCCCTTTCAGTTCGGTAACGGAAGTAGTGGCCTGTCGAACTCAATGTCTCTAGCGGACATGTTCAATGAGTCGTCGCCGCCACAGGAACGGGTCGCGGGAAAAGGTTCATCTGCGAATTTGCTTGGTCCTCGCTTAAGACAACCTCTATATGGTCGTAATAGTGGTTCTGCATCGCCAGTGCCCAGTGCAGTCCGTAAGAACGCTAGTGGAAACCCCTTTATGCGTCCGCGCAAGCAATGCAGGAGATCTCTTAGTATGTTTGAACACCCAGAGGACATTGTTCGCCAGAAACAGCCGAATGTGGTCCCTGAGCCTACACTAGCATCAATTATGGATGAAGAGCCTGCTCATACTCTTCAACTTCCACATTTTGTACCTGCGGACCAGCCTGATAGTCTTCCTCGCATTGAAAAGGGTGTATTGGTTGACATCTTGGATGGCAAATACAGCGACCGTTATGACAACCTCATGATTATCGATTGTCGATTTGAATATGAGTACGAAGGCGGGCACATCACTGGAGCGGTCAATTTCAATGACAAGGAGGTTCTGGCCGGCCGGCTCTTTGAAGACCCCAAACCGGGAACAACTCTTATTTTCCACTGCGAATACTCTGCCCATCGGGCTCCGATTATGGCATCGTTTATCCGCCACAAAGACCGAGCTTATAACATTGAACGTTACCCCAACTTGACTTTTCCTGAAATGTACATTCTGGACGGAGGATACAGTGCATTTTTTGCGCAGCACCGCGATCTCTGCCATCCCCAGAACTATGTGGAAATGACATCCAAGGAACACGAATTTGCTTGCGAACGAGGGCTTGGAAGAGTCAAACAACGATCAAAGTTTATCCGCGCTCAGACATTTGCTTTTGGACAACAGTCTCCTCAGATGGAAGACAGCCCGACAGGACGCTGCCGAAGCAGCAACAACGATCGAGTTCGAGGCCTGGATTCGCCTTTTGAAGCGCCTGACGCTGGTCGTATGCCTGGTCGTCGTATGCTTTCATACTAGCCATAGACCAGCGACTAAAAAACGCGATTGTCGCCCTTGATGGGTTGACTACCTTTTACGGTTTTATGCTAATTGTCGAATCGCTTCACGCTATTACTGAAGTGTATCATGCTTGTCATGTCTATCCTTATCTTTTCCTTCTTTTATAGCTTTCTTTCTCTCTACATTTTTCGACCTTTCGGATTTCAAGACCGAATCATCGTCTCGCCTCACCTTTGTCTCATGTATCGATACACCAACCTCGACTCGACCGAAGGAAGAATTTACCTACATTGTATAAGACGATTATTCATACAATGTTTTCGATACCCCAGGCGCAACTCGGTTTTGTACTATTTTGATTTCTTCAGTGCCTAGGCACGATTACTTCTTTTACGACACGACTGATTGTCTTCGAGCCAGCCTATTTTCTTTTCTATTACTTATCTTCTTATGTGAATTTGACCCTGCCATGACAAAACGCGATCAGTTGACATACACCCCTCGGCTCGATCGAATTACATACTCCCTACAACAATGTGCGACTTGCACTCTCTTTTCCTATGTGACGAATTCCTCAAAGATTAGCAAACTATCAGCACAAAACATCCGGTACTGGCTGAAAACATCGGACGATCTCTGCATATAACTACTGGATTGTTCCGCCTTCCTCTTCTGTGCGACCTATTGAAGTCTACTCCTTTAATCGAACTCGAAAAAATCAGCAAATCACTTAAATTCCTTTGTACGCTCTTTCTCGGTACCCGTTTTTCAACCATACAACAAACAAATACCGACAGCACTGTCCGAGCTCTACGACTCCTTCTGACATTTTTGTCCGTGTTTTTGTTCTAATATTGCCTTATTGTGGAGGAAAAAGATTCTGTTCTTTGTTTCATCAAATGTGTAACTCCACGATATGCGCATTCTAATTTTCGTTAATCACTCTTGGACGTGTACGCACACAAAAAAGAAGAATTGTACATATGCATTGCAAACGAAGGAGAGAAGGCGTTGAAAGGAGGGGAAGTTGTTTCTCGAGCTATGATGCTTGAGTATGTATGCAGCAGTGGATGTGTGTATGTAGCTTGAGCCATGATAGTATTTTTACTTCATGTAGTTTTGGACGTAGCAATTTGCCCTGTATCAATCAGTATGGGATCTATGGAATATGGATGAGTGATAGGGCTACTAGTGAGCTCCACACTGAAAAAGGTACATCTCCCCACCAGCCATTACCTACTCCACATTATGCAAAAGCCACGAAACACCACACAGCACAACCACAATGAGTTAAAACACCTGCTCGACCTTGACTAAACCTCACTAATATACCACCGGATCCTGACACAACAATGACAATGGACATAGACGACATCCTCGCCTCCGTCGACCGCGACAATTACACATCCCCCGAATCCGTGACTAGTGACCACCAACACCTCACGCGCCTATGGGTCGCAGAACGCGCGGTCTCAGAATTATTACCTTGGCCGGCACAATTAATGGATAGAATGATGGAGAGGGTCCGGAAGCAGGTCCTCCTCCTTCCCTTAGAACATTAATCTCTACAAGAAAAAAGAGAACTGACAAGAGGGGTTCGCAGTAACAGGTCGAAAATATAGAAGATCTCACAGCATCATCATACGAAAACTCAAATAATCACGTCGATAATATTGGCAATAATAAGAATAATACCCTCAACCTCAAACTATCAATCTTGCAAACCGATCTATCGCGAACTCAGTACTTGATTCGATCATATCTGCGACAACGATTATCCAAAATCACGAAATTCGCGATGCATTATCTCGTTCTTATATCCCCCCCTGCGCCGTCGCCAAGTTCTACGCTACAGAGTGAAACTTCCGAAGTAGGAGGGATTAGGACGGAAGATACCCTACCCAACCCTGCCAACGCAACATCCAACGATACGAGTCCTTTATCAGCCTCAGAAGCGCAATTTCTCTATTCACATCAATATCTACTCGCATCACATTACCGACTTAGCTTTTTGGCTTCGTTTCCACCTCAATTAAGACGATTAGATGATAATGCTGGTGGGACGAGTATGATTCAGGGCCCGGATATGCGGGAAGTTGTTTTGGTGAGATGTTTGGTTCCTGAGGTGCCTATCATGGTACCCGCGGATGAGATATATGATCAGGAGAGGGAAGGGGAGATTATGAGGATGGGGGAGGTTTGGGTGGGAAGGTGGGAGGGTGTTCGGAAAGCTTGGGAGAGGGGCGATGTTGAAGTTTTATAGAATCATCCATGATACTGGGCATTTTGGAATGGAGTTTCGGTATATATATACATTAAAGAATAGGATGGGTTGCATATAGGGCTAAGTATATTGTACTTGGTGCATAGGGCATGATTGATTCAGGGTTGTGGTACATATGTACAGTTTTCAGCTGCGGTATCAAGGTTTAATGAAACTTCCAGACGCCCAGAGAACGCTCCATTTATAGAAGAAAAAAATAAAGCCAACACCACGAGTCATGCATGCGCCTGAATCATGCGTCTAAAGACATACCGTCCAGCCATGTGAAGGAAAACCAGCGCCACCTATTCAAACGCCACGAGAGAAACTACCACGAGAAAGATGAAACTATGCAACATATCCATAAGCCGGCGGCTCAGAATCTGGAATTCGTTCCAGATATTCACGATCAATTAGACTTTCGATTCGTTTCTTGATCATGTTCACATCCGGCACGAAGCGCGAGGCCAGTTGGCCAAGGACTTCAGTGATGAGTTGTGAATGAGCGAGTTTCTTGCGTTGTCTATTCCATCTCAGATTAGTCTGGATACAGTATGAAGAAGGGTGGTAGGGACGTACTTCATGATACGAACAATAGCAGCTTCAATACTGCCACCTCGCTCTTCGTTCATCTTCTTCTCTGTTTCGATACGCTCATTCTGATTCTCGACTTTGTTTCCGCCGCTGCTTACCACACCAATGCGCACTTTCGTGAATTGACTCTTGAAGGAGGGATTGTAGAAAAATCGATCGGTGGGTTTAACGTCTTTGCTCATAGGATCCTTTTTCAGGACGCGGGTCTTGGGCGCTACAGCCAGGGACTGTAGGTTTCGGATGAGGTCGTGGTCGGGTATTCGGGTACGCGCTTGGATCTCTTCATATGTAAGAGACTCATCCACGGGGAGGTCGTTGAAGAGCAACAAGATAACCATCGCATAGGTCGATACGTTCAGATCATGGCGTGCATATTTCCCATCTCCACGGGGAAACGTCGCTCGTATATCTGCCGTTCCCATCGCTGCCTGCCAGGACAGTTTCCTGCCACTATGTTTATCGAGATAGAACTTTTCAAAACTCTGTCGTACTGCATCGACGTCCTTGGGAAATATGCAAGGCAACTGCACATCGCCATCCTTGGAGCTTGACATAATCTCCATCGGCCACATGGTACTTGTCAACACGCTAACTTCCAATTCAAATCTCTTCGAGTCAGCTGCTGCTCGTGACATGTGCGTCTTGTAACTGTTCGTCAAATCCTCTGAGACCGCCATATCCTTGAACATTGATTCGAGTCGTTGCGTAAATTGATTGCCAACTTCCATCTTCATCTTGGAGATCATTTGTCGTTCAACATCCATGCTGACCGATCGTTTCATGAGCAACCGTCGTGAAAGATGTTTCTTATAATATGTCTCGAAGAGATCCTTGTCGCGGATATATCGCAATAGTGTAATACCATTCTCCAAAAGACTATCAACCTCCGCGTCAGTCTTGCCTTTGATTCCCTTCTTCAGATTCTCGTCAAAAAATAATGAAAGATACTCGGAGCTACGATTATTCGAGTTGATGAAATCCGAGAAACTGTTGGTAAACGACGTTTGCATGCCTTGATCCGACGAAAACGCTCGTTCCCATATCGCGTCAAACTTCTTCTTCAGACTAAGAATATCATCAACCCATTTGATTGCTGCTGCTGTCTGTTGATTCACAGGTGGCGCGGCGGGTTTCTCTTTTTCTCCTGATTTCTTCTCGCCATCTGCATATGTGGATTTTGACGGTGCAGGTGCTGTCGCAGAAGCCTTGGCTGCAGCGTTAATCTCGTTACCGAGTTGAACAATGCGGATTTGAATGGATTTTGTTAATGCGCTCTTCTTTGCATCAATTCGAGCATTGAGCTCGTAGACATTGGCAAGGTCTTGGACCCTGTCGTGGTCCAGCATATATCTGACTCCGCTACCTTCAAGATTGATCACGTCGGTGATATTCTTGCTGATTAAGTGTTCATCTATAACACCTTTGACCTTCTGTTCCGAGTATGGCGATAGAGTAGCGTGACAACGCTCTTCCTCCTCCGATATTCTCTCGGAGCTGACACGGCAGAATGTAGCTGCATCAGCTGTCTCAAGTAATCGTCGTCCCTCATTTTGATAAAATGTGGTACTGATTTGTAGAAAGGCCGGTTCAAAGACAGAAAGGTATAGTTTGGCCGATTCTTCTTCCGCTAGCGTTTCGTAGAGTCCTTCTAGCATGTAGATGCAATGCCGTATCAAAGGTCGATCGATCATTTCACCCGTTCGTTCCAACTGAATCATGAAAAGAACGGTAGACTCGAGTATTTTGTATATGCTAAGGTCACTCTCTGGAATGGCCGAACGTAAGACGTGATCCCGGAATAAACACATAGATATCGTGTATATTGAAGGTCTCTGGTCATTGTTCATCGCTTTGTCCTATTGCCGAGGATATCAGTTATGAGTTGCATTCGTCTAAACTCGCAAAACATACCATATACATCAACACGTCCGTGATCATGCCCATACAAAGCTGATGATCTTCCCACGCCCCTCTCATCGCTGCCAGGAATTTCTCACCAGCAGCTCTGCGCTCATTCGCTTGATCCGTAGTATCCGATGGATCAATATTGAGTAGTAACACAGGGGAGATTGAAGATGTAATATTCTGACTGACAAGGGTGCTCAGCCATTCTTGTTCTAGTTGCTTGACCCGTTCGTATAGTTCATCGCCCTTGCCCATTAGCACGATTTTGTATGAGCTGCGATACAGCTCCTCGAACGATAACGAAGAGGCATTTTTGGTGTGTATTTCACGTAAAGCAGAGCCGAGTACACCCCAGACGGCTTCAAAGTTGTCGCTTCTGCTGCCTAGTGCCTGTGCGATGAATGAAATCAGTTTAGTTCTTTTGAGATCGAACTGATGACTGTGTTTCGGGAACATATAACTTACCCTCCTAGGTGCTCTGACTTTTTGTCTCGCCCTCAGCGCCATATTTGCGACAGGGGATATAAGCGTTGAGCAGAGAAATGTGTTCAAAAATGGTAGAGCCTTAAGCTAGCGGGGGTGTAAAGCCGTTGAGGGGTTGTAGTTGGTAAAAGCCTTGAGATTGATACAGATCAATCTCAAAAAGAGGGGTCCATCCGGTGTAAACAGAACTTTAGGGATTGATATAAACACCGGGGACTGCAACGAGAAGAGATGAAAACAAACTGAGGTTGTGCTGGGTTTCCTTTTCCTCAAGTGACGTCTCTCAACCTCGAGCTCCTCCGCGATCCTCTGCGGAAAAAGTGTTGATCCGTCGCAATTTTGACGGAGCTCCAGATTGCCTCCGCCACGGACGGCGCAAAACAATGTCATAAACCTCAATCTAGTCCTAACACTCTCTTCACTTTTACGAGATCTGATAACTAGCCGAGATTCTTATATCAATTATCTCAATATCGCATCCAATATATAAAATGCGCTCTTCAACCACCCTACTTCGTTTTCTCCGCAGCCCAAGCGGACCTCTCCCCCGAAACATCGTCAAAACTCCATCTCCATTCAACGCATATAGACCATCACCACTCTCTTCGAGAGCCGGCTCAATATATGCAAATAATTTTCGCCGATACAATTCCAGCTCCTCCTCAGTTGCCGACCCATCTCTACGACCACTCACCGACCGGGTCCCGAGCGCATCTGTCGATGCAGCAAACGCGGAGCAAAACGCTGCACGGAGAGCTGAGGAACCAGCTTATCGTATTGTATTCACATGCAAACCGTGCGGTGGGAGATCAGATCATCAAATGTCAAAACATGGATATCATAAAGGCACCGTTTTGATTACTTGTCCTTCATGTCACGCCCGCCACGTTATTAGCGACCATCTTGGAATATTTATGGATGCGAAGAGTTCGTTGGAGGATATTCTGGGTACGAAGGGCATGAAGATTACTAAGGGTATTCTTAATGATGATTTGGAGATTTGGGAGGATGGCTCTGTTTACAAGGCTGGGTCGAATAAGGAGGGTGTTGATATCAGCTCGGAGGTCACGGTGGAAACCACTCCTAAAGAAACACCATGATTCGTGTTCACGTGAACATCTCATTTCTGGTGAGAGAAATTCAAGCCGGGTCTCTCTCTGTAATATTTATGTACATATTTGAAAAGTGGTTTCATATTGGATTGGGTTTACGCAGCGCTGCAGGCAGGGCTTTCATGTATAATGGACCATAGATTAGTGACAGTCCTCCATTCTTCTCAATTCACTCTTGGATCATTATATACATAAAAATATTCACACAAGTAACGCCGTAAAATGCATGCATTCTAGAAGCCTCGTCTCCGCTCCCTGAATTCGTGTCCCCTTTCCTTCCTCTTGACATGCTTCCTATCATTCTTACGTCTCTTTTCGCGGCCAAACCTCTCTGGATCCGCAACTGCATCAATACGACGCTTGACTCTTCGTTCCTCACGGCGTGCTCTGATATTTTCCTGAATGCGAGCCATTTGGTCAACATACTCGGTTGTGCCCAATTTCTTCTGCAACAAATCCAGAATTTCCTGAGCATTCGTAACCAAAGATTTCCAGCTTGTTTGGAAGTCAGGGTCCGAGGATCGAGGCGCAGGGATATTTGGATCAATCAAGTGCTGCAAAGGCAGAAGGATGATTGGCAAAAAGCATATAAGCTTGTCGGCGTCCAGATGCCGACAAACTGCCGCCAAAAGAGCCATGATTGCTGACTTGGGTACAAGTGCATTGGCTTTCGATGATACCGTTTCTCGACGTAGAATGCTGGATATCTGCTGGAAGATGTAATGTAATAGGCTCTTTGGCGAAGCGACTTCCGTATTGTCGAACCTTTCTCCTTCTGCAACGCTTTCATCATCATCTGCCCCATCCTCTTTGGCTTCTTCAGCTTCTTTCGAAGAAAACTCAACTGCATTAACAGCAAAGCATCGACTCAAGAAGACAATATTACGGACACTCTGCATGGCAAGCTCCTCAGTGACACCTGGAATTAGTACGGAACGGATACTGCCGCGGGTGATTTTGATCATTCCGTCTTTGTCAAGCTGAAGACCATATTTACCGGCCAACGGGACATGAGCATATCCTTCAGTCGCATTCGTTTTCGCTAGATCTGCAAGCCATAATCCAATCAAGTTTGCTGCACAAGTTTTGACCCAAGCATGCGGATAGAATAGAGATTCTTGGACGTTGGACCATAAACCTTGGCACTTTTCACTGAAGGCAACTGACGGTACGGCCTTGCATACCTTGAGGAATAACTGCCATGAGAAATAAACTGTCTCCCAATCCTCACTTTCCGGGTCTTCGATAATCAGATTGATGAGCTCGGGTAATGTCTCCACGACGAAGCGGCCCTCCTTTTCCTTTTCGGTATCTTCCGTTTCGAAGAAGATCCTCATAGCTTGCAGACCAGTATTCGCGAGTTGTTTGTTCTCTGCTTGCTCAATCCAAGAGTGCAACGGTTTCAACATGATTTGTAAACGTTCCCGATCAGCTCTTCCGAAGAATTCACTAAGAAGCAGCCCGGCTATTTGGCGACATTCCACAGTCTCGTCGTTGGCCATAACGAGCACGACCGGTAAGAAGAAAGTGCTAATGATTTCTTGACCTAGATCTCCACCAGTCTTGTTGAGTAATCGATGAACTGCTTCCATGACGGATTCTCGACCTTCACGGTGCTGATAATCAAAATTTTTCGCAAGGAAAGCCAGCTGTTTCGACCAACGAGACTTGGCTTGTGGATACTCTAATAGGAAGTGAACGTATACACCCCGAGCTAGATCTCGAGCAGCTTTGGTCTGGTTAGTAACCATCATCCTCGCAATATTATCCACTAGCTCGTATAATTCTGGAACAAGAAACTTCCTATCCATCACAGCACGAATAAAGTTGAAGGTTAAGCCCTGGCGATCAGGTTCTTCAATGTCATTCGTAAGACGTTTCAATAAATATGAGAGATGGTTATCCCTTAACTCCACTGTTTTCCGTTCTCGTAACACTGAAGCGATGAATTTCAGAGCAGCTTGTGCTGCTTCGGTGTTGGTGCTTGGAGCTTCCTTGATGACCTTGACAGCTTCAGCAAGATAGGTTGACGCATTCCGGTCGAGCTCAGGAAGAGGTAATTTGATGATGGTCGAGAGGAGACGCATGGCGGAGATCTTCACCTCCTCATAGGACTGGATGACTGCATCTCCAATGATGGGCAAGAAGCCGGCAACATTGTTGGCGGTAAGGAGAAAATTGTACTTATTTAGCACAGATCGGAGAACGTCCAACGAGAACCTCGACAACTTGTAGAGATATGACGAAGTGGTTCCGCGTTTCTCGCCTCTTTTCATACCTTGCATGTTGATGAGGAATCGGCGGTTCCTAGCTGACTCTGTAGATGAGGGCGCCTGTGCATCATTTGCATCCTTATACGATTCCTTGATGACTTCGTAGCAGAAGACAAGGATGTCTCGGCTCTCAGCACCAGGATTTCGTAACAGACCAAGCCCAATTCTTCTGAAGAGCTCATCAATTTTTCTCACCAAAACAGCCGTAAGTTTCTCACGTAGGAGCATCTGCAATGGAGCTATAAGTGCTCCCAGCCGCGTAACAGAGCTGTTCTTAGCAAGCAACTCCATGGAGTCATAACTCTTGCTGCTCTTGACTTCTTTCATCTGACTGACATAGTCCTCGGCATCTTTCTCCTGGCCAACGACTCCAAAGATATCATCCATCACGATTGCGACAGCTTGCTCAAGACAATGATCCAAGGAGCCCTGCTCGAACTCGTCGGTAGTGGAAACAAGTATTGAATGCACAGTGAAAGAGAGAACGTGAAGCTGATAACCCCTAGCTAGAGCAGTTCTGAGCTCTTTCAAAATATAGCCAAAGTACGATGGGCCGAGAATAATGGCAATATCCGCGAGAGTTTTCCTGGCATTGTCTCGCGAGTCTTGTGCCTTACTTCGCAGAACGTAGCAAACGTCCAACAAAACTGCCGGCAGCCGAATAGCCATATCTTCTTCCGGTAAGAGTTTGAGCAACTTGATGCTGGTAACAGCAACAGGGAGACGAAGACTCATCTGCGCTTCGTCCTTATGATGGACAAACTCCGTTAAGAAGGGTAGGAAGTGAGTAGTCAGCTCCGTCGCAATTTTTGCTGGTGCAGGTAGTGTCAAGGCTAGGCGGCATTTACTAGGTTGATCTGACATAGAATCGTCGATCTCCATTGCACCCTCAAAGCTTGATTTGGGATATCGCTGAATGAAGGCAGCTGACAAAGCATCAGTCATACGGCCAAGCAACCTAATCATGTTCTTTTCGACCTCTGGTTTGCTTGTCATATTTGCTCGATACCTACGGAATATGGCTCGGAATTGATTCCACTCCAGCCACTCAGCTAATCCACCTAGCGTTGCAACAGCCTCAGCCGCTAAGTTATGAGCGGTCTCGTCCTCTGCTATATGGAATACAAAGTGTTCCACCAGAGGGAAGAAGACCGAGCTTATATTGGAAGAGTCGATCTTCCCGCTCGCGGCCTCAGTTGCAAGTCTGCGCAAAGCACGCATACGTCGATGCTGCTGGATGTGGAGAATGTTGTTGAAAAATGAAGCTTCCTCGTCTCCCGCAACCAACAGCACATGCAGGTCTTGAACACTTGCTAGAGTGGGATTGAGCTTGACTAAGTGGCCCAAAGCTGTCACAAATTCTGACCGCACTTGTTCGGAGCGTTGACGTACACCATTCTGGAGAGCAGGTAGAAGCACACTATCTCTGAGAGCAGCAAAGCTCGATTGGTTTGCCTCGCCGTCTGCAGCCCTCTCAATGAATCGTTTAATCCCATGTGAAGCGCTTGATCTTATGGAAAGCTCGTGTTCATCCTTGACATGATAAAGCATATTGAACAGAAGAGGACGCCATTGTTTAGGGCTTAGACTTTCCCATAAATCTTCGTTAATCTTTCTGAAAGCAGCAAGTCGACGATCATAGTCAATGCTGTCAAGCTTGGATGTGTCAACAGCATTGAGGTCAGCACAGAGAATGCTAACTTCCTTCAGGTCAGCGTCATGTTTAGCAAATTCATGCAGAACAGCAGACAAAACGTTTCGGTTCTGTTCATCTTTGAAATAGTCAAACAGAGATGACACCGTGAAGAATACTTCTTCAGCGAACGAAGGGTCCTCTTCTACCGACGCCAAAGGTATGAAATGCTTTAAAGAATACAGTAATCCCGACTTAGTCTTGGGCGAAATCTTGTCCTGTGGTTGTCGTAGAAGATATGTCGATATACGCACGAGGCTAGCAATCTCAGCCGACGTCTCCACACATGGTGCTATCAAAGATAGGGTTTCCACAGCAGAAACCAGAACTGGACGGGTAGGGTTTGATTGCAAGAGCTTGCCGACATGGGCTAGAATGCGGTCCACATATGGTGCGAGTATCTCTTCACGTATCGTCCTGGGGGAAATATCGCTCATTCCTCCAGATTCCTCAATCGTACGACCAGTAGAGTGATTGATAATAGGCTGTATAATTTGCTCTAGAATATAAACCTTGACATCATCTCGGGCAGATGGCACAGTCAATGTGTCGATGACGGCGGGTATCACATCTCTACTGAAACGCGTCAAGTAGAAAATAGACTTTGGAGCAGAAACCCATTCATGGAAAAGTCGATGGAAGACAGAGACTCCTTGCGCGTTTTCGATGGCGAAATTCTCTAGCCTGGGATTGATGACTTCGGTGAATAGCAAGCCCACGTACGGTGTCCAGTCGATATCTGGAGCAATAGAGAAAATCATACTAGCGCAGCGAATACCCACGCTACGAACCTCTCGCAGTACTGCGGCTTTACTTTCCAGATCCGGTGAATCCAGGGCCAGTAGGCGAGAGGCTCGCACGAGACAGTAGGTCACCGCATCCATCGACTTAACGGCATATGCATGCATGCGGCTCTGAAGAGTCTCTAGCATTGTTTCGACCATCTTGAGAAAACCAACCTGCTTCCGCTCGCTTGCTAACTCCAAGTTGAAAGATTTATTATCAATGTAGCCTGCCTTTGATAGGTTCAAGTCATACAGAACGCCAAATGCAATCTGCACAAAAAGTTCAAAGTCTAGCTCAGACATTTGGGCAAGGATACGAAGAATGGCCTTCCTCCTTCCGGTTTGTCCGCCAGAACCTGAACTAGAAGCAGCCCTAGAAATCATACGACCGTAGAGCAGCCGTAGAAGAATAGGAAGAATCTCTGGTTTGTGACCCTTTTCAATCTTGCTATCTTCATCATCAATATGAACGAAAACTGAGAGCTCTTCGCGAAATCGTGATTCGTCCAAAATGTTAATTAGGTTCTCCTCGTATGGACGTACACCAGGTGATTTCCAGGTAAATAGACCTTTGAGTGCAGACTTTTGCACCGCAGAATCTCCATGTGCGGTAAGACTAAGAAGTGCATCGTAGACTTGCGAAGATTTGAAAAGAGAACGTGGATTAATGAACTTTTCGAACAACCCAAGTAGTGCTAGGCGATCCTTATAAGCCCACTTCGGAGCGGCCTCCTCGACGCCGACAGCCTCGGAGGGGTTTGAATCAACGGTCCCGCTATCCGTTTCAGTAGAAGCCCACCTAAGGAAAAGGGGAACAATCTGTCGGGAACGCTTTTCAGCCAATTCGGGAATAACATGTAGGACTTGTAACGAGCGAGCTCTGGCGGTCACGGGGATCAGGTCGGAGGCTTTATGGTTGGTATTGAAGCTTTCTATGAGAGCTTCCTTGGAGACTTGAACTCTTTCGAATCTAGCTTCGAGTATCCTTTCAATCTTCAAAGCATTGTCGCATCTGAAGTCAGACCAAATCTTCCCAGGCTCCTCCTCTGTAGGCTCATCATTGGTATCATCAGCGTGATGCTGCAACCAGAGCATACACAACTCGGTGACGACAGCTTCTCCAGCGGCATGTTGGCTAATGTTTTTCAGGGTTTCCGCAGCATCAGTCCACAGTTGTCCCAATTTCTTGGAGAAAAGACCAAAGCAGAATTTGGGCACTAATTTGCTAAGCCAACTATGAGAGACGATTTGCGGGTATAGTAAGCCAAGCTTGCGGACCTGCATTGATAAGAATCGAGAGGTTTGCAAGGACAACTCGCTTTCTTCTATTTCGATTGTAATGCCTATAGTGTTTTGTGCATCCCCAGTTGTCGCTTTGATTAATTCCTGTAGTATTTTCAATGAAAGCAATCTCAAAGGCTGAGAGGGTGATGTAAGATTGTCAATGAGGCCGCTGGCAAGAGAATCCAAATCCTCTTTGCTCTCGGTGATCAGGTCGGGTAGGCGTGTTATGTAGTTCAGTGTGGCCTCTAGAAAAGGTATTTGACGAATAAACCGGGGCCCTGCCTTCGATATCGACTGCCAAAGCGATCTATCCAGGGAATCGCATTGATCCGCAAGAAAGACGTATGTCTGAAACCCTTGTCCACTTGAGAATATATCAAGTGGCCGAGCGTCAGAAGCCGATTCATCTAATGATTTTGTCACCAGCTTATGCAGCGCCTGCACTATCTGCGGAAGAACAGTAGCATCATTAGAAAGTGAAATTGCCGCACCAAGTTTGGTATAAGCATTGAGCATTGCCGCTTCATCTACCAACGGGCCAGGCTTGTTTAGCTTTTCGAGGATCTGACTTCTCCACTCAGTCGGACAAGCAACGAACCCTGGTCGTGAAGGTTGGGAAGTAACACAGCCGACTTCCTCCAGCTGAATGAGTGATAAGCATAAATCTTCCTCTTTAGTCTTCCAGAAGGAATTCAGGAACCTAGATCTTGTAGGTTAGCGAAAGTCTGGGATGTCAAATTGAAGCCAAATGCTCTTACCGTTGAAAATATTGCAGGACAACGATCTGAAATCTCTCAGACCCAAACTGGGAGAAAGTTGAGCAAAAAGACAAGAAGTAAGGTGCCAAACGTTCGTCAGATATAACTTCCATGATTGGTCGCATAAAAGGCATCATTTCGTCCATAGGTGAGAGTTGCAAAGCATAAGCAGCTGAAGTAAGAATTCGAGGGAGAGTATCACGATGAGCGTCCAATCCTTTCAGAGCCCTCTGTAACAAAGTCAACAAGCTTTGATGAACATCTTTCCAGTTTATGACTCGTGTTGCCTTTCGAGTAGTTACACAGACAAATATCAAATGTGAAGACAACTTGAAATGAGGCACGTTATTGGCCGAATTGCCTACTTCAACGTACGCGCACACAACTTTCAAGAGCTCTGAAAATGTCTCAGACGTCGTGGCGTGAACGATGCTTGTGAGAACACCGCAGACCACTTCTTCAGCTAACGAGAACTGGACCTCGTCATTGACGGTGGCGTTTTCTATCAGACATTTTAGAATGTCCGAGGCATTTGAATAGAGGCCCCCTTTAATCCCCTTGATGGCCTCTGAGAACATAACCATCAAGCCCTCCTTATAGGTCTGGAGACTGCGGGACTCCGTCGAGTTGCGTAAATCTTGGAATAAGAATGATATGGCACGGTTCAAGGGTGCTTTATTCTTATGGTACACAAGTCCTGCTTTGCGAATCAAGAAGGACATGGACTCGGCCGCAAATCGAGCAACGAATGGCTTTTGGCGTTCTTTTCCGAGGTAGGGAGTCATTATGCCCAAAAGCTGGCGAAGGTCCGGCACAAGAAGGCGAGAGAGAAATTTGAATATCCAAGCGAGGCACGTAAAGCTCCATTCTATGACTTCGACATCTGCATGAGTGGCCGCGACGGATGCGACCAGAGTGACACTAGTCGCGAAGTGTTTCTCAAACCGCACACCTAAATCCCTGGCGAACTGTGACAACAAACTCAACAGTGGCTCGATCGATAATTTGTCTCTCTTATCGATGAACTCAACCAATAGAGCCATAATCTTCTCTTCATGGTATAGCACCTGCGGGAGGTTTTCCGATAGAGGATTGACACGACGGACAAAATCTGTAAAGAATTCCGACAGATTCATCTCGCTCCAGTGATCCAAAGAGGATCGGAAGTGAGAGAATGTTTCATCATCCTCGCCATCCTCCTCGCCAAAACCGGTTCTTCGTACACGGTGAATCGGGTCGATCTTTAATTTCGACACTCGCTGCGAGAATGTCTCGAAGCGATGAGACTTTGTTGTTTCGGTGCCCTTCTTCAGAAACTTCGCAGGCTTTCCCCGCAAGCTTAATGAAGGTGCCACCATTGTTGGGAAATAGAGAGGCGACCGCGAGTAGCAGCGGGCGTATGTCCTATGGCATGTTGATATTCACTTGAGGCAGTCGCTATCAATAAAAAAATGTTGTCGGATCAGGAGAAATGTTTTACCGCTTATCGTGCTGCGCTAGTCCTCTTTGGTGAAAAAGGGCCGCGGAGAATCACGTGATAATTTCGTATTCTCCAATAACGGCATCCGCTCCTTTCGCTCACCAAAAAACATCAAAAGAAGTCTGATATTTGCGAGGTCTGGTTATATAGCGCTTCAATCACATATATCGGTTGCTATCAGATACGATATGACTGACAGGGCTTTGATCTACCGTGCTTCTTGCCATTAAAAGCGTATGATCGATATTCACTTTGAATTCCTAACAGCAAACAAATTGAAAATCATGGCTTCAAAAATGTATGATTTCCTCTTCCGGTTTATACAATGGTTATATGAGCTGACTTCATTGACTAGTTTGGTCCTGGGCACTGTAAATTGCGCCTTTCAACAAGTATTTACCAAGCTCGCCAAACTTCAGGCCAAGCAGAACTTTGCTTTCGCCATTGTAGTTGGCGATCTCTTTGGTGAAGGGACAAGTGAGGAGGAGCTGAATCAAATCTCAGCTCTACTTGCGGGAAACATTGTTGTACCCCTACCCACATACTTCAGTGTCGGCAAAAATCCAATTCCGACGAGGGTAGTTGAGAAAATACAGGCAGATGACGAAGTGTGTCCTAACCTGTATTTCCTTGGAAGAAGAGGCACATTGAAGACATCGGAGGGCATTAGAATTGCTGCTCTTGGAGGTGAAGTTCTCACAGATGGCCAATCTGACCCAAATGTGAATAAAAGATACCACTCTCGCTACACGGAATCCGACGCTCGTTCTCTTTACGGTGTACATGATACTGACATTCTGATTACATATGAATGGCCTAAAGGCGTGACAGGGCGGTCTAATGTTCCTCTTACAGATAAAGTCGCGCCAGAGGGTGTTCAATGTGTAGCCGATGTTTGCTCGACGTTAAAGCCGCGTTATCATTTCTCTTCCAAGGCCGACTTCTTCTATGAACGAGAACCATTCTTCCACATACCAACAGAGGAGAATCCGGATACGAAATTCGTCACCCGTTTCATCAATATAGCCTCATACGGCAATCCATCAGGGCAAAAATGGATGTATGCATTTACATATGATCCAAAGGCCCCAATACCGGAGACTATACCCACGGGTACAACCGTGTCTCCTCTTGCCAATGTTGCTAGAAAGAGACCTGCTTTGGAGAGCCAAAATCAGGGTTTCCAACGATTTTCAAGAGGCAATAATGAGCGGCCCCAGAAACGTGCGCGACGGCCCCCGCCTGGTCCCGGAGAGTGCTTTTTCTGTCTTTCCAACCCCAACATCGCCACGCACATTATTGCCTCAATCGGTAACGATGCATATCTCACTACAGCCAAAGGTCCGCTTACGAAGTCGGACATGTATCCTCTTCTAGGGTTTCCCGGCCACATGTTAATTATCCCTCTCATACACTCCCCTACTTTTTCATCCATAGCGGACCCCGAAGCGCGAAGGAGTACATACGATGAGATGCAGCGATATCGTGTTGCATTGAATGATATGGTCCGTGAGAAGAGCAAAAGCAGTCTGGGATCGGTTACTTGGGAAGTCAGTCGTGGTAATGGTATCCACGTACATTGGCAATACCTCCCTGTTGCCTCAGACCTGATATCAAAGGGTCTGGTAGAAGCAGCATTCAAAGTCGAAGCAGAGAATTTACAATACCCGAAATTCAAGTCCTCTGCAAATGACGATGGCGCAAATGAAGTTGGAGATTACTTCCGAGTCTGGATTTCGCAGCCTGCAACCGACGGAGACTCGAAGGATCAAACGGAGTCATCAAAGAGCGGATCCGACAAGATTCTGATTCTGGCCTTGACTCCGGACTTCAGGTTTGATTTGCAGTTTGGCCGCCGGGTGATGGCAAAGCTGTTACAGCTCGAAAAGCGAATGGATTGGAGGGAGTGTGAACAGACGACAGAGGAGGAGGTTACGGATGTCGAGGCTTTCAAAGACGCTTTCAAGAAACATGATTTCTCACTCGAAGAAGAATAGACGACTAGTCATAATTGTGAGGGAATACAAAATTTTTGAACGGGGTAACCGAGATGACTGTATCTTAAAAGGGAAGGAGCCATTTGCCAGGGCTGCCTCAGTCACCCATCTCTTTCCATAAAAGACTCCTGAAACCTCCTCCCGACAAAAATCATCCAATCTATCCATTTCTCACATTTTCTCGTGCCTCTTAACTAATCATATCATATCGTTATATGCTTAGACCAAGACCAGTCGAGTCCCAGTACTCATCCCACACTCAACATAGACTCGCCGGCGTTTTCCTATTGTATCAGCGTATCATACGCAGTGATTCATCAACAAGTATCGATACTAGCCGGCAATCACCCGCATGAGATATAAGTTGTTTGGAATACAGGAGGAGTCTGATCCTATCGGAGAGCCGGTTCTGTTTCCCAGGATACAGCTGTGTTTCTTTTCTTGGCTCTATGAAGTATAAAAGCCTGACATTTTCTGAATTGAGGAAAAGGTCGCGTGAATAATTCATTGCTCATCTCACATTCTTCTCTGTGTCCTTTAGAACCCGAATACTCACGGTCTGAGCACCTCGACACAACATGTCAGCTCCAAATCGAACCGAGACCTCTAAGACTACTGCTACCTCCACCTATTTTTCCTTCGCGCCTTTCAATCGCCCACAATTCACTCGTTCATCATCCTCCAAGTCTGGGAGAATCCCAATCTCTGAAACGGCAGCATATTCCTGGCTAAAAGTCCAAAAAATCATGGAACACTCTGTTCAGGTACGTCTACTTCAAGGCGATAAGCGTGCATGCTATTATGGCACACATACATGCCGCTAGCTCATGTTATGTGTCCAAGTCATACCGGGGATTCTAACAATCATACTTCCGCAGCAGCCTGAATTAGAATCTCTCGAGCATCCGACATCCCCCGATATTCAGGCCAATGCTCTGACTCGGATCAATTCATCTGCCTCATCATCCACTTCCTCGATTGCGACAAATGACAGCAGAAATGTCATGCATGACTTGAATAAGGATCAGGTCCTCATCTGCTGTACAGATCCGTTATCTCGTGGGAAGTCGGTGCCGTCAGTAACGACGCGTGTGGACCGAGTCGAGAAGTAACGTGAACCGAGAGAGGTATGTCTGTGTGGTCTAAGTCGAAGATAACTACCGATTTCCACCAATGACTGACTTAAGATCTAGTGCTCTGACAATATGTTTTTTGGATTGTCGTCACCATACCCCCTCTTCACCAAACTGCTTGTCTGCTTGTTTCTTGTTCGTTCTTTTCTTTTTTGTTTATCACAATGCTTCTTCGAGAACCGAAACCGATTACTCAGTTAACCCACAAGTATAGCAAACCTGCAAGAGAAATTGTATGCTTATCCATGTTTACATCAATGATGATACCACATGTAAGCCTCGTTTAGAATTTGTTAATATGGCAAAATAATATAGAGATACGTAGAGATACTGAATTTATCGAAAACTAGGAATTGGAAGAATAATCTCCTCTATCTAAGGAGACAGGGGTGTCAATCCAGAAATTCTACAGTTAACTCTTAAATGCTCATTATGGGAATTGAGTAATTTCAATCAAGTTGACTGGTAGATAAAATCTCATCAACGATATTTATATCACCTGACACATTACCAACTTCATTGGTGATGGAACAGCCGACTTTCATGCCCCTGGTTTCTCTGACGTGAAGAGGACAAAATACTCATCGAAGTGCCCTCCTCGACTTCGGCATGAAAGCTTATTGCAATCATCGCCGGCCTGTACAGTCTTTTCAGAAAAAAGCATGCAATCTTCCCTATCGTCAACGACTATCCAGGTGACCTGTTTCGCCAGAAGGCATATCGTGAGTTGAGTATACCAGGAATGCTAGGAAACTTATTACCGACTGTTTCGACAAGTATCATGGTTCCATAAGTCTTCTTGTTCATAGTGGCATGAAAATTGTGCTACCTTCTACGCTTAGCGATTAGGTCACGACGAACAGGGACCTCGATCACCAAGAGCTGGTTAGAGAAGAATACTTTGCAGGATGGCCGGGTTTGAGGTTCAATATGCGGCTCACGAACCCAATCAGATGTTGATTGACGTGATTCGAACGAACTTGTCGCAGAATGAGATATATTACCGACAGTTGATCAGCATATCGCAACAGCTTTACAGCGGCACTAGGGCAACAGCGAAACTTAGCATCAGATCGACTGGAAGAAAGATACCACTAGGATTATTTCGGGAGCGGCAGGATCGGTTTTTATCGGTCCAGAAAAACCTGTTGACCCTGAGTGCAGGATTTTGTTCAGACATATGTGCGCGAGATGCTCCCTTGCGGCCCATCGTGCAACGGTTTTTGCCGCACACCTCGGCGTGCAGGTCTCTTGTTCCACGGGCCCGTACAATAATAGACGATGTTGTAAGGAAGCGGGAGCAAGAAGCAAAGGTTGCCAGAGACCAAAGTCTAGAGGCGCCTCAATACGAAGATGTCATTGCTTAGACCCAAAGTGATCCCAAAACTAATCTTCCAGCAGGCGATATTCAGCTCGAATTGGCCATGACGGCACTTTCACTACCACCGAGACTCTCAGGCAGGTTCTATCGACATAGCCCAACACCCCGAACTTGTTGCAACCCTCCGCGAGGAAATCAAGGTGTCATTATCCGGTAACAAACTTGGACTAAATGCCTTGTCAAAGATGGAATTGCTCAATAGCATATTAAAGAATTACAGCGACGGTTTCCTTTGATGAGTAAGTTGATAACATTTTTAGACTCATATTAGACTAATTATGCGTTATTATAGTGGGCTTAGAACGCAAAGTCATCCCGTGATACCACCCTTGCAGAAAGCGCTATATTACCCAAGGGTTCGCACCTCATGGTCGACTCAAGAGGGCATCTGTCGCCCAGACGACTATGATGGGTATCGTTTCCTGAAGCGACGTGGAGAGGGAGATAAAATGAGCATAACATCTTCGGGGGTGGGAGACAGATCTGTCCTGGTCGATTCTTTGCTGGCAACGAGTTGAAGTATGACTTTCGGTTCAAAGATGGTTACTCCTCGAAGCCTTTACAGTTCGGAGTTTATGCGATGGTTGACCCTGCGGTCCAGCTCGAAGTTCGACGGAGGGAAGAGTTTGAGGATCCTCTGCTGTTAGTTGTTTAGGTATGCAGGTCGAATGAAGCCCCGGGTTGCGTCAAACACACAAAGATTCACCATAGCCAGGGAAGCATCTGTCAACAGAAAGCACGAAATTGAAGGAAGGAGGACAGCAATTTTCTGGAAAGTTACGACTTTCCCTAATTGGTCCTCAGTCGTCGACATAGATAGGGGATCTTACAACTCGAAGACGTAAAGCTGTTGACCGTTGTTAAAAAGTACGAGAGGTGTTTGGTGGAAGCTATTTTATATAACCATCAAGCAGGGGCGACGTACCCCTTTTCAGTGCAATGGAGCACTGCGACTTTTGATGCAGTAACTGTTTGGACATGAAGGTAACCCTGTCTATTACAGAAAAGAGAAGGGGATGTAGACTATTTTCGAACCAGTGTATAACTAGCCTAATATTCGTCATTGCTTTCAAGTAGAGACAAATGATTTGCGTCGGGCACTCTCCATGCGTATTTGGTAATCGATTGAATCGAACCCTGGAAGGAACTACTAGCATCATACCATCTCCACGAAGCCATGCCAGAATCAAGGACTGAGACATAATAACATAATATATACAAGAAATTCCGCCAATTCTCATCCATTCCATTTCCCCAACTTTGTCGTTCCACATTTGTTCTTCCAGGCATACCATACACACGATTTCGTAGAAATCTACTATATTTGAGGAAAAGAAGAGTTGAAGATGACGCCAGAACGCCGCTTGTAAACCCGATATAACGCCGTTGAAGTAACCAAACAGAGGACAGTCGTAGAATAGCGGTGTCGTATACAGTACTCTGCGATATTGAGGTATAACATATTATACGGCTCGGAAAGTATTCGGCGCAGGCCGTCGTCCAGCCATCAATAAACTAGGTGGTCGATCCTCGCCGTCTGGTGACTGATGTCCGGGATCTTCCAGGAACGACGTAGCATGTTGCTGCTGGAGAGGAGGCGAAGCGATTCGTGGTGAGAATGCGGTGTACTGGCCTTGTGGAGCTCGATGGCCCTGTTGTGGCGGTGGGCTTTGAGTCGGTGGATGGTAAAAGTCGGATTGGTGTTGTTGATTATGTTGATTATGAAGGTCATAAGGGGAGTATCCCGAGGTTGCTGGCGGTGGGCTGCGGGCTTCTGGATATGGAGGAAATCCGCCTCCCATGGCTGGTGGTGATCTAGGAGATGGCGTCTGATTGTATGCGCGGGGTCCGCTAAAGTTGGGAACTTGTACCCTAGGAGCATGTTGGTTTTCGAACCCTCGATACGCTGCCGGGGACTCCTGTGGTGATGCCCGAGGCGGATATCCCGCAGCAGCTGGAGGTCCGTATCCAGGAGACTGAGGTCCTGGGGAATGAGGTTTCTGGTTAAAATAATGGGTTTCCGCTGCATTACCGCCGTAATGTCCTTGACCACCGTGATTGAGATATGCATCATGTTCACTGAGTCCGCCCACGGCCCCGCCGTTGTGTCCACCACCATAACTGCCCCCATGTCCGTTCGGAGAGTATCCATCGTCATACAATGGTTGAGGACTTGGGTGAGGACTGGCATATGTACCTCGAACTTCATTATATCCACCTCGAGACATTCCGCGTGACAACCCTCCAGCTACCGGCGCGGGTGAAACTCGCTGATCGTGCTGTAAAGGACTCTTAGCATGATCTCTGATTCCCTCCAGATTATCCATCTCCACCGCCTCATGCTGCGCACTGTGATCCTCTACGTGACGAGTTTGCGCATCTGCCCAAGTCGGCATTGGCGGGAGCTCATCTTCATTCACATGTACATGCGCCGCTTTGCTCGGTTGATCGAACGAAGCAGTAGTGGGACCACGATATGCCGGTGGTGGCCCAGCGGATAGTGATGATGCGGCGGCAATAGGTTGTCTATATCCGAAATTCATGGGATCTGGCGGCGGAGGTTGCTGATAATACGGTTGCTGGGGAGGACCCGCGTATTTGCTACCACCTCGATTATGGCGAGAGCCACCACAATCGCAGCAACTGTAGCAGCAGCCGCAGCAGCCTTTGCAGCATTGATAACCGCAACAAAGGCAGCTAACTAAACAGCCTACTATACCTAATATAATAATGGATCCGACAATGATACCGGCGATAACAGGCCATCTTTTAGTCAAACAATTGTCAGTTTCTTACCAGAATACCAAATCGTGTAGATGAAAATTCACGCACTTGCAATAAGTCTTGGCCATACAACTATCCCAACTGGAAAAGGTCGACTTGACCGAATTGGCCTCATCAGCGACGCTCCGCTCCAGGAGCGACATGATCATTCGGTTGTGAATTGTTGAGCCCATGATAGCGAGACCGATGAGAAGTCTCACAAATATTTGCAGACCGGCTAAATGTCCGGTACGAAAGCCAAGCGATGAAACGAAATTCGAATGAGAACGAAGAAAAAAAAATTTATATATATCGCGCGACTCGTCCCAGGTTGTTAAAGCGATTGGCGCATATGTTTCACATAAGGAGGCTGTGTTTGTAAGAGTACTCGAATCAGGACGTGAGGGACAGAACGAGCGATGCGATAGATTCCTCGTTCAGTTTCGGGGTATATTTGATAAAGATCGTGAGCGTTAAAATCGTAGAATGACAGGTGCGAACGGATTACGGCAACGTTCGAGTCAGTAGTGGATGATTTGAAGAAATGAGCGAATGTCGGAGTCGAATATTAGAACAATGGACGAGATGAATGAGTTTTCGTCCACTCTCTGTCACGACGGTGTCTCAACAGCGAAAGACGCAAAAGAGAGAGGAAAAGTGAAGGAACAGCCCCTTCGTGATATCTGCTCGGGGACTGAAAGAGGGATCGCTTACTATGTATATTTTATGGCCCTTCGTTGGGGCTGAGTCTAATGCGGAGTTCGTGATTGCTCCATAAAAAATGGATTTAGCGTGGTGCGTAGTGGGCTCCCATTCCATATTCTATCATCCATGTTCGGTACATCAGACGGTATGCTCATACATTTTTAAATTCTCATCAACATCTTTATTTGGACATATAGAAGGTCTTCCCTGTCCTATAATTCAGCCATTGTGTCATTCTATCCTGTGAATTGCACTCCGTATACAGCTCCTGAAAAGTCTTACGGAGTAATTGAGATCGCCAACTAAAGAACGTCTGATCTCCACTATTCTGTGATCAACTTCTCTGCTAGACGAGATACAGTAGTACCGGAGTAGGTTTGCTATTAGGAGACGAGGTGAGTAAATGAATCTCTAGGTGAAGATGCTATTATGAATGTGTCGAGTAATATGTACAATGTAATCGCGGCCGTCTTGAGTCCCATCACTTTCAGAGCTCAACGCTGAACAGATCACAAGCGGGAAAAGCCAGGGGGATGCATTAACAAATTCAAAAAACCAAAGTGTATCGATATAAACACCATAACACCAGACAACCCCTGAGAGTAACAGTCAATGCTCAGAATGCCTCAACGTTCAAATGCCCGCAAGCAATTATCCATCACGAGATCCTTCGTCCTATATTCGGTCTTAAAAGTATCGGTGAAGCAAACTAGTTCTTGGCTGGTGGTGGTCCCGGAGGTGGCGCATAAACTGGCTCTCCGCCGTGATAAGCAGTCGGAGGTTGTTGCAGCTCGATTCCATTCTCTTGTTGTCCGCCGTAAGGGCCTTGTGGACGCGGCGGATATTGTTGCTGAGGTGGAGCATAGTACCCTTGGTTCGGATCTTGTCGTTGATATTGAGGAGGTGCTTGTTGATAGTCGCCCTGTCTATAAGGTGGTGGTGCCATCCAATGTGTTCCGTAAATTGGGGTTTGACCGCGAGCACGGCGACGTCGAGCATTAAAGCAGCTGAAATTCATATATTAGCATCATGACTGATTTTTCGATTTTGTCTTGAAGAACTTACGCAAAGAGAAAGAAAAATACGAGACCAGTTCCTACGATGACTGCAAAAGCCACCCAACGACCCCAATTATTCCATGTCGAGTAGCAGTTTCTGCAGTTGTCAAAGCCGTCGCAACTAGAGAGGCGTCAGTACATGGCTTTTTGAGCCGTTGCTTGTTCGGACTCACCAAAGATCACGATGGTAAATGATACCCATTGTTGAAAGCCACCAAAGCGTGACTCAATGTCTGTCTAGTAGTTGCGATGACGAATTCTATCAGCCGATTCAAAGTCCTGTACTAATAGATAATAGATAAATAGAGATTCAGACAGTCTATAGATCAAATAGCGAATAGATGATTAATAGCGTTGCAAGGATAGAGGGAAAGAGAAATGTCATGAGAGGGAGAGGAGTGAGATCATGGTCTTCTTTAAGGCTGAGAGATTGAGCAAAAAAGAGTGGCTGAGCTCCTCCGCTGTACAGCTTGACGTCTTGCCTAACTTGGACAGCTGTGTCACTGCCAGCCAATCATTGTCTGCATTTGCCATTCCTTATACCAGAAATGGAATAGTGTATGACTAATCCTGGTGGTCTGACGCTTCTGTCGGATCAAGATTAACCAATCACATCCTTTTACTAAGATAGTATGAATGGCCCTGATTGGCTTATTCTTGGCCACTATCCCTTTTTGAGTTTTAAGCTCTTCACTTTTTCCTTCCTATTTGGTAAACGAGCCCTAATTGACGGAGACTGGCTCATTATGTAGAAAGAAGCATACATTATTTAAGCAGCAAACAGTCAACAAGTTGAGATCTTCATTTAATGTGATACTATCTATGTTGCGTGTATGGATGCACACTGTGTTTCCCGAGAAGTTGAGACACGTTGACGTTTCACGAGTCAGTGGCGCCTCCACCGATGATCCAGTGGACTGGATTGAACTAAGTTGAATATATAATGAGAATCCTCGGTCATGATCAAGACTCTGGCTCGTACATTTCAGTTCAAGCTGAAATGAACATAACCCTTGTCCTTCACGAACGTAGCATGCCATGGCACATTCTCTTCGTGGTTGGCCAACTGCCAGTAAAATTCGCCATGTGCATCACCGTCAACTCCCGAACCCTTTAACTTGCCATCTTGATGACGCTCATCAGCATAAAAGAAACTGGTAAATGCATTGTCAGTACCCTTCTATAGTTATCTTCTTATCTTGAAGCACTCACCGATAACCTTGAGCCAAATACAAAGTATCAGCAAGGCCTATCCAAGATGCCGAAGCAGACTTGCCAATGCCTATACTCAACATGAGTGGCATAGGCACAATGGAGACGTTCGTCATATTGCCAGTGTAGATAAACGTCTTCTTAGTCCCCATGGGCAGTGTTGCCCATCCACTAACAGCCTGCTGCGCTGCGACATAGGGGCTGATGGTGTTGATATTCAAATCCAACGCAACATTTTCCGCTGGAACTGAGAACATAGAGTCCTTATCTAGGGGGTTTGTAAATCCTCCTGCGTTGTAGACCACTACGCTAGGAGGCGTGTAGAACTCGGTCTTTACTGCATCAAACAGTGCTGGGATCGAATCGGGCTTGTAAAGGTCTGCCTTGAGAGAAAGAAAGCCTTTGGCAGTCTTTGTGCCGCTTCCACTCCTAGACACAATAGCAACCTTGTAGCCATTGTTGGCGAATTTCTCAGCTACAGAAGCGCCGATTCTGGGCCCAGCTCCGAGAATAAGTACGACAGGGCTGGCTGCCATAGTGCTCCGTGGTCAATAAAGAAGAGAGGTTACTTGTTATGAAGGAACTCGAAGTATAGGATAGACAGAATCTGATATGGAATGAATTGGGAGAATCATGTTGAAGACCGAGATGCCTTCTATTTATAGCGCGTAGAGTCAACACCCTTGTTTTCAATGATTGTATTTACATTCGCTCTCCTCGGACGCGACTCTAGAAGCAATAGCCACCTGTTCCTAGGATATTCCTGACGCTGAATCCCAAGTTGGGATTCTAGTTGGGAAGGATAACTACTGTATGAGCATATTACTCAGCAAGGTCAAAGAAGCGTGTTCGCAAATTCCGAGAATCCGAGTCGCGAATAATTACTAATCAGCGAAGTAAAAGTGCTGCAATCTGTGCGAACTAATACGGATTAAACAGTATTATGTGCCCTTTAGACTTTTACCTTGCTCCTAAGTGTTAAAATACCTCCTTCTACGTCCTCTGTTCGTTGGTCCAATCGCGAGTCGTTCGACTGCTAACAAATTGATGGAGTCTCCATCTTCCCATATGTTTCTATATACACTTGGTGACCGGTCTATTCCACTGGAGTTACCCGATTCCACGCGGAAAGAGTATATTTCAACAACACCTCATCTTTTTTAGCATCAGCCCAGATCGTCAGCTTCCTACGCCGCCGAGGTGAGAGCTTTGTCGAAAAAAATCAGTGCACATCCCCAACCCGCGCCAGTACGGTTTGAAAATCTCGACCTGATTGTGGAATTTGGCCCTCTTGTCACAACCATTAAGGCAGTGAACCTTTGGATGACTTCAAAAGTTTTTGGTACCGAACTGACGTCCCTGTGCCTGAGATCTTTGGCTGGCGAGTTGATAGCGAAGGGCATGTTTTCATTTATATGGGACTGATAAGAGGACCAACTCTCGAGAGATGCTGGGATCGTTTGAGCAGCAATGAGGGAGGAACCATCAATGGTCTTTTATCATAGACTATGGAAATTTTGCGTAAACTTGAACAGGATCTCTCTGATCAGTTTACCGGTATAGTTGAAGGTACCAGATAAATTCTTTAGAAGCTAATAACTTATACGAATTTAGGATCAATCAACCACCAGCATCTATTAGATTATGTGTTCTACGCCAGCCGAAAAATAGTCCGTTTCCCAGCATAAAGAATTTCAATGATTGGTTTGCTCTATCACACCACTTACGCTTTGAGCACAGATACGATGACCCAAATCGACGTTTACTGCCGGATGCTGGTGAGGTCAAGTTTAGCCATGGGATCTACATCGCCGTAACATTATCGTTTCCTCCGCCAGTCCAGCTCGGATAGTTATTATAGACTGGCAACACTCGGGATGGTACCCCGATTATTAGGAGTATTGCAAAGCCCTTTATACATGTCGGTACGAGGACGAGTGGCGCAAGGATTATATTGATAAGTTTTTACATCCACGGACTGAGGGATTCTTTATATTTTCTGAGTATTGTATGGCCATGGGTGCGGTCTAATCCCCTACAAGCCCAACGTTATCTATACGACGTAGTGGCTTCCAGCACTATTTAGTCAAACACCGATATTGAGTAGTTGTCACATTCCCTGTCAACTCCTCGGCAGGGTGATTCATGATGGCGGCCGAATAGACCTTGCAATTACACACAATGAATGAGAAATAACCTAACCACGTTCGAATTAATTCAGTCTGTCCACTATTGGAATTTAGGCATGGTCTGCTCTATGAAGGCGCTGCTTTAAGCTTCTGGTTTCCTTCTCGTTGCTTACATTAGTCCTTAGCAAGTGTCATGTTATCCTTCAGATTTGGTCAAATGGCACTGACGTACCACCTATCCCGATCTCCAGAAAGTATCATGTTATGTGCAGGTCCAGGCTAAGAAAATGTATACCAACCCAATCGTCCAACAACGCCACCAATTCATCCGGCTTCTCACCCGGAATCCAGTGACTACAAGCAAACCGTTCAATCCGAATATTCTTCAGGTGTTTCTCTGCAGCTTGTGTTTGGAAAGCTGCATGACACACGTAGTCATATACTCTGCTGTGACCACTAACGCAGGAATGTCGAGGTCTTTGCTCTCGTGGGTAGTTAATTTGGAGTAGAATGGTTCGTCGATTCCACGGATGAATGTTTTGTTTCTTTTGAGAGAATCAAGTCGCCGCCGCCTACAAGTTTAGACATAGTATATAGCGCAAATAGAGAAAGGTACCAGAGGCCCCGTATACCCTCCTTTCTTGAGAATTCGTATATGTGTCTCAACTTCCTCGGGAGTCATCCAAGCCGGCGGTGGTACGACTATGCGGTTATTCAACCATTCTTTTGCAGCACCTTCGGGTCCCATATGGACTTTCCAGTCTTCGAGCATTGTGGGGTATAGCAGCGACATTAGCTATAGTCCACTGGCGTCTACCACTGCTGCCGCACCGTCTTCATTGAAGTATCTCATGTATCCAAAGGATGCATGTCCGTAGTATTGCTTGGAGAGTGAATCAAAAAATCGATTCTAAATGGCCCAGGAGGAACGTATCTGACTGCCGTAAACGCAATACCAGAGAAATAAGTCAGATGAACCACAGCGCCCATGGAGAGCAATGCAGAATCCCTTCGCACTCAGTCCATCAATCAATGACCACAGCATAGATATTGGATAGAAAAAGACTAACCAACCATGTCCAACTCCAGTTACCTTCTTCAATCCCTCAACATCCAAAATCTCAATGATATGAACTGCCATATGTCTATGCGAATACGCGTCTACTTCCGTCGGTTTATCTGTATCACCATATCTCAGTAAATCAGGCGCCATAATGCCGTATCCTTTCTCTTTTAATTTTGGAACGATATGTCGTCATTCAAAGGTTGAGTTTGGGAAGCCACGAAGGAGGAACGTTGGCTTAGCTGCTGTTGCTGCAGGTATACGAATGTAGGCGTATGTGGTGCCATCGGAAGTGGTTGCCGGTCCGGATACAGTTGAAGGGCCATTCTTTTTGCTTCTATCTCATCTAATTGAGTCCTCATTTATTCTATCTGACAGATCTTTCGAGATTGTTATAGGTAATTTGACGATAAATAATTAAACAACGAACGGAAATTTCCGTCTCAGGGTCTAGGATGTTATTAACACGACCATCTGGTCCTGCAGGATGCCGTCAGGGATTATGTCCGTCCTCCCGAATTCGTAAGCTGATATATGTATGTCTTGATAAGGGTATATAGAAATTGATGTAAATAGTTCATGTACGCATTACCAAGGTTCCTCGCTAGGCGCCGACGGTACTTTGCTCTAGTGCCGAGATGCGATGTCTATAAACTGAAGGAGCATACGTACACATGTTTTGATGATGGTTGATCGCAACCGGGAGCATCCTCTCAATCGGGTCAAATATGTCTCAGCAGGAGTATTCACACGATTGCAATCTCCCTGATTGAGAAAACGTCAAGGACCTTCAAAAACCACGGGTATGGCATAGATCTCCTGACCCCATCGTCACTAGACATGGTTCCAAAGATCTAGAACTTCTCTACGAAGGGAACGAAATTCGACGGATCCACGAATGCAGATAATTGTAAGACTCATATCAATCTCTTTAGAATGGGAAGCTTTCAAACGAACCAGTCCGATGCATTTCCAAGAAAAGTAACCGGTTTCCTAATCAGGAAATTAGGGCTTGTTTCAATTAATGCCTGAGGCATTAAGATCCTTTATCAGAGCACAGGATAAAACGACCCTGGAGCTTCAGTTTCAGCTAATCAATGTGAATTCATTTGATTTTATGTCTAAACCCGAATCATAGCCATCAATAACATGGAGTTCGGTGGCTTTGTATCTATATGATTGGAGAATGAGCGCCTACTTGGTTGCCTCACCTCGATGACTGGATTACCAAAGCCACTTTGCATCTTCATAATCGACAGTTAAATGGCAAATGGTATGCGTGAGCTGTTTTCAAGTACACAAGTGATTTCTGAGGTCCCCTCCTTTTCAAGTGAAATTAATAAGAGATTTGCCCTGTAACTTACAGGCCTAGATAGTTAGTGTCACACACCTAGGAGGTGTGTGGATAGCAGTACAAATGTTTTGGCTACTCGAGCATGGTCAAGTAAGAAATCTATGATTAGGTCATCACATACTATCGAGTTAGGCATTACATGCATGCACCCATGCAAAACATGCTGGAGGTACAATTGATAGGTAACCAACACTGCCAACACATCACTTGGCCCGTGTGTCTAAACATTTGTGTAGATGTATGTACGTATCTACTAACACATCAACCACTATCTACGTAAGATCTAGCTAGAGAATTATTACCATAATTAATGCATGCGTGCGTAAAATATTTGTGGTGGATCTTGCTAATCAAGCTATGTATATGTATGATGAGTTGGCAGTCGGGTGTTGTACCTTATGATAGTATCACATTGCATGGTGGAAGAGTTCATATACGAGAAGATGGTGGGACTGGCAAATTTCAAATGTTTCTCTTTCCTGTTTCCTTTCTCTCCTTTCAAAAATGTTTCTTTCTAAACTTCTCTTCGGAAACTGAGGGATTGTTTCTACGTCGAAAATGAGGTATATCTTATGTCGTCATCCTCGGGATGATCGAGTCTCCTTTGCTATTCATACAATTCCTTACTCTTTATTGACTATAATCAGGAACAAGCGCTAGTACTGTGCAATCGCTGCATAAACAATTCCTTATATTAACACCAAACAAAAGAGACCAACAAATCGAATCAGGAGATGAATAGAACAAATGTCATGAAGGAGAGAAAAGAAACCGCCATCGCTGGCGCGCAGGTATTCCCTGCATGCGTCTTGACATGAAAAAAGAGAGATACAAATCGTTATTCATTAAGTCGTTGAACAGATACTCCCTACCATCCCTCTTACGATCGATTATCGATTCGCCCGTGCAATTAACCAATGCAGCACGGCATCCAAGTTTGTCTCTTCCTTCGCACTGATTCCGTAACAACTTACCTCACGGCGAACAATGGATTTGAGATCCATCTCTTCAATCAACTCGTCAACGGACAGTTTATTGGGAAGATCGGACTTGTTCCCCAACACCAACAAGGGGATGCCGTCTAGACTCGGCTTGTCTAATAAGTCGTGCAGCTCTTCCGTTGCAACGGGCAATGCTGCATGGTCAGCAGCATCGACAATATATCTAGTGAAATGATATTAGTCGAGAGACCTCCCTGGTTTGTTGTTGTTATATGCACTTACACTATAGCGTTTACCCCACGACAGTATCGTTCCCACATCGGTCGGAATCGTGGTTGACCTCCCAAATCCCAGCTATCAAGATATCAGAAATACTCGGAAAAAGCGGTATTAAGGGAACAAACCATTTCAACGTCACATGGCCCTTCTGGACCTTTTTGGTGTTAAAGCCGATGGTGGGTATGGAGCTGCAGGAGACCGACAGGTTAGTTGTGAGGGGTTCTGTTCCCTTGTGACCAGCCTCCTTATCACTCTCACGGTCACACGTGGATCGGTTGGAATGAGCTTACTCGATGGTGAATTCCCCTCCCTGGTTGCAGACGGGTGAGCAGAATTTCAATAGGAAGAAACGGAACGGAAAGAAACGAGAAAACACATACAGCTAAAACACGAAGCAACGAAGACTTGCCGGCGTTCTGGAGACCAATCATGGTGACGTCCATTTCGGTAGCCCTACAATAGAAGAGCACACGAACGGTCATTATTAGCCCGGTTGATCGATATAGCAAGTTGACGCTTGCTGGTTCGTGCGGAGATATGGGCCGACCCGTATCCAGCTGAAGCGCCATTTCCGCGACTGGATGGATCCATTTTATTCTGGATATACGAGAGAGCTTGACGTGATAGAGCAACAAAGCTTACCAAAACATCCGCAACAACCAGTCATAGATGATTCGAAAAATGCCGGCCATGGCGTCTTTTCAAGATGGGAATATCGACCGCGTAAATAGGTAGTAAAAAGGAAAGGAAAAGAAGAAGGGGAAAAAAAGGTATGATGAACGGGAAAGGAACGACTAGTAAAGAATAATGAAGATATATCCCAGTATTATTGCTGATAGTTATTGTCGATATTTCACTTGGTTTCGAGATTCGGCAAAAATCACAATCTTTGATGCAACCAACTTCCTTTTCCCCCATTCATCGGCTGACCAGCAGGTCCGAGTTGAGTCGGTCGAGAGTGAATGAATGAACCGATTAAAAAATTTTTATCGATTATTGAATTAACGATTAAGAATTGCTGTAGTCCTAATAAAGTGGCCGAGGAAGTGGATGGGATATCTTTCTGGGAGGCGCTGGAAGTGAAGGATTCAATGAAATCAGCCAAGTGGGGTGGTTGCCTTCACTTTTAGGCAGTCAACGCCCATTTTGTTTCTTTCTTTTCCATTGCTTGCTCCCACTCGAATAATCACCGTACTATGTACATACGGTATTACTAGATTACTATATTAGTACACTATTCAAAAAGAAAAAAAAGTGGCACATTCTTTTCTCTCTCTCTCAAATCAGGAAAAATCCCAAGGGTGCACATGACCGATCGGAGAACAGCCTGGGAGCCTTGATTAGTCCTACTCTACTTAGCCAAATTCGATAATCATTTATTCGAAAAGGCGATTGATTTGATCAAAAATTGGGTCATATCAATACATTATTGTACGCCGATTGGCTGTGTTACTATAGTTCTGTTGCCTGCCTTGGTCTATTGAGATACCATATCCAGAGACTACGGACTACGGACTAATAGCATATGCAATACATCACGTTGACTTTAGTAGGCTCGCACAGACTATATATTTACCGTGCAGTATACATAGTGTATGTAGGCAATCAAAAACATTGAAAGTGATTCTGCCTTGTAGCCTAGAGTTAGCTCTTCCTCGCTACCTATGAGAGATGACTTGATTTTGTGCAGGTACACCGGGACGAAATAAGAACGCCTTGATTGCCGAGTTTCGAGGCTGCAAGGAAAAGGTTTCTTATACGATATCATTCATTTATATATATGTATGTTATTGATATCTACTATCTCCCTATTTCCCTCGCATTCCATCCTACCGTTTCGCACAGCATGCTCAGTTCGTCAGCTCATACCAGACTGGTCATTGGGACTTGTCGACTTTAACCAGAGTAGGTAACAACAACCTCGGAAGAACTTGGGGTCGAAGCGGTGGTCAAAACCTGACCATTCTGCTCGATATCAATCAAATCAGCACCGTCAGTGCCGACAGATTCGCCGTTGGAAAGACCAGCTGAGGCAGATGTGAAAGTAACTGTTCCGAAGTTGTCAAGGGTAACCAAGCTACCACCAGACTCAAAATCCTCAACAATCCATTCGGCATTCTGACCACCCAAAGCAGAGGAAGAGTCAGGGGCGGTGAGGTCCTGGTTGACGGTCTGGCCATTGCTCAAATTCTGGATGGTGGCTGTTCCAGAGGTGCTGGAGCTGGACACAACCGAAACAGCAATAACGTCTCCAGCACTGATGTCAATGCCCGAAAAGTCGTAGGCATAATCCGGGAACCATTCATACCAGGCGTCAAAGGAGACGGCACCGCTGGCATCAACACTGAAGTCAACGCCGGTCTGCAGAATGGCGGCGCTGTAGGTGTCACCGTCAATACCAACCCAGGCGGAGGATGAGCCTGCTTGGCCGTTGACGGGCTGAGGGGTTGGGACAGTAAACTGAGCGGACACGGAAGTAAAGGTGGTGCCTGATGGAGGCGAGGTCAACACGGCGCCGGACCAGTTGGAGGAATAGTCAACATTGGTATTGTTGGTTTGCTTGGGGTGCGATAGACGGTTGCGTCCAGCAACACGGGCAGCAAGGCCGTGGCCTAAGGGGCTAGCAAATGCACTTGCTGCAAAGAGGGCAAAGGTAGTAGCAGTGAACTTCATTGTCACGGAGGACGATCTGATGGTGATACTGAAGAGAGTCTGAAAGGCAGATAAGAAAGAGTTGAGGTTGTGATCGATGAGGACAAAGTCAAAGAGGACGGCTTCGACCACTCATTATATACTTCACCTGATCGCTCCAACTCGACAACATGCCGGGATGGGATTTGCAATTCAACGCTAGAAGTGCGAATGGTTACATCGACAGAGGTTTGCCAGCACGTCTTGCAGCCGCTGAATGTGGTAACTTCCAGGCGACTAAGTCATGATGAGGAGTCGTATTGGCTGCCATCTTAGGATTCTCATCACCAATCTTGAACCAGACGCAATTCTCATATCAACACGCCATTTAGATTGATTCTCGAGCCACCTTTTGCGAGTTCATGCACAAACAACCATGAACCTCATCTCATCCAGGTGCGTTGGACAACGGGATAAGATGTCGCATCAGATAGCAGATAACAATGAGGTGACGAATCTGGGGTTGCTTACAACTCAATGCGTACCTCGTAATCTCGACACAAACTCTTATGATAGGTTGTAGTTGTGTGGACAATGTAGAATTCAATATCAGGCGCCAGCCGCGCCACCAATTTCGAGCAGACACCGTCAGATTTCTCGTCAAATCGAGCATTTTATTGGAGAGTCACGATACCATGTATCAATCACCCATCATTTCCACTGATATGTCTAGTCTCGACAAGGAAGGTGATCGGCTAAGAAACAAGCTTAAGCATTGTCAGCACAGGCAGACTATGGTAAATTAGACACTGCTAGGATGGCGCCATTAGTGTTAGTTTCAATCTAGATGTAAGGCTTTTCAGGAGACAATAAAACGATCGACATAAGAAGATGTGCTGGATGTAACGCTTGGTGCAATCATCTGGATATGTTCACGGATGCATGCGGGATTCAGGTCATTCGACCAGAATGTGATATCCAAATCCAAACTGAAGAAAGAGTCATGTGTAGATGAGGGATGTACATAGTCCGTGAGAGCCTTCGATGGAGGTGGCGCCGACTAGCCGGTAGTCGAGGGCGAAGTTAAGCATTTTCAAGAACGCCATACTGTCCGGCAGTCCGGATAATGAAGATTCGAATTCCGAGTCCATGCCATGAAAGACATCAATATGGTTTCAAAAGAAAAGTGGTGAAGGTAGTTAAACAAGAGAAATGCTTGGCTGACAAATCATATCAGAACTCACGTGATTTACACACATTGATTGGACGGTGGCTAGCTCTATCAGCACGTGATGATAACACACCGATCCACTCTAAAAATTTCCAGAAGGAAAAAGTCGAGATGGCTTCGTCCAACAACCTCGAAGGAGACACTCAACCAAGAAACTGAGTGCTGTCAAGCCATCGTTCTTCTAAATTCTAGAGCAGACATGGTTTCTCGCATGACTGGCTAATTTCACTTTTTCCTCCTCTTTTTTACTCATTGATAACCATAGAAGAAGATATTTTACGACTGATATAATCGCCAATATGGCTCCTGAGCCAACCAACACAGACTGGACCGTAGGGTTCGACACTCTCCGGCGAGAAAAGCTCTTCCGAAACCCTCCCAAAGACCGATCGGCTTATCCTATGCTACAGGCGGCCATTCGACCTCATATCGACTCATTCAATGCGCTCTTTGGAGAAAGCAAGATCATGGAGCACGCATTGGAAGACATGGGAATCAAAGTCTTCCTCGATGGAGATGCGGAAACGCCAGAACAACGAAGTGCTCGAAAGGCTAGAGGCGAAGCACCGCCCGTACGCAATCGTCTTAGTTTGCGCATCACGGAGCTTTTCTTAGACAAGGCCGTTCTACCGCCCACCAATAAATTCGTCCCTCGTCAGACTACTGCCAACGCTGATTATCGTAATATATATCCTGCAGAATGCAGAGAACGACATGCCACTTACCGAGGACGATTGCGTGCAAGACTTCAGTATCAAGTCAATAATGGAGAATGGCATGAGTCTGTACGAGAATTGGGTCAGGTACCCTTGATGTTAAGGTCCAACAGATGTCATTTAGAATCATTCAGCCCTCAGCAATTGGTGGATCACAAGGAAGAATCTGAGGAATTGGGTGGTTATTTCATCGTCAACGGAAATGAAAAACTGATTCGAATGTTGATCATGCCCAAACGCAACTTTCCCATGGCTATTAACCGACCGTCATTCCAGAAACGTGGTGCCGGCTTTACCACTTTTGGTGTTCAAATTCGATCCGCTCGACCAGATCAAACCACACAAACAAACGTTCTTCATTACCTATCTGATGGAAACGTCACATTCCGATTCTCATGGCGAAAGCAAGAATATCTTGTGCCTGTCATGATGATACTTAAGGCGCTCGTTGAGACTAATGACAGAGAGATCTTTGAAGGCATTGTTGGCAATGCGTCAACAAAGGGACCCGCCAACACTTTCGTCACGGACCGTGTAGAACTGCTTCTCAGAACATTTAAGGGCTACAAGATCTATTCTAGGTCCGATGCCAGAGCGTACCTAGGAAAGAAGTTCCGTCCCGTCTTATTTGCGCCTGCGACCTGGACCCATGAAGAATGCGGTGCTGAATTTCTGCGCAAGATCGTCCTTCCACACCTCGGCAACCAGAATGTCACGACCACACAAGATTACGATAAATTCAAACTGATGCTGTTTATGATCCGGAAGCTTTATGCCTTTGTCGCCGGCGACTGCGCCGCTGATAATCCTGACGCTATCTCCAACCAGGAAGTGATGCTAGGTGGCTACGTTTACGGCATGCTGTTGAAGGAAAGGCTTGAAGAATGGTTGTTAAGTTTTGGGAGACTTGTTCGGGACTGGTCATACAGAGGCGGCAATCTCAAATTTACAGATCCCTCGTTTGAGAAGGATTTTATAGGGAAGGTCATCAAACGCACCAACGAGAACATTGGTGGAGCGTTGGAGTATTTCTTGTCAACGGGTAATTTGGTCAGCCCAACTGGATTGGATATGCAACAAGCTTCTGGTTTCACTGTCGTCGCTGAAAAGATTAATTTCTATCGATTTATTGCTCATTTCCGCATGGTTCACAGAGGTACTTTCTTCGCTCAGCTCAAGACCACGGCGGTGCGTAAATTGTTACCCGAAAGTTGGGGTTTCATGTGTCCTGTCCATACGCCTGATGGTTCTCCCTGTGGATTGCTTAACCATTTGGCTCATAAATGTCTGATTGCTACGAGCGACTTGGACGTCTCACATATTCCTCGTGTCTTGGCGCAACTTGGTATCAAGTCTGAGGCTTCGGCCGAAGTCACCGAGTCTGTTTGTGTGCAGCTGAACGGACGAGTCGTGGGATACTGTTCACCGAAGCAAGCCAAGATGATTCATGACACTTTGCGGTTCTGGAAAGTTGAAGGCAGTCATGACATTCCCAAAGAACTCGAAATAGGCTATGTCCCCACCAGCAACGGTGGCCAATATCCTGGTATCTACATGTCCTCACAGCCAGCACGAATGTACCGTCCCGTTAAGTATTTGGCACTTGATAAACTCGACTACGTGGGTCCATTTGAGCAACCATTTATGGAAATCGCATGCTTGGAAGAGGACATTCGGTCCGGTCTCTCAACACACATCGAGTTTACTCCAACCAACATTCTCTCTATTATTGCCAACATGACGCCATTCTCAGACAACAACCAGTCTCCTCGTAACATGTACCAGTGCCAGATGAGCAAACAGACGATGGGTACTCCGGGAACGTCCTTCGCCTACCGCACAGACAACAAGCTGTACCGATTACAAACCGGTCAGACCCCGATTGTCCGACCACCATTGTACAATGCATATGGCTTGGACAACTTCCCCAACGGTGCAAATGCGGTTGTCGCAATTTTGGCGTACACTGGATATGATATGGACGACGCCATGGTTATCAACAAGTCTTCGCATGAGCGCGGTTTCGGACACGGTACTATCTACAAAACCAAATTCTATAACCTCGACGACAAGGATTCGCGACGAAACAAGTCCAAACGCGAGATCAGCAAGCTTTTCGGATTCGCTCCTGGCTCTGAAATCAAGGCTGAATATCGCGCGACTCTAGATGAGGATGGTCTCCCTCATCCCGGTGCCAAGATCAAAGAAGGTAGCTACGTAGCAGCCTGGTATACCGTCCGATACGATGCTGGTAGTGACTCGTATATCAATGTTGACGGAATCACGCATTTCCTCAAGTACAAAGATGCGGAAGAAGGCTACATTGACACTGTCCGCCTGGTGGGTAACGAGAATGGAAACGAGCCACTACAAGCCATTAGTGTCAAATTCCGTGTTCCGCGTCGTCCTATTATCGGTGACAAGTTTTCGTCTCGACACGGACAAAAGGGTGTGTGTTCGCAGTTGTGGCCTCAGATTGATATGCCATTTTCTGAGAGTGGTATTCAGCCTGATCTCATTATCAATCCTCACGCTTTCCCATCTCGTATGTTCTTTCCTTCCTTCTTGAACAGATTCAAACCATCATGCTAACATAAAATAGGTATGACAATCGCCCAAATCATCGAATCCATGGCCGGAAAAGCCGGCGCTCTCCACGGCCACCCGCAGGACTCAACACCCTTCCAATTCAGCGAGGAAAACACCGCAGCCGACTACTTCGGCCACCAACTACGCAAAGCAGGCTACAACTACCACGGCAACGAGCCCATGTACAGCGGTATCACAGGCAAAGAATTCGCAGCGGACATCTATCTCGGTGTAGTCCACTACCAACGTCTCCGACACATGGTCAACGATAAATTCCAAGTCCGTACCACAGGTCCCGTGAACAGCGTTACCGGTCAACCGGTCAAGGGCCGATCAAAGGGTGGTGGTATCCGTGTCGGAGAGATGGAACGTGACTCTTTACTTGCGCACGGTTGCGCGTTCTTGTTACAGGATCGATTGATGAATTGCTCCGATTCTCAACGGGCATGGATCTGTCGTGACTGCGGCTCTTTTCTTTCCACCCAAGTCGCTGTATCATCAAACTCCTCATCGGGTACTCAGGCCACGGGAGCGTCAGAGGTTAGCAAAGCAGCCCTCGCAGCAGCCGCGAAGGCAACGCCCAACAATCAAACCATTACCGCAAATCTATCACGTATAAGCGCCGTGAATGCCCTCGGTGGCACAAACGGTATTGTGCGTTGTCGTCGTTGCGCGCGTGAAGCCGTCTTTGATGATTCGCGGGCTATGATTTGGGAAGATGGGGATGGTAATCGGTTCGTTGGTGGGGATAATGTTACTGTTGTTGTTGTACCCGGTGTGTTGAGATATTTGGATGTTGAGTTGGCGGCTATGGGGATTAGGTTGAAGTTCAAAGTCGATCATTAGACAGCCCTCCCATCTTAGGTGGTAGACTTGTGAAAAAGTGATTTGTTTGTGGATGCTGCACAATTCTTTTTGAGCAATGGGCGTTTTTATTATTTATCAGTCATTTTTGTGTTGCATACAGCTAGGTGTTTACGCCTTGTATTCAGTCAATTTAAGTCCATGCAGATACATCCTTGAATTAACGTTTAGTTTAGCAGTATCTCAAGTCTCAATTTAGGATATATCTAAAAAGACACTGATAGAAGGAAACCCGAGCACACATGCTCTTGGTAATGAACTGGAAAAATTACACTTCAGCAGTAACATTCGTAAATTCACCCTTCTCCAACTTTGTCTTCCAGAAAATCGGGTCAGTATCACTGAATCCATGGTGAACCCATCCTTCTTCCTTAACGTGGTACAAATTGATGTATCCACCAGAGTATGCGTCACGGTGGGTAGCAGCGAGGATACTTCGTCGACCGAGTTCAAGAGCTTCGTCAGTGGAGAGATCGTATCTGTATTCGGCGTCTAGGACACCGTAGGCGAAAGTCTGACCGGAACCGACACAGAACAGGTTTCCTGCGAGACGGGTGCCGTCTGAATCGATATAATAAAGTGCTGGGCCTTCTTGAGGGGTCATCTAGTGACTATATTAGTATCGATTCTTCTGCTATCTGAGACTTAGGAAACGTACTCCTGCAAGCATAGTACCCATACCCAATCCCATAGACTTGTAAGAGTATGTCAAATTGGCCAAAATCTTTGATGCTGCCGCCACTGTGATTCGTCGCTTATGTCGGAGTTCTGTTCCAAAGTCAGTCAAGATGAATAGCACGGAAAGCACTGATTTGTCATACCATGAAGTGTACATTGCTCGCCCAGATATCTCAACCAGTATTGGCAATCCTATGATCCCATCTTAGTCTCATCACAATAATATAGCGGGAGAGCATCATACAGCTGCAGTACCAGCCATGGTTCCCAACAATCCCGGAACAGGAGCGTCATGATCCTTGTCCAAAGCCAAGTTCAATCGTGACACGGGAATGACCTTCTTAACTGTCTGACTGGCGATCCAGTTACCGGCCGTGGCTCGGGAGTCTGTAGCAACAATCTACCGGCTGAGTTAGTCGTCTATACTGTATGATGGATGAAATGCACACGTACGATTCCGTGCTGAAATCTGAAAGCTAACGTTGTCGTTCCGTGAGCGAGTTTGATAGGTGCACTGGGGTTCGAGTGGTCATCTGTCATAGCACGGAGGAAGGAGGAGGGCTAGATATACATAAAAATTAGCTATCTCTTCCCAATAATCCCAATAAGCAGATGGTAAACAAGAAAATAGATTCGGTGCAGGACTCCTGGCTCATCGGCAGTCGCACCGTCAACCACGCAGAAGAATATTCATTCTTCGATTGAAACACACCTTTGCAACAGGAGGAAGGTCGAATTTCAGTGACAACGGCGGGAGACACTGTGTAAGCTCACGCTGCTCTTCTTCAGAGTACATGGCATCTTGAAACGGCGAGCTGGAGTATTTGGCGACTAGCGTATCCATCTTGAAGTCGTCTAACAAGCGTGGGTCTGTTGAAAATCAACAAATCTAGCAAATTCAAAGTGAACACAGTGAAGAATGAAATAATTATTATACACAAGAGGTACAGTGAACAGATGATGGTTTGCGGTCTTGATGGAAGCTCCTTCTGTAGCTCCGAAGCTTCGCGTCACAGCTGCCTGACTAGTCACGTGAGACCTTACATAATCGCTTCCTATAAAAGTTAGCTAACTACGTTAAGTTAGTGAACATAGCTTACATTACTTAGTTATTTTGAGTCTCGTCCAGAGTTTCAGTTTTCCCAAAAACAATTTTACTGACTTTGACAGCTCTCAAATCATACAGTAAAACACTCTTCATTCGATCAATATAAGCAATAGTGTCATGTCATATCATGTCATGTCATATCATCTGAAAACCACATCAACGCATCACACATCAAGCATTACAAAAAGTAGCCCTATGAACAAACTAAACTATACAGGAATATACAGGAATGAACAAAGAAGCACTACGCTGTTGCAACTGTAGCCGGTTCATTAGCGTCCGTGGCGATAGCCTCCCTGTTTGCGACGCTATCCGACTCACCAACAGCATGAGAAGCGTGGGTTTCCACTGGCTCAACTCCATCTGCAACTGAAGCTGCTTCTTGTGGCTGATTCGCAGTCGCGGCTTCTGGCTTCGGCACCAAACTCTGACCTATTTCATTGGCGTTCGACGTAATGGGGTACATTGAGGGCTCCCACGCGCGCAAATCACCCTCGGCGTCGTTTAGAATATCTCGTGCTGCGGTGCTTTGCTCATAGGGTTTGACGGCGTCTCCAGGGACGATGGGTGTGTCGTCTAGGAGATTGACTAATCGGCGCGCATGTTGAGCGAGGATAATCTGCTTCTCGGCACGCTCGATGACAGCGGCAAGATGGACGTCGAACGCTTCCTTGAGTTTTTGTCGTGTCTATATCATGTCAGTTGACCGAACATCGCAGAATAGGAAACTGGAGAGATGCTTACCACATTCGACAACTGCGCTTCGGCCACCAAATTCTGGGCTTCAGCTCTCACAAGCTCCTGCTCCAACGTAACAATCTTCGTATTCGAAGGATCCTTGTACTTCAGCTTCTGAATCTCGTCGGAAATCTTATTGCGCGAATCTCGCGACGGTTGCACCGAACTCTCTGTGTTACGAATCTGCTTCAAGACACCGCGATACTCTTCCAAATTCTGGGCGAAGATATCCTCTTGCTCTCCAATCTCGGACAACAGCACACCGAGCTTATCCGAAATATCAGAAACACCTTCATCACCTGTCGCCTCGCCCCAGTCGGAGAGCTGGGAAGCAATCGAGACTCGTTCGCGACCGGCGGATTCATAGGCTCCAATGACGGCGTTTTCGTTTTTGATGATTTTGTAGAGTTTCTTGCTGAGTTCGGGCTGCTGATAGCCTCGCAAGGTGGTCATGGAGAAACGATGGCGGTTGGCGGATTTGTCCTGCCTGCCATCTTTTCTGGCGGATCGGATGGAGAGTGAGCGGTTCCTACGGCGGTTGGTTAGTCTCAGCCAATGCTGTGTAGGTGCCAAATGACTTGCATTGCGGTTGTTGTCTGTATATTTTGCTTGGAATATTCGACGGGGGCATAATTATGAACAAAATAGGTTACAGAGGGAATGCAGCAGTTTTAAGAGAAGCCTCGCCGTGACGTTTGCGGCGTGAGGGGCGATCTCGGGTGGAGTTGACGTCACCCGCAGCTTCCTCTTCTTTTTATTTTTACAACTTCACATCAGAAGAACAGTTCGATTTCAAATCTACCAATAACTCCAAATCTGACAAATTCCCAGGGTATCAACCAACTATTCCGTATACCAACCCATCCCGACGCTCAAATGGCAGACAGACAGACGCGAACCCGAGACTCCTCGACCTCTAGCAACACGAAGCGAACTATGCTATGAGCAGAACAAAAAACCCGAACAGATTTCGAAAGCAGGACTCGAAAGAAACACGATCCATCTATGGCCTCCTCTCAATAATTCGCACGCTCGTAGTGCGATATCTATCGCCTCGTCTGCCGCCGTACTCAAGATAATCGGGCACAGATAACCGCACAGATCGCTCGGTCTCATAACGTACAGGTATCACATCGTACGAACGAGTATGGCGCCGTGTTCTAGTGATTGTCGTATATGAAGATCGTGAATTGCGCGATGGAGATGGCGGCGACCGCGTATATACAAAGCAGGATGGTGATCTATATGGATATGAATATGTGGGAGAAGATGAGATTTCCTCGTAGACTCGACGGCGCTGAACGACCCTGATGGATGTTGTTGGCTCGTCGTATTCTTCGTACCAGCACATAGTGACAGATATTTGTTGTGAGAGTATAGAAGTTGTTATATGGGTGGAACAGGGAAGACACTGAGGTAAATGAATCTTATTTATGCTGTTTCCAGGTCGATGAGGGCTATGGTATGTATGGGGCTTCTCCTTCGATTATGCTTGACAAAGAAGTAAATTTGACGTGACTCTCCACCCAAATACAATAGAGAATACATCTCTTTATATACAAGATCACTTTCCCGCGTGATACTTGACTGGATCGGGAGTTTAGCACATGCAAAGAATCTCGCATGACATGCAAGTCGTACCTGACAGTAGAACGACTCAGCCATAATCGAGAACAGCCACACTTTCCCTATAGAAAATGTTGCCGGAGATGTCATAGTCATACTATGATCATGCTGAAAATGGCGTAGTCCGAGTTCGAGGCTGAATTGAGCCAAATCGGGAGGACTGCGCCACGATTCTAGTACCGTGAACTACTTCTAGTCTTTAGGGATTCTTCGTTCAGCCATTATAACGAATAGAACCTATCTAGTCAATCGAATTTAATGAAAACTATCACGATGCAATCGTTATTGACGGAAGTGAGGCCGGAGCCTGCCTCTTGCCTACGAGACAACTCCGCACCACAAGTCTTTCTTTTTCTTCTTCCTTTATTTCCTCAATAACAGATGCCTGTGTGAAAGCAACTACTGGCATTTAATATGGATTCTTTCAGGCAGTCATCGTCTATGGCAACTTCCAGCTGATTTCTGATTGGAATCATCAAGTCTATGCCAAACTTCACCTGTCTCTGAGCCCTCATTAACGCTTCCTCGCGTTTCAACTCGATCTTTATGACGCTGCCTCCACAAGTCTTTCAGGCTGTCTTACAGTCGACGCCGCGCTCCGTCGAGGTTCTCATACGAATCGTACTGGTTGTACGCGTTTCACCAAGTCAGTCCATTGATTTGAACGATGTTACCAGATATATGCTTAGAGAAAACGCTTTTGTTCCTTTACCCTCTGCATTTTCTAATATCGGGCAAGAGTCGAAATTATATCTACTGGTACGCGAGATGGTGGAATTGGGCATAATATCCATGGTCTATCACATGCTTGCTTGGTGTTTCACATCACGGAAAATGTGAAGCCTCCCAGAACACCCTGGGTGGATGACAGTGACCCTGAGGATGATCCTATATTCGACCTCTTACCACATCAGTCACGAGGCGAGCAAGGCCAGCTGCTCCACGAACCTCCCACATTTGCAGAAGATGGAAAGGGATTCGAAGTCCGTACATTTACAGAGGAACAAAAATTGATTAGACTCATGTGGAAACTAGAGGCATACTCTGCACTAAGTACAGCTTCTAGGGTGAGAAAATTGTCTCATTGGCCAGAAATCATCTCGACCATTTGAACGTCTATAAGTGGAAGTGTTTCACAGGGCTTTGGAACGGTAAGGTGCCCACTTGGGATATCTCATGCGAGGAAGCGCGTCGAAGGCGTGCTCTATTATCTCAGGTGGGTTTCCGATGACTTAAAACTGGCAATAGATAAGCTTGTGTTACAGAGAAAGGAAGACCCAGAGGTATTAATGCTCGTCTTTAAAGATATGCCCGTGAGCATACGCAATAGGGGCTGGCATGCACCTTGTCCACCGAAATCAAACCCGTCGCTTGTTTTGGCCAGGAGAACATAGCTGTGGATGAGCTTATCGAAGCACCCCCTGGGGTTGGAGACGTTACAACGAAATCGGGTTCGATCCAAGACGTCGGGGCCCATGTTTGCGATGCGGAGACTTACTTTGGGAGATTGAACGAATGGATAATATAATGTTACACGGATCTCAACTACGTATTTATATCTGTAAGATGCGTGACATTGACACCTGAGTTTTTCACATTTTCTGTGAAGGGGCTAGAGCGAGAAAGCGTGGACATTGAGGATAATTAAGTTGGCGTCCAGTAAGATAAGCTTGGCCATAGAAAGCTTTCTGTATCCGTGAGATATCATTCTTGAGATCAAACTCTGCACTACCTAGAAACTAGGCGCCTATGTAGGTATATATATTATATGCCAGCTAGCTGTGTACCACGGTCTATGCCTAGCTGTGCCGTAGTACACAATCTCCAAAAGACTTAGCCTAGAGCATATACCTGAAATCCTCTCCATAATTCTCCTCCGCCACGACAAAGTCCGCCTTCTGGTTCGCCTGACGCTCCTGTTTAGTACCGTACTGCCTATCCAACTTCTGATTCTCATACGCCAGCAAAGTCCGCAGACACAGACATAGGAACAAATTGAAAAACATGAATGCAGCACAGATCCATAATCCGCGCGCATAACGGGGCGAATCCGTTGAAGGGAAGGAGTTTGTGCCTAGGAACGGACCGCATTGGCCGATGAGGTTGAGCATGACCATTGCCATGCCGCGGCGGGTATCTGAGCCTTGGTTGTCTTACCACTCAATTAGAATCGTATATTAGAAAAAACCGAGGGTTAGAGGGGGGAACTTACTCAAAACCCAAGACAGAATATTACCGATGGCAGGAAAGACTCCACTAGCAGCAAGGAACACGCCGAAATAGCGTACACCAACAGGTTCGGCTGCAGCCACAATCACGTATCCCACTGCACCGATTGTTGACAGGACCGCAATCACGAGACCCCTCTGTTCCAGTCGGTCTGCAACCCAGGTTGAGAAGATGGTGACAAGGAACGCTAGGAAGAATGGTGGGGCTTCGAGACCCTGCGCGTTGACGGACGAGTAGCCCATGTCTTCGAGGATGGTGGGGAGGAAGACAGGTAGAGACGAGTAGCTCACGTTGCAGCTGAAGTACATGAGCTAGACGGCAGTCAGCTTTTTGCTTTGACTCTTCATGAAAGTGTGAGGTAAGGCAGTGGGAAGACCTACAGCTGTAAACCAAGGTTTAGGATCGAGCAAAGTGAGTCCGATATCCTTCCAATCAATCTTATGAGTCGTGACCTCCTCGCCGCTCCGTCTCAAACTTCTCGCTTTGGCAACAGCCCTCTCTTCCTCTGTAAGAAACTTGGCTTCTCCAGGTGAATCCGGTAATAAGAAATACGCAAAAGGCACAAAGAGTATAGTCGGGAGACCTTCAACCAAAAACAAAAGCCTCCAGTTCGCGATATGCGGATGTCCCGATGTAATTCCATACGCCAAAGCACCGGCAAATGTCGCCGCGAGAGGGGCGCAAGAAAGGAAAAGACCGCATCGGAAACCAAGTTCGCGGCGACTGTAGAAAAAGGAAAGTAAATAGGGAATACCAGGCCCAAAGCCGGCTTCTGCTGCTCCTAGGAGGAATCGGCAGGCCATCATTCCGCCCCAACTTGTGGTTGCTGATTGGCATGTTGCGATGACTCCCCTTGTTCCAGTTAGTTTTGTTTCTTTTATAGCCAGGGACTTAGATTATCCATACCATGCGAGCATGGTAAATGCAGCCCATTGGTGCGGTTTGAGGACTTTCCACATCAAAGCTTGAAACTCAAACAGGGTGTAGGAAATATAGAAAATGGTCAGAAGCCACGCGTATTTCCCGCCATCTAGATGTAAATCCTTCTTCATTCCGGCAATTTGGGCATTGCTATTCATTATTCTCGGTTAGCTCTTTCTGGTTCGAGGATCTCGATAGCGAAGTGATTCCATACCCGATATTGCTGCGATCTAAATACGATAGCAAAACTATGCCGTCGTCTTGGTCAGTTGAAATATACAATTAGAAAGCAAGGATATACATACACATAAATCCTGTAAGCACAGGAAGTCGACGATCCAGTTTCCGAACGACACGCTTCTCGATAACTGGGTCAATGGCAGGCGCGATAGGACCGAGTTCCGCATCGTGCTCAATCTGCATGTCCTCAGGTTTCTCAGCGTCCGGGTAAGAAGTAGTCACTTCTTCGATGTTATTGTGTTCTCCAGCGGTCGCCATTGTGTTGTTTTGATCTTTGCTAGAATCCGTGGACAGGTGCAAAAAGAATGCTGATCGGGAAGAATCCGGGGTGCGGAGCCCGGGGTAATAATGAGCCCTTATATACGCCTAAGAAACCCCAAGAATGCTTACCCCAGAACAAGCATCAACTCACCCAACCCACACTCGGGACTTTCAGGAAGATTGTTTCTTTGTCTCCAACCTCGTGGCTTGATCCATGTGGGAACGAAAGCAGAACTAAACATGTCCGGTCCTTATTGTACACGCCGGACCACTCGTTTGACGTCAAGATCACACAAGGAAATAGATGGCACGCTATCTCCGAGCTTGTAATTGGGCCATATTTCGTGGGGGTGCGCAAGAAATGCAGGAAAACTGAGCCGGTGAGTAGGCCGAATTATGTGGAGGAGTCACACGTCTTCTCCATAAGATGCTTCATTCTGCAGATGGATTGGATTCATTGGATTGGAGATGTGAACCCTGTTCCCGGCTTGCATCGATCGTTTGCCGCGTTGAGCGGTGGGCAAAACACTCTTCCATCTCGGCTCAAAGCAATTCAGATTCCAAGCGTCAATTTTGAATTTTTGAATTCATGCTAATCTCTATCCTGGGGAGCTTGGCATCTTCTTATGAACTCTAAACACCCGAGAAATCTGATGCTTTTCCTTGTTTAAGCTAAATCCGACGTCCGGAGGTTACATTCTGTCAGCCTTCATACCCCGCAAAGTCTGGGGAAATTCTCGTGGGATTTGTATGGTCTGATCCCTGTTCGTACACGATCCATTGGACGGATTCATATAAGCGGACGGATTTGAGACTCGTAGGATTTAGCTTATCTACTCGTTGACCAATCGGACCAGGAGAGTCCTTTATCCTGTGTTGGTTATTTCCGAATGCTTCAAATCCGATTACTGGAACGAAGTACATCCGGAAGAAATAACTTGTATACAGACCGCTTTGTTTCTCATCCCTAGCACAAACAGTGAGCGATTGTCGGACAAATTGGATATGAGCTAGAAAACAAATAGAAGTTCATAGGTAAACGTTAATAGGTGGAAAGAGTGGATTACCTTATCTTTGCAGGGACCTAGACTTCTAGCTACATTAGTGGTCTTGTAGCAATGCTGGAACAGAATCCTCACAACAACCTCAACGGCAATCGTTACAATGCGAACACGAATACCCTCTCGCTTTCCTGTGCCCATCATTCAATTCGCGGAACGAAATGATATTCCAGAATTGGTGCGTGTTTGGCTTGCGGCCGAAAGAACCAATCTTCTCATGTTCTACCACTTTCCCACAGAAGAGAGCAGATCCGAATATGCTGAGCAAGCAATCAAAGTATTAGACGAGAACTTTGATGACCCGCACCTTCTCCTCTTGAAAGCTGTGGATCCAGATACAAGCCGGATCACGGCCATGGCTGTTTGGCAAAAGAGGGGTTACGGACAGCCCAGTGCGCAGTCGGAGGATATATTCGCTGGTGCTGGAGGTCTTCTATTCAATAGGATGACAAACAATAGTAGTGGACGTATGACTCTAGATTCCGATCAAATACCCCTGGAACGCTATATCGACACCCAATTCAAGCGATTCCTGGCTTCGTGGGCTCAGAACTCAAAACATCTCTACCTCGCGCTTCTCATGACCGATCCTAACTTCCAACGAAGAGGTATCGGGACGGCGATGCTGGAATGGGGTCATAAGCATGCGGATGAGGCTGGCATACCGGCGTTTCTGATTGCTTCCCCAGTTGGGCACCCCTTATATCAGCATGTGGGCTGGAAGGACGTCGATACACCTCTGCAGATTGACTTGTCACAGTGGGCAGCAGGTGCTCAGGGAGGCGATATGGGCTGGGGAGTGTACAAGTATTACTATATGTTGCGCATGGCAAAAACGGCTGCCATGCCAGAGTGAATTCTTGGAATTGATAGAGGTCGTAGAAATAAGATTGAGTCACCTGAAAGTCAAATTGATACTTTACTGCCTCAGGCATCAACAACTGTTTGCAGCCTGAGGCAGAAGTGCACATGTGGTCTCTGTGCCCTTCCCGGCTCCCGCATATCGACTTTTTGAGCGACTTCCATCTCCGCGTCGCGTCAAGAACATTATCACATGTAGCTTGTCCACTCACTTCATTTACCACTGTCACCTGAATCTCTTCGAAGAATTAATTTGAAAATTATCGCGATTCTTCTTGGCTATTCTCATACCGGAATTGGTCACATCTATTGCTCAACATGCAGGATCCGGCGGGTGGACTCCCGGGCCAGTTGGTGAGCTTTTTGATTCCATCAACATATCAATATATTGCTGATTATTTGACTCAATTATAGGTGCCACATATGCACTTGGTCTCAAGAAACAGATATCCAGCAATGACAGCCTTGCCGACCGAAACTGTCCTTGACTATCTGTTGGCTGCACCCAAGGTCGTGCGCGATATGTACCCTATGGCATGGACCTTTCTGGATGGACCCCAAGATGGAACTACATTACTTACATGGCAGCCCCTTGCCAATTTGGGGACTACTTTTGCTAGTGATGGATATGTTTGGGCCGATGCAGAACAAGCTTTCACTTTCGAAACCCGTGGCTACGTACGTAATATCAACACTCTACATCCGAGTCTAATGCTAATGAGTAGGTTCGATTTAGACGATAGAAATGTGGGTTCAGCGAAGTGGCTATCATCCTCCCCAGGAAACCGTTGCCAGCCACTCACGCCGTCGTTATCGTCTCGTCCCTTCTAAGGTCCCTTCGAATGCGCCAAGTCCCGATCCTTCGCTATGGATCGTCCATTACGCGCGTGCCTCTCAGAACGATATGATTCCAGCTCAACGTATCCCGATCACCCCCCAAGTGCAGACGACGCTTGCCCAGCGACGATTTTTGCAGACCCAGGGCCAGCTAGTTCGCAAGGAGTTCATGTTGCACGATCGCAACAGCTGGCCCACAATCACTTTCCCAGCACAGATGGGCGCACAGGGATTCGCGCAGCCACAAGCCTATTATGCAAATGCTGGCCGCCAACCACCGCCGGGTGCTTATTATCCTCCTCCACAACCTGGTATGCCTGCCGGACAGGTACCGGTAAAAGCCCCTCGCGGTCACCGTACGTCTGCAGGCTCAGTTGCTGGTGCGGCAGCGGAATTCTCGATGGAAGATGAAGACGCTTCTACGGGCGATATACTTGACGTGATCACTCCGCGAGAGATAAGCAAGATGCGTTACCAGCAGCATCATGAATGGATAGAGGAAGTTTTTGCTTCACCTTATACTATCAAACAAATTACACCTGTTGATCTTGGACTTGGCCGCAAAGGAGAACTCGAATCGTTGACGAGTGGTTTTTTTGAGGCTCCTGTGACTTCCACTCACCCTAAAGATGGCCCCAACACCGCTTTAAAGGAGGGTAAAATGGAGCCGGAGAAAGCAGAAGAGTTCGCCGATCGCGTCGCTAAGAAAGTCTCTGATATGACAGCTGAAATTGAGAAATTGAAACGACGCCATGAACGAAGGATGCAGAAGATCGGCCGAGTGTCAGTATTGAAGGACGCTGAACAACGTCTTCGTGAGGCCGGGGCCAATCCTTCCGAGACTGGACGAGAAGTCTGGAGATTAGAAGGCCGTATCGATACCTCCACCGAGGAGGAGGTTCCTACTGAAAGCCCTCTCGAGGATATCTCAGTTCGAGTGCCACAGTATCGAGTAGATGAGGTGGTCAAAGATTTGGAAAAGGCCTACGGTAAAACGATCGTTCCCGATCCGAGCATTACTTGTGTGGAAAAGGGTGGTCTGTTGGAACGCATCGAAGCTTCGCCAGCACCTGAAGATATTACTGGTGCGGATACGGATATGTTGATGGAAACCAGTATTCTAGATCAATTTGTTGCATCGTCTACGTCTCCACCCGGTCAAGGAAGTCAACAGGCGGCGGTCTCTACAGCAGTCCCCGCTACACAACCTACAGGAGATGGTGACGTTGAGATGGGAGGCGCAACGAATGCATTGACACAATCAGGTACTGCTGCCGGCGAAACTGGAGATTGGGTAGTGGTAGAGAACGAGAATAGCGGGAACGTCCCATCAGTTACCGCCGACAAGCCTATCACAAACAATGCACCCACCGGTGGTGAAACTTCAGGTGTGGAAACGAGTAATTTCGATGATGCCGCCAACTTCACAAACCTGGATTCAGCGGGCGATGCGCTCGCCGCGTATGATGATCAGCACGACGGGTTAGACCTTCCGGATCTCGAAAATTCGGCTTTTGGAGACGCTTTCCACGCATCGGATCATGAGATGGGACATCATCCAGATGATGACGAGATGTCATAGGCTGTGTAACATTTCTTTCTTTTCTTCTGACCTGGGTCTGTAGGGATTGTAATTATCGGCGCGAGGATTTAGGGTTTTCTTTCTATTCTTCTGGGTCGGGAGTCGATTGATTTCGATGGTTAGATGATGTGTACTATGCTTAGTATACTAGCTAGGCTAGATGGCTATAATCCTGTTCAAAGACAGAATCTAGTTGTAACATTGTGAGGGTAATGATTGCAGCTGTACTCTAAACATCCCTGTTGTCTCAGTTTTGAACTTGAAGGACTCTCTTATTGAAATGGGTGGGCTTTGACCTCGAGTGCCCTAAACCCTAAATTGGATGACAGCAGAGCAACGTTGGAAACTACCAATTACTCGGAAGATCGCCCAAAGAATTAAGGCATTCATAGGAACAACAAACTCGCATAGGGGATCCGTTATCTGGTCGCTTCACACTTTTGATGCAAGCAATGGAGTTGACTTGCATCACCCCGTCGACGCACTACACCGTACATAGTAATAAGTCCTGCAAACGACGGACTGATCTCTTCGGTGTTCGGAAGCCGGTCGTCTTTTTGCTTTTTCTCCGTGCATGCTGCCAACTAGTTGTAACGGTCGGGTTGTATGAAGAATATGACATGCATAGCATGGCATCCAATGTCCAGTCATGAATGAAGCTTTTCCGGAGACCCTGTTTATTAAAATGCGACCTCTATGAGACCTTTACTTTGTTTGTCTCTAATCCGTTCTTCCTCCGAATATCACCTACCTGCTACCTAGCCAGGACTAATCGCAATTAGCGAATGAGAAGTTGTGAATATGACCAGGAAGCGGAATGATGATAGGAGTGAGAACTAAGAAAAGATTTGTAAACAGTCGTACAGGGTTGGACGGATCTTCGTATTGTCTTTTCTGCATGCATCTCGGTCTTGTCCGACTGGCAGTTACTATCTCGACGAGTTCAAGATGTTTGCGTCAGCTGCTTGTTCGAGTGTGCTGGCCTGACTTTCGCCCTTTTTTTTTGTTGAATGAGCAGGTCACTCTCTCCTGGTAACGGGAGTAGACACTATATTTGAGTCCTGGGTTATCTAGTCTCGAACCTTTGAACCTTGTCAATTAGTGTATGAGCAGCCGAAGAGAACGGATGATCGCACATGGATGGGTGACAGGTTGAAGTAGCACATAATGTCACACGATATCATCACTTGCTGTATGCAGAGCGTATCCGATTCGAATACACGGCCAAATGGTTCGGAAGAATGTAATATATATTCATTCCAATTGGTCAAATTCATTTAGTCTCCGTCTTCTGTAGTAGCCTGAATGAGCTTAGACCCCGGTATTAGACCGTTACGTTTCTTCAGGACCAGTGAGCCAATCAAAATAATCGAATATGTACGAGAGAGACGGACTATATTCTAAAGTAGTCTAGTGCATTACCGGGCGATACAGAGGTATGTAAGAATGATCAGCATCCTTGGTAGTTTGAGCTTCACTCTTTCATCCTCTCTTTTTTCTTTCTTGTTTTTTTTGTTCTTTGGTCTCGTCTTTATCTTTATTATTTGTCTAAATAGAATTATATAACTCACTATCTGCTTCGGCTTCGGACTTTCACGATAATGAGAATGTGAATTATATATTGGATAACAGGAATTCCCGCAAGACATCGAATAATGAACCCTGAGCACAGTGATTCGGACAGCGGCTCGATTTTCACTGTAAAGACCAACACCACAGCTCCGACTGAGTGGACCTCGGAGGAAGGCATTGATCCTCACGATGAAAGCGATGTCATGTCGGTGTTGGAGAGTTTGTATGTCCACCGGCTCGGTTGCAACCTCTTAGTTATGGAAACAAAGAATCAAGTGGTTTATTTACACGATGACACAGATATGGCGGTGACTCGACATATTCCTTATCATCTAGCGTTTTGAATTACCACTTTGAAGTATGCGAGTCAGTTGCCATTTGTTTTTTGATCTTTCTAATTTTTATCTGCAGAATGGTCGACGATATCATGCCTATCACGAAGGAAAATATATCATGGTACGGACAATATAGAGTTCGAATCAGGGGATAATATTGACGAATGCCTCCAGCCAAATGATGACCAGGAACAGAATAAATTGATGCTGGTAAGGTTGAAGCTTTGCGCTTATCTCGGGATGGACCCATTACTAAACTCTAATTTAGATGCATCTGTGCTATGCGCTGGTCTTTGATGGCAGACTGCATTTATCGCCTATATCAACCAATCCGCAGAATGTGTTGGATATTGGTACGGGGAGAGGAGATTGGGCTATTGATTTTGCTGAGTATGTGACGACCTTTTCCTTATTTATCAACCGTAACTCATATATTGTTTATAGAGCGTATCCATCTGCGCGGGTTATTGGCACGGATCTCAGTCCAATTCAGCCTTTATGGTAGGGGTCCACTCATATTGCTCATGCACGAATCTTCGAATAGTGCGCAAACGTGCTGCTAAAGAAATGTCTGTCCACAATAGGGTTCCCCCAAATTGTACTTTCGAAATCGACGATGCAGAAGACGAATGGCTTTACACTCAACAATTTGACTTGATTCATACCCGAACGATATGTGGTGCCATCCGGGATTGGCCACGATTTCACAGACAGGCCTTTGATCATGTCAAACCGGGCGGTTGGTTCGAGATGCAGGAGAATGACGCATGGTTTCAGCGCGACGACGGCTCATGTCCCGAATGGACCCAGATGTTTTTGGAGAAGTTGGACGAAGCTAGTATTTTAAGTGGGAGGCGGCTTAATGTTGCCAGAGATCAGAAACAGTATATGATTGATGCCGGGTTCATTAATGTGCATGACGTGATTTTTAGGGTTGGTTACTCCTTTTATTCGGGTTCTCGTGATATGGTATATGCTGACAGGATGCAGCTACCACTGAGCCCGTGGCATAGCGATCCACGCATGAAAGAAATCGGCCGATTACGTGGGTTGGCGATGAACGAAGGAGTCGAAGGTTACAGTCTCGCATTATATACACGATTCCTGGGCTGGAGTCCAAACGAGGTACGAATCTTGCTGGCCAAGGTGCGCTCTGAATTCAACGATGTACGAAATCAAATGTACATTGCTGTGTAAGTTGCACTTCTACGACGGTTTCAACCTTCCGGCACCTGACTGACCCAATCTTATGAAATAGACATGTCGTATATGGCCAGAAACCGGAAGAAGTGGCCTAACATTGATTTGAAATCGTGTACTTCACCTAGGCTATAGATGTATTCCCAAATCGACCCCGTACCGTGGACCTTGTGGTGTTTTTGGTCTTTGCGTCTTTGCTCTCTTTTGACTGATATGTACATTGGCGTGCTCGATACCCTTCCTTCATAGTTTGATTCTTGCTCCTTGACAAATTCTATATATTTTTTTCCCCTCTGAGCCACTTACGTATCTCATTATAGGATTCATCTCATGATTCTCGGCCAACTCAAGTGGCAGTCGATCTACGAAGCTAAGCTGGATTTCCACATGTCCGTGCTATGTGAGTGGCCAGACCCCGTAAATATCTAGGGTAAGCTTTCTAAATTGAGTGGTACGGGACGGGTGGCGGCATGATCCGGCCGTCAATCATTCGTTTGACGTGGCTATTCTAGCCGAAGCTGCTCAATACAACTGGATACCGAATGTTTGGGGGGAGAAATGAAAATGATTTAGCGTATCCGACAGAAAAAGAAAGAAGATGAGAGAAGAACGATATGCGAGTATCATGTACAGCATGCATGAACCCATAGTTTTGGTAAGTTCCCGCTACCTGCTGTAGGTACATGTACATCTAGAAAGTTACGGCCGGACATGTAGATGTGTGATGGGGAGTCTTGCATGCATACAGAACCAGTACTTGGGTACGTGCAATAGGCAGGCATGCAAGTTTCGAAATGTATGGACCAGAACCTAAGTTGAATGAGATATTGGAGGGGAGAACAAACTCATAATGCTAACTCTTTTTAGTAGTTGCCTGCTTGATGAGTTGGCCACCCCGTAGGACAACGTACAGTAAGTCGATGTGCATAGATGTAGAATGCAAACACTAACCCACTCGGACCTCCACGGATCATGCACTTTTCTGCAGTAGATTTGCATTCCAGAGTTTGTAGTATGCAGGCAGATATTGCTTGCCTTTGACTAGCAATTTTATTGGTATCGGGTATTATTGGCTGGATGGTGCAGGGGTTATTGGCCATGGTGTATGTCCAATAGCATGCTTTACAGCCATTTCCTTTTCTTTTCTTTTGACTCGGGCGGTTCTTCTCTTTCTCAATATCCGACTCCTGGTTTGAATTAAGGATTTCGTGTGTATGGATTATACGAAGGTGATTACGATGAGTTCTTCTTTTTAATATCTGGGTTTCCTACTTGCAAATACAGATTGTATTTTGGACGATCTGCAGCAGACTTCATTCGAACCCACTCTTCGTATGAAGAAGACCCAAAAACAGACTATCGCAGCCCTGAAAATATGATCCATACCAGTCGCCTTCAAATAATTGCAAACCAAGCCAAATTTTAACAGGGTGAATTGCTTTGACAGTTTTGCGTCTCATGACAGTGACACGTGTGCCCTCCGAGCCCCGGAAATCGATTCTGATCTCAGCGCGGTAGCACAAGACATCCTGCGCTTGAGCGATTCTCGGGAATTCCCAATATGATATTCAAAAACTATGTGGGCATGTCTTATCATCATGAAGAAGAGGAGAAGATGGTGGGGCATGCATACTGAAATCCACTGTTTAATGCCCGCAAAAGACTGGGGTTTCAGCACAGACACGTAAATTAAATTAACTACCAACATTCACCCTGGAAGTTGTAATGAAGTATTCAATACTGATCGTGCGGATTGTATTATCGAGATCATGAGGTTCCTGTCAGACAAAACCCTGTTGGTTATGAAATGCTCAACTCGGAATTCCAGGTTAATTTCCGTTCGTCAGGATGCAATCGAACCATTTCTTTATTCCCTGATACACTCGTGAAATTGGCAGCCACGAGTCACTGTTGTCCACATGAGCCCTGTCCCTGCAAACTATACAATTACCCGAGTTCATACCGCTACATAGTTCGGTGTAGGCTGTCGCCGATCTTTAAAGATTCCACCTTTTATACTCGTAGTATTCGTAGGATTAGTGCAGTACATATCGACCTAGGCAAACAACCGTCAGTTCTGAGACGCTCAATCTATATCTTGCGAGCCGAGCCCATGTATGTAGTTGCACGTGGGTCCTTTACAGCCTAGAGGACTTCTTGTCCTCTAATCTTCCCTTTTTGGGTACTATATTAACTGCTAGTAAGTAATAGTACCTATATAAGAGAAAAGTCGCCTTCCTGTAACACTAGCCACTTCCCAATTTCATATCTATCTAGTTCGACTCCTTACGGTACAACCTTCGGACGTTCGGGAATGCCTGTCATTGATATCAGTTGACTCGTCTGATATAACACTATCATTGGAATTAGTTTCTCTTATTGGGAGACATCGTGTGACTCAACAATCTTGACTCGAATGGTATTCGCCTCGACATTCATCGACTATTCCCCAACCCCATTTTACCGTACCTGGTACCTAGGTTGGCACCAAATCAACGTTGAAATCTTAGAACATAAAACATACACATTGCCATGTCCGGCACTCTATCCGCACAAGCCGAGGCTCTTGTCTCCAAGATAAAAGAGCTTGAAACGTCAAGTAACAACATCAGTCGAGCTGATCGTCTTCGATTAGTCCAGTCGTTGGAGAAATTGACGCTGCAATTGAAAGATCCAAAGGATGCAATTTTTGACCATTTGACCAATGTATGATTCCTGTCTCTCTAAAAGATGCCTCTATTAGTCACGGAAGTCATGTTGACCTTTTGGTTTGATGATGTAGGTATTTTCGCTCGTCAATCTGCGAGCTTTGCTGGAGTTGGAGGTGCCCCAAAATATACCTACGACAGGAAGTATCTCGGCTACTGAACTGGCTGAGAAAGTCAAGGCTGATGCATCGCTGATCGGTATGTATGGCCCATGATGGAGCATAAACATGAAGTGCATCACTGAAATATTGATAGTTCGTCTTATGCGAATATTGACCGTCACCGGTATCTTTGCCATGGTTGGTCCAGATGAATATGCTCACACGCCATACTCATTGGCTTATATCGAGGGACACGAAGTTGACTTCCTTAAATTATGGTAAGCATCTATCAATCTTACATTTTTGTACAGCGCACTGACGAAATCACCAGCTGCGATGAGATTCTCGTAGTCACATCTCGTCTCCCTGAATACTTCCGCGCCGTTGGTGCCCGTGATACCACCAGCATGACCGAAAACCCATTCACATGGGGAAATGGAAAGCTAGGATCAAGCTTCTTTGAAATAATTTCTCAAGATCCACGCCGAATTAAACAGTTCGACATCGCAATGTCGACTCAAGACCATACTTTGCCCGTTTTGGGCATGTATCCATTTGGCGAGGAGCTTATTAACTCCCCTGATTTGGGGAATAGGGCTTTGATTGTAGATATTGGCGGTGGTAGGGGTCAGTCATTGTTGCAGATTAAGGAGAAGTGGCCTCAGTTGCGAGGGAGAATGATTCTCCAGGATCGGCCTGTGGTTCTCAATTCTTTTCCTGAATTACCAGGAATCGAGAAGATGCCTCATAATTTCTTCACACAGCAGCCCGTCAGATGTAAGTTTGCTCTTGCCTCAACCTCCAAAAAGCCATATTCTGACCAAAATAGACGCACATGCATACTATATTCGCCGCTGCATACACAACTGGACAGACGAACACTCCATCCAGATCCTGAAAGTAATTGTCCCATCCATGGCCCCTGATTCACGCGTCCTCATTGGTGAAATGGTCGTCCCAGAATACAACAGTATCCGTCCCGGTGGTGTCGAGGACATGGCCCCTTACTGGATGGACCATAATATGTTTGCATTTGGTGGGAGGGAGCGCACAAAGTCGGATTTTGAGAAGCTTTTCGCAGCTTCGGGGTTGAAACTAGTTAAGGTTTGGCAGAGTGAGGCGTCGAGTCAGGCTGTGTTGGAGGCTAGGCTGGCCGATTCATGATTTCTCGGGTTTCCTTTTAATGATTCTATGGTGATGATAGATTTCAAGGTTAATGACTGTTATGCTGTTTGGTAGGTTATGGGCTTGGGTTATACACGGATGTATTTATCGAGCAATAACGTATGGTGAAATGTAGTCATCTATCTCCATTATCTGATATACAAAGCTTTGCATAAAAAGTTACTGGTGACTACTAAGGCATACTAGTTCCTGATGGTTGTCATCATATGTCACTCAGAAATTACCAAAAAAGGAAATAATGTGAAAGTTCAGATTAGCCCTAACCTCCGACGACGAGTTCAACACAAGCTTGTTGAGGACACAAAAATGTACTTTCATGCACAAAAAATATCAGATAAATGACATAAAGAATATTTGACTCATTTGACTCATCTATGACAATAAAAATGTGAGTCGTAGCGAGTTATATGACTCTACTTGCTATGAGTAATAGTGTCGAATTGAGCACGCTCTTCTTTCTATAGAGTGCCAGGTACTCCTCTTCTGTCAATTCTACTTTTTTCTCCCGAATACCCAATTTTTACCATTCATACTCGGAATCTGAATATCATATCTCGAGGTCATTCAACGACTATTTCTCAACACCCCTTTACCATTACGAGTATACGAGTACACTGGATAGGATCCCTGCGACAGCCAAGTAAGAAAGACATAACTATGTCTCGGGAGTTCATCAAAAAAAAGATCTGCTAAATCCTTTTTAGAAGGGGAAGACTTCACAATACGTCTCTTAGACATAGAGACCTGCCTAATTGATGCACATGAAGCCATGAGGAATCAATTGAAGAACATTTTTGCAACAAGTGTGATCAAAAAGTGAATCCGAGAGTGGGTGCATCACGAAGAGGATAATTCGTGGGTTATGAAGATATCCTGTTTGGATGCTTTCAATCATCTCACCTTCGATACCCCTATACTCCTGATCGTTATATTCCTGCGACAACTGGTCTACCACTTCGAAAATAGAAGACCCACAAAGACAGAAAAGTTGGATCGATTCGTGATTGAATCCATCATCTCTGTGAGCGACCGGACTGACTACAAATTAGCCTGGGCTATCTTTCATGATTTTTTGGACAAGATCCTCGAGATTTGCCCTCAGATTACACTGAACTTTATCATCAGTGGTATAACTCGCGATTGCTCACTACTACCCCTCCTGTCCTCTTTCGTGATGAGGATGGGATACATCATAGAGAACTGCCGATCGGAAGATAAAGGAAAGATAAAATGCATTTTGTGTGGAGATTCCTTTCTGTCCACAAAATTATTGTGTAGTTGTGATGAGAGGTTGGGATCGAATGGCAAAAAGGATAATGGATGGGCTTCTGTTCTTACAGTGGTCTGATGAGCAGGAAAAGTTCCAGCATAGAAAAAGTAACAGCCGACTAACCCTAACCCTCGTGCCAACATCAGTGTTTCCTTCAGCATTCATCGATCCGTATCTGGATTGGAGCTCCAAGCCCTAAGACTGTGTCCTGCAACTGACCGCTGTGTCGCATTTATGATTTTATGATTCATCTCTCCAAAATATTATATCTAATCACAATATATGACCTTGCTCATGGAACTAAGCAGGCTGTCTCTCCAGATCTGATATAGTCATTCTGTTGAATCAAAAAATGAGCAGAGGAGAAGAAGAAGAAAAAGAAGAAATATTTAGAATACTTGCTTATGTAGTGGAACAGGATGTACCTAACTCTGGGGGGATTGCCCAGCTATATAGGAAACTTGCGGGACTCATACAAATTTGTTAGCGATTTGTAATTACAAAATGCAAAAAAGTTTTACATACGAGGTGCCGAATTTACAGTAAATTCGCACTTGTGTAATTACAAGGCGCCCTACTTGGGATCTAGCTGCGCATTCACTTGGGGATATTGTATAAAAACATACTAAATCTGTATATAATTTTGATAAATATCAATTGATTTTACATATCATTTATCGCTCTATTCTAATGATTACACGTAGGATAAGAATCTATTGTGGTTCGAAGTTATGGAAATAGAAACAGGGATGTGCGCAATTATATTACCAGCTGAATACGATTTTTGGCTGTACAGTCTTTATAGACTGCCGTCACTCCTCTCCTCCTTCGCTAATCGAACGTTTGCTCGCTTCCTTTCGAGTTCGCTTCGCCAATTTCTACACGCTGCCATGGCCAATTCACCTTCTCGCCCCTTCCACTGGCCAGGCGGCATTTTGCCCGAGGTACGGCTAGATCCCAACGGGGATATCAAACCTGACGAGGTCAAGGAAGAGGCTAAAGGGTGGTTGTTATTTGTTACAGTAGGACTTGGCTCTTGTTTCTTTTCAAGTTCGAGTCTGACATCCAGTCTCATTCATCACGCAGGAAAGATGGGTCTCCCGCGAAGCGCCCAATATTCCCGATCATGATGGTGATTATGAAGTCCGCCAACGACGGACGCTGGTTGAGACATGGGCGAAGGCAGACCAACAATTTCGGGATGTAAGCAAGACTAAAACAAAAGAAGGTCACACGCTGCTTGCAACCCTTTGTATTGATAATCGCCCTATTTAGTCCTACCATCAAAGAGCCCCTCCTGGAGACGCTCTCGCATACCCGGAACCAGCTCTGCGCAACGTTGATAAATCCTTCCCCCCGCACGACCGTTTCATGTGTCTCGCCCCCCTGAGCCGGTCATACCGCTCCAATCGCTCCAAATGGATCAAGCTTTGTATTCTGTCCTATCGCTTGGATGGTGAAATGGAGCATTGTCTCGAGACTGCAGGATCTAGCAATGTCGGAGTTGATCCCAACCCCGCTACATTCCCAGATCCATCCACATTTCAAATCACCGACTTCTTGCCATGGCTAATTCTCGAAATGGCCAATTTCGCCGCTATGACTATGACTAAAAGGGGCACTGTGCTCTTCACGAAGTTTCTCATCCCGTGGTTCCTTGTCGACTAGGACGATTTGAATACGGGCTGCATCACAATCGTGGAGTTTAAGCCAAATGGCCAGATCCAGGAGACGTTTCGTCGGAGACCATACAATATGTATCCAGTCTATCTTCACTTGTGCGTACTCATAAAGCCTTTGAAGGAGGTAAAAGAGAGTAGAACCGGGGGAGTCCGACCCGAGATGAATGCCGAGTAAGTTATAACGCTTCTGGCCTAAGAGAAGAGAAACACATTAATTATTCTTTCTGCAGATTAGATATGACCCTGCCCGTGATTGATATTCTGGAAGGGGCCAAGTTGCGCGGGGAATTCCTCCCCGGTTTCGACGGCGCAAGAGATGTGTGGAGGGAAGATATTGAGATATATGCCCCCGGATACTTGCAAATGGAGGCCGAGGGGAACGAGGCGGACTATGATCATCACATCTCATCGATCCGGATGAAGCATTTGAGATTCGTCAAAGTATGTATCAGGAACAGACGGGTCCAGCGCTGGCGCGGCGGAGTTCCCGTTACGTTTCTTAAATCGTTTAACTGTCGCTTTGGCATCCGCAAAGAGCTTCAGAATCTGGTCCAGAAGTCCTTGGAACACGGCTCAAGAGACAAATGCCGCGATTAAGATCCTAGATGGTGACCGACGTCGCGAGAAAGTAATTGTAAAGCTACCATTTGCAAAGGGCTGCATATTCGACTCTTTTGATGGGCCCCTTGATCAAAGATGCCACCCGGAGACCAGAATCGGCTTGCGCCGTCAAATCAGAGCATGGGCAGGAAAACAAGAAAATTCGATTTTCTGGCTGAAGGGGATGGCTGGTACAGTAAAATCAACAATTTCTCGGACAGTAGCGTAGTCCTTTGACAAGGAAGGAAAATTAGGAGCCAGGTTTCTTCTTCAAACGAGGGGAGGCTGATCGGAGTAGTGTGGGTATGCTATTTACTACAATCTGTGCCCAATTCTTGGTCAATATTCCATCGTTGATCGCTCACGTCGAAATGGCAATTGATATTGATCCTAATATATCTGACAAATCGATGGGAGTGCAATTTGAGAAGTTTATCTATCTACCTCTGTCACAGACGCGGCAGTACCTCCCCTAAGCCCCAAAACTCATCATAGTGATTGATGCCTTAGATGAGTATGCGCAGGATGGAGACACTCTCCTTCGCTTTCTATCGCAAACAAGGAATAAATGGTCATCGAGCCTACAGATTTGCCTATATCCAGGAGAAATATATGAAAGATGGCTGATCGTTTCCTTCTGACTAGCCTGGCCTGGAGGCGATGTCGGCCTTGGTTGAAATGGCTGTTCTGCTCTTCATTTTTGCTGCTACCCTATGCCGGTTCGTGGAAGATCCAGCGTGGTCAGACCCAACAGGCCAGCTGAAAAGAGTTCTTGAATATCGAAAAATAAAGAATGACCCTGAGATTGTCTTCTCGGCCCTGGCTTTACCGAGGTGCTTGAGAATGAGAAGAAGCGACAGGAGAGCGCCGGAGATTAATATGAGAAGGAATAGTCGAACATATGTCCAGAACTATGTTCATGCTGAAATGGTCAGATAGTTCTAATCGGTACGTGGTTGGAATGGGAATAAGGAGAAAAGGGCAGCGAGCCCATACCAAGAACTCCAAATGTCTGGATCTTCAAAAGCTCCAAGGTGTAACTGAGTGTCCGTTGTGACGCCCTGATCTTGATTTGGATTTTATGGTTGATCTAGCAACAGTGGTTAATTGAATGTTGATTCTCAATAACAAGGAGAAAGTGGTGGGACGTCATCAGCCGATAAGATAAGAACTTCTCCCCCGCGCTTTCTTTTTCCTTCCTTTTTCACTCCCATTCTTATTCAGGGACATTGCTATATACCAAGATATATGCACTCTAGCCCTGTCATCGTCTGTTGTATTGATTTGATATAATTCTCCTTCAGGGATTCCATAGCCCTTTCTCAATAAGAAGAGGTCTTCTACTTGTCACTCTCCGTTAAGTTCGCGCCGCCACCCACTAAGCAAGATGACTTCGTTACGAGAACTCAAACCGGAATGTCTCTATGCTGTTGTAGATATGGGGAGGTAAGAGAAAGTTCTCTTGTAAGAGATATGATGTGAAGCTAACAACACTAGCAATGGCATACGTTTCTCCATTTCTAACCTCGAAGCACCGACAACGCGAATCATGCCCACTGTTTTCCAAGATCGGGCAGGTATATCACTGTACGATGCTCAATTCACAACGGCTGATGGTCGACGCGGCCCAATTTCGGCGTCAGTGATTGATGACGTTATTTCAAGACTACTACGCTTCAAGACAACTTGTGAGGACTTCGAAGTGTCGGCGGAAAATATATACGTTTTGGCTACGGAAGCTACGAGGACTGCACCCAATTCGAAGGAATTCATTGATACAATAAAGGAACGCACTGGATGGGATGTACGAATGCTCTCAAAATCAGATGAGGGCCGTATCGGTGCCTTGGGTGTTGCAAGCAGCTTTGCCTCCGTGCAAGGGTTAGTGATGGATCTTGGTGGTGGTAGCACACAACTTACGTGGATGGTTGCGAAAGACGGAAATGTTACAACCAGCCCGCAGGGGTCAATCAGCTTTCCATATGGCGCCGCGGCACTTACGAGGAGACTACAGGACACCAGAAATAAGGGGGCTGGTGCTGAAAGGGAATTGATTGCAGAAATGAAGGAAAATTTTCGAAATGCTTACAAGGACTTGCAGGTACCTGGTAGCCTTGAGCATGCTGCCACCGCGCAGGGGGGATTTGACCTCTACTTGTCAGGTGGAGGCTTTCGGGGATGGGGCTATCTACTCATGAGTCAGTCTAGATTGGATCCTTATCCTATTCCTATTATCAACGGATTCGAGGCAGTGCCCGCCGATTTTCAGGACACATCAAGCATCATGCAAACTGCATCAACATCGGAAGAGAAGAAAATATTTCGTGTGTCCAAACGACGGGCGTCACAAGTTCCGGCTGTGGCTTTGCTTGTTCATGTCCTTACAGAGTGTCTACCTACCATTAGGTCTGTCCAGTTCTGTCAGGGGGGCGTGCGGGAGGGGTTTCTTTTCGACATGCTCGAACCCAACATACGGAAACAAGACCCCATTCTTATTGCTACTATTCCTTATGCCACCTCTTCAGCGGGTGCCATTTACGAACTTTTGCAATCCTCAGTACCAGAAACTCCATCCCCTATACATTCACGACATGTTCCAGAGTCATTCTCTCCCAGTCTCTTACGTGCCATTAGTAATCTTGTCTTTGTCCATGCATCTGTGCCGAGGGAGACTCGACCGGCCGCTGGACTATATAGTACTACAACTGGTATTCTAGCATCGGCAAACAGTCTTGCCCACCGAGACAGGGCGATCATTGCACTGGTGCTTTCTGAGCGATGGCCGGGAGATTTAGCACCGGCCGAAGAGTCTTTTCAGAGACGTCTCCGGCAATTCGTCTCGTCTGAAGAGGCATGGTGGTCCCAGTATCTTGGTCGTGTTGCCTCGCTGATTGGAGACGTATACCCAGCTGGCCGTGTACCTGCTAGGAGACCACGTATACAGTTTAGCACGAAGTGGGAGCAAATATTCAAGAAAAAACAAGGCACCACCGATTGTCTCTGTCTGCAGGTTCAATTCCACGAGCAAACCGAACAGACAATCACAAAGGAAGCTCTACTTAACACCACCAACTTGATTGAAAACTGCGGGAAAATGAAGAACTGGATCAAGGGGGACGATCGACTAGGAAATTATGGAGTAAGCACTGAGGTTAGACTTCACTCGTAGTAGAGTCACCACTATGGAATTTACCAATTTGTACAGTATGTAAAATCACTACTAATACTCACTAATTGCGTTTCACAGTGCGTTCAACTTCATTCTGGCGTCATGTAGGGTGGAACCAAAGGGAAAAGCCGGAATTTAGCGAGCTGTATCTGCTCACCTGAGAACGAATGGAGAAGAAGATAAGAAGAGGGCAATAATATTATTCGATGGTGTTGATAGCTCCGGGTCCTTCGGATAATCATGCTACTGACTGATCTAAACAGTAGAGTGCCAGAAATCTTACGAAAGCTTCCAAGCTTGGGTATAAAAGACCCCGCAACCCCCACCATTGCTGCTCTCGATTTCTCTTCCTGATTTATCCCAACAACACACAACACTTCAGTCAGTTCGAATCAGCTTTTCAAATCAGTCCATCAGATTTGTATTTTTCTCTTATCCCAATCAATATCTAGAACAGTACTAACATATAGCATCTTCCTAGTCTCGTTCAAAACAAACGATGTAATCCACCACCATTCTAGCCTACCCTCAAGGGAGGCAGAAAGCCATTGGAATCTCTTTCGCTCCTAAGCACACTGGGGAAGTGACAAACCCGTGTCTTTCATCAAGGTATCTATGGTACAGGTAGTGGCATGAACCGGTGCTAGAATTCCTTGTCCATGACTTTTTATGTCAATGGCTCCAAGGAATCTGGCTGAAATCAGACGGTCACAACTTGATCTGGATAATACCAGCGAAAGGATCATGCTTTCTGTCCTCCCCCTTTTAATATAATTGGCCTGGGGAATGCTGACTGTCTCTAGAAAACTTACCTCACAATACAAGATGTCTCCTCCAGCAGCTATCTTTGAGTCTTCTCCTGTCTCGACCACTACCACTGGTCTGAAGGACAAGTTGACTCCTGAGATGCTCTCATTCATCACCCAAGGTCAGCAGACTAGGCTCTTGGATGAATTCGCTGGAAAGTGGGACAGCTTCAAGTTTGCTCCTATCCGGGAGAGCCAGGTGTCTCGTGCTATGACTCGTCGCTACTTCAATGACCTCGACAAGTATGCCGAGAGCGACATTGTCATCGTCGGTGCTGGCTCTTGTGGTCTTAGCACTGCTTATGTTCTCGGAAAGGCTCGCCCGGACTTGAAGATTGCTATCGTTGAGGCCAATGTTTCTCCTGGTATGACGATATACCTCTATAATAAAGCGAGTAATGACTGACTTTCAAAGGTGGTGGTGCCTGGCTCGGCGGTCAGCTTTTCTCTGCCATGGTCATGCGTAAGCCCGCAGACGTCTTTCTCAACGACCTCGGCGTCCCCTTCGAGGAAGATGCGACCAACCCCAACTACGTCGTGGTGAAACACGCCGCCCTCTTCACTTCCACCTTGCTATCCAAAGTCCTCTCTTTCCCCAACATCAAACTCTTCAACGCCACCAGTGTCGAGGACCTGATCACCCGTCCCGGCCAAAACGGCATCGAAGATGTCCGCATTGCCGGTGTCGTCACTAACTGGACCTTGGTCACCATGCACCATGACGACCAGTCCTGCATGGACCCGAATACCATCAATGCCCCTCTTGTCATCAGCACAACTGGTCACGACGGCCCATTCGGTGCCTTCTGTGCCAAGCGTCTTGTCTCCATGACCGCTATTGAGAAGCTCGGCGGTATGCGTGGTTTGGACATGAATGCTGCTGAAGATGCGATTGTCAAGAACACTCGTGAAGTCACCAAGGGTCTTATCATTGGTGGTATGGAGCTGTCTGAGATTGATGGATTCAACCGTATGGGTCCTACCTTTGGCGCTATGGTGCTTAGTGGTGTCAAAGCCGCTGAGGAGGCTTTGAAGGTGATTGAGGACCGCAAGCGCGAATGTGCTGAGTAACTGACATATCGTCGTGTTGCTTGATAACTTAAAATGCAAACTACCCGTATAATGGGTCACACTCTTTTAGTGCAAAGCATGTTATAGTGAAACAGTCAAGAGAATGAATCAATCATGCTGCAAACAGGTATCATATCATGGTGCTCAATTAGCTATTAAGTAATTATAAAAAGGTCGGATCTGTAGTAATATTCGTATCGTGATTATTGCCCAAGTCCGACTATAAGTCGTCATCATCATCGGCCCCCTCAGCAGCTTTACTATTCCCAGCAGCAACACTGGCAAGCCGTCTCGCAGTCCGAACCTCCCATTTGAACTCCTTCAATGCCCTCAATTCAGCTGACATGAACAGTCCACCAATCAATCCATCCAGGATACCAGCTCCAAAGCTCAGGGTACTAACAAAGGTCAAGATGAAAGCAACATATATCACATCCGCCGTCCACCACACGCCTATAAAGCAACCAATGGACACGAGAACGGAGAGTAGGAAATGCGCCAAACGCCATCGGCATTGAGACCGTTCGCGGAGCTCATATTTATCGACCATGGCCAGAATCTCGTCGTAAGTTTCTACTGTGAGTGCAGAACTAGGCGCGGATGTTGGGTGAAGCTGAGATGAAGCTGGACGGCGAAGCCGTTATCGTCGGCATCTCGGCTTCTGGTTGACGTTTTTCCGATTGTTCAGCAGTCGCAACCGGATGATTTACATCTCGTGTAATGACCGTTTCGATGCCGAAATGGTCACTTAACGACACCTTGAGCGTAGGATGGCGTTGCATCATAGTAACCCAAGCCGCTTCAATATTCCATCGCGGCGCGGGAAAAGATGGTGGATAACCACCGTCTCCAACGAAGATATAATCCAATCGTCGACCTTTCGGGTCCGGCTGACTACCATCTATAAAGGTATCCTCGCCCTTGAAGAGTCGTTTTTGCTGCTCCTTCGGCCAGCGCCATGTATTAAAAGGACCGTCGCTTGCCGCGCCATTCTCTGCAATATTAAAATCCGCCGATGGAATGGGTTTGCCTCGTTTCTTCTCAGCAGCTGAATCTGCGCTTCCGACAGATGAGTCCGGATGTAGATGTCTCCATACATCTTTGACCGGAGCATGTGCAGTAATCAATCGGTGAGCAAAGGACATGGGCACCATGTTGAAATCTCCCAATCCAATCACTAAGTGACCTCTCTCAGCCGCTCGTCGCATCAATTTTGCGATTTCCCATGCCTGTGCGGTTCGGTGACAGAGATATGAATCGTGTGGCTCCTTTTCGTATGGCGCATGGAGATGTGTACAAAACACTTCTGCAATATCATCCGCTCTCGGCCCCATGCGTATCCGTGCACAAGCAACACCCTTACCGACATACCAATCACCACGGAAGAAAGCTGTCGGACGCCCATTGAGCGGGTAAGCGAACATGCTACTCTCCTCAATAGGCCATTTCGAGAGAATTGCCAATCCGCCTCCGAATACTCCACTATAGTAGAATTTGCCGTACGGAAGGAGATGTTTCGTTTGTCTTCGAATGCTCTTGTAGTCTTGTTGAGTCCAGCATTCTTGCAACCCGACAATTTGGGGAGGGTCTTCGGCTATGGCGATTTGTCGTCCGATTTCTGACATGCGTTCATGACGGAATTTCGAGAGGTACTTGAGACCCCAGCAATTCAGCGTGAGGACGCGAATGCGCGTGGGGGAACTGCCTTCTTCTGCAGTTGTCATTTCGTTTATGAAGGCTGTGGCACTTTTTAGACTCGATCAACAATCAACTGATGAGAAGTAATTCAGGAGAAGAACAGAAGAACGAGTAAACATGAATTCATCGCAGGGGTCCTATCTCTTCACCGCCTTGTCTCTGATTGGCCAAACGCGCATCTTATCACCGCGTCTGGCAGGAATTTGTGCCGCATCAAAAGATGGATGACCCTTGACAGAGAGTAAAAATCGTTCAAAATATCTTCTGTTTAACTCTTTCTGGGATATAAAAGAACGCGATGGTTCGTCAGAGAACAGATACCGGGAACCCGCCACCAAAACGGCGAAGACTTAACAGCGCTACCGACGATCAATCCGATCGAGAATCTACCCATAACGAATCGTCATCCTCCGACGAGCTCGCCGCTACCTCCGATTACGAACTGGAGCGACGCAGAGCAAGTTGGTCAGCTAAAAAAGCAGTACCCAGTCAACGAAAATACAAAAACCAGTCACATAGTCCAAATGGCGCAGATAGTCCAGACGAACTCTCTATGGATGCAGATGGACCATGGAATCGCAATACGCGGGAACAATCGCCTATCAAGGATGAGTCGGCAGAGTCAGATCAACAAACGAGAGAAGAAGAACCCGGCGATTATACTCCGGCAAATGGCGACACGAATAATATAGAGTCTCAGGATGCGCACTCTCCTGAACAATTCGAGCAACCGACGTCTGAGCCTGCACCACCTCCTCCACCCCCGAAGCCAGATCGTGTCAATTATGTACAAAAGCATTTATTAAAGGGTCATATTCGCGGTGTCTCTGCTGTGCGATTCTCTCCTGATCGAACTATGATCGCTAGCGGAGGTATGTTTTGCAGCATGTCTTATTCGTCTGAATGCTCTTACTAACGAGTCACAGGAGCTGATGGCACATTGAAAGTCTGGGACACACTAACAGGAAAACTCATACACTCATTCGAAGGACATTTAGCAGGAATATCGACAGTCGCATGGAGTCCAGATAACGAGACTATCGCTACGGGTTCAGACGACAAGACGATTCGATTGTGGAATGCGTTGACTGGGAAAGCCCACCCGAGGGCGTTCAGTGGCCACCATAATTACGTTTACTCAATTGCGTTTTCTCCTAAGGGGAATATACTTGCTAGTGGATCCTACGACGAGGCTGTTTTCTTATGGGATGTCCGGACGGCTAAGGTTATGCGGTCCTTGCCTGCTCATTCGGACCCTGTGGCCGGTATCGATGTATGCCACGACGGTACGCTTGTCGTCTCCTGTTCGTCAGATGGACTAATTCGAATTTGGGACACGATGACGGGACAATGCCTGCGCACGCTCGTCCACGAAGACAATCCTCCCGTCATGGCAGTTCGCTTCTCGCCCAACAGCAAATACGTCCTTGCCTGGACCTTGGACGACTGTATCCGATTATGGGATTATGTTCAAGGACGATGCATAAAAACATATCAAGGGCACATCAATCGCAAATACAGTCTGTGCGGGAGCTTTGGCACGTACCAAGCCCCTCATGGACCGTCACATGCATTTGCGGTCAGTGGTAGCGAAGACGGTGCATTGGTATGTTGGGATGTTGTTGATAAAAATATCTTACAGCGAATCGAAGGTCATACTGATGTCGTTCTGGGAGTTGATACCGCCGAACTCAATGGGAGAAGACTCCTAGCTAGCTGTGGATTGGATAGAACGATTCGCGTGTGGGAAGAGGTTACCAGTGAAGCTGGTGAGAATGATAAATGGGAATCATCGCAGACGATACTGTACAATGGCGATGAAAAAATGGATTTAACGACCGATGAGCCTATGGCACTGGCATCTGAAAACGTTGCCATGGAGGCTCATGATGAGGCTCAAGATACCGGTTAAAGAGATTCCACATATTCAACTGTCTAGGAGATGCCCACAATCTATGTATAATAATTGCCTTACAGCGAATACACGAGTTCTTACCGAAATATTTCAGTATTTATAATCTTGACTCGGCCAGCTGGGCAGTCTTGGCTTCTAACTTTTTGTTAATGAGTTGTTAGACGAGGGTAATAATAGACTGGGCAAGTTCCTACAGTATTGGTCAAGACACATCTGACTCGAGCCCAAGGACCATCAAGAAATATTGGTAAGTGTCAATAGATAGGGTTCACTATCATGTAGTATTTCCAACTTTGATACAAGATTGAAGTTTTCTGATTAACGAGAAAGCTCCAACAAACGATAACTAGACGCCATTTCCGTCATAAGCAGCAAAGTCAAATCGTCTCCCGGTCACGGCTGAACGGCAATTAGAGGGTACATGTCGGTTTTCCCATGTAGCCAGTTCACAATAGCTGAGTCGTTTATGCTGACATGATAAAAGCCAGAGTCCGTTTCGGCGTCCAAGCATTCCGTAAGTACGATATGTTCCAGGTGATGCATGCACTTGGATGCCTTCCATTGATCCAAAACATCTTTCCAGTATTCGGGTAAACAGAAGTACATCAATATTAGCAATTTCAATGAACGGCAAGTTCGAATAGCTTCACCAAAAGCCATCATCTTCTCAGTTGTCGTCAGTACAGTATTGGAGATCTTCAGTTCTTCCAGCGCAACAAGTTGTGGTAGCGACTCGGTCAGCATGGACATGAAAGTCTCATGTTCTTTGAAAAACCTGTCTTCGTTCACGATGATCAGTTCCAGGGTCCGTAGCGATGACACCGAGCCTTGTATCATTGCCTGGATACCCGCGCTGTAATCTATGCGCTTGCGAAGTTGATCTGCTGGCTCCATCAAGAATAGATTTATATGTTGTAGACCACGCATGGAGTCTCGGAGAAGTCGATATAGTGGTCCCCCGCCCCAGAAAGAGAAGAAATCTGTTGGAATATTGTTCAAAAATAGCCACTTCAGCTTTGGAAAAAAGACATGCATGTCCAATGGCTGATAGTCATGTCCAGTTTCTTTCTCTTCGGGTGATAACAGGTCGCAGAAAACCCGTAGTCCACGTACAGGCGGCTCTCCCCAGAATCGGCTTTTAAAAATTTGATCTGCGAGAAGACCCTCACTCTCGTTATCTTGCTGGCTCATTAGCGGCCTGGGATGGTATCCGATTCCGTCGATACCCTTCTTCCAGTATGTTCCGAGTGGTACATGTTCATATTCGTCAGTGAACATCTGCTCGTATGTAGCTATGGCAGGCGTCCGCACAATCACTCCACCTCCTTGGTAAGACGAGGTAAAGAATACACAGTCAACATTCTGGAGATATGGCAATATTTTCATAAGCAAAGCGACATCCCGATTAGTTTCAAGATTTTCCCGCTGAGCTGAAGCATGAAACCTCCATTTATAGACTCTATGCATTGCCCTCATTCGTCCCAGATAAAAGATAAGGGTCTGTCTATGGTGACATTTTTCGACTTCATTCCTCTCTCCTCCGACAAGAAGACAGGGGCAGAAAAGAGACTCCTCCCAAAAGAGCTTCGACACATGTTTCAACAATTTTTCATTGTCGGATACCACTTCCAGATACTCCAGGTCTGGCACATGTGTGGAAATGCACAGATTTGTGAGGATTGGATACTCCAAGACGACCTCGTTCACTGTGTGAGACACCAATCTCAACTGTTTGAGATCCTCAATTCCCAGTTCATGCCTAAGCAACTGTTGTGCTAGGGAATACGCGCCATTGTGTATATACACTAAGAACTCCTCAAGGTTCATTGTGCTCGGTGAAGGATGGCTTATATGCCTCAAAGGATATTTCACAAGTTTCAGAGGGAGATAGGATGTATTTTTTCAAGGCTGTTCGTCAATGTCGAGTATGAAGAAGAAAGAGTTATCAATAAAGACAGATATTCCTCTCAGTATTGTTGGTCTGAGTCTGGAAGTCAAGTGATGAAACTGAAGACAAAGGTTGTTAGAGACTGTTTGATCAAAAGAAAGAAAAGAGAAACGTAACACGGGCACTTCGACTTATTCCTATTCAAGATTTGAGAGCTGAAAATGATGGCCTCTTCCAGTAAACAAACAGTAACGCCCGGCCATATGTCATTCTTTTTGCAATTTGGTAACTATAAAATCTGAGAATTGGTTGCTGTGACAGCCCAAGATTTTGATAGAGATAGGTCACATGTTCAATGATAGAATGAAAGAGAGTCCTATCAATTATGACATCTGGGTCTTCTAATATTACCCGCTTAGGAAATCATGGCAGACGAACCCTAAACCCGCTAGAGCTGCAAGGCAAGCTAGCCACACTTCATAACTTAGCATCAAACAAATTAATGACTTTTCCAGAGTAAATGGCATCTGCACAAATAGGAAAAAAAAATGAGTAAGAGAGGACATGGTGCATCACTGCACGTCCTGATAGACCGATGGTAAACAGCCAATTCCAAATCGAGACTAGCTTCTCCATTCGATCGAAATTGTTATGGATAAGCCCTAAGCCCTAAGACTAATGCATATCATTTATTTAGTTTCATGGACTAGAAACAGATTACGTTGACATCTGACGCAAGCGTTCACGCCACAAAAATTACTTCTTGTTGGACATATGTATGTCTGTATTCGAGCGTATCCATTCCGTTATACGTAGTGGGAATAAGAACCCGAAGAGAATCTTCATCAGTAAGACTATTTATATAAACACCGACCAATCGTGTATTTAAAATACACGTGCGAATGGAAGACACGCCCCGATCCATGGGATATGTCGTTAAGATAAACCTTACCAGTATTCTTCAGGTACTCGTCTCGGCAACTCCTATGGCTTAGCACGGATCCATGGATATACGAAATGACTACGGCGTATGTACAACGGAACCCTAACTTAGAGACCGCGCACTGACTTGGAAGTCTCGAAAGGTACAGTATATTAATGGACAGTCTAGGCTTGAAGTGTCAAAGTTTAGGTTTGACCTATGGATCCACTGCTATTCCACTTAATCGCATAAAACTGCCTATCTAACGGTCTGAGCATACGTTTAGAAGGTGAAAAGTTTTCTTGTAGTGGGGAGTTTAGTCGCGAGGAAGGCAATTGAATTTGACAAGTACAATACAGAAAAATCAACATGTCAGAAAAAAACAGGCGCAGAATCACATTGCTTGTATATCATAATTGTCATGCACAGGACGAAAAGCGTAGTATCATGCCACGTGTAACGGGTATATAGACTTCAAAAGATCGATGAGCGGGTTCCAGCCGCTTTGAGATGGAGTACCTGACTAAGAGGTAGTCACATACGCCTGACCGACAGTACTCAATGTGCCGTCCGTCAACAAGTACCCATCAGCAGTGAAGAAATAAGCATATCGACCGACGCCGGTATTACTATCGAGCCAGGGAAGAGCCTCTTTAATAAACGTGACTTGTTCGGCTGTACTTCCAGTGTTTTGAAACTCCGTAATCCAGACACTTTCCATACCGTTCTCGCTCGCAAGAGCGGTGGCGTTGTTGATAAAATCGTAGAAATACGAGACGTCGGCATTGGCGTAGTAATGAACAGCCATGACATTGGGCTTGCAGGCACCGTTGCAGGCTTGGAGCCAGCTTCTCATCCAGTTGAGTCCCATGTTTGCGTCGCCACTGTTGGTGACAGCGGGTGAGACTAGAGTAGCCTTGCCGGCCAACGGGGTGATGTAGGTCTGGTAATCGGCGGCGGCTTGTTGGGGGCTCATGTTGGATTGACTCGTCATGTCCGGTTCATTGAATCCCAGGACACAGGTACTTCCGGATGAAAGAGCCTTGTTGACTGAAGAAGTCCAACTGTCGTACATTTTGGAACCCCAGAGCATGGGGCAGTAGTCGACGCCAGTCGGCACGGATCCGCCAGAGTCGTCGTTCCAGTTGTAGGCCCACGAGGCTCCCGAAATGAGCGAGACGAGAGAGACGTCATTGTAAGCAGCGCCGATTTTGCTGGTAGAGGCGGGGGTTGCGCGTTTGTGGAAATCGGCGTGGAGGTTGTGAGGTTTGGCCACGGCAGCGGTTGCCATCATTGTGGCAAGGAAGGCGTTGATGACATACATGGCGAAGGATGGACTGGGACTGTTTCGAACAAGTCAAAAGTATTTCAAATGAAGAAAAGGATTGTTATGTGTCAGGATCAACCCGAGACGAAAGTTCAAGTATATCGAGAAACGGTTAGTTGGGTCGAGAGGACCAAACTTCGCAGTGAATGGCCGAAAGATTGGAGATATCAGAAAGGAATGACAGAAATGTGCTCGGCACAGGTCGAAAGATTTGCGGAAATAAGAAAGGATAGACAAGAACTGAAGAAGTTGAATAAAAAAAAGCGAGGAGAGAAAGAGAGGGGGGGGGTTGCCTCTTTTTAAATAAACTGGTGAGTCCAAACTATGATAAGGCAAGAGTGACCCGGAGTCCAAACCCGGACTGTTCCCACTTTTTCTGGACTCATTGGTCTGTCTGGCTCTTCGTGTGTATCCATCCGTATGAGAGTGTTCCGTGGGTATGACATGGCTAATTTGACTAACTGACACTCTTGGTTGCTTGTCGAAGCGCTGTGGACGCCGTTGCGAGTGGACGGTACTAAGCCATGTTGTGCCCTAATCTTCTCTAATTGGCCGATAACATGCAGATGGGGCTGCGCTTGTGCGACGATTGGACGATAGACCTCACAGATCCAGGGGAATTTTTCAAGATGGGCCAATGGCAATCCTTGATATTGGGATGTGACGCCTCCACTTTTGTCTATTATGGTTAGTTCAAAGTTTCATCTATTTTATCTCCATTCGCATTATCACTGAAAAGAGTAAAAGATTCATCTGTATCATATGATATCTGGATTTGTGGTAGTTTCACGACTAATCAGTGCTACCGGGTACCTGCGATATGTATATATTCCCAGCGGAACACATACCCCAAGGACAATGTGTGACAGGCTTACAAAATTGTTTGTATATGAGATGATTCAAAAATTGAGTAGCCCATGAAATTTGTTCGGAGAGCATATACGGAGTAGATTACACACACAATAATTGCCGTTTCGACGAACAGATCACAATCAGTCTGAAACACTAGTCGATCGCTCGAACTAAGTGGCTTGAGATGACGATACATGGTTACGTGGACACTGATCGATCGAGAAACGAGATTAATTAATAATTAATTATATGAGCGGGGTCATACGATACTTGCCTCAGGCACAGGCACAGATAGATCTGTGCCTGAGGCGTTCGGCTAGGCCAATCGGGCGGGAATACGCTCGGACTCGCCAAGGCGCTCTTGTTCAGGGATGATCGCCGCTAAAAGGCGATGGTTCACAGCCTTATCGATAAGGAAGTTTATATCGAGGTTGCTTGACGACATATCTCGACTATCACTTGTTTGATGAAGTCGAGTATGTGGTATGTTGGCTACGAGTACTTAATAGTCAAGGACTAAAGAATGCGGGTAAATTCTCCGACCGCGGAGAGCGGTGGATCGCCTTGTCCACTAATTGTATATGACAGCTTGTCTGACAGATAACGTACTTTATGATATCATTTTTTGAAATCAACCAGAGCAATTGAAGCAAAATATGAGTCGGTACTGTTAGCTAGGTATGTAGAGTATGATATAAAGTTATTTCTGAATACAATTGACTTTTCGAAGGAAGTTGCCTACAAACTGTTCTCTGACAAAGCGCTCCAACAAACAAATGCTGCTCGTATAATATATCTCTCATTCGACGTTCTTTGACTAGGTCTTTTTTTGCTAATAGCAGCGAGAATCGTCGGAGATTTCCGTCTACTCTGTCGAGTACTCGACGCCCCCAGTCTACATACCAGCACCGATCCGGCCAATGAATCGATAGATAGATGAAGAATAGGCGATATACTTTAAAGTTTAGGCAGCCACGGAGAACAAAGAAACAGACTCTGCAGGGTGGAATGAATTGACTTTCTGCTGAAACTTGCCAAGGACAATCCCTGTACAGAAAGACTGAGAGACTATGAGTATACTATCTTCGAAGAGAGCACTAGGCTGCAGCGCGTAGAAGCAATTCCAAGCGAAGAAGCAGATTCAATTCCTTGGTGGTATGAAGTAGGCAGCAAAAGATCGAACGGAAAAGAGTCCAGGACAAACTGTCGTGTCGGTAGCTGCCCGCACAGATCCATGGTTCGCAAACGGCTGTGCAGATCATCTGCCGCCAAATTCAATTGCTCCTTCCTAAATGAGGTCATGCCAGTCCTTTCAGGGCGCCCTTCTTCTTTTTCAATTGGTCAATTCGAGTTTGGTTTAGGCAACAGTCGAGGCCGGGCAAACTCAATTGGCATGACGTACACTATTCTCGCAGAATGATTGGTTGTTTGCCCGGCTCTTTCCTTCTGTTTGCTCTTTGTCTTTCCCCAGGCACCCCATGGATGCCTGGTCTGTCCTGCCAATTCTGTCTATAAATACCTGCCTTTCCTCCCTTCGACTCCCATCCAAAACTTTCCTCCGTATTTTCCCCAATCTCCCGCTTTTCACTCCATCCTTCCATCCCACCTCCCACTCTCTTTCTTGCTTTTACATCTTCTCTTCTCTCTTTCTCTTCTGACCATCTGCTAAGCTTATTAGCTTCTTCACCCATGATACAGTTGACACTCTGCAGGTGAGACTCCCCTCTTCTCCCAAATCGCTTGGCCAAGCGCGTTGACTGTCCGCGGACATCGCGTGTCTCTCTGGTTCTGTTGCATTACCTCTGTTGTATAGCAATGTGCTGAAGAGGGGTCTAGATGTTCCCTTCTATCTCTCCAATGAATTGACTGACTTATTATATGGTGCTGCTAATTGCTATGCATCGAGGATATTTAGGTGAGACATTTTCTCTCTTTTTTTGGTCAAGTAGTAAACACTATCTAATGGATAGTTGTGTCTTACTGGTTCTGTTGTACTACTTCTGTGATTGTATTACAACGTGTTAAAGGGGGTTCTAGGTTAACTGCTTCTTTAGTCATACTCTTCTTTCTATGCCAGAATTGGATGAATTAACTACTAAGGTGAGTTCTTTTTCCTTCGAGTCGCGTGGCGAAGCGCGTTGATTGTCTGTGGACGTCTCGTGTCTCGTGTCTCGCCGGCTTCGTTGCTCTGCAACATGCTGAGAGGGTTTAGGACCATTACCTCACATTTTCGATGCTTTCGATCCTCGACACTCAGTATCGGATGCACCTTCAATCGTCCATGGATAACCCCCCATCTTACTCACCCTTTTAGCCATACTTCGTTTTAGATCCTTGCCAGGTATCTCTTATTCTTATCGATCTTCATTCTTACTCTTCTCTCTTTTATCACGGTTTTCTCCGTCAGCTTTCTTCTTTAGTTTACTCATCTCGACTCTCACGAATCCCGATCCCCCCTCTCACTACTATTTTTCCTCATCTTGTCCCTATCTTTACTTTCTATTCTTCCTTCTTATCCTTGACCTCTATTCTTTCTACCTTTCTTCCTATCCTTCCTTCTTATTCTTATTCCCCATTCTTTCTGCACTTCTTCCTCACTCCTATCTCCTGTGCTCGTTTTATTCGTACTCCGAGGACGATATCAGACGAAAACGAACGGCCACAAGGCAATCGAGACAGCGGACAACGACGACCATTCCAACCACATCTCCTTCACGACCGTTTCTTACTAGTGCCATCCTATCTTCCGCCATCATACTCACTACACCTTTTTGAACTCGAACGAACGAGAGAACGATCGAACACGACTTCGAACAGGCGTTTCGGCGCGGGGATTCCAGGATCCTCGCCTTCTCTACCTAGACATTCTGTCCAAGTGGGGTTGACACACCAGCATCACTCGATTTCATCTAACCTTTTATACACGTCTCATTTTCCCGTGTCAATCACGGATGCACATGCCATCTATCTTTCTTTTTGCTTTCTGGACTATACCATCTGGAGTTTATTCTCTCTGCCTTCCCTATATCAGTTAGATACATCCCCCGGGGAACAGATCGCTCGTGCTACTCTTACTATTTCATACTTTTCTATCTTCTTTGACTACCATCCAGCTTGGCGACAACCACGCACCATAACAGATCGAACCAACGCCCACCAACTGGATCAAACGAGGCGGATCGAAGGAGCATCTGAAGCGGAACGATCGAACGAACCGGGACAGAAAATGGGCGGCGGGAGGTTCGGACGTCCCGGTAGGTGAGCCCCTAACTTCTGTTTCTCCTTCTCATTGATTCAGGTATTCCACGGCAAAAGTATGAAATGTTCCAGGCTACTCTGCTCGAGGTGTTCGTGCTGGATTGTTAGGGCTGTTGGGTATTGCATGTACTTAGTAACATATTTATTTCAATGTTGAAATGGTTCATCTTTGATATCTTCTCCAAGTGTACACACGTAGATTCCTAGTAGAAAGCGTGAGAACTACCATCGTCGGTAAAGATTAGAATGACTCAAGTCATGTACGATGTCATACCCATATATATGATATGTTCAACTCTATAGAATGATACATATTACTCAAGACTTCTTCCGTCCCTCCATAACACGTAACACATCAGTCGCCGAATCCTTATCACCTTTTCTCTTCTTCGGTCCTCTTTTACGTTTGTTACCACCACGCTGCGGCCCATCACCAAACGTGGGACCTTCTTCATCCTCCTCATCCTCGATCCGACTACTGCCGAATCCATAGTCAAGATCGAGAGCATCAAGAGCATCGCGACGACGCGCTTCTTCAAGGAATTTCTTGCGACGGGCGAGTCGTTCGGGATCATCGTCGTCGTTTGCGAATTCGTTTTCTTCCATGGCCACGGCATGATCGTCATCGTCTTCTTTGCCTTGAGCGGCACTTTGTCGAAGAGCTGCAGCGCGTTTGAATGCGGCGAGGAGAGTGGGATCACTCGTTAATGGGTTCATGCGTGGTACATCTTCGGCGTCTTTGCCTGTCTTGCTATCTTTGAAGTAATTTCTTCGTGGTTGAGTAGATGGTTCTATCGCTGCTGTTGCTGCTTCTTTGATCTCTGCATCGTCCGCCTTCTCTTCCTTCTCCTCGGCGTCAGAATCATCGTCGTCTTCTTCCTCTAGATCGCCAAGAGGATTATAATCCGTCCCAACACCAGCAAAAATATCATCATCCTCCACCGCTTCTGCAGCGGCCTTTTCATCAGCAATCCTTGCCGCAATTACAGCCGGAACTTCCATACCCAACGGCTTGGAGTCTCGACCAGGTCGTAAAAGTCCATTATCATCGATTTTTGGTATGTCGGGTTGTTCCTTGTCTAGCCAACGCACTTTTCGTTTCGAGTTACCTTCTGCATCTGTAATGACGAGAATCTCCTTTCGACGACCGGTGCTGGGATCAGTCTCGATCCAGCGCTTTTTGTCGGATTTATCGATCTTTTTGAATTTGTTGCTTAGTGTTGATTCTGGTGGTGTCGGTTGCTTTGGCTGTTGGGCTGCTGCTGCTGCTCGACTTGCTTTTAGTTGTTTTAGAATCTCGTCTCGAGATAGTTTGCCTGAAGGTGGTGCCGCTGCAAGGTTCCCTTTTTTGACTTTCTTCTCTTTTGGTACTGCTGCGATCCCGGCTTCTTTTTCTTCAAGTACACGATCCAATTCTTCATCGACATCACCTGCATCAATAGTATCTTTCTTTTCTTCCTCTTTCTTCTGTGACAGATCCTCACCGGCTTTCGCTCTCTTCAATAAATCCCAATCCAACCCCTTAACCAAATGTGTACTCTTCAAATCCCCTCCAACACCAATCTCTTTTCTTAGTTTATCGAAAGTCTGCTGATCAATCTGTCCCAGTTTGACCATATCTTCCAACGCTTTAAGTCTTTGCTCAACACTTTCATCTCTACTCCCCTGCTCATCCTCGTCGTCTTTCTGTTGCCTTCTCAAAGCCGTTCGATCCTGGTATCCGCTTGTGAATTTCGTCCCTTTCGGTGCCGCCGAGGCCTTGAATCGTTTAGCGGGTGGCTGTTCTTCGCGACGCTGTTCGGCGAGTTGGCGCGCAAATTCGTTCGTGTTACTAGTTCCACCTCTAACATGGCGTGGTGTCATGGGAATGCTGGATCGCATACGTGAGCCGAGGAGAGCAGATGATGACGGCGGCGATGACTGGTTCGGGGATTTGTTCGTTTGCGCATTTTTGTCCAGGGTGGTTGTCTTTTTGCCTGGTTGGTCCAGGACCAGGCGGCGGAATTGTTCGTTGTTCATTCTTATAGTATTAAATGCTGTTCTTCATATCATTCCATATTAGAATAAATCGAAATAGAGGGAGGAGTTTGTTGGAGGAAAAATCTCACGTTGATAGCAAAGTTGATGTCAAAAAAGGTTGCAGATCATTAATGCGGAAAGCGGTGGTTGTGGAGCTTTCATGGCCCGTGCTTTTTCGATGTCCTAACTCAACTACAAATTATTCAAACCATACGCTGAACGCAGCGATACATTGAGTCAATTCTATTTATTTCACAATAGACAGATACCTTCCCAAAAATATCAAGATACGATCAGAAAAATGAAGGTAAGAGGAGTTATCGGTATCGCTATTTCAAAGGAAATCATATTAACATGCCCCCCGTCAAGTCATCAAGTAAATGCAACCCAGAACAGAACAGAAAACATGAAAGAAGAAACAGGTTTGAATGGATTGTATATAGAAGCCAGAACAAGACACGTGCAGTGTATTAAATAGTCTCCCAACCGCCATTATTGATTTCAGCTTCCAGTTTCCTGCTAATAGTCGCAGGGATGCCGTGAGAGAGCCAAACGTCCCGTAAAAGTTTATCGTATCGCTTCTGATTGAGGATGAGTTGGCGATTACGACGGAGACCGGGGTCGACTTCGCCGTGTTTGTCGAGATAGGGAGCATAATGCCATGATCCGTTGTGATTGTGGAGGTAGAGAACAGTGCATTTCCGGATGTTGATGAATAGGCCGATATTTTTGCCGCATCTGCTTTGTTATTAGCATCAGTCGTTATCGAATAAAATAGAGAGAGGAGGGACTCACTTTTCGACATGCTGGTTACAGCCGCCGTATTTCTTACTATCCATGCAACAAACTGCTTGCGAGCACATAATCTCACCACAAAATAGGCAGATACTGGGATCACTCAACTCCCGGCCCGAGTTGGGACATCGTCTACGATTCGCTTCTTCAATCAGCAGATCGTAGTATTTCGGAAGACCAATCAACTCAAACGGAGCAGGGTGAGATAGACTGGGCCAGAGTCGGTGATCCTCAGATCGACTACCTCGAGAAGCATTCCAATGGAAAATCCAGCCCGAGAATATTCGGTAAAAGGTATTTTCAGGTGCTGGGTTTGAAAACAAGGAGAATATCTCATCGAGTGTTGGGAGGTGAAGGAACTTTGTCAAACGGTCTAGTTCCGAGACATTCTCATCCTGGAAGCCAGTGTTGGGGAATTTGACTCCATGCTGGACGTATAATAGTATGGCGGTCTTCCTCAAGAATGGTAATGCATAGCTGGATATGAGGCGTCGAAGAGCCATGACGAGTCTCGGAGTACTTGAGTCTTCGCCTTGGCCCAAATAACCACTGGTAATAGAAGAACCCGCGGCTCTTCCAATAGTGTTTGCTTTCATCTCAGATACCACCGCATCAAAGAACTTGCGCGTAATCGCATACTTGATCTCCGCCGATTCCGTTTGCAAATAATCATCACTTTCATGTCTGGCGAGTTCTTCTTTGAGGTGATGGTTGCACAGAATGAATGTGACGGCAACCTTGAGAACCTCTGCCATATAACACAATTGGATCAAATGCCTAATTTCAATGTTCAACACTGGTCCCAATGCCACCGAAGCTTCGGCAAGAAAAACAAAAATATCCTGTCCTAGCAAGGGAGGGGTGTTCCTAACTTCGGCAAGTAATGGACTCTGGTAGCTGATAGGGTGACCAACGAAGAGCTGACAGAGTTTGTGGCGATGGATCTGATGAAACTCATCTGTCGTACCATTCTTATCACCATAATAGTAGTTGGTGGCTGCTCCAAGAGCAGCATAAGAATAAGCGGTCTCAGCAAACACACGGAGGTGGGTTAGAGTCAGCTGCGGGATTTTATCAAGCAATGTGGTACCAGGATCGGCTTCCACGCCACGCTGAGAGATCTCCAATGCCGATATGCTGAACCCAAAGCTTCTGAAAAGGGAATCGGTGTATATTAGGTCATCCCACGCACTAGGATTCAGATTGTGGTTAAACTGTGACGATATGTGGTTGGCATGTAGTGTCTTCTTCAGTCTCTGATAGATCTTCATGAGTTCAGATATTGGATCTGTTGATGGCTCTGGTGTTGAGGTTTCCACAGCCGGTGGTGCAGGTGGGCGCATGGGACTGTTTGCGCCGCCTTCATCAGTGTTGGGAAAGTCACCCGGTATGAGAATCCTAGCACCTTGGAAAGACCAAGAATTAGGACGAGATAAAGGCGCGGTAGAAGATGGCCAGAGGTTGCGTTGATCAATGGCGGTGGAAAGTGGTGCAACCATCGATTTGGTGAGATACTTAGTAGCTACGTGGAAATATGGATCATGGGGTATCTTCTCGCTCTCCATGACGAATAATGGGAGATTGGGTGGTTGAGAAAGGTGGGCTCGTAAATCTTCAGAAACGTATTCCTCAAAAGATTTCTCCGTACTTAGTACGCCGGGATACGACTCTTCTTTACCCTTCCAAATGATAGGCAAGAATGCGTTTCCAAGAGCTTTGCAGAGTGGACAAACAAACTCCTTAAGGTTCAGATGCTCCGGATGGTTTCGAGCAACTTGCTGGGAGTGACGTCTCTGGATAGCTGAGCAATAGACTTCGAAGCATGCAAAGTGCATGATATGGCCACATCCAGTAGTCACTGGGCCACGAAGTGTATTTTTGGACGAGAAACCCTTGCTGAGCCCAATCTTTTCCGTAATCACTTCGCCCCCGGAAGAGTCAAGTTTCTTAACCATGACACGGTTCTCTCCCGACACACCAAATGGTCGGATGTGATCAATTGATCTGTCCAGACTTGTAGGAGTCCTTAGCGCCTCTCGTATCCAATCTCTATCTTGTACATCCGTCAAACGCAATATACCACTGTCTTGAATCAAGGCAAACGTTCCAAAGAGCCTAGAATCATTGGTTTCCTCCTGACAGAGAATACAAGTGCCACTAGGATACTTCCAAGTCTTAGTTTCTTCATCACCCGCATTCTCGGATTCCAGATCACTCAATTCTTCATCATCACCCCAGTCGAAAGCACCTTGAGAACTGAGGAAATTTTGCTGTTGCTGCTGGAATTGTGCCATAACGCGTGCTTGACGATCCAACGCCTGCTTCTTTTTTAGCTCCTGCTCGGATTCAGCAGTACTGGCTGGAGAGTTGGTATCAAGTCGTTCGTATGGAAATTTAAGCTTCTCAGTGGCAGTTGCGTACGTTCTCGGTCGTTTATGCCACATGGTTTTAATAATGTGTTTGATTTTCGCAGCGCAGCTCTCATATTCGCTGGCTACAGACACTTTCTCTAAAAGTCCAACAATAGTGATATGAGCATCTGTCTGCGTAGGTTTCGACTTTGAAAGTGCATTCGATACAAAAGACGAAGTAGATTTATCATCTATTTCATCTTCTGACGAATTGTCTTCCACGGTGGCAAGGAGGACAAGGTGAAGAGCTATATGCAGGAAAGCTTCAATCCTTGTGGCCGGGATTTGAGGCGTCTTTTCCTTCGAACACAGCACGTAATCAAGGCAATGGTGTATGATCTGAGCGAACAACGGGGATCTTGTAAATGCCGAGAGATTAGAGTATGCCCCGCTTGTGACAGAGCGGAGTTTTGGCTCAAAGACAATATCAGCAGGCTTTTTGCCTGTCTTTTTAGCCATCCAGTTTCTATAGATACTCTCTGCTTCGTCTCGCTGGTTCTTGTTGTAATGAGCACTGTATGGGTCTATCAGTTCAAGATATTCGGGCTTGAGTTCAAACGTGCCGGTGTCGTTTAATCCTTCTGGAGGACGGAATCTGGCAACGTCATCTAGCACATCTTGGAATATATCTGTTTCCAGTAGCTTATCACTCAACCGAGTGGAGAGGTCAGAGAATGAAAGTGGTTTGAAGCATAGTACGTGAGCAACGTCACGACTGATATTCTCCCGGGTAAGCATCGCGTCATCCTCGTCAACCGTGAGCGAGGTACGGTCTGTAATCAGGATGATGAGCAAGTGGATGAATTCCTCGGCGACATCGATAATCTGAGAATCCTCGTATCCTGGACGAGGCTGATAGTCTCCAGTAAACCATGCAACCACACCAAAACGCTCAGCCATAGAGGCCAGAACTCTGGCCGGGTCGCAAGTAACTAGTGCTGTTTGCAATAGGAAAATGTCCCGGTAGTATGCAAAGTCCCGAGAGGAAACTCCACGGTACTGTGACATTTGATGGCGGAGGCTTAACCCATTGCGTACCCACATGCCAGCCTTCATTTGGGCAAGCCATGCACAGACACGAAGGGGATAGTCGAACATTGCTAATAAGAGATCTTCATTGCTCAAATGCCTGTCGTGGACATGCTTTTCGTTGGCTATTTGAGCAGCCTCAAGCAGGATGTCCCGCATATATTCACGACCCATATCACGGCCACACTCGAGTAACCATGAAAGAGTGTAGTGAAGAGCATGGTGGAAACTAATAGAGCCCTTCTCGACTACGAAATCTACTACCCGGTGGCGCTGAATATGACCGTCCGGAGAAACCTCAAAATCAAAGAGAGGAAGCTGTTTGAACTTGATATACTCCTTGATCTCGGCCTGGTCAAAGCGCTTTCTCTCGACACCAGTTGAATTGACAATGGCATAAACAGCCGCTGCCTTGATTGCCCGCACGAGATTTTGGCCATTTGTGGCTGTCGGTTGGCGGAACGATTCGCAGAATTGACGACATAGACGATTGACCTCTCTCATCAAGATGGATGCACTGATCCAAGCATCTGTTTCGTATTCCACGTGCTCACCGACGGCGCGAACATTAGGACATATGCCTTGAGGTAGCTTGACAAGATCCAAAAATTGTAGGAGATATTGTTCTTCGGTACGGATACGGCTTTGTACATATTCAGATAAAAGGAGATGACGAAGATCAAGGAAGAAATGATATAGTCGGCGATTCGTAACCGAGCCAGCATCAAAGGCCAGGGTTGCATTTGGATTGACCTCCCATGGCTCTCCGACTTGGCGGGTCGTGAGGAAAGTATATAAAATAGCCATCACCTTCGTAAGGAAATCACCTCGGTGGACAATCTCTTCCGTGATGGACGGGGTGGTGAGGAGTTGTAAGGACACATTAACAATGGAGTGATCTGGCTCGCGATCGGCGATCAAATACAACTGAGCCAATGCGGTATAAAGCGCAGCAAGGCGTAGACCCATGACTCGTTTGAACTGAGGAACATTGACAACGGTGCTGATATAAAGATCTCGCAAATCGATCCTGGTTTTCTTCCATAAACGGAGGTCAAACAGGATCATCCAATCAAGTCGAGTACGCTGATTGAGATTCTCATATATCGGTACGTTCCCAGCAGGGCGAACAGGTCGTGATTGCCAATGGCTTGGTGTTTTTGCCGCGGACAGCTTTACTGATGTAGTGGGAGTCCTGGGGATCTCCACATGAAAGCTCTCAGTCGTCTCGTGTCCTGCGCCAGCAGTCTGATTATCCCGAGCTGTTTGAGGCGTCCGATCACCAGCTGCGGGAGTATTTGCGTCAGTCTCTTGTCCTTCGCCATCTGCATTACCCATGTCGACATCTTCGTCAGAGTTGATGCCTAAAATATGGCGAAGACGTGGATTCTCAATGTCCATCATTTCTGAATAATCGTCATCGTCTTCTTCGTTCACTACAAAGTCCTCCTCCCCTTCCATTTCGTCCTCGTCCTGGCCTTGGCCCGCCTCATTTTCGTCAACCTCGTCGTCTTCATCTTCGTCATCGTCTTCTGTTCCAACAATGACACCACCTTGAGGAGATACTGTCAGTGTTATAGCCGTGCGATAGAAAGGCGCGTTTTCATTTCGCTCATGGTCGTCAATACCTTTCATTCCGATGTCAGCATTGTACGCGCCGCTTCCCTGTCGCCATGGACGCAACAGTTCTTCGCAGATGATATTGCGCAAAATTTCATTGTCTTCACCAAAGCTGCAGCCGGCGATATCAGAGAGCCATTCAACAATGGTACCGCACATTCCTTCTCTAAACGTGTCTCGAGCCGAACGAATGGTGACTGTGACCTTGATATGCTCAATTATTTTCGAGACCTGCAGTAGCCTGTTCAAATCCTTGGAGTACTTGATAACGCTGCGTCCTATCTCATTGGTTTCATGTGCCTTCAAATCTCCGAAGCTAGATCGTTCTCGACATGCCCGTGTCACTTGGTGAGATACATCGCGGATAGTATGTTTCTCGTCATTCCACAAAGCAAGGGCAAACTCAGGCTCTTCCTCCTCCTCATCACCCTCGCCATACCATCCTGGATGTAATCGCGATGCCACCTCGTCATGACGGATTCCTTCTTCTGTTTTTGGTAGACGAAGCTGTTCAGGTGAACATGAGATGACATCACAGAAATAGTCCAATGTTCGCGAGATGGTATTTCGGATATCTTCAACCCATTCCGATGGCAGGTCTTTCTTGGTTCGTTCTTTTCCCTTCGACTCGCCAGTATCAGTGTGAATGGCACAGCATAAAGGCACCCGCCATGCTTCCTCGTCGCCACAATCGCAACATCCACAGTTACCTGCCGATAGCGAAATTTGATACTGATGGCCCGTATGGTCGGACGCGTCAAAGCATCGGCTGCATAAAACACACGTATCGTCCGCACCGCACGTCAGACACCGATATGTTCCTTCGCCAGCTTTGAAGATATGACCACATCGCTTACCCTTGGCAGCGGCACTGTACTCCGCGCCTTCTTGTGCGCCTTGAGCTTCCGCTAATTTCCATACTCGATCAGCTGGAGGCCCATCGGGGAAGAGTATTCGTAGCCTCTGAGGATCGTTGCCGCATAGTGATCGAAAGAGAAGCTCTAACAGATCCTCCTCTGCTTTTATATTGTAGTGATAACTGTATTTGGCTGGGAGGCGCAAAAGGCCTTCGCCTAGCAGTTTCTCACATTCCGTGAGCATCTTATGTGGATTCTAAGCAACAAACGCCGCGTAGTAACCCATGTGGCTGCTCAAGTGGTGAGGAACGAATAGATGAGTCGTCGGGATGTGGCAAGGTGAGGGGAAGCGATAAGTAATCGACGCTTCAAAGTAAGCTGTAGATCGGTATCGGCGGTGGTCACTACACGTCTTGACGTGTTGCAGTTCGCAAGGGAATAATAGATAGCCTATATGTATATTAGTAAGAGGAGTTTATAGTCGATTTTGTGGACTGTTCGGTCTTCCGGTGGGTTACCGTATGCACGCAAGTTGTGGGGTGAGAGTCAATAGCTGAAGGAACCACGCAACAAAGCGCTCCTCAGACTGGTGAGTGTACAAATAGGAGCTTGAGAATGGAAATGGACTGATCTGGGACACTTTATTTTGACGTGGCTTCGTAGTTGGGAAAATCAGCTTTGAGGTATAGAGTTGGTTTGTTGTTGATGCTGCTAAGATTGTCATGCTATGACATCTTCCAGCAAATTTCAGTCGATCCGCTCCCGGCTGCCTCAGGCCATCGGAATTGATAATGTCCCACGGCCACCATATCTAATCATAGATGAACGAAAGCTGTTTCTTCTATTGATAGGATAATAATTGAAAGAAATGGTATTCTTGACAAATGAGTGATGCAAACTTTCTATTTATTTCCGCCTCACTGACAGCCATCGTCTAACAAGTACAAGGGGACCTCGATCTACCCCGTCATTTATAAAACATCGGATTCATTTTTGAAAGATGGCCTCCTCTATTCTTCATCTTCCTCCTCAGCCTTCTGGATGTATTGGTGCTTAATGTCCTTCCATTGACGCTATAAAGAATGAAAGTCAGCTCGAAACGAAACGTAGAGAGATCGAATGGGTCGGAGAACATACGCCTCGGTTCATGGAGTCCCAAATCTTGTTGGAAGCGGTATCGAATGCACTGTATTGGTCCAGATTGTCAGCATCCATATACATCCTTTTCTAACCAGACTGAGTGCACGCGGAAAGGTGGGAAACGCGATGCAACGTACACCTCAAAGGCGAAGGCGCCGGCGAAGATGCTGGTCAAGTAGACAGCATTTCGTTGGAAGAAGGTCCTATTGATTGGAAAATTCGCAATTAGTACGACTGCAGACGTGGTGATTGGTATTCCTCGGCGACTTCACTGGGGGTACTTGCTGGTAAAGAGCTTGTGAGATCTGCGGCAGATTGGGGCACGTGTTAGCCATTAAATCCAGTCAATTGAGCCTTAAAGGTGTAATTCTTACTCCGGCCATGATTTCAGATGTTCAGAAAACTGCCAAAAAGGTCCGTGGAGAAAGCGCGATGGTGAGACAGGTTGATGAGTGCTGTCAAGTTAACATTGCGAGGATCGAAGTGGAAGTTCCGTTAGGCCAAACGGCCTCCCGAAAACCCGAGAACTTCCGGCTCGCTTATTGGCCGATGGTTGCAGCTGCCTCATCATTTGATGATTTGACGTTCTGTCGCATTAAATATTTGACACAATTTAACAGAAGAGAAAATGCACCGGGTGTGATTTCTTTAGGCCAGATAGCACGCTTCCTACGACATATACGGGCAAACCTCGATCTCATTATTCAAAATACATACCCGCATCTCCAATCCCAAACAAATTCAAGATGCCAGCAACCGAACCAGTCAGCTCCTCTGGCATCGTAGTCGACCAAGTCACCGGACGACGACATGTCCCCTCATCAACTCGCGCCGACGGCACCAAACGCAAAGAAATCCGCATTCGACCAGGCTATCAGCCGCCGGAGGACGTCAAGAAATACAAGAATCCATCTGCAGAAGCTTGGAAAAACCGTGGGAGTGGTGGAGTACCTGGAGCTGAACCCGTGTCCGGTAGCAATAATAGTGCAAGTGCAGCAAGTAACAAAAACGCCAAACGTCGTGAAGCAAGGAAAAAAGCCAAGGCTGAAGAAGAGGCGGGTGCAAATGGAGGGAAAGACAAAGACACCACTACCGCTGCTGAAAAGAAGGATGTGACCAAGGAAGAAGCTGTTCTCGACCCGGAAGCTGAGAAGGAGAAGAAAGCGCGCAATTTGAAGAAGAAATTGAGACAGGCTCGTGAGCTCAGTGAAAAGAAGGATAAGGGCGAATCGTTACTTCCGGAGCAGTTTGCGAAGGTTATTAAAATTAATGAATTGATTCGCGAGCTTGATGCACTGGGTTTCGATGCGGACGGTGAAAAGAAAAAGGCGGATGTGTGATATGCGACTCAACCCTCTTCGCTTCTAAATAGAATCGAAAGGCGACATATCTACAACTCATTCTTCAGAGACACAGCCGCTTTTCAGCATGAATATCAAGATATGATCATACAGATCATAATCAAATACCAGCATCGTTGCTCATGATGCAAAATACCGCCATCGGATCCCATATGGACCTTGTCGGCAACCACAAGGTTATCATTATTGATCAACAACCACCAAGAGGTTATTGAGGTCAGCGTGGCTGCAGAGATGGCTACGTCACAAGACCGCAGGAAAGGTTTCCAGAGAGTCTACACATGACAGACAAGCATATTCTACTTAGGTAATTAGCTATCAATGTAACTTACACATTACCTGATACTTGGCTCTTTTCCTGTTTTCTTTTTTTTCGCTAAACTTGATAATCTCCGATGGAAAGCCCTAGATTTGTGCCTTCACATATATATAGAATTAATAAATGATCTATAGTACATTTTTTGGCTTAATTAGCCTTGATTTTGTGCGCTTGCTGCATCAAATACCGCATCGACGAAGTCGGAATACCGCCTGCTTGATGCTCCATTAGATCAGGCGGCATACCAGACGAGAATTTAGTAGCACCCTCGATCGAATCCACGCCCCAAGTAGCCGCTAGATATCCCTGAATCACGCAATCATTAACACCCACACCATGCATACCATACCAATTCCCAGCTAAGGTGAGGCGTCTATCAAAGTCCTCCCGAACTGCATCTGAAAGTCCCTGCATTTTCGACAGATGATTCACGGTGTACTGCGGGATAGCGTTTCGCTGAAGTCTCGCCCTAGTCACGACAGGTGTTGCGTCAATACCCAAATGTCGCTTCAGCAACGAGCGGGCCATAAGCGTCGCCTTTTCCGGATCAGGGAAATCCGACTCTGCCCAACCATCCCACCAGTGACCGCCCATCATCACAGTCAGTTTTGTCCCGACTGCTGTATCCTGGTGTTCACTCGTCTCTGAACTGAAAATCACTCCCAACCCACGCTCCGGGTTCTGCTCAAAGGGGATGTTGCGAGGAATGAGATAGCCGAAGCCTCGGTAAGGGATGAGATTGGGTTCGTTGTAGAATAGGTTGACGACCATTACATTTACGGCATAGTTGTGTGCTCGGAGTCGTGATATTGACTCAATGGGTTTTTGACTATCATTTTCTGAACCTGCTGCAATGAGGTTCGCCATTTCAGTAGGTGGTGCGGTGGAGATGACTCTGTTGAAGGTCTGGGACGTAGTCTCGTTTCCTGCGTTCAACGATATCTATGCAGATGTTAGTACTATATCTGAGCGAATGAACATCTACTTTTGGGGTTTGTACGTACCGTTATGTTGTGGTCCTTCTCCCTTTTGATATCGCTGATCCGAGCGTCCGTCACGACTTGGATCTTCTCAGAGTGTTCCTTGAAAACTCTCTCAAATGCGCGCGCTATTTCCGCCATGCCATCTCTAATCGTGAAGACGCTCGCGGGCCTCACCAACTTGCGCAAACGGTCAAAGTGGCCCAGTGGCCGTTGCCCTACTACCGAGGACATCGCCAGTAAATAATCAGCTGGAAGAATTTTCCTCTTTTGTTGACTGTTATCTACCACACCAATGATAACAGACTCGTGTTTGGCTTCAAGAAGCCGTGGTATTCCGATAATAGCGTCGGCGCTTAGCTTATAGATGTCGCCTGCATAAATTCCATGATGAACTGCCGAGACAATGTTGTCGGCCATAGTGGGATTGAAGCGGCGTGAAATAAAGTCCCCAACTGATTCGTCCTTTCTAAGGTCTGAACGTACTTCCACGGCAGGTTCTTTCACGATTCCCATTACAGTCCCTTTAAATAAAGGTTCTGTGAATAGAGTCGTAATGGCTTCCCATATTGTACCTAACGTTCCTCCCTCGGGCTTGGGGCCAGGCACCCGTACTAAATGATCTGGGTAGTAGATATAGCGATTGAGGGAGGCCGGTGACCCCTTGCTTATGAGGACTAATTGCTCTGTCAAATCCAGACCAAAAAGCTGTACACAATCCAGTCAGTTCTTCGGCTCGTCGATATAAAACGAGCATTGATTGAATCTCACCAAATCCAACATCGGCATGACAGCAGGATCAGCTACCCTTATCGTCCTCGGCCCATGTTCAAACACCACATATTTCCCACCCCCAACCTCAATCCTCTCTGACTGGAGCCAACCTCCAACCTGCGGGGACTTTTCGTAGAGTGTAATTTTCTGACATTTTGGGTCTTGGAGTAATTTCCAAGCAGCTGTAAGTCCTGTGAGACCACCTCCGATCACCGCGACATTGTATGGTTTGGTCTCATGGTGGAAGAATCGATGTTTAATAAAGCGGGACGTCGTCGGCGATCTCAAAAGCGTGGGAGGACTCGGTCGAATCGCATGGGCGAGGCAGTATCTTCGCATTGCTGCCGCTGGGAATCTATTCATGCATCGGTTGAAAATATGATCGTATAAACAGCCTTTGCGGCAATGTTGTTTAAGAAGCAATTGAGTCGTTAAATGATGACTGTTGGTCAGTTGATCGACGGCGGAGTTAAAGCACCCATCAGTGGTTGATGTGTGGACCCGGAACTTGGGTACAGTTTCTACATGTCATGCTACTACGGACCTTCTTATGGAGGAACAATACTGCATGTGCTTTTGTTAGAACGACGTATGCAATAAATTGTTAGATGCCTAGGCGAGAATACAAATACCTCGATATACGAGGTAGAGCACTGATTCATTCTTCTACGTGCCTATGAAACAAATTACCATCAAGGTCCTTAGCGCATTCGCAGCTTTAATATCATCCTGCAAAAACATCGAGGGGAATACCTCTAAAAATCTCACATAGTCCTATACTAAAGAAATGTACAACAAACGCCACTTCCCAATTGAATCCGCCCATGCATGGTTTATAATGAGTAGAATACATATTCAGCTTTTCTTCTGATCAGCAAAAAGGTATCAATAGTTCAAGTGATGACTTGCTCCGCTTGAGCTGCATCAGGTTTTATAAGCTCTTCTTCTCCATTCTCATCGTCCACAAATTTCCGCTCGCTAACATGAGGCTTTTCCTGACCTGCAATCCACACTTTGTCCGGGAAGCTTCCCTTCTGACCCTCCACATGCTTGTAAGGGCATGTCCGGTTCATACACGGGTTGAATTTGCATGGTGTGGTGAGATGAGTGAATTTACACCCTTCAGTCGTGCAGTCGGCTCCATTCCGACAGAGAGGCATGCTGGGATGTTTGAAGTGACAATGGGGGTTCGTGCAGTGAGGAAAGAAGCGGCAGACCTCTTCTGCTTGGTGGGATGCCTTGACGGCAGGTGATGGATGTCGCCCGGTACATTTCTTGTTTTTGCATGCTGCGCCGAATGGGCAAGTGTCGGTGACATCAACTGGCGCGCCTTCGGGGGCTGCTGGTGATTGATGGGCAAAGGGGCAATCTTTTCGAGTGCAGCGAAGATTGAACCGACAGACACTGTCTGTGCTTGCTTGCCCGTCGACTGCGGTCTGGTCCTCTGCCGTATCCATGTCACCATCATCACCTTGCTTGGCAGCAATGCCATTTTGAGAAGCCCTTGACTGGAAGTCACCGCCCTGTCGCTGATTTGGACGCTCAACTCGCTCGAACAGTGACCGACCCTGTTGATGCTGTTGGTGTTGATTTTGAAAGTTCGGATTGACAGCCGGTGGCATAAACCCGGGCATGAGCTGAGACATCATTCTCGCTTGTTCTTCGAGAAGAGCCATAAGTTGCATCTGGTTTTCAGGTGTCATTTGCATCATATTTCCGGCCCCTTGTCCTTGCATCTGCCCGAATCCTGGCCTACCTCTACCACCGCGGCCCGGTCCAAATTGTCCTCGTTGGTTCTTTTGGAAATCTCGACCGTGTGTATTTATTCGTCCGCTATTATTCGGTCCGCGCACGCGATGAAGCATTGCATCAGGTCCTCGTTCCAGGTTCTTATTGATCTGGTTCAACAGTCGCCCCCTGCCGCGGTTATTGTTTTCTCGCATCGCTCGAGGACCAGTGGGTCTAAAAGATGAACTGTTAGGATATTGACTTGAACAAAGAAAAGTGAACGGCAGAACACATACATATTGTCACTCGGACCTGATGCTTCGCCCATGGTAGCATCTTGCTGATCTTGGGCGCCGAAGGCGTTCTGTTCGTTGCTCGCCGGTATCGACTGTGCTGCAGCTGGTGCCGCATCAGGAATGGACGACAGCCCGTTGATATTATTGTTGAGCACCTCTACCTGCTCAAACAACCATCGCGAAAAGTCAACAGCCTGCGTATCGCCCTCTCCCAGGTTAAGTAGATCGTTTGAAAGCTCTTCGGCGATTTGATCTTGAGTTTTGCCGTTAACCAACATGAGAATCACGTATTCCGTCAGCGCCGAATCCTCTCCACTATCTGAACTCCATCCCATTTCTACCAGTTTCGGTTGCACTACATTTGCTAGGGCCTCCGCCAGCGGGGTCCCTGGCGCCACTGTTGCTGGCATTTTGCGGCGTTCGGTCGCAAGGTCTGCGTAAGCTGGAGATATTGACGGAAGCAACGACTGAATTCAAATTAGTCCCAAAGGCAGTTTTCGAGATGAGCGCAATCTTTCTGCAGATTCCGGGCCTGGAGAAGTACTGGAGATGACTATGGCAAGTTCGATAAAGAGGTGTTTATGTTGTTGTAAGGTGAAAGATATGATGCGATATCAAAAAGGGACGCCACCAATAGACACGCTAGATCCACTTTTCAGCAGCACATGATTGGTTTATATTGCCAACCTCACGACAGCTCGGGGTCACGTGAATTGAGTCACGTGAACCGATACCAAAACGGATCAGTGACTTTCGTCTTGAGTCGAGATAAGATCAAAAAAGTATAAAATCAGTCATACAAGATTTGCATTTCCTGAGAACATCTACTTTTACACATGAGTTCCATCTAGATGAGTAGAGTGCGCTGTTGTACAAGCAACCCGAGGTTGCGGGAACTTTTCTTCATGTGTAATCCTTCCTCTTTTTGAGAAACAACGCTCAAACCCCGAACGAGGACGACCACTCCCCATCAACAGACCTCGTAAACTCGCAACCTTCTCGCATTTTGAGTTATATTTTTGTCCCCATATTTTCCAGTTCGTGGTTCGTCATTGACTCATTGTGCGTGGGAGCCCTGGTATCTTGGCGATCAAATGTCGGTTGCACGTTCATGTTTTTGCATGCATCATGTCTGTAATACTACAGGTTCGAGGCATGTTCGAGGTATCTTCGAGGCATGCCGTTTACTGAGTTAGACTAAGTGATTGAAACATACGAATAGTTATCATCTTTTATTCTTGAAGAATAATCCCTTCATTCGCAACGTCACATTCTGCTCGGCTCTCGGCAGTCGAGGATAATCATCGCCTTAGTCTCAGACTTAGTGCTTGCTAACCTGTAGCCAATTTACCTCATTTGCGGGGAAGGCCTCCCAAGTTCTGTCCATCTCCTGATTCGACTGTTTGAGAAGTGTTAGAAGTGGTCGATAGGCAGATAGATTATATCTGTGGGCCTTATTTAAGGGCAAAGACCCATCCTTCGTCCCGCTGCTCCGTCATCAATCGATATCTGTATCCGGGACTCGATCAAAAGTCGAGGTTTGCAGACATCATGATTGAAGAAGTCCTATATGATCTCTCCCCCTCAAGGGCAGCCTTATGGCTGGGCCTGGGTCTCTTCGTTCTCTTCTGGATATTGAAACTCCGGAATGCCCGTCAGATCCACCTCTTGGGAGGAAAATCCCCAGAGATTCCGACCTATCTTCCTGTTGGTGAGTTTATTTCCATATTATGAAGTGAAACAACCGCTAATATTAGGTTCTAGCCGCCGATTTCATCTATGGCTCTACAAAAGCAGCTAAACACCACCAGGACCTAGAGTTCTGGAAAGAGAGCATGGTTCGCGCTCAGAAATCAAATAAGCTGCCTTTCGTCCCTTTTACGGCTGAGATCAATCAATTGATTTCAAATCGACTCCTCTTCACTATTGATCCGGAAAATATCAAGGCCATCTTGACCGGTCAATTCAACGACTTTGGCAAGGGAGAGCCCTTCCATCGGGAATGGCGAGAGTTTCTAGGCGATAGTATCTTTGCTACCGATGGAGAGCTGTGGTCTTCATCTCGACATCTGATTAGACCCATGTTCAATCGGGATCGTATTGTCGACACGCAGATCTTCGAGACGCATGTGCAGAAACTCATTCACCTCTTTGGTGGCAGTGGAAATGCAGATGGAAGTAAAATAGTTGATATTGGTGGTCTCTATTTCCGTTTCACTCTGGATGCCTCCACGGATTATCTTCTCGGTCAGGGAACGGATAGTCTAGAGAATCCCGAGACCCGATTTGCCGAAGCTTTCCGCTATGTGCAATCACGGCAGGCCATTTATTTCAGAATGGGGTGAGTTCGCTCTAGTTGTCTTGGAATATTGTAAGGAATATGTGCTAATCAAATGCAGACCACTCAGCCCACTCCTATCTCGGAAGAAGTTCCGTGAAGAACTACAAGTCATGGAAGATTTCCTCCAACCCTATATTCGCACTGTCCTCTCACTCAGTAATGAAGAACTAGAGAAGAATCTCTCTAAACGGGAAACGTTCCTCGACGCTCTAGCAAGATTCACTCGCGACCCTCGTGTCCTCCGCGACCAACTCGTCGCTGTTCTCCTTGCAGGCCGAGACACCACCGCGGGTACACTATCCTTCTGCACATTCGAACTATCTCGCCATCCAGAAGTCGTCGCCAAGCTCCGCCAGGAAATTGCTGAACGCGTCGGTGTCGGTGCAGACGCCAAGATTCCGACATACACCGACTTGAAAGAGATGAAATATCTGAACGCAGTCATCAACGAGACTCTCCGCTTCTACCCCGTTGTCCCTTTCAATGTCCGCTACAGTCTCAAGGATACAACGCTACCTCACGGCGGCGGTCCCGACGGCGGCTCCCCCATTGGTATTCGCGCAGATACGCGCGTCGTCTATTCTACACTCCTAATGCAACGCGAAGAAGCATTCTACGACCACAGTAAAGCCGATAAATACTACGACCCAAACCAATGGATCCCCGAACGATGGACTTCCGGCTGGCAACCAAAACCCTGGCAATTCATCCCTTTCAACGGTGGTCCGCGTATCTGTATCGGTCAGCAATTTGCAATGTTGGAAATGTTGTATACGATCACACGTATCTTGCAGGTTTATGGGAAGATTGTTGCTGTGCCTGTGTCGGGCCATGATAAGGTTGAAGATCCCCTGTTGCAATTTGAGGTTACTTTGTCGCCTGGCTCGGAGATGAATTGTGTCTTTTTGAGGGAAGGGGAAGGTCAGTATTGAGGGCGATTTTTGCCTTGTGAATGACGTTTTATGATTGTGGATATTCGCCTTTTTCTTTCAATATAGTCAAAATACTCATTATTTACGTATATGTATTGCGATGGAATTTAACAAATTAATTCCTTCAGATTGATTCACTATGAATGCGTGGAATACGTGAATTGCAGCGTCGGCAAGCCTGTACCTGGATAACCACAAAAATTGTATGGCATTGATCCATAGAGCCGCTCCCATCACTTTCTCAAATAGATCGAGTTATGTTCGAACCCCACGCCACTGTGAGCTATGTCTGGGGAGAGGGCCGAGACCATAGGACAACATTGGCCAACATGCAAGATCGGGCGGAAATCGGATGGCCTAGCTTATACCACCTACATACTCCTCAAGGCGCTTCGCCAGAGTATCAGTCTCGTGAGCGGCGTATGGATCAGGTATATATGGATTGACTCCTTATGCATCATCCAAGATAGCAGTCACAGTTGGAACCTCAACGCTCGTGCCATGCACTTGATCTATGGCAACCGACGTTGACTATCTGTGCCACAGTTGGGGCTAGCGCGAAGACTGGATTGTTGGCTCTTGATGAGAAGAAAAACACTAATCAAAAGATCGCAAAGTGCGTCAAGGGCGTCCATCTTGTACTGCATCAACCACCCGAGATAAGTATGGAAAGCTCAGCCTGGAATCAACGTGCATGGATCTTTCAAGGGCGCCTCCTTTCTGGACGCTGCCTCATCTTCACTGGCCGCCAAGTTAACTTCCAGTGTCGTTCAACGGGCATGTCAGGAGCCATCTTTGCTGATAAGCTCGACCAAGGATGGCCGTTGGAGAACCCCATCGATGCCATATCATTGACCAGTACGGTGATAAGTGTGGAAGCATTTTAGTCAACTCGCAGTGGTTGAAGAAGAAATGAACGACATCAAAGTTTGAATTCATCGCCATCTCGGAGGCCAAGGCGTTTAAGATGGAGAACATGCCGGATTGGACATACTAGATTCCGAATGAGAGGATTCTGTTTCCGTTCAGAGACTGTTTAGGCTCATTGCTGTACTGACTTTCGAACCGTAGACATTCGGAAGCCAGATGACAATTGATACCTCTATCACTGCTCAACTGAATGAGCAGTTGATCAAGAACAACTCTAGAAGACGTGAGATATTACCTTGGCATGTACTTTATTTCTCTCTGTGAATATCATTCTTCTCAACTAGGCAGGCAGCGGCCGGTTGTACGACATCGGGGGCTATCTAGACAGCGGCAATACCTTTCTTAACCCGTTACAACGAATATCAACGACTGTGAAGCGAGTACTTTCTGAATCTTAGGGTGTAATACATACCTCTCTATACGTAGGTATTGAGCTATCTACCTAGGTATGAGCCATAGTCTGATAACTCAGGTATCAACGCAAGAACATGAGTATATCTTGAGTCGAAATAGGGCTTCATCCGTCCGTCGTTTATGGAAACCACTCCTGTCGCTGAAAGCCGAAAAAGAGCTGTCAGAGAAGTTACAAAGGTTGAATAGGCTCAGCTTAGAGGTAATTCGCGAGCTCGGAGTAGTCGACTTAGAAGTACAAGTCAGTACAAATGGGATCATCCTGGCGGGTAAGGCAGCGTCAAGCCAGGGTTTTCCAATATTGAAGCTACGATGGATTTACTGCGAAATCACTTCTCAATGCACCGAGCGCCCTCCGTTGCGTCCAAAACCTCAAGCTACTTCATCGACCCAGAGGAGCAGAGTTCATCAGTTCAGGATGGCTCGAGCGAGAAGAGCTGGAGCTTGAGAAGCAGGCCAGACCACTATTCGGACAGCATTTCAGGATCAACCTTAGACTCCCAGACGCCACCTGAAGAAGAAAGCCTCTCCCAGCAAAAGGCAGAACAGATACGTCGGTATCTTGCCGGGCGCTTTGAAACCGGTATCAACGAGCAATTCCCAAATGCAAATCTTAAGTTTGTTCTCTTCAGCATCCGCACCTTATATACAGGAGGAGACTTTAATGCATCACCAACCATAACAAAGACCAGGTTCTGGGAAGACACAGACCTCGCCATCTACTTAATGAAGGCTTCAAAGCGGGATAAACGTGGCGCAAGCCGGAACCAGGTTCGAGCATTCCAATTTCTCAAGAAATCGACAGCTGACACAACCTACACGATGAGCCAGGGTACTGCCACCATCCTTATCGAGCTGTTGAGTACATTATCACCCATCAACACCACAGCATGTCCTGAGATCTGAAAGAACCTGATCGTCTATTTGAACGAATTAGCCAGGACTCAGCTACCATGCAACCACTCGATCACGCTCGTACATGACGTGCTCAAAAAAGATTGGTGACAATGACCTCGCCTCTCCGCGCTCACATTCGTCACTGAGCGACTGCGCGCTACATTAGGCCCCATCCACGACCTGACCCAGCTGGTAACGAAGCGTCTATGTGCCCTTCTACGCCACAGTGGTGACTTATCCGAGGCACTTCGAGTGACCCGTGACGGTATCCGCGTCATTCGTGCACTACTAGGTACAGGGTCACTGTAAGAGCGCTGGTTCTCCCGCCAGCTCGAGCACGTGTACACGCGTCAGTGCGATTGGGAAGCTGCACTGAGTGTATGATTCGACATCGTAGGACAGCAGCGTTTGGATACCTCAGAGACCCAGACCCGTTGTACCACGATGAGTGCGCCGTATACACAATGGAGGACATTGTCGAGACGGGCGAGCGCGCTGGAAACTTGGAACAGGCTGTTGCATAGCTCTAACAAGCAAAAATTAGTGGTGGCATGGTCTAGGGTGAAGGGGATGCTCTGGCACACATTCAAGATAAGCTGGATGAGTTTCTGAGGCAGATGGGGAAGGAGGATAATCTGATGTTTTGGGGCGTGTCGTTAGATCCTGTAACGAACGGTGAATATCTGGAAAAACATCGGTCAGATGACTGTTCTAAGGTTGCGGAAGAGAGTTTCTATTCATCCCCAGATGACTGGGCTTGTCCTCGCTCTAACCCTATTTACAGGCCCTGGTCACCTCTGCTTCGTGGATAGTCAGCGTTTTTGCTGTTCCCTGCTGTTATTTCGCTTTGCCTATTCTGATTCCTTGTCAATGTTCCTTGTTTGCACCGGTTCGCATTGTTTCCTAATGCTTTGGGATGCAGATTAGGATCTCCACGATATGCTATTGACATACCCCGGTGTATTGGTCGATACTAAGTCGCTAATGAATGACATCAATCATGAGTAGAGCACACAATATACAAAGGACATCCACGAGCCTCGTAGAATTTCCCCCTGAAGTTCATATATATCACAAGCAGATTATTTCTCTTCAGCTTCCTCCTCACCAAGCCGCTCAACCAAATCCCTCGCTCTAAGCCCCTCATCACCCTCACGGGCCCTAGCAGAAGATACATTTCGCATGGTACTTGCGACAATATACTCCCTTAGCCACGATGGAACTATAGCTTTGATCTTGACTGCGCCTTGTTGACTCACAAGTCCAGCAGCCGAGCCCGCGTCCCAAGAAACCTGGAATTCTTGAGAGGGGTTATACTGGCTGCTTTCGCCCGTAAGCGAGATATCGGTCATCATCTCGAGACGACAGAGAGCGAGACCGACGTTTCCGACGCCACTGATGAATTTGCCCGCGCTACGACCTTTTCTAGTGCCGACTCGAGAGATGTTTGCGCCGGTGGGAGGTTGGGTAGTTTGTGTCTCGAGATCGTATATAGGTGCTGATGACGATGATGAGGTCGTGGTATCTTCATCAACGCCATATAACTGTACAGGTAATATACGTTTCCGCACAACACCGGTATGATGAGTTCGAATCGTAAGTTCCTGTCCTACATAGCAGCCCTTCCGAAAATCAATACCCCGTGCCACATCCATATTACATTCCATAGGCAACGAAGATTCGCGGATAATCTCTCCCTGACCCTCGGCAACACCATACAAATACCGCCGCAATTTATAAGTCTCCAAATCCACTTGTAACCCTTGTAATTTCGTCTCGGCCGGTAAATGAATTTGAAGATCGTCCGGGCCTGGGGTTATGTATCTCGTCCCAAACCCCGGTGCACGGGTATCGATACAACCAACGACAGGCGAATTATCCGCAAGTTGCGATGGGAAATCAGATTCGAGATTATAAGCCGCCCATCGAGGCTCTGTACTCTCATTATTCCACGCTGCCCAGATCGATTGTTCCCCATCCTCGAGGGCGCGAAGTGTCAGTTTAGCGCGCAATTTGTGTTTTTTGAGATGCTTCATTAAATTGCTGACTTCAGCTTTATCAACTTCAATCAACCACGCTGCTTCATCGGGCGATTCATTACTATGTCCGAGATTGCCCTTTGTGATCGGATAAATGAAAACATCATGCAACACTCGACCCTGCGAATTCAGAAATGCACTATAACTCCCCGTTCGACGAGGAGCGCGAACAGGCTCTTTCCCCATAAGCATATTCTGTGTAATCATTCCTTGTAGGAAAGAGGTGCTATCAACACCTGTGATGGCGATTAAAGCGCGATTGGTGAGTCCCGCATATCCTGACGTTGGTGGGATTGGGGGTCGTCCGGATTTGTCATGTTGTTGTTCATGTTGATGCAGTTTGGAGCTTGTTGAAAAGGGTGCTCTGCTGCTGCGGTATGCGCACCTGGTGCAGACAAACTTTTTGGAGGCGCGAGAGGCCATTTTGTGTTGTCGTGAACAATGCTTCCTGCAGAGTTGTTGTTCATTACGAATTCTCGAGTTCTGATAGACGTCAGAAATCCCATTATCTCCGGGCGGAGCTCTGCGGCAAAATAACATATAATCCGAGAAATACCTACGTGTGGTCTTCGGAGCTATTCATCGTTCTACTAATTAGGGGATAATGGAACTCTGATGATGCCAAATGACATGTAGTATTTCAATAAGATACGAGTAACAGTTAGACTCCTAAAAATAACATCATCTCGACAAGGTTATTTCTTCCTTTCAGCTACATTCTGAAGGAATCCCAGCAAAAATGCTTTGTTATCTGGTGATTTCATGCGCTGCGCAGCTCCAGGAGTTCGAGAGCCATAGTCCGATGCGCTATCAATGCTGGGCACGGCGCCAGCTGGAACGGTCGGTTCAGCTCCTGAAAGTGAAGGAGAGGGCGTAGCATTGTTGAATGGGCTGCTTGCAATTGGATGCTCCATAGAGGAAGCCAATAGAGAGGTCTTTGTAGGGGGGGACTTCCCGAAAAGAGAGAGCAAGGTTTCTTTCTGTGCCGCAGTTTGGCTAGGGCGTCGGTCATAGTTTGGCTGAGTAACCTTGTTCCCAGGAGGTACCGCAGATTTCTGTCTAAGTGGAATATCACTCAACTCTTGAGGTAGCTCATGTGTCGTTCGAACAGGTAGAAGTGAGTTAAGGTCCAATTTCTCGGATCGGCGCAAGATTGTCGGTTGGAAGGTCTTGGGTTCCACCAGCACTATCATATGGTCCTTTATTTTTTCATAGAAGTCTTTCGATGGACAGACAGTTAAATCGACCTTCTTACTGAATGCCTTCTCAAGTTCTTCCTTTGCATCTGCTATCTTAGGCCAATCTGGCAGTCTGAGTTTCTCCCCAAATTCTAACGCGATATCGATGCCACTGTCTTCTGTCTGTTCGCCTTTCGCGTAAGAACCAAATAAATACGCGCTAGGTATTCCGATATCAGAGAGTATGATTTTCGATCGTGATATGATCTCTTGGAGAGAGAGCGACGCTGATGTTGAAGTCTGCGCAGGGGGTGTTGACACACCTTTACTCGGTGGGGCCGTCGACATATCTTTCCTCGCCGATGGAGGTCGGGAGAGAATCCTAACTGGAGATGCTTGTTGCTGGGGTCGTTTTCCACGCGCACCAGGGGGCACCCCGCGATTTGATTTTGGGGTTTTGTCAAAGTCTGGCGTTCGCAGAGGTCCAGAAACTGTGGCAGACGTAAGAGCATCTGGGGGTTTCCTTTCTGTTATCTTTGCAGGCGCAGTACTATTACCGAGGGACGTCGGACGCTGAAGAATTTGTTTTGGAGCAGGCTGGACAGGCTGTACAGGCTGCCCAGCAAGTTCTACAGCCTTAGTCGCGGATATGCCTTCTGGCTGGTTTCCCTTCAAGACGTTCAACAAAGCCAGGGAATGACTCGTCAATTTTGGAGGTGGTAACTTGCTTGCGGGAGGTACAATCTGCCCTTGAGTTTGAACTTGACCTGCTCGCTGAGCGAACAGAGGATCTCCCGTTCTCTGGTAAGGTGCCAAACTAGGCTGGAATGGCGCGTTTATCTGATTCCTCATACCGCCGACAGGGTTGAGTACCTGGTTCAGGAGGTTTGGAGCTTTATGAGAAACAGGTGGCTGTTGTGTACTCTGCTGGGGCGTTCCAGAAGCAAGTATAGAGGTACCGCTTGTTCCACTCCTCAACAATGAAAGCAAGGCGTTAGACTTGGATGGATCGGTGGGTGGCGAAGTGGTTGATGGTGAGGCGGCAGGGCCACCAATATTCAGAAGACGCTTCAAATGCGACGAGACATCTAGCGTAGGAGTGACCTTGGGGAGCTCACTAGGGATAGCAGGCTGAATATGAGCTTGAACCGGTGTAAACCCATTATTAGCGGAGACAAAGCCTTCGTCCATCGACGTCTCGCCCTCAGTGTATGCCATAGATGCGAAATTGTTCTTGGCATCCAATTTCCGCTGCTGAGAGATCCATTTCTTTAAAGGATTAAGGAATGGGGCGACCATATAGAATTTGTTTGCATTTACAGCATCGTGTTGCTTGTTTTTCTTGACAGTCGGTAGGTCGGACAAATTCACCCATTCGATCCTACTGATTTCCTTTCTGGTCTGAGGAGCAAATACAGTATCCATAGGAACACCGCGAAAGACGTAGAGCTTCATATGTTGCTCCCGCATGGTAATTTCAATGTGTTTCATGTGCTTCTCATCCTTGACAAGACCGGCAGCCTTCAGGTCATAGCCAGTTTCTTCAAGGACTTCTCGCACAGCACAGTCGAGATCCTTTTCCTCTTTGTTGATTTTTCCACGCGGGAAGCTCCAATTAGCATTCTTCTTCCAACCTTTGACCAGCACAACTTTATCCATATCGTGGTTCAATAAGATAGCTCCACGGACGGGAACACGAGTCTTGTACGCGAGAAACTCCGAAAACGCTGCAGCATGATGGTATTCGGACCATTCCGACATGAGCGGGCAGTGCTGGAATATCCGCATCGCAAACGCCTTGAGCGATAGGGAAGGCAGGGCGGGGTCAAGTGGCCGGACGAAATCCTCGTAAAACCATTGCGCTTCTTCGACCTGAAAGCATATACGCTCCACCGATTCAAGCTCTTCTCGAGGTAAGTTTATGATAAATCGAACACACAGGTCATCTAGCCCTATAGCATTCAGTCCTAGTTAGCTATTGACTCTGGCAATCGCGTGATGGATGCCCAACTCGGCGAAGAGCTCAAAACATACAATCTTCGAGACGTAATTTTGTTTCTGTCATGGTGTCTCTTATATTTGTGCATTTCAGCGCACAGACAAAGAAGCACAATGAACTGTTATCACTGGTGAAAGATCATAGGCTAGCCAGACTGCTTCCACCAGTGGCCGTGGCAAGACACGGTGCAAGGATCACACAGACAAGGTGGAAACGGTTAGCTTAAAAGGGCATGAAAGGTGGTATTTAACAAGGGACTTGGCAAGTGAAACGATTAGAGATCTGAAAGAAAGGGTGAAGAAAGGAGTGTAGTCATAGGGAAGAATAACAGGAGCATAGTTGGATGTTGTGGAGGACAGTTGCAGCTGTTAGTCTACTATGTAGACGCAGACAACCCGGTCGGGAAGGGCACAGCCACAGCCATGACATCCTGCTTGGCCTAGCGCCACACCTATGGCTGGTGAAGAGCATGACGTACTCCGCCGAGTCGGCGCTTGTTTTACGATCAACAACTGCGAATCAAGGGCCTCTGTGAGGTGGCAGTTGAAACTTGAATTTCTATTTTCAACACGGCCTTCCTTTGATCTTGTCGCTCTATCTTCTATTTAAACTGTCTGACAGTTTACTATTTCTCGAAACCTTTTTCTTCCTATATTGTTTTCTCAAATATTTACGATCACTATATAACAGCTCAAAAAACCGAGCTTCTCCATTCACACAAGTCGGTCACAAGTTATGGCTGCTCAACTGGCTGCGTTCGCAAGCAATAGAATCTTGAAGGAGAATGTGAAGAATTCATTTGGCAAGGAGGTGAGTGGTGTTTGTCATTTATTGAATTATCGGGTCTGGCCCCTTGAAGTTGGTAGTACATACTAATCCCACCTTACAGGATCCCTATTTCGAACAGGTTCCTGCGTCACGATTGGGTCGCGCATTTGGCAAAAAGACGCGAAAACAACGAAAAGCTATCCCTCCTGGACTGTCTGCCAATGACGCTAAAATCCTCAACCGAGTGAAGCGCCGCGCATACCGTCTAGATTACAGTCTTTTCAATCTATGCGGAATTCGGTTCGGTTGGGGTGCGGTTATCGGTTTGATTCCTTTGTGAGTATGTCCGGCTTGGTATTCTTGGAAATATGACTAATCGAATCACAAGCGCTGGCGATGGACTCGACGCTGCATTGGCGATGATGGTCGTCAGGGACTGCGACAAGGTCGACGGAGGACTTCCCAACTCCCTACGAAGCCGTATGCTGATGAACGTCGTGCTCGATTTTGTCATCGGTCTCGTTCCCTTCATCGGTGACCTTGCGGATGCCATTTACAAGTGCAATACTCGAAACGCGATTCTTCTGGAGAAACATTTGCGAGACAAAGCGAGCAAGGTCGACAAAGCCCGTGCGAAGAAAGGTCATCCCACCGGGGAAAGTCAGCGGCCAGTGGATCTCAGCATACCGGAAGAGTTTGATAGATATGAGGAAGGACTGCTGCCAGAACCACCGAGCTACACAGAAGCTCCGTTGTCAGAACCTACCTCTATAGAACATGGTGTCGAAACGCGTCGTCCCGCCGAGTCACAACCTGCTGAGCTACAGCCTGCAAATAATCCTCAATCTCGTCGCGACGGCAGCTGGTTCGGCGGACGGAAACAGAAGCGGAGTGATTTGGAAAGTGGCGGTGGCCGCCATTGATAATCTTTGTATGGCACAGTCGGTTTCTTAGGGCGAAATTGGTACGATATGTAGCGGGTATTTTAATATAATCTCCTTTGTGATTTTCAACGACTTGAAGAAGGCTGCAAGACATCGGCTTTCGATCGCAAACACGCATAACATAACGAAGCATGTCCGCCAACTGGAGCAGCGCAAAGAGAACACCTCACATTTTGAGGGATGGTTGCAGGTCGAAGCTTATTCGTGGTACGGACCACATTCGCCATCACGCCGGGGTACTTCTCTCCTTGTGTTTTGACATAAAGATTCATGAGGTTATCAATAGACAGGTTCCGATTCGACTCATTCTCCTGTATCTGCAAATCGGGTATGATGATGCTGGCCAATTCCGGTATTTGTTTGACGTATAATTCCAACTCAAACTTGTAAAGTTCCCGCAAGGGAAAACTGAAGTTTAAGCCCCAGGGAGACGCACCATCACAGACTTGCCAGGTCAAAGAGCCACCACGGCCCTTGGCCACATTTGCTAGGGTTTTCGCGGCTAAGCGACTGTCTGAGTCTCCCCATAAGATACCTTGACAATCGTTACTCTTCGCAAATGCAACAATGAGGCGGACAAGTAGGAGGTTATCGATATCGTCCCTTGCTGTAGATGTAGACATGGATGCCCGAAATGCGTCGAGTCGTTCTTTATCAGAGTCAAAGCCTCCCTCAACGAATCCAAATTCGCAGAGAGTTTCCTTAATTGTTGTGTCGTATTGGAAGATGTTGTGTAGGGGAACCATAGTGTATGTGTGGTTCGGATAACTCTCTCTTGCGCTGTCAAAGTTGGCCTTCACATCGGCATAGCCAGAATGAACGGTTGCCGGGTCGACGACAAGCACATGCAAGTCGAATCCCGCAGTATTCAACGAGCGACTAAGCTGTAGATTCTGTAGTCTATCCACGATATGCAAAAGGCTTGCAGACGATATTCCGAGGGAGAGGGGTAAAAGCACTTTTTTGGGCGGGGAGTTCTTCACGGGACGATAAGATCCCATTACTCGAGCGGCCTTATGGCCGGCGTATTCGATGAAGCAGTCTCTGTAGGACAAATAATCATATCAGTTCAGCCTCTTATCTTACCCAGAAGTTAATTGTCTACATACCGGCATAGTGGGCGACTGCGTATCGTCGCAAGAGCCTCGACTTCTCTGCAGCTAACACAAACCTGTGATATCTCTTTGGCAGGCATCTTTCTGGTTTCTTTCTGGAATTGTCTTTGCAAGGAAGTGTGCGAAAGAGTAAAGGTGAAGATGGAAAGAGTGAAAAAATATTATGGATGGCTAACTGCGGGCGTGGCGTTGATTGGCCGATCTTTGCTGGGCACACTCGGCCTGGCCGGAGTTGGAGATGCCACGATCTTCTAAACATAGCTCAGCTTGTGTCCATCAAAAAATATCAAGATCCGTACTCAGACTTGGCATTAAACGCAATCGATGCTATTCTATAAGTGCAGCGACCTCAAATAATATATCAACTTCATTGATCTCCTCCCGCCTCCCTTTTAGGGGATCACGCCCTCGAACATGAAGGGCTGGTTCCAGACCCTTGTTCTTGCTGCATCGTTAGCAGGCCGAGTCGTCGCAAATGAGTCTGAGATAGTCAGTATTTATCCTTCTGGACACTTGCATTTGATGATAACACAGACTAATTGTATCTCATCCAACTTAGAAACAAGATGATGCTCACCGACAACGATGTTCAGGCATGTACAGCCGGAAAGCCTGGGGCGGTGATATCGATCCATTCATCCTCACCAAATTTCTCAAAGTCGAAGACGACACCACAGATCAGGATATACTCGTTAGCTTGGTGATATTCGAATGGGGTGATGAGGAATTAATAGGTCGACCAATTCCGGGAAACCCTGATGTATGGGATGATAATCTTTCATTGCTCCAAGCACGAGCTGACCAGAAAACAGGAGATAGCTACGATCTGTGACCAAGTGAAAGTCGATGCCGGCCTCTGCTCCCAAGAAGAATTAGGATCTTTCATACTCGCTGAGAACGCTACGGAAGCTTCGAAATTGCCCATCTTGTCCAAAGCCATCAATCTAAAGGACCCTGCCGCTATAAACTATCCAGTGAAGAAGACCGGCTTCTACTGTGTCAGTACATATGCTTTTTCTGGGCACGACTATCAAGGCGTTGTTGAATTTCGAAACGCATATGGTGAACTTCCGGCTGCTCAAATCGCAAAATTGCCATTCTATGGAGGGCTTACCATCGTATATGCGGTGTTTGGAGTGTTAGTCTTCTTTCTCTTAGTGTTGTAGACAAGCTTACTGACCTTTTGTTATAGTTTCTGGGCCTTTCTTTACGTCCAGAACCGACACGATATTCGTATGTTTATTCTCTATTTGACATTGGAAATAACCTAACTGTTTCATAGTACCTGTCCAGAACTATATTACAGCTATTCTCATCTTCCTCGTTGTCGAAGAAGCAATTACCTGGGGATTCTACGGTACGAATCAGTTTTCACCTACATAGTACCCTATCGATATCAGCTAACATGACTCTAGACTATCAAAACAGTCATGGATCCAATGCATTTGCCAAAGTCCTAATGATCATCGTAGCTATTCTTAATGCTGGTCGAAACGCTTTTTCATTCTTCTTGCTTCTCATTGTCTGCATGGGCTATGGAGTCGTCAAACCATCTTTGGGAAGAACAATGATCTGGGTTCGAGTGCTCGCAATCACACACTTCGTCTTTAGTGTGATTTACGGCATTGCAAGTCTTACAATTACCCCCGACAGCGCTGGTCCTCTAGTGCTACTGGTCATTCTTCCACTTGCAGCGACTTTAACAGCTTTCTATGTTTGGACACTCAACTCGCTGAATATGACCATGAAGGATCTGGTTGAACGGAAGCAAAAGACCAAAGCGATGATGTACAAGAAGCTATGGTGGTGTATCCTCGGCAGCATCATTGTGATATTTGCTTTCTTCTTTATCAACTCATTCGCCTTTGCTGGCCGGAGTGCGGCCAACTTCGTCCCGGATCACTGGAAGACGAGATGGTTCGTTTTGGATGGATGGCTAAATCTCGTCTATCTATTTGATATTGCATTCATTTCCTACTTGTGGCGCCCGACTGCTAACAACAGGCGATTTGCAATGAGTGATGAGGTAAGAACTCCTGCCCCTTGATAATGGGTATCATTCTGACTCGTATTTCTTTTCCAGCTCGCCCAAGATGATGATGGCTTCGAGATCCGCTCTCTCGCCAACTCTCTTGACGAAGAAGGTGCTATGCCACTAAACGATGAGTATGAACGTTACTCTCCAGAAAGAGAACTGTCACCTGTACCACCAAAACCCGTCCAGCCTGCTCCTCAGCAACGTGAGTCTCTGGATGGTGAGACCATATTTGCAGTCGGCGAAGAAGATGGTGACAAGTTCAGTGATGACGACGACGATGATGACTTCCGGAAATCTTCCGAGGAAACGAGAAAGCTGACCGGGGGTTCACATTCTTAGACCAGACCAGAGCATGTTTATAAGCCTTAAGGAAAAATGACCGTCCTTTTCATTAAGCCATGCCACTTCTAATAGGCACATCGTTTTTTCCTGTTGGTTGTTGTATTATTATTACTGCAAAGGGGCATTTTCATATACGCCCGCTATTCCTCACCACCATCAAATACCAAATCAAAGCAGCTCTTTTGCTTACGATTTGTCTCTGTACCTTGGTTAATATAATTCGATTTCCGTCGCATTTTTTGCTGGTTTCTGAGCAGGTTTCCAGAAATCTGACGTCTCTTGACTCTGTTTTATGCTGGCGTTTTTCTGTGGATGGATTGGCATTTACGCATACGACATGAAATCAACACTGATATTAATCGTTACTATTATTCGAGGTGTAGTAGAACTACCCTTCCGTTCGAAGCACGTCGAGAAAGATGATGGTACCATAGATTTCGAACGATCCTAACGCGATAGTTCGTAAATAGGCGGCTGACGATGAAAAATACCTTCTCGGTGGTGCAGCAAGCGGAGCATATTCCACCACAACATCTCTATTTTGCATTATAAATTTGGGCCACACTTTAGCTTCGTCTCGCAAAAATTTCTTTATAGGAATATTTTGGTAATCCCCAGCGCGCATGAGTCCTATCTAGTCCATTTCGAATCTGATAAAAAGATTATGGTTAGCGCACTAGTGCCCTAACTTATAGGGTTAGTTCCATGGGCATAGTAATCTTGAATGCATTCATTCATTCATTCATGTATTCCTCTATTAATCTACGGAGTCTTCGTAACTTGCTTTATTGAAATGTTCTGATATGGCAGCTATTTTGACGCTTGCCAGAATTTGAAAGGGAGGATAGGAATTTATACTGTGACAAAACAATTACAGGATTCTGTCTGCAGTGTCCGGTTACAGAATGAGCAAGATAATCTACGTCGGTTCCAAACCGAACGCGTTCTATTCGCCTATTAATTGATGAGATCCTTGAAAATTCTTTTCGTATTCTACTATATCTAGATGACGACGCACTCCACACATTGAACACCCAGCGTTGCTTTTACTATCGATTTTTGCATTGATATAGCTTCATAACCTTTCTGGGAGCAGAACTTCCTTGATATCTAGTTAGAGCTTTCAGGTAGAAAGTGCTCATGATTGGCTGGCAAAATTCGTCGAAGCATTCGGACATCCCTCTTAGGGCTAATTAATAATCCCCGCACTTTATGCCCCTCAACAGGGGCCTTGGTATTAGCCAGAACCAGGATTTGGTTCAACTTCTTCGTATAAATAGAAGCATTTTATATTCCATCCTGAGCTTCGAAACAAACCTTGTAGTCAAGAAAATCATTCACAATGGCCATCGGAGTAGCTCTCATTGGAGGTGGAATCTGGGCAAAGGAGGAGCATCTAGTATGACGATCTAAGGCAGCACAAACATGGCTATTACTGACTTGCGTACAGCCTGCAATCCTCGCTTCGAAAGACTTGGAACTGAAAGCTATTTACTCGCGATCACTCAAATCTGCAAATGATGTCGCAGGGGAAGTCAAAGATACCCAGAAAATTGATCTATATTCGGAAGACTCATCGCAGACTTTTGGGGATATTCTCAAGCGTGATGATATCCAGGCTGTCGTTATCAGGTTAATTGATCTATGTCTTCCGAGAACCTCGAATTAGAGAAAGAAGGAACTAACATATCGAACTAAAGTCTCCCAATCGCCAACCAAGGCACCTTCATCAAAAGAGCACTCCTCGCAAAAAAACATGTCTTATCGGAGAAACCGGTGTCAGAAAATGTACAAGACGGTGTGGTGTTAATATCATGGTACAATGGTGTCAAGGAAGAATTTGACAATGTAACTTGGAGTGTGGCTGAGAATTTTAGATATCTCGAGAGTTTCAAATATGCAAGGCAACAGATTGAGGAATTGGGGAAGATTATAGGGTTTCGAGTGCGGGTTTATGCTAACATCACGGAAGATTTCAAATTCTATCGTAAGGCTTCTGAGGCTCTATGTGGTGAATTCGTTATGCTGACCATGGCCCTTTCATAACTAGATACATCCTGGAGGAAGGAACCCACGCATCAAGGAGGTTACATACTTGATGGTGGCGTTCATTTCACTGCCGGCCTTCGTCTTTTGCTTGGTTCGGATGTATTTGTCGAGCGAGTAGCAGCTTTTACAACCTCACTAAAGGAGCATCTTCCACCTGTTGATACAGTGGATGCCATTCTAAAAACGAACACGGGTATTCAAGGCACTTTCCAATCGTCGGTAGCGACAACCTTGACAGGACCTGAATGGACTATTGCTTGTGAGAACGGTAGTGTTACTGTTTCAAGTTCAACTGTCACCGTTCTATCTGTCGACGGTGAAGAAGTAGTTAAGGAAATCCCAAATGAACGGTCGGGAGTACCACCGGAGGTTCGAGCTTGGGGAGAGGCTCTAGCTGCCGGACGACAGAATCCAGAACAGACTCCTGAAGAAGGTCTGGCAGATCTCGAACTGGTGAGTTTGTTAGGCACAATTCTATTTTGTTTTGCGACATCACAAATGTGGCATTTTCACCGCTAACTTTCGACTTTCCAGATTGAGTTGATGCTTCGTAGTGGTAACCATGATGGAGAACCACAGAAATGTAAATATCAATCCAGCACAGCAGAAGTTTCGAAGTAATCCCATAGCATATGCAATACAATGGCAGTTGTAGGACCTCTTGAAGTGATTTTTAAGTTGTCTACATGATATCGTCCACCGTTGAATTTAGTATGAAGAAGCCAGTAGATAACTACGTATTCGGCTGTCATCAGGACACCAGCGGCTGTGTAGTATTCAGCAAACCAATCCTCTGCATCTCGGTTAATCTCTACTACCACCTGGGCAGCTCAGGCTAAACGGACGTAAATGTACTTCGGAGTCTCTCCGATCTTTGTCGCACATACTACGTTCAACGTAGATCTTATCTCCGCCAGCTGGCTTTCCGACTGGCCAACTTAAAATTTGTGGGGACTTTGTCCGTCGGACCATTCCTGACTTCATATCATAGGGCTAGGGTTAGCTAGGGTAACCACGCTTATGTAATTAGAAAGGTTTCCGAATATGGTTAGTGATGGTAGGGTTGGTGGGGTATTTCATTTGTCTATGTTTGAGTCACATAGTTCTCGTGCTCTTCATTGCTTGTATCAAATTACTTGTCAGATGTCCTGACGAATACAAGATATAGAACGAGGCTCTAGTATTCGAATTACAGTTTGAGAAGGCGCTACACGTTCATTCCCGAGTGATATACGTATATGTTTACATGCGATGTCATGACTTGAACCCACCATGGAAAATAACACTAACGACGAAGCACGAGATGCTTCCTCAACAACCAGAATATCAGCCACAACCCTCTCCTCCCGCCTCATCCACCACTGTCGCTTCCTCCTCGCCGAAATCGACATCTTTCAAAATGCAATTGCATCTCGATTCCGCCGCCATCAACAACAGCAGCATTTAGTCGAAATGCGACTTTTGAGATCAAACGTCGCCTCGGAGCTTAGGACCCTTGAGCGTCTTGCCGCTGATACACAAGCTCTTGTAAATGAGCGCGCGAAGAAAGGAGATAATGACGACGATGCAGATCTCGAAATGAGAGAAGGACGAATAATACATACCCTCCGCTCATCGAATTTATCCTTCCTTACAGCTGTTTGGACAATTGCAAAGGAGCGTTGTTCGGGTGTAGTGGCATTCTCGAAGCGGTTCTATTGGGATAAAGATGAGAATAAGGTTGTTGATGGGAAGGAGGATCGACAGGCTAAACCGCCCAATAAGGATAAGAAGAAAAGTGCTTTTGTGGATATTGTCTATGGGAATGGGGAGGATTGGTTGAAGGTTTCGACTGTTAATCAGAGTCGATTACTGTTTGAGATGGCAGAAAAAGGGTGGGAGATGGATAGTGATGAGGAGGAGGACGAAGCATCATCTACACGAAATGATCAAGGAAAAGAGTTACCGATTAACCAGGATGAGGAGGACGAGGACCAGCTCGAACTGATTACAATGGCCTTAGACATGATCAGAGCATCTCGAGCGACCAGAGTCAGATACAGGAACCCCCGCGTGCACATCATGGCCCCGAAACTCGAAGAGGGTAAAGTCCCAGAGATAGACAGAGTCCTGAATACAATCCGAAGTTATGGAGTAACCATTGAATGCAAAATACAAATACGAGATATCTTTACCGAGGACAAGATATATGAAACCTGCGATCCGAATTCCATTACTGAAAACGATCTACCGCTGTCAACTATGCTTCCAAATCCGTTTGAGAAATTCACCCACGTTATCAATGTTGACTGCACTCTACTGCTTGCACTAGTCTCTGATCTATCGCATGTACAGAACATTGAGCCTTCTCCCAATTTTCATCGTGCTATTATCAGGCAGATTGAAGTTGAAGATGAGTTGCCTTTGCTGACTACAGAGCTTTGGCCTGCCGTAGTCGGTCGACAGCTTGTCTGCACCCAGGAGGCTGCTAAGCGAATGAAGGAAATTGTCTATACAATCGGTACCGAGACTGAGAGGAAGAGGACTGCTATCTTGCTAGGTGAAGGCGATATGGAAGGACTAGACAAGGACACGCTGCTTGGCGAACTACGAAAACTGTCAGATCACTCTGTTCCCGAAAAGTTGATTCTACCTATGAAAGTAGTTGATGCCCACGCAGAAATCGGCGCGGCAATGAAACAAAACAAATTCCCTCCAGTCATCAGCAAGGTCACCGAGATCCTCACCGACATCAACTATAGTGTTTTCCTTTATGGTTGGGCCAGCGATATCGTCACGATTTCGAGTAATAAGACGGTCGTGAGGCAGATCGAAGCCACCATAGAGGATAACCGAGGGTATGATAATACACTGGAGGGCCCGAAAATATGGATTTGTGATACAGCTAGAAGTTTGATTGGAAAGGAAAAGCATCGAAAACCATAGGGTATCATAATGTAGCCTCACTGATAAATATGTCGGCATAAGTAAGCATAATCGTCATAAGACATGTAGGCGAAAGAAATGGGACATGCGTCGTCCATCTAAAGATTCTTGGGCGCGTCGTCCGGCAGCCAGAACAGAATATCTTTGTCTGCGGTGGCCAGCATATTGTATCGAGGGTTGATTTCGATAACTGCAGTGCGGCCTCTGGAAGATAGGCTGGTCATCGGCTGCAAGTACTTGTTAGAATCTGGGTTCTGGTTAGTGTCCCAGACGAGTACTTCATTCTTGTCGCCTGCTCCACCGAGCACAAAGCGGCCGTCCTGACTGAAACATGCGTCTCCTTGGCCTAGAGGTCGTCCCGAACTTGAGACGGGGGCCGCTCTACCACTGGATCCATTCTTGCCGACCAAAAAGGCGTTCAGATGACCTTCAAATGCATCGAGCACAAAATGCCCATGATAATCTGTGCCGACTAGAAGGTTTTTACCATCATTGGAGAATTCGAGTCGTGACCATAGTCGTCCACGGGTAGTGGGGGTGTACCGCTCTTCTAGAGGCGCCAGGTCAAATGTTGCGAAGGGCGCTTTATCGTAGTTACGGAAATCATAAAGTAGCACTGAAGAAGTCGATTGAGATGCAATGGCAATGACTGAAGCTGATGGATCAAATGCAACGAGGTATGGAGTTGCGAGTTCTAGTTTGCCCTGCACATTCCGCGATTTGAGGTCCCAAAGTGAGATCGTATTGTCCCTTGAGCACGAGACAAAGGCATCGTTTGCAGGTGACAACGACAAGCACGTAACTTTGTCCGTATGACCAGTGAAATATCGAAGGTAACTCTCCTGATGTAGGTCGAGTAGACGAAGGGAGTCTTAATGCTCCGTTAGCTTGCTACTGACCAATGGGCGAAGAACTCCACATACTATCCACTTTGGTACTGGCATGAAGTACCTGGCGTTGGTGGTGTGTAAAGCGAGCTAGATGAGCACCGTATTTCTTGCTAGGAACGATCTTGGTATTCTTGCCCTCGATTACATCGTAGATTTGGATTGTTTCATCTTCACATGCTGTAACCACGAATTCACCCTTGTCGTCGAAATCGAGAGAGGTAATATGCGAGTTCTCGTGCTTTGAAAGCTTGAACCTCTTTTCAACGGAATCAGTGAGTGTGATGCCATGAAAGACGGGAGAATTGGTCTTACCTTGGTAGGTCGATATGTACGAATAGCATCTGACACTTTTTGGGAGGTTCGTGGATTTGAGCTACCTTGTGGGAGTGGCACTATAGGAGTGCCAGTATGAGGGGTATTTGATGAAGATGTGAGAGCTTTCTGCTCTTGGTGGTCAGTTTGAGGAGTGTCTGCCATTTTTGGCTTGTGCTTGATCGTGCTATTCTGCTATTTGCTGTCTGCTCTCCTAAGAGAGATAGCAGTTATTATTTGCTGAGCAGCACAATGAATACTTCACAAAGCCAGTGACAGAGATAGAGTCATGTCAATCACGACAATTAGTTTGTAGATTATTGGATGTCACGAACAAAGTGAGAGTTTGTAGCTTAGGCGCTGTTTGCAGGCGGTATATGGCGGCAGAATAAAATTGGCCCCAGTCAAGACAGGAACAGCTAAGCCTGAGGCAGCTAGTTTAATAGCCTGGGGCTGCCCCATTATTAATGCTGACTACGCTGTCACCGCCCCAGGGGCCCCCGGCATCGGTCTGCTGTGCGGCGCTGAGCTTACCAAAAAATAAAAGTTAAATCACGCAGAACCTTCTTCTCTTCTCCGTTTATAATCAGGACAGTATTGCGCCTGGTCTTTATTCGGCTATTCTGATATATCTATTTGAAGCGCCATTGCAGCAGTGCTGTTCTCTGTATGACTTGAAAGCTCGCGTCAATCCCCCCAGCTGAACCGCCCGGTTCCGGAACCGGGCCTTGCCCGACTCTTTAATAATGTCTACAACCACAGGGTGCGTGAGATGCTAATCGGCTATGCCGAGATCTATTACAATTGAATACCTGTCTGACTCGCGATTTTGTCACTTAGAGCATTCATTGCCGGAGGTATTGCAGCTTGCGGCGCTGTTACCGTCACTCATAGTTTCGAAACTGTTAAGATTCGGTCCGTTGAACGTCCCCTGTGGCATATAGCAGACGCTTACAAACCGCCCTAGGCTTCAATTGCAAGGAGAACTACAATCAGATGCTGTCAAAAAATATAGAGGCGTCTTTCACGGCGTCAAAGTGATACTACAAAATGAAGGTCCCCAGGGTCTATTTAGGGGTATCGGTTCCGCTGTATGTTGAGTCGCATCCAATTGACGGAATATCGGCCGACTGATTTTTGATTCCCAATAGTATATATATCAAATATTACTGAACGGTTGCCGTCTCGGCTTCTACGAACCGCTTCGAACAGGCCTCACGACTGCCATCTACGGTGATCCTTCGGTACAATCCCTGGGCATCAATGTCTTCAGTGGAGCGAGTTCCGGTATGTTGGGGGCCGCAGCTGGCTCCCCTTTCTTCCTCGTGAAGACACGATTACAATCCTACTCCCCGTTCTTGCCAGTCGGTACGCAGCACCAATATAAAAATGCATATGATGGAATGCGACAAATCTATACCAACGAGGGAGTCAAGGGTCTTTATCGCGGTGTTGGCGCTGCCATGGTGCGAACTGGTTTTGGCAGTTCTGTCCAACTTCCCACTTATTTCTTCGCAAAACGACGGTTGACACGACACCTGGGAATGGAAGAGGGGCCGGCTCTTCATCTTGCTAGCAGTACTGCATCCGGCTTCGTTGTTTGTTGTGTAATGCATCCTCCAGGTGAGACTTTAACCTATCAGTTTTACAGGGCTCTATAAGCTGACTGTGACAGATACCATCATGTCGCGTATGTACAACCAAACCGGTAACCTATACAAAGGTGTCTTCGACTGTCTGTACAAGACTGTTTCCACCGAAGGGTTGCTTGCCATATATAAGGGCTACTTTGCTCATCTTGCCCGTATTCTACCACACACCGTAAGCCTCACCTTGCCTTGCCACGGTTTTTCATAAAGCTAACTATTATTCAGATCCTCACTCTCAGTCTTGCTGAACAAACCAACAAGTTTGTTCGTAAGATTGAAGATCGCATTCTGTCGGATGACCTTCGGTCAAGATTGTAAAATGGCGTGGAAGCTTTTGAGCTTAAAAGGGATTCGTTTATTATTTTTCTGTCATTTTCTCATACTCCTGCTCTGGGCTTGTCAGGATGTTGTATATAGGGGACCTGTCGTATTATAGAAGGCATCTTTGATTGTTAGGTGAATTGATCATATCGATAAGATAGTCATATTCAATTCCACATTTCATATATATGAGACCGTCAGATATTTTGTAAATTGCTGCTTTAGATAGCTGCATTTGGTTTGTCCAACTATCCATGTACTTGAGTATGCCATGATTTGCTCGCCACAAGGGAAGCGAGATACGGCATTCGAACGCTTTGTCCCCAACAAGCATGCCTTTGGTAGGGCTAGGATACGGATGTATGAGTCGGCCCTATCTAGGGTTTGCAGAATCTTGCATTCTACAGCTGATAATCTTAAATTGTAATCGCCTCCGAGTATGTCCCAGGAGTACATATCGTTATTTGGTCGCCAACTTTCTCCGTGGTGATTATTGTCGGAAATGGAACGTCATGATCGTACTTGGATGCTGTTGCCAAGTAGGGTATGCACTTCATCTACACCAATCATTAGGTAGTATCCATGAATGGATTCTCGCGTGCCCATCGTGAATGCGAGGTCTTCCATCCCATCTCATACGACTCGGGAATCTGTGTACCAGCGTCAGGAGCCAAATCTGGCAATAATCTCCAACGACAGGAGCCCCTCAGTACAAGAATGTAGAATCAGATGTTGTAAAGCAGTCTGAGCGAGGTCTGAGTCATCTAAATCGTAAGCTGTCCGTACATCGGATGATTGCAATAAACATCAATCGACGCGTCGACCCAAAAAGAGGTCAGAACACGATCTGATAACGAAAGAAAAATAGCTCCGTAGTGGGCCATTGGACATCCAGACCAGATGAGGAGCTCTCATAAGGCTTAGATCAGCTGTAGCTGGTGCTGTAAATCCGTAAATCCGCGTTTGTTGTGAGGGAGTAACAGGGAGTTGCTCAGAACACGCATAAAAATGGCTGGACGCGACGCGGGATTTCGCGAATTTATTGGCCGAAAGCGGTAGAGTGGCTCCTGTCCCGAAGTGACGTGAGAAAGGAACGCCAAGTCACGTGAGACGTGACTTAGTGCGGCGCGCTAGCGTGACGCTCTTCTCGGGAACTGCAAGTATTTCTTCGAGCTACATTCCCATCTTGTGCTCATTCTTTTCTCTCACAACCCATTCTCCCTCCCCAGCTTTATTCCAGGACTCAAGTTTATGTTCAATTATCTCTGGCTTACATTATTGCACCTTCTATCAATCCATAATGACCACCCAACTCACTCCTTCCAAGCAGGTAAGCAATTGCCATCCATGTCACTGTCTAGCAGTTGGACGCGTCTGTCGCGAATCAATTGCTAACTTTTCTTTTCACTTAGGCTGCTGCCTCCTTAGAGCAGTTTAAGATGGAGTCGCCAGCCAAGAAGCTGAGCTTTGAATCCGGAAAAGAGAACTCCCCCGCTGTCGTCGACGCGTCCGCCACCACGCTGGTCAAGCCTACAGAGAAACCCGCAGTACAGGAAGCTCCCAAGGTTGCTCCTGGTATTAAGGAGATGGAAGTAAACGAGCCTCTTCTTCAAGAGAACCCTCACCGTTTCGTCCTCTTCCCTATCAAGTATCACGAGGTTAGTTGGCCGTGTTGACGCGTCTCGCGTAAAGTGGTTTACTGTCGCGTAAAGTGGGATCAATTATATCTGACATTACACCCTCTACAATAGATCTGGCAAATGTACAAGAAGGCTGAAGCATCTTTCTGGACCGCCGAGGAGATCGATCTATCGAAAGATTTGCACGACTGGAACAACCGCCTCAATGATGATGAACGTTACTTTGTCTCGCGCGTCCTCGCTTTCTTCGCTGCCTCGGATGGCATTGTCAATGAGAACTTGGTTGAACGTTTCAGTGGCGAAGTTCAGATTCCTGAAGCTCGATGCTTCTACGGTTTCCAGATCATGATGGAGAACATTCACTCCGAGACATATTCTCTTCTTATTGATACCTATATCAACGAACCCAAACAACGTACCTACCTTTTTGATGCCATTGACAACAGTAAGTTCGTCTTGTACACAATTTGAAGCACGGTCTAACTGGCATAGTTCCCTGCATCCGCAAGAAAGCAGACTGGGCTTTGCGATGGATCTCGGATAAAGAGTCCACCTTCGCTCAGCGTCTTGTCGCCTTCGCCGCCGTTGAGGGTATCTTCTTCTCCGGCTCTTTCGCTGCTATCTTCTGGTTGAAGAAGCGTGGCTTGATGCCTGGTTTGACATTCTCCAACGAACTCATCTCTCGTGACGAGGGTCTCCACACCGACTTTGCCTGCCTGCTCTTCTCCCATCTCAACAACCGCCCCAACCCCAAGGTCATTGAAGACATCATTGTTGATGCTGTTGCCATCGAACAAGAGTTCTTGACTGATGCTCTGCCTTGCTCTTTGCTTGGAATGAACTCCAAGTTGATGTGTCAGTACATTGAGTTCGTTGCCGATCGTCTCTTGGTCGCTCTCGGCAATAAGAAGTACTACAACTCCACCAACCCCTTCGACTTCATGGAGAATATCTCCCTTGCTGGCAAAACCAACTTCTTCGAGAAGCGTGTTGGCGACTACCAAAAGGCCGGTGTCATGAACAGCACGAAGAAGGATAAGGACGCCTCTGGTGAGAAGAAAGATGAAAATGCCGGTGGTCTCAGCTTTGATGAAGACTTCTAGATGCATTTCTCTTTTGTCTCATGTAAAGTGCTATATGATTATTGGTGGACTTATTTGTACGGGGCGTTCTCTCTTCTTGACACAGCTCTTCCCCCCTTTTTTTCTTTCCTCTTCCCTCTTCACGTTATACCAGGATGAATTACATAGCCGGGCGGCGTTATCGGGTTATTATGTCTTGTATTTATTTCTATTATACGTGGTGGTTTGTTTGACTCGGTTGTAATTAGTGTTCCGTAGACTTGGATAAAAATAACTTTACGCGATAACAAACGGGCTATATGAACTTCATAGTGTAGGTATTCTATGCGCTGGAGTGTCAATCTGGCGAAGACGCGGATAACTACATAAGGGTATGAGTATCTAATTCACAACCCTAGATGCAACAACTATATACAAAAATATTCACACCAACACCGAAAAAAACTAGACTGCCGCAGTTGAGGAGACTACTCAAACAAAAGCCTCAACTCCTCAATCCGATTTTTCTTCCTATCATCCTCCGTCCCATCACCACCAACCCTCAACCCTAATGAACCTGCAATATTCATCTTTCGTTCCTGCACCCGCAACATACGCACTTCAATCGAATCCTTAACCACAAATCGTGTCACGGAGACTTCACGTAATTGACCCATGCGATGCACGCGGTCGATTGCTTGTGCTTCAACGGCAAAACTCCACCAGGGGTCCATCATGAATACGTTGTTGGCCGCGGTGAGATTGAGGCCCACGCCACCTGCTCGGAGGCTGATTAGGAGGATGCTTGGGGATGGTTGTGGGGGTTTGCTGTGGGTCGCTGATGCACCTCCGTCTTTAGGGGCATCTTCGTCAGATTCGAGTTCTTCGTAGATTTCGGTACGGTTGAATTGCCGGAGGACTTCGGCTCGGGCCTTTTGTGGCATTGAGCCGTCGAGGCGTAGGTGGGTTAGACCGGCTTTTGTGAGTTGTGGACCGATCAGGTCCAGGAATGATGTGAATTGGGAGAAGACGACGGATTTGGAGTTTGGTGGTAATTTTAGAAGATGGGTGATGAGAGCGTGGATTTTGGCTGAGGTATGAGCTGATGGAGATAGAGGATATATACGCCGCAAGGATATTCTTGGTGCTGGCTGTGACGAGGTTGGCGGTGTTGAAGTATCGATTTCATCCGGTGTGCTGCTGGGTGACTGATATCGAATGACTTCAAAAATATCGTGTCGTGTTACAGGAGCGCGACATGAAAAGCATCGTGGCAGTTCTCCTTTATCAGTCTGGTGCCGGATATAGTTCTCAAGACATTTTTTGCAGGCACTATGCCAGCATCCCGTAACTGCAGGCTCAATCAATGGTTCCTCTGAACAGATAGGACATTCGGCACTGGTATCATTCTGGATTTGTCGCAAAGCATGTGTCGTGAATCGAGACGCCGTATCCTGCGATTGGGCTGTACTCGATGATTCCGTGGATTTGGTAAAGCGGTCAATGAGCTCTTGCAAGTCCATATCATCCTTCATCTCATTCACCGCGTCAGCGGCTAATGCCGCATCCTCCTCATCGGCAACGATAGCTTTATTTCGCGTCAGAATTGGATGACAGCATGTTTGACGGAGACGTAAGATTTGCGCAAAGATAGTCGAGTAAGATTTCATTAGCGTTCCGGCCTCGACATTATCATTAAATGTTCTCTTTGCACGGTAATAAACGAGGTCATAGATTGCTCGCTCGTCTTCGGAGAGTTCAACCTCCTCAATTGTAACTGTTCGTGGAGGAAGAGGGACCAATGCTTCGCCTTCCGGAGTTTGCATCGTCTTCGTTCTACGAAGTACAAGCGGCTCAAGAACACTTTGGACCACGTTCAATGCGCGGACGTAGTCCTTAGACTCAAATGGAACCGTAATGAATGTCTTCCAGAAGGAGAAATTACTCCATGGTTCAACCTTCAAGAAGCGTACCAAACTGAAAAGATCTTCTAGTCGATTCACGATTGGCGTACCGGTCAACACCCATCGATGGATAGCGTTAAGCTCATAGCATGCGCGAGCAGATTTAGAGAGTCGATTCTTGATGAGGTGCGCTTCGTCAAGAATAACTCTGAAGAATTCAAGCGAGAAAAGCCCAATATGTGCAGCAGGATTGTGTTGTCCTTGTGTCACAAAGCTGCGGAACTCTGATAATACGACACCATAGCTAGTCACAATGACATTCGGTGCATTGATACCGTTTGCCCTAGAGCAGAGAGTTTTCAAGTTCGTTGATCGATCTGATCCGTAGTATATGAGAGTCTTCATTGTTCCTGGCGCCGAAGCCTTTTGGGCCTCGCTCTCCCATTGCGCCAGGAGTGACGTTGGTGCAACGACCAGAGTAGTGTAAGGCGCTGCAACTATGCCGGTAGCAGACATGGACTGTCTATGCAGTTCATCCATCGAAGACGGAGCAGCTGGTGTTTCCCTATTTGTGTGGACCAAGCTCATCATTTCAATTGTCTTGCCCAATCCCATTTCGTCTGCCAAAATCCCACCTAAACAGTGTTGTTCCTGAACAGGGAAATCTAGACTTAACTCGCCAGAGTAAGGATTCACATAAAAGGCATCCTGTCGCTCAACACATGGCAAGATCTTGTCATCTGCATCCTTCACTGGCCACTTGTACTCTTCCCACAAAGGGTGCATTGATTCCCCCCTATTCGATTTGGTATCTCTTTCTTTGGCGAGCATCCAATGCAACGCTTGCTTCTGGTACTTGCGAAGATCAAGGGCAAATGTTTCTGCAGGTTGTGCTTCGGGGGTATTGAAATCAAACGATTGAGCTTTCTGGTATAAAGTGTCAAGATGGTCCTCCTCCAATTCAGCTGTCTCCTCATCAGGGCCCGAGTCTTCCAGATCGGTGGCTTCCTTGGGTCTATCCTTATTTTTATCGTACTGCTCGGCCATTTCAGCTGCACGAAGCAAGCCCTCTTTTTTATGCTTGGCGGTAGTCTCATTGGTCGAAGTCGGTAGAAGACCAATCTCGTCGAAAAGACGAACGAGTGCAATCTGCCGTATCCTCAAATCCTTCTCCTCTGTACTCTCCTTTTGTTCGAATAGCTGAACCGTCCTGTTGTCGTCTATATTATAAAACGCATTTTTAACGAACGCATCACTTTTGAGATAACAGTGCAACTGGAGGTATACTGTGTCATTCACTCGCATCCAATCAGGAGCAAAAACACAGTATCCTTCAAAATCGCAGATCTTCTGATCAATCAGTGTCGAGACCCATTCTGCTGTTTCCTGCGGTAATCGTCCTATCTCTTCTCCTTCTATATTCGTAAAGCGAGTAATAACATCTGCCTTTTGGTTAGGTATAACCCTTCCCTTTCGGCCTATTTTTGTCGTGCGCATTTTCGTTCTTTCAATCTTGACTTTGTCTCCGTGTCGAAGCACGTTTAAGCCACTTCTGGTAGCCCAAGCCGCTACACCGAAAGCTCCAATGTACCGATGTGAAGGCATGTACTGGAGAACCTCTGCACCCTCCGGTGGAGTCCATTCGGAAGTATTCCTCGTAGTCTTTCTGGTCGTATCGGTTTGCACTTCGAGAGCGGTTGGTAAGGTTCCTCGCTGTCGTTCGGGGAGAGGTGCAGGCCTGGTGGTTATTCTTTCGTATGATCCGTCTAAAAATATATTGATAGCTCTTTCTATATTTCCTCCGGCGGCTTGTCGAATCTTTGTGATGATAGATTCTGGGACATCCTGACCGACAATGCTCGTGAAGAGTTGAGCGTCGAACCCATTAGCATCTTGGATCTGTTGGCATGGAGCAGTGCTCTCTGTGACCTGCTGAAATGTTTCGCAAGTAGTATCGTTTCCTTCATTGACAGGACTGTCTACCTGTGACGAGGCGTTTTGCTGAGAAACGTTCTGTACGTCGTGACCGTTGCGTGAAGCTTGGTTCTCGTCCTCGACGAAAAAACGACGTTTCTTCGCAGGACGTTCGGCGTCGTGGTCATCGCCGTTATAAGTGTAAAATGCTGTATCACTCATGTTGGCGGATATATTCGACGAAAGGAGGTTGTAAGTAAGAAAAGAACAGAATCAATTTGTCTCGGTTGGGAAGACGCGCTCTGGCGCGACGCACGGAAAGAACGCGGGTAAGCGCCGATCCAACCAACGTCATTCGTCGTAAAATTATCAATATTTCTCAGACGAACATCGACACAAGATCAGGATGGCAGCAATTGAATAACCCAGATAGAATGCAAATGGTCTAGAGACAAAATATTAATTCGACCATGTCAGCAACAAAACCAGCTCTACGCATTCGAGCCCTCAAAGCTCCAAGACAGCTCTGCTCGCAAAGACGCACATTCTCCAAGTCTTCACAATGGCAAGCTCCAGTAACTGGCGCAGCAGACGCAGAGACAGAATCAGCTCGAAGATACTGCACAAATCTCGTACAGTAAGTCCTCTTCCCAGTACATACGGACCAATCTAATACTACATAGAAACTATGACCGTCCATCCTACATCCTCAGCACATTCATCCCCCCACAAGCTCAAACATTATACCTCGCCCTCCGCGCGCTGAACATCTCACTGTCAATGATTCCTGACACCACATCCTCGCACACAATCGGTCTCATGCGTCTACAATTCTGGCGCGATACCATCACTCGCACATTATCCGGTTCACCACCCAAGGAACCCGTCGCCATTCTCCTGGCAAACGCAATCGAGGACCTCAGCTTTCGCACCAATGGTCGCGCACGACTAAGTAAAGGCTGGTTTCTGCGCATGATCAATGCGCGCGAACAATCTCTCTCAAACACTCCATTCGCAGATCTCTCCGCTCTAGAATCTTATGCCGAAAACACGTATTCAACATTACTCTACTTGACTCTCTCCTCCGTACCCCTGACCTCCATCACAGTGGACCATATAGCATCTCACATCGGAAAGGCAACTGGTATCTCAGCCGTGTTACGAGGATTACCCCTCGTCGCGTTTCCGGCACCCGCAAAGCATCATACCAATCAGTCTTCACTTATAAGTTCTACTAGTGGATCAGAAGCCAGACAAGGCGCCATCACGCTACCGTTAGATATAATGGCTCAATCGGGAGTTATAGAAGAAGAAGTTTTTCGTAAAGGCGCGGAGGCTCCGGGTTTGAAAGATGCGGTTTTCACTGTCGCAACGCGCGCTTCGGATCATTTGATTACAGCAAGACAAATGTTGAAAAATCTTCGCGCAGGTCAGGGTGTTGGTCATGAGTTTGAGCATGAAGGTGAGGAGGGTCATCAATACACCAACTCTACAGACGACCAAACCTTATCGCCGTACGAAAAACAGCTTAATGAAGTCGAGAGAGGGTTTGGAGTATTGATGCCCGCCGTATCAACGCAGTTATGGCTCGATAGACTACAATCCTTTGATTTTGATATTTTCAATCCCAAATTGCTAAGATCGGATTGGAGGTTGCCTTGGAAGGCTTATCTTGCTCATCGGAGCAAGTCTTTTTGATTCAGTCATGTATTGATAGCGGTATGGGTGTATCATGTGTGTACAATAAGATAGAATATGAACGGTACGCTGCACATTTTACAGCAGCCATAAACAAAGCTATCGATTCCGTCTCTCGCGTTTTCGTTCCTGGCGATGCTTTCTCGAGCTGAAGAATAGTCTTCTCTGAGCAAGTTTTAGGAAGTATCGACCGATCATGTCTCGCCTATACATTATTAGCGTCATGTCACGGAAAACCTGAAAGTTGAATAAGCTCACATGAGCACTAGCGTGAGTACAAAAACGAATGGAACAGCTATCTCCCAGAAATAACTGCAAGTAGACAGGTCAGTCTTTGATACTAGGAGCTTGTCAGGGTAGTATGGCTTACGCGTCGCTGTGTTCTTGTACGCCAGCAAAGTTTACAAAGTTCATTCCAAAGTATCCCTATCTCTCGTTAGTGTTATACCCCTCCTTAATTGGCGGTGCATTGCAGGAGTGACGTACAGACAGAAACGTCAACGGAAGGAACAAAGCTGTAATGAAGCTGAGCTGTCTCATGCTCTCGTTTTGATAGGCACCTAATGCATCACACAATCAGCAAAAACGGCTATAACCTCCAGGGGTATCTGACTGACCGATGGTGTTAAAAATAAGATCAATCATATTATCCGCAGACCGTCTCATTTGATCATATCCTTCAACGATGGTTATACAGTGATCCAGCACGTCACCTAGGTAGGTATGACACATGGCGCTGATAGTAATAGTCGAAGCGCCAACACTCTTCAAGTTCGGAGTTCCAGTTCCTATAAACGGAAAACTAGGCAGACTTCCGTCTGTGGTTGTATTCGTATTAGTCTTGCTCAGAGATCCGATATTGATACTTCCTACGCCTGGTGTTTGGACAGGTTGTGAGCGGTGATCCCGAAGTGCATTTATGACTGCCACCATTGGCTGCATGGCGTTACGCAGCACGGAAATCTCAGAAGTAAGAATATACAAGAGTTTAGACTGGTCGATGTTGGGATCTGTCAGTACGGCTACTTCAAGATCACCGATTGCATCCTGATAAGCGAGTGTAACTGGGATGGCAAGATCGATGATAGCGTCCAGAATAGCCTGAACAAGCATGCTCGCATCACAAGATTTGCGTAGAATGGTCTCCGGTGAACTGAGTCGTTTGACAATAGGAGACTCAATGTCACCCGCACTAGCATCGAAGAAAGACAGAACCGTGTTATCAGCATTCAAGAAAATCGAAACTTGCTCCAAGGTCACGCGCAAACCCTGAGATGCGAGCACTGCATGGCGTTCCATGAATTCTATTCTTTCTTCGTTCGGCCCACCCCTATACCGCTGTAATGTGCGAGGCATGGGCGACATCCTCAGGAAATCTCCAGTGTTGGCACCATTCGATACTTTCCCACCATTGAAACTGGGCTCAGGTCCTGCAAACTTGACCTTCTTGCGGTCTCGTTTTCGGCTCCATTTGGGGAACAACAGATCCTGAAGAGCAGCCTTAATAACATTCCATTTCCTTCTCCGTATAACTACCGGAGGTAAGCTACTTTCACTCGAATCCGTATCGCTACCACCATCCGAAGGCTTATGATCATCGTAGTCATCAGAATCGGTATTATCATTCTCATGATGACGCAGCTTCTCAAGTCGTTGCAACGACATGACAATATACGCATGATCCGAATACCAATCCACCTTGGTCCGATTATGTGGATGCATCAGATCCTCAATCGCCAGTCTGTGTAGATTCTTGTGTCTGCCCAATATGCGAATCACATCCCAACTCAATCCATTCACATTTATCCATCGACACTGTACCCAAGACTCCCGTTCCCGCGCCAGAAATTGTTCAATTGAGCTATTATCCAACACGTACTGCCGCATATCCTCCTGTGAAAAATCGACAACGGTGATTTCGCAAATGCGATGTAGGTCTATGGGGAGCTGAGTCCATTCTGATTCGGAGAGTGGTGAGGCCCTGTTTGGATCTATGCCAGGTTCATTCCCGGCATTCCAGTGTCGCTCGGGACTGGAGCCTCCTTCGCGGTGATAGGAATGTAGAGTATTTGTCCTCTTTGAGCGTCGTCTAATCGTGGAAATTGAGTCGACACGCGCTGATGCTGAGAATGCGCCGGGGGATACAGGGTCATCGTTGTGAGAGGATCGGCCACGAGGAGATTGAGCTTCGATGTCGATGGGATCAGGCGCTGAGTCGGGCGATAATCCTGCCTGTGCATGCTGAGATGCGTAATCGTGAGCGTCGACTGCCATGGTGGGATGTGTTGTTCTTTGCGACGGTAAATCAAGGTCGTAGTGTCAACATTGGCATTCAGTGGTTGCGACGCGGCAGCGATGCCAGCTACTCAGCCAGACGGTAATCGCGCATTGATCTGGTTTTGTTTTTTGATGGTCATTGTTTATATTCGGACGTAGATGTTTCTTGTTGTGGTGGTGGTTAAGAGCCAGGTCTTTTTCTGACATCACGGCTGGAACAAGGAAACTCCACCTTGAAGATCTTCCCCACTTCCACATACTAAGCTTAATTACTTTAAGATATTCAATATCATTGTCAACTTATTAGGTATCACAATTCATTTAACAGAATACACTTAAATACATGCCCCTCGGTGCCCAGGACAATTAACATCTAACCCAGCCGTACACTCAGCTCAACGCCGACCAATGCACCGGACGAAGATAATGACACGAGGATAGAGAGAAGACGTCAACTGTACATACATGGTGATACATGGCGGGCATGATGCAATAGGAGAGAAGCGTAAAATATACAGATACTATATACAAAACGAAACGAAAGATGAAAGTCCAGCGCTGACCTCAATAGATCATGCGCGAGCAGTTGGACGTTGCTTGAATGGATATTTGGAGAATGGGAATGCATTCTGTTTCGAAGCATGAGGATACTGTTGGTGACCGTAATTGTTCCAGTCTTCCATGAGCAAGGCTCGCTGTGGTTCACTTGCAGGTTTTGGTGCGGAGGAGGTTGTCCGTTGGCCGGTCGATACTCTGGATTTTGCTATGGTCGTCGATTTCTCCTTGATGATGTCTCGTAGCTCCTTGTCATCATTGGTAATTTGAGCGCGGATAAACACAATGTCATTGGAAGTCTGGAGAGCTGACATGACTGATTTTCTAGGTGTGTATGAATAATTTTCGGGTGTAGGCGGTGTGATGGGTTTTATTGAAGGGTCGAGGTATGCGCTCTCCCCTTTTTCCATTAGCTGATGAATATCAAGACTTTCCCCGTGCGGGATTTTAGTAGGATGAGACGGAGTCACGCAGTCCATGTTGACTTCTTTTCGGAGAACATGGTCGATATCGACTGCCGAGAAAAATGCACATGATTGAGGAAGATCGTCAATGCCAACTTGCTGTGAGAACATTGCACGGGTCCAGACGTTGGCGATTTGTAAAGCCATGGCTGAACGGTATTTGTCTTCTTCTTTAACCAGGTAACGAATCTCGTCGTGCACGGTAATAGCCAGCCTGGCATCGATGTTGAAGCGTCGAATAAGAAAGTCCATGGCCGTAATCAAAAGATGCAAATAATCAACACCTGAAGACTGAATAGCCCAGTTAATGCGGGATGTCATAAAGCTACCCTTGTTAATAAATCGACGCATGAGGGCTTCGGTAATGCCCGCTCCCAATGCTGGAGTTCGTGGCCGTTCCTGCTCAGCAAATTCTTCCAACTTGTTAAAGACAAACGACTCAGTACCGCCACGCCAGAAAGGTCCGTCATTCAGAATCTTGCGTGTCGTACGAGTGCCTTTAGTCTCCTTGTACAGCTTAGACGCAATTTGACTCGTCTCCTTTTCAGTCAGCGTGGGATTGAACTGACGAAGTAAAGTGGAAGCAAACTTCAACCCAGCACCGTAGATACGCCCATAATTAAAGACTTTGGCATCATTTCTAGAAATGCCAAGGATAGACGCAGTGCGCGAATGCAAATCGGTTCCGGCTGCTTTGGAGCCTTCCAGCGTCATGAATCCAATAGCATTGCCTCCATGGAGCTGGAATTGCGCATCACCGACCAAACTGGCAATCCACAACTCCTGAGAGTCAACATCGGCACCGACAAATACATATCCTGGCGGGGCCTTGATCATTGCTTTGAGTTCAGATCCCACGCGATTGGCTTTAGCATTGCTGGCAGTAAGCCATGTGTTTTCCACGGCACGACGAGTAATGGTGCCCATTGGGATGACTTGTGGCAAGATAAAACCAAGTTGCTTTTTTGCAGCCTTCTTTTGACGTTTCAACTCATCTTCATAAACAACCAGTTGACTCATAATTCTATCGCGAGCACTGATCCAATACGAACAGGAGGCGTTCATTTCCAATGCCTCTTTGGCAAGAGCGAACTTTGATGATAGCGTACCGCGCTCGAAATATGTGAGATAGCCTTTAGCCAAAGGATTGATGCACCGAGCCTGCGGTCCATCCTTATGCGGTAGCTTATAGTAAACATGTTTTCTGTCATCCCGAAGCTCTGCGTTGGTTTCTTCATTCATATCGCATTGAGTGACCGGTTGATTTTGATAGTTGTGCGCCTCGTTCAACGAGACTCTGAAGGTCCAACCATATTTATCGGACCATATAAGTGGATGGCTATCCCATGATAACTTCAAAAGAATTGGCGCAATGCGGGTTCTGACCGTGAGATTTATGTCGGCATTACTAGTCGGAAAGAGATCTTTATACCACTTTGGCATGCCGGGTTTTTTCTGTCTCGCCGCTGGGCGAGGGGGATCCCCTTTCTTTCTACCCTTGACCATTTTTATTTCTTGGCCAGACCAGTCTAACTGACGTAGCCAGGGATCGCTCTCGTACTGGGTAGGGTCGTCTTTGATCTTCAGGGCTTCTTCGCAAAGCTCCAGTAACCGTTTTTGGACGTCATCAAGTCGTTTGTGATATGTATTCTCGGCATTTTGAAGGTATTGCTCCCAGGTTTCGTTTACGGGTAGGATGACTGACGACAGATGGCGCAAGGCTCCAAAGCTGACAGGATGAGGGCAGACCTCGAGAAAATTGGGAAAGACTTTCTTGTAAACCCGGTGGGTGATTGCAACATCAGCAGCACAGTAGTCCAAAAGCTCGTCTAGTCGGCTCAATATTCCATCCTTGTCCAATTCTCCAAAGTAGTCTCTCTGCGATTTGTCAATCGTCACATCGCAATGAAATTTAGCGACATCGCGTAGCGAGTTGACCGAGCTTCTCCCGACCCATAACTCCTCTTCCTCTTCACTGAGCATTTTGCTCTCGAGCAACGCCGATAACTCGACGGCGTTATTATCATTCGCAACCTTATCTCTCAAATCTCTGTTCTTCTTGTGTCGCATCCAAGTTGGTCGTTGCTGAGAACACATTCCATTCACAGCCACATGAAGAGACATGGTATCCACAAAGAAATTGCGCGACTGTTTAATGTTGTATTCTTCCTGTACCCGAGCCCGATCGTATCCAATGTTGTGCCCGATAATAACCCTCGGCTTTGACATATCACCCAGAGGCACCAAATGGCGATCATTCTCTGATTCACCGAGTAACCACGGTGAAATCCAAGCATACCAAGCAGTTGGGCTCACTGCACACGCCATAACAGCGAATGGGCTTTCTTTATACAAAACTTCGGTATCAAAAGTCAAGGCAGATTCGTCCGGCGCATCAACCGCTTCCCACGAGCCATCACTGTTATATTTCGTCCATCCGCATCTTCTTGCCCATTTTCGTGGCATCTGTGGGACATTTATTGTTGAGTAAGATTTGGCAATGCTTAAGTACGGCTCCGACGCATCCATGGCCAGTTTGTGAAAGTGTTCATCCAGTGTCTGTCCGACTAATGGCGGAAAGTCGAATGCGATAGGCTTCGCAGCCTCCTGTGATTTTCCCAGTAAGTCATGGCGAGATAGGTGATCCTTTGATAAGGCGACAAGCTTTTCGTCCGGCGGGTTCGGCTTATTCAAGAATATTTGAGAGTGTACATAGTCACTGAGCTGTTGTACGCCGATTTCGTTGAATCTTGCGGTAGAGTGTACTACTTCATATTAGCCAAAAGCGGTCGTGAAGTAGCTCTAAAAACGTACCGGAGAGCGACTTTATACCCTTCCGTTCACTATGCACTGTTGTGTAAAGCCGCGATGTAAAAATCGGTGTCAGGGAAGAGGTTCTGATATAAGATAGTTGAATTCCATATCGGGATGTTATCGCGACGCAAGACCGCGCCACTCCCCAGGAGGGGGCATGCGCAGACCGTCGCAGCATTGAAAGATGAAGCACACACAAAGACGGAACTAGCCCATTGTCGTACAGGGGCACGGTGCGCAGCGAAGCGCAAAGATTTAAGATGAAAGCCCGACTTCTCTCTGATTAGAGGGGGTTGAGCTGAATAGTCTTGATGGGATAATGAAGGAGGTAAAAGGATGAATCGGATGAATAATCCATGATTTCATTAGTGCCGATTGGGCTGAGTGGGTCACTTGGTCTAGCTTAATCATCCGCTAGACTCAAATCGGCTAGATTAGATGCTAGCTGCATTTCCGCCTCAGGCAGATAATCTTCCGATAAGGTCGCCTTCATTCATCACTTCAACCTCTCTATTTGCTCGACTTTGGTGACTATTCCTCTTACATTCTCCATTTTGGAGTCATTTATATCGGATTTTGGTTTCTTATCAACGGAAACTTAGTTTCCATGCTTTTTTTGAGGCATTATACGTATTCACGCGACTGGCAATTTTTATTTCACCTTCAAACGAGCCTTGTTGGGACACATTTGGGGTCTACGGGCAAGGTTCCTGAAATTCTTCTTACAGCCAACACGCAGGCCCAATAAACAAGCAAATAACGCAAGAAGCATGTCGCGGAGATCATCTTCGGGTGTAATAGACCTGACATCGAGCTCAAGATCACATCGTTACGTCGACCCGAGCTCACAACAAGGCTTAGCCCCTCACATTGACACCTCCAACGAACCACGAGGCACGAAACGAAGAAGATTATATGGAGACGATATACCTGGCTCCGAATTTGCATCGTCGTCCAATGACCCTCACCAAACAAGCTCGCTTGAAGAAGACGAAAATATTGAATCCGTAGACCTCACAGAAGTCAACGATGATACTGCGCTAGCCAGGACGCTCGCAAAACAGCGAGAAGATGCGATCAAAGCCCAGACAGCTACAGGGGATAGAGAAGGGCGTACTACTTTAACGGCGACGAAATGCGCGATCTGTATGGATACTCCTACGGACGCTACCACTACAGTTTGCGGTATGTTCTATTCCCACTCAGTTTTAAGAAGTTAGTATACTAATTCTAATACAGGTCACATGTTCTGTCACAAATGCATAATAGATTCCCTACGATACGAGGAAGGACGTTCTGAAAGTACGACAGGGAAATCTGCTCGAGGGAAATGTCCTGCGTGTCGTAAACTTCTTTCAAGGAGAGAAACCGCAGGGGGGAAGCGAGACCTCATTCCGCTACAGTTTAAGCTCAGAACACCATCATGAGGGAACTGGTTTTTGCTTGAAAGGAACCACATCTACATACCTGGATATTGAGGGTTAGCTGGACCCTAAAAGCAGTTGATTTCCCATCACGACTTCTCCGGTTGAGATAAGTCGTCATGCGCCCGCCGTCACATCTGAAGAAGAATTTTAGGATATAAGGTTAGGAAGTCACAATGTTGTAAGGATATCGAAGCATCTGCTTCATGTCATGCTCCTGACATCACTATTTGGCGATACCGTGTCTCTCACGTTGTTGCGGTTGTCTCCTCCATACGATCACCTAGCGCAGACAGCACATAAATATCCTCTATTCAGCGTTCCTGCTTCATTACATCTTGATACCCGACTGGCATTGCTTTTCTAATGGCTTAATGCATTATGAGCTGTACTCTAGTAAAGCTTGAGCTACGCATATAATACATGCATCATTGTGGATATGACTGCACGGATTATCGTTCTTTATACCCTCCTTCCAAAGTATTCCGTCTACTAACACCACCGCCCAGTTTCCCTCGAAGCATAGCATCACCTTTCTTTCCCAACACTACCTCCAACGCTTGGACTAAAGCAGTAGGATCATACCTCATTCCCAGGACGGTCTTCCCGTCATCTGACATTATCTTTGGTCCATAAAGACGCAGTGTCTCAATTCCCATGGCAGAAAGTCGTTCGCGATCAACGGACGGCGTGCCTGGGCCCTCCAGATGTAGGATATGCGTGACGTATGATGTGTACGGAAGTAGCTTTTTTGCTCCTAGAGATGAAGGAGCAGGTGATAATGGCTCAATGATACTTGGCACAGAGGACTCCGGAGTGACGAGAGAATTAGTAGCAGTGGTAGAACCCGGTAGATTATCCATGATAGCGTCCATGCTACGATGGCGGCCGTTTGGAAGGCCGCTTCCTCCACCCTTTCCACGACTTTCCTCTCCCGCTTTGACGATGGCTTCCACGAAATCGACAGCTGTGAATGGTTTGCTCGATGGTCCTGTTTCTCGATCAAGCGATCCATTCAAAATCAGAATCTTGTGTCGCGCTGGACTCATGGCGATTGCCTTTCCAACGCCGCGTAGGATGAGCGAAGGTATAATAGATGTATATAAAGACCCAATGCTGTATATAATCGCTTGGCTGTCATTAATCGCCTCCAGCACTCGCGGATTAGCCGGTGGTCGAATTTCCTGACCGTACGGATTGATATACCATATCCGCGATATGCGACAAGGCAATTCCTCTGTATCGGCTTTGTTAAATGTGATGTTCTTATATCGCAAACTGGGTAATGAGCCCGGTATATGATCATGCTGATATGAAGTGGCATCGTCCATGTCAAGATAATCAGAATCATCGGCATCTCCGTCCGCTAAGAGCAAGCTAGCCCTTCTCCTACCCAGTTTTGGGGAGCCGGGGGCATTGCTGGGATGCGAAATACTATTTTGTCCGACAATAACAGAGCCATCTTCGAGAGATGCAGAGATATGATGCGAGAAGTTTGAGTTGATGGCGGGGATAACGCGGACCAAATCAGATGAAACACCGCCTATACTTCCCAAAAGATGTATGGCGCTCTCGAAACTACCGGTGAAAAGGCGAGCGCCTGTCAGGAATAGATTTCCGACACTGGCAGAACTAAAATCAAATGTAGATGTAGGTGGACGTGCTCTTTTCAAAATCTCAAGGTTGAGGTAGTTGAAAAATGATCGTATCAATTCCTTTTTGGCTGGTGTGATGCGCGACCATAACGATGATGTGCCATCAACAATAGACTGCCAATTCTCTCTAGCTGCTGCAGCATCGGCATTCAGTCTATGATTGAAGAGGGCCTTTACTGCAGCCCTTTCAGAGGCTGGTGCCGAATCCGGTATTAATCGTACCAATCTACCTGTAATGCCCTGTTAGTGGAATGATTTCCAGCTTATGGATAGTAAAACTCTCACTTCGAACATCTCCAATCCCAGGTCCACCAAATACTCGAATCAATTCCGACGTCGAACCACCGTTGTCCGATATGGGGATAACGTAGTTGAGAAGACATTGTTTATTGGCTCTCACTGTATTGAACGCATCTACCAGGCTGTTGGCTGCACTTCCACCTGAGAAGACGACAATTCCACGGTTAATGATTGAGTCGTCTATGTTTGGGTCCGTTGCCATGTCGAAGAGAAGTATTAATGAGTGAGTCAGTCTTCTGATGTTCCCGTCTTTTATATGTCTGCCTCAAATAGGTGACGATCAGACTTGTACATCGACAGATGAATACAAATGAACAAACAAGTCAACAAAAGACCGAAGATGGTGCTGTTTTAGAAGGTATGTATAGTGAGGTGAGGGCAAAGTTGAGAGACATAGTTGGAAGGTGGAAGTTTAACTTGGACAAAACGGCTAGATTTCAATAATACCAAAATTACGCATTGCCACAATTAAAATTACCGTACATATGTCGAAACATTGGAACGTGATAATGCAGTTCGATAAAAGGAAAAGAATCATCGAATCGAGGAGATAAGTACTGCATTCTGGTATTAAAATATTGGAAATCTCTTATTTTTGTCTAGGAACATTCTTTCACTAACTGGACAACTCGTTTCGCTAGGGTTTCGATATCAGGAGGGAATCGACCACTGACATAGTTTGTATACTTCATCTTCAACGATGAATCTAATGCAAGCAGCAAATGATAATTAGTTTTTTCCCTTCTTTATCGAGATCAATGCTCATTGATATGATATTGACATCTTTAGCTGCCGCCCAACTTATCGCCTGTGATTCTCAGCAAAAAGATGATTTAGGGAAATAGGGGCATTCATGTCCAGGAATACATGACTTGGCAACACCATCAACGCTGATGTCGTCCTTGTAGTCACCAACTTTTGCAATGTACGGTTGGCAACCTGGGTCAATAGAGTTTATTATCTTGGCCGTTTGAGTTCTGTGAGCATCAGATGAAAACCACCAGTGACTTGGCATGTCATCCCTTCGTACGAACGACTCGCCTTTGAATCCATCCTTGTGTATATTTGTGTTGAAATCACTCTCGTCAAATCCCGTGTCAATTATGGCAACTTTCACGGGCTCGAATAGACTCTTCTTCTGCAAGTTGCACCATTTAGTCCGATAATGACTCAGAAAATTATCCAATTTAGTGACGTGGCTTGGACTAAAGTTGCATTATATTAGCAGCAGCCTTCTACGTAGTATTTGATCATGCTACTTAATATCGAGAAATATACAGGTAGTCTATGATCAGGTTTCTTGGGGCCTACTCATTTCCATTTGATACACTTTACGCTTGATATGTTACATGGATCAGCGGTTTGATCTCCCTCACTTAGTAGGAAAGGCCTGTAGTCTCTGAGCCAATTCTCCATTATAGTTTGTTGGTCTTCAGCCCTTTTCGAGGTGATATTGTCCCTGGAGTGAGCGTCAGTATTGCAACTGAAATATAAAAAGGGTGAACTGACTTCAATGATTGATCTATGAGCAGTCCGGAGGTTTGAGGTCTTGCTTGAGGTCAGTTTAATCATGCAGAAGTCGATTCCGGTCTACATACCTTTGTAAGTGAGAGAAGACCTTCTTCCCCCATCTAATAACACACAGATACCCAGCTTCTCTCAAACCTCTTGTCAACAAGTTGATTGTCTTCCAATTCAGATCATCGACGCCGAGCTCAACGGCCGCATTTTCAATCGTCTCTTTCGCTGAAAGGCTCATTATCTAGAATTAGGTACTCACAGTTCGATCATTTTATCAACACCTTTGACCACTCGCAGTCAATCCAGTACGATCTTGACTTCTCTATCTACCAGTCCATCCAGTTTGCCAGGATTGCTTTGGCGAATGTCATCCAGGTCAGGGAATGCAACATACTTCAATATTGGGTAAAATTCAGCTCTGAACCTGCGTATAGAGTTCTGGAGGCTTCAGCGTCCGTGTTCGTAGCTTCCTACAAAGTTTTCGTGATTTTAATACATACGGAGAAGCGATACTGCCCATCACGATAACCAGAATGCTTACTTTACTTTGAGCCCCTGCAATTTGAGCTAAACTCACAATCTTTCCATCCGGCTGTAGCTTAGATAATTGATGAACTTCTCGCCTTGCTGTGTTAATAAACTTGATAAATGGCTCATTTTGGCTGTTCGGAAGATTCAAGTCCAGGCGTACTTCCTTTGCTTTGGGCATATCAATAATTTCCCATTGCTTACTAAGAGCTTAGAGTTATCTTACTTTTGCCTGCACATTGATCAGTCTTGCACTTAGAGCTATTTTAAGGCGGAAACCTTACCGTCATCCTTTGGCCACAGTAACTTGATACGGTGTACGCTAAGGATCCTGATCGTCTTCTCGAGTATCATGTCTTGAATGGCCTTTGGTGCATCATCTAGATTCTAGATGCCTTCGGATTTTTGCCTTCTCGACTTCAAGGAACTGTTTCTTAACTTCTGCTGCTGTCTCTTACTCTGCCTTTTAGTTATGGCTTTTGCTTGCTGACGATATCCTTCCTTATCGACTCGCTGACCCCTTGAGAAGCAATGTGAGCGGCTGAACTTTCAACTTTCTCGTTAACTAATTCATCAAGAAGCAGGATAATCATTGAGGATTAGACGAGCGATTTCCACCTGGCAGTGTTCTATGGCAACGGTGAGAAGCCAAATATCCCGGTTCAGATCAGGCATTTTCTGAGTAATGTATTCCCACACCTCTTCCACCCTCCTAACTTTTTGCAACCGCCTCTAGTACTTTGGAAGCCAGCAGATCATGTAGACGATTTTGGCCCCTTAGAAGCACCTTGAGTAGCTCAAGCCTTCCCTGTCTTGCTGCTTTTAATACGTGATCTGCACATCTGTCATGTTGGAATTCAGCTAACCAGTAATTCCGCCCGTGGGATATCGTTCCCCATTGAAGCAATCTCAAGAGGAGTTTGGCCTTTGATATTCCATCCTCTCACAAGTTCCCTGAGATGGTCTGGCCTTTTTAATCCGATGGACTCCAGGATTGCTCTCAAATACTGGGCGTACTGCTAGACACGGCGAGATGCAGAATATTATTCTCTTTCGCATCAAGAGTACTGCGGAGTTCTTCATCGAACTTATCCACGACATGTCCGGCAATCATACTGTTGGTTCCCCTGTGCTCTACAGTGAAGACCAATCAAGCAATTATTGCCCTCAAAATAGGTAATATTCGCTTAATAGCTCTAGTCGCCTCCTATCGTCGCCCAAACTTATTATACTCTCCCAGAATGGTGCAGTTACATTCATACAGCGGTATTAGAGAAGTCTTTCGTAACATGTCGGAAGACTCTATGTCTAGTGGAACCGCAAAGACGTTTTTCGATCCAAAGATTCTGAGGCGAGAGATAATTTTATGGCACTTGTCAAGTCCAGGGATATTTTTATTAGCTTCGGACACACCCAAGGGTGATTCGGCTACCCAGGTGGTGAAGAACTTGGGAGTTCTTAGACACCCTAAGGCCTATCTATACCTATACATACCTCTACTATCAAATGATACCTAGGTACTCTAAGAAATGAGCCCCACTGATATTGACGGGAGACATCCTTCCTGCTTGTGCGCGTGGTTGTCCATCAACACACTTACACACTCCCTCTGGGTTGAATATGAATCAACTCTTCTGATATTGAAACCCCTGCGAACCGGGTCTCTGAGTTGATGAAAGAGGTTTTGCACAAAACAATGTTCGGGGTTTCACTATTCTGATTCCTGTTTAATCGACTGACGGTTGCTCAGGCGATGGATAACCTTTCAAGGTTGGAAGTTACATTGATACAGCTGTTGATGGAGCCGATTCCAGGGGTCGTCTTGTGCAGTCCTAACAGTTTTCCAGATATATTTGGCAATCGAAAACTATACAGCCAACAAAAAATTCCGTTTAGGAATTTGGCAGGTTGTGTGGTTTTCGTAGCTTTCCGGGCTGACAATAATGCTTGAATGGGTCTACCCTTGGAGACCTGTAAAAGGTCAAATATGTGCGAGAGGTACCAACACTATCTAGGTATATCACATAACCCTATCACATCCACTGTATTTTCCCTGCTGCATTCAATTAACGGTCTCCCTACATCCTAATCAACTTTTATTCATCTCCGCATAGGCATATATTCCAATTAACTGTAGCTAACATGCAAGGCTACGCCCACCCAGATCCAAGGGAGGTTACCGGTAGAGTTAGGGCTTTGCCTCACATAACCCTAACCAGGCTTGCTCATTGCCCTAGGACTCCATTCGCACTCTGACTCGATAGTGGAGGCATTTCAGGCAATCGTGGGATATATGCGTAGCATGAGATATGAGAGTTCATAACTGCTTATGGCCTCTTTTAAATATGGCTCCTTCCCGTAATGTACCTATTCGTCCAATGCCTACACCTTCATAGGCATTCGCATATCCACCTGGCCAGCTGGGAGATGCTTTCCGCATCGCCAGATGATGCCAATGCCATCTACAGTCTGATCTCGATGAAATGAGGTTCAAAGTTACCTCAGACCATCAGTTTGTTTCGCAACGCAAAAGTTCAGTAGACTAACTGCCAACACCCGAAGTCTCAGCCCTGGCGGCCTTTGCGACGCCTTTTGTTTTGTCCCGCGATTGTTTTCGCAGTATGGAGAGCTGGTCCGGGCTGGAAGTAAATCTGTCAAGTTTAGTTTGCAGGTGTATCATAATGGAGTTGCTACTGTAAGAATGGCTATTTGGAAGAGCGTTAGGGTTTAGGGTTCACTCTCACTCCAACCTTACCTACTGATGGCATGATTCGTACTATGGGAGCTGGAAAAGGAAAACTAGAACTCTTGATGTCAAAATCAGCAAGGCAGTTGCCAAAAATCGTAGAGAACAAACAATTCTGCCGGTACAGAGATGCAAGCGAGAAACAATCTTTGGAAGTATCGCGATGTCGTCACGGTAATGTAAATACGACGTTAAATTACATCTTGTATTATACATACCAGCCCGTCTTTTAACAGATATGATTGGCCAATGGTTATAGATGTTAGCTGTTGTGGAGCCTCCCCCACCATTCAATGCGATATGAATCATCCCGATCAGTTGCTCCTCAGACAATGCCAGGTCTATCACAAAATGCAAAAGTCTCATGATGAGGTTTTCCTAGCTCCTTTCTGAGGATCATATTACATTACAACTATATTTAATTCTGAGTTCTGCACTTGGTTCCAGCAGATGCCTTTGCGTTCTTTACCTTACCGTGCCATCCCACTTACCAGATCGATTCCATCTCATTGTTTAGTATCCAGGACCGTCACTCGTGGTATCGCCATGACGTCCGAAGGGGTAAACTGCGTTCTTCCTTTTATTATGAGCTAAATACTGACTTGTATAGAGCTCATCCGGATCGCAGCATCCAAAAAGACTTGTCTGTAAGCGACGATGACCTCTACCAGGAAAACGATCATATTAACAAATCTCAAAGTTGCGCCAGGTGATATTTCAGGCCCCAACGATGCCGGACAAGACATACACAACATCAAGTCAGCAGCCGCTCACCTGGCCGAAGACATTGCTCGATCCGACACATCCACGCCGACCTCGGTAATGCAACAAGAGCTCGTTTCGCATCCCGCTCGCGCACACCAATTCGTCATAAACCCGCCCTTGACTGTTGCGCAGCTACACCCTACCAACCCTCTGCATCAGTTTCATCGATGGTTCCAAGATCCCCGCCTACCGAGGTCATCGGCGCCGGAGACGTGCACGTTGGCTACGGCGTCTTTACCATCTGGTCGCGTGAGTGCGCGTACGCTTTACTTCAAGGAGTTGGATGAGCGGGGGTGGGTTATATACAGTAACTGGGGTAGTAAGGAAGGTAAAGGTCAGCAGATCTTCGGAAACGGATTTGCTTCTTCCGCAGATGGACGTACGCCGGGCGACATCCACGAAACCGCCTCTCTCAACGAGGGGAATCGCTGGGCAGCCCTGACGTTCCTCTGGTCATTAGTCGAGCGTCAAGTCAGAATCGAAGGCTTGATCGAGCCACTCTCCAAAGAAGAAAGTGAATTATACTGGCGCACTAGAGAAAGAGGAAGTCAAATCGGTGCCTGGGCCAGTTGGCAAAGTAAAGTAATGTGGTCCGCGAATCCGGATACACTCCCACTACCAGAGGAATTGCAACGCGCGGACTTCGACGATGGCAGAATTGAGCTTGAGCAACGCGTCAAGGAGATGGAAGCGAGGTTTGCGGATGTAAAGGATATTCCTTTACCGCCGTTCTGGGGTGGCATTCGAGTTGTTCCTGAGTCGGTGGAGTTTTGGCAGGGGCGCGCGAGTAGACTTCATGATCGATTTCGGTATGTTCGCGTTGGACAGACGGATCATGCTGCGGCAAATTTTAAGTGGAGGATAGAACGGTTGTCTCCTTGATATCAGTAGATTATGACAATAGAAGCATGAATACTCTCCGGTCTGGGACTCTTCGGTTGCGGTAACTAGTTTATATCTCCGTATGGCAGCCTGAGGAATCAGGCATCGACAGCAGTTATCGCAAGCTTATCACAACTTCATCCTAAACAACGTACATCATCCAGGCATTTCACTTCAAGTCCCAATTAGCGACGAGTATATACAACAATTGGAGACCTGCCTGGACATTCTCCATAAACCGGAATTGCGCCATTGATCTCTTCCAAGTATTTCCCAATGTCAACACCATCCCCATCCCTCAGAGGATCTCCTCTCAAAACAAGCTCATCATTCACAATAACACGATGGGTAACACTGGCAATTGCCAGCGGCGCATTCGCAGCTCTCAACGGATTATTCGCTAAATTGTTCATCCTACCCCGTCCTTCCTCTCGAGAAGCATAATATAACTAATAGCTTACCGGTACAGAACAACGACTGAATCCACCGGATCCGCCGCATCCAAAATCGCACATGCATTTAACCTCCCCGAAGGAATGGTTGAAATCATTGTTCGAGCTGTACGTACCCCTGCCACTTCGCATTTAAAGAATAAAATCTAACTCCTGACTTGAATAGATATGCTTCGGCCTCAACCTCCTCAGCAACTTCATAATGTGGGCTTTATTCACCCGCGCCCTAACCGCCGCCCCTTCCACAACAAAAGTATCAATTACAAATACTTCTGCGAATTTCCTTGTTACTGCGGTATTGGGTATGATTGTTTTTAGGGAGAGGGTTGGTGGGTTGTGGTGGCTTGGAGCTGTTATGATGGGTGCTGGGTGTATACTTGTGGGCATGAGGGATGATAGTACTAGTCATAAAGAGGTGAGTGAAGGGGAGGGTGTCGTTCCGAGTGTGGATGGGGATGATGAGGTGGAGACGATTACGTTGAGAGAGGATGGGTTTGATGATGAGATAGAGCCTGAACCGTATCGGGACGAGGTTGAACGGTGATTATCTGAAGATATCGTGAGATGGATGTATATATTCGTTCTGTCGTGATCATAATTCTATTAATATATAAAATCACCTAACACGATCCTCCAACTCGACCGGACCGCTTTCCTCGGTCCCTTCAAGAATACCATATTGATACTCATCTGTATTCTCAGCCATCCGATCCCTTCGTCCATGTCTCGCTCCCGCGGATCCATCAAGTCTAATACTCCGGTTCCGAATAAGTCGTAATGTATGGCCTACTTTTTGAAAGAAAGACCACGCTCTGTCTTCAAGCGTAGCAACACCCCCTTCGTTCTCGTCGTGACTATCCGCATTTGCGCCGTTGGTGGTAGTCGCGTTCTCCTGCGCTTCGACTTTGAATTGATACTTGAGGCAGTCTTTCACAGTGACTAGACCCATTAAACGGCTCGTTGCTCGACGAGATACACGCGGGCCCATTTTCTTGATATTCCATCACAGTCTCAGAGGAGTCGAGGGTGTACGGAGATCGGGGTATGATCGACATACGGCGTAAAATCGACCGTCTTTAATCCAGCTGTATTCTCCAACTCGTCAAATGTCTGCGGGGCATCTAGATACGGTCCCGACGCTGTGGGTGCTGGACTATGTATCCTGGTAGATGAAGCAGGGGCCTCGTGCGTAAATACGCATTTCGCGTTGGGAGATAGCGGCTGCATTCGCCTTGCTTTGTTTATCGCGTAATGCAGTTCTGTACGGCCAATGTATCCGATTAGAATTTTGCTGGCTCTGTCCTCGACGATGGGGAAGCCTTGGAATTTGTTGTCGTTTAACAAGTGTTCCGCTTCACGGACAGGTAGGTCAGATGCCGGTAGAGAGAGTGGACTGCTCGTCATGACGCGAGAAACGGGGACGTTGAAGACGTGGTCTTCTTTATTGTCCAGGAATGGGAAGCCGTTGACCCAGATCATTCGGTCTGCGATACCGCCGTTGCCGAAGCGTTCACTAACGGCTTTGGTGACACCAACAACAATCTAGATGTATTAGTCAGGAATGAGCATATCATAGGCGAATGGCACATACCATAGTAGGAAGAATATAAACCAAAGCTCCCGTAAGTTCAAACATGATAACAACAATAGACACCGTGAGATGCATAATCCCACTCAACGCTGCAGCGGCACCGAGGAAAGCATACGTCCCCGGCGTAATACAAGGTACATCCGGTTCGCAGGCCGCAAAGAAACCAGAATCTGGAAAGGATTCATGCAGAGCTTGCACGAGAATACCGACCAGTCTTCCAAACGATGCGCCTATTGCCATTGACGGGACAAAAATACCGGCGGGGACTTTGCATCCGTAGGAAATGATGACCAGGAAAACGCGAAGGATTGTAGCAATAAGAAGCGAAAACACCATCGACCAGCGGTTTTGTTTTCTTTCAGATATCAGCACAATGCATAGTATGCGAGCCTTGGGCTATACTTACTCGCAAATACCTTCATAGTTATTATCGCCTTCACATTCTCGAAATAGCACCTCCATGGCTTGTGTCATGTTGATTCTGAGAAAGATGTTTGGATAGCAAAGCAATGCGGTCAAGCCAGCAAGAACCACAGCTTCCGTAACAGGGTAAGGCCCCAGATACTTTTTCCGGAAAGCTGCCACTCGTAAGTTCCACTTGATGACCAGCGCTCCGTACAAACCACCAAAGACACCGAGAATGACGAAGAAGATTAACTCGAAAAAGTGCCATGTACGGTCATATTTGACCTGAAACATAACCAATTGACCGGTTCTAAAGGGATTCATAGCCTGAGATGATCAGTCTGGCACTTTCGAAAACAAATGAGAGGCTTACCGCTAGTACGCCAGTTGCTATCAAAGCACAAAAGTAACTTCGCCAGAGAGTCTTGAGGGGAAAGTAAGTAGACATTTCCTACTGAAAGTCAGTACAGCACCACCTTGATATCCGAGTAAACCAACCTCTAGAGAAAACAATACTCCACCAATTGGACTACCAAAGGCAACCGCAACACCTGTACCAGCCGAAGCGGTCAAAATTTCCCTTGTTTTGGCCGCATTTCTCCTGTATTTGTTGAAGAATCGCGAAATCACGTTTCCCGTACACACGGCATAATGAACACTAGGCCCCTCCTTCCCAACAGACAGTCCAGAGGCGATCGAAAGAGGTAGGCCTATCGATTTGATGAAGAGAGTGGTTGCGCTGAGGAATCCCTTCATCACGAACCCAGCTATTATACATTTGATCTCTGAGATTCCAGAGCCTGCTGCGTACGGCGCAAAGGACTTAACAAGGAACGCAGACATAAAAGCGAACGTTATCTGAGGATGTCAGTTGACAATCAAGCGTTTAGTCCCAAAAAAACACATACCGCAAAAAGGAAATATACTATATAGTTGAATAAACCATTCCCGCCCCATCGATGCCACTCTGGACAACCTAGATAAAGTCAGTATGAGAATAACACAGCTATTAAGCTGTACGGACCATTATCTGCGCCCCAGCAGCAAAACTGCTCATTCAAGTAAAATGCGGTGGTACAATACCCCAGTTTGATATCCGACAACCACTCCGTCACAATATTAAGCAAAGCAGCGTTCAATCCAATCGCCGCGCCAACAATGGTAACCACAAGCCACGCTTGACCTGCATCGTAGGACTCCCATAACTTCCGTCTCCAACCAAACGTCCCCTCCTGATCCCAAAACCCGTGCCCTTCTCTTCTCCGTGCGCGACGACGAATCTGCTCTTGTACCTCATCTTGCACCCAGTCGATTGTGGTAAAGTCTTCATAACGCTTGATTTCATTGATCTCTTCTGCTACCGCGGGATTCGGATGGTTTGTGCTGGCAGCTCCGTCTCCAGCCCCATTGTCGCTCTGATCTGAGACCGAGAATCCAGAAAGCCGTCGCGATAGTCGGCTTGATGGTTCGATGGGGGAGAGGAACCCATGAGGCTGTGCGGAGCTGGATGATGCGCGAGGGAGGGTCATATGTATGTTGGTGGAGAGGACAGTCGCAATCGCATGTCGAGGCTGTAGCCTAGGCCAACCTAGCAGGGGATGTATGTTTGGAGATTCGTGCGGATGTGGTAGCCCGAATGTGGTCAAAATGTCTGCTAATTATTGTCTCTAAGCTTGTGATTGGAGTTGATCACAAGTGAATCGATGCTGTGATGTCAATTGCTGATGTTGTTGTGCACATGAAGGTTGGTCGCAGCCGCGTTAACGGCAGCCTTAGATGGAACTCCGATAAGATAAGCATCTCGACTTGTTCAGAACAAGCCCAAGATTCAACTCGGATGTTTCAGTTTACAACCCGATTCTCTATACAGAATAACTTTCATATTATCTGTCATTCACTCTGAAAAATCCGAGAAAAGAAGTTTTACTATTGCCCAGATCATACTGGCTTTGATCCTGGTCTTAATATCCGAGAGCGCGTCTCAACGACACTCAGTACAGACGAGTATAATCTATATCAACTCGACGAATTTCGTTACAAAACATATTCAGGCCCTTGGCCTCTCCAACACGGATCGGACCAGCCACGACCAGAAATCAGCGCGTTAACGCGTCGACGACGCCCAATATCAATCTCGCGATGCCTTCAAATACACAAACAGACGAATCAGAAGCTTCAGGCCAGAGTGTTCTTCCACGTATGTACTTAATCTCGCACTCTTTAATATTACGAACCGAACTGATCATAGTCTCGAGCAGTCGCGCGGATAAAAAAGATCATTCAACTAGACGAAGATATTGCACAGTGCTCTCACAATGCGACTTTTCTTATTGCGATAGCTACCGTAAGCTTACCACCACTGTCCTTGCGGAACAAAGACTAACGACTATACAGGAACTATTTATTCAATATCTCGCCGAGCAAGGATACAATGTCGTCAAGTCGGAGCGCAAGCCGCGAAAGATGATTCAATACAAAGACCTCGGTATGCCACTCTAGCGACCTGTTTCTCCATTTACTTGTATACTGACTTAGACAGCCACCGCAGTCTCACGAATCGATAACCTCGAATTCCTCGCTGACGTAATCCCCAAGACGACGACGTATCGACAATATAAAGAGAAACGCGCTCGCGAAGGCGCACAGGACGTGCCGAAGACAGAAATGGGACAACCAAGCAATGCAGCGACAGGACAAAATGGCGTCGCTCGTTTGCCGGGAGGACAGACAACGCTTTTTGCAGCGACGAATGGAAGTAGAGCTAATATGGTGACTGAGAATCCTATACCGACAGTATCGATGATGATTGATCCAACGGGTAATGAAGCTGCGAACGGGGATGTTGAAATGACTGGATAAATTGCATAAGAGGTTAGAATTGGATAATGAGGAGTCTGGTTCTGTTTATCGTTTGCATTATATTGAAGTTAGCAGCATGAATTATAAAGAATTATAAAAGAGAGAATACGTAGTATTGAAGAGGTCATAATGTTAGGAAGCAGTCAACCAATCAGAAGCGGTCTAATTGGTCCCGGGTGCTTTTCGGGAAGGAAGGAACCTCACCTCACTCCAAAATCCTCCAACTTCCGAAGACAACATCCTCTCTTCGCTCTCCCCTCAAGCAACGCCAACGCAGTTCAATTGCCATCCTCAATTGCGTGTACTACACCACACGTCTCTTGACGACAACTTCGCAATGTCTCAACAACTCTCCTCCGCGCTCCTGCGCACCTGCGCCCGTCAACAACTGCCCACCACCGTCGTCGCCCGCTCTGCCATCGCCGCTTCGACTGCTAATGCTCAACAACAGCGAGGTGTAGCTAATGCCAGCAAATTTGAGAGTCCCTTTGCCAGCTCTGATGATCCCACGGCCACCCTGAAGATCCCCAATTTCAAGAAGTACATGTCCAAGAGCTCCCCGACGACGAACAAGGTGTTTTCGTACTTTGTCGCTGGAACGATGGGATTGGGATCTGCTGTTGGTGCAAAGGCTACTGTTCAGGGTATTTACCCTATGAATTGGTGACAAATGGTGCATCGTGGTGACGGTAAGCTAACAACTACAGATTTCCTCGTCAACATGTCCGCCTCCGCCGATGTCCTGGCCCAGGCCAAGGTCGAAATCGCTCTCGGCTCCATTCCCGAGGGCAAGAACGTACGTCCCCTCCTCTCCTCTTATACCTTTCTACAAACTAATGGGTATAGGTCATTATCAAATGGCGCGGAAAACCCGTCTTCATCCGTCACCGTACCGCCGATGAAATCAAGGAAGCCAACGAAATCGACTGGAAGACCCTCCGTGATCCTCAACCAGATGAGGATCGTGTCCAGAAGCCTGAATGGCTTGTTATGCTTGGTAACCACCCCCCCTCTATACCTCTTTCTTTTTTTTTTTTTTCAAGTTTTTTACTGATGATGGTAGGCGTCTGCACTCACCTCGGTTGTGTCCCCATCGGCGAAGCAGGTGATTTCGGCGGCTGGTTCTGTCCCTGCCACGGTTCTCACTACGATATTTCCGGTCGTATTCGCAAGGGTCCTGCTCCTTTGAACCTTGAGGTTCCTGCTTACCAATTCCCTGATGACGATACTCTTGTTATCGGTTAATCTGCTAGAAAAAAGAAAAAATATAGAATCCCCCCCCCCCAAACAAAGACCGTCCATGTTTCAATAATCAATCTCAATTACAGTGTTTATCTATGCGGTTGTTTGTTGTTGAAACTCAATTCATTTCCTTTGTTATATTACTAGCGCCTCGATTCTACCTTTTGGATTTGATGTCAATCATGTTATAGAGAAAAGAGGAAAGCGCTAAATGTACTATTTTTGATATACATATTCTTTCTCTTACTTCCTTCGTTCTAGTAGGCAGATAGGGTGTATCGGTAACGTCTTGACATTCTTTAACTTGGAAAGATGATTTCGATATTAAGTATATATTCATATTTTTATTCACTAGTTAAGTATCCATGTAGATGAAACCTATTTATGTCTGACCATCATGACCGAAGCAAAACACTTCCGTCAAACGTCATGCCTGATAATCATAGAGTTGAGATGTGTCTATCGAAAAAAATCTTTGAACAAATGAAATGGGAAAAAAAAAAAAGATTCCGCCACCTGGCTTTTGTTGTGATCATGATTCATGTCAATCAAATGAGAAATCCAGGCTTGCATGTCTTTAGCACCGGGGAATCTTTGGCAATTTTTCGTTTTGTTGTTGCCATGATGCAATGCAGAAAAACGCCGAATACGCCTTGCTCTGAGTATCGCCAAACACATAACCAGTCCCAAGTATGATACATGCTGAAATCAAATTCATATGTCGAAATCGAAGAAGCCGACGCCTACTAGGCTGGTCGAGAGCTGAAGGTATGAAAGATGTGGGAGGTGCCAGCCCTCGTCGCCAGCCACGTAGGTCAATCATTAGAACGGTATATAGGAGTTAAAAGGTATGCAGTTCAGAGAAAAGATTAAAAGTGTGCGATCGGAGCTGATACAGAACTACCGACCATATCGACAATCTTGCCGGCGACGGCAGCTGGGTATCCGCGAGAAAGCATCTCTTGCACAACGGCAGCGGCACTGGGGCGTTCTTCGGCTGCAACGAATGCACGAGTCATTGCTTCGTAGGTACTTGGTTCGCGTTTATCGATTCCCACGCTGTTGTAAATCTCGTAGGCTTTGGATATGTTACCCTCCGCAGCCCAGCCCTGGATCAATGTGTTGGCAATATAAGGTGTCATCTCGATACCGTGACGGCCCATGCTGCTGACGAGATCAGTGGTAGAGGAGACTTGACCGTTGGCGACCATGGCTTCGAAGAGGGCTTGGTACAGACAGGGTTGCACGCGGATGTCGCGGTTGGAGATGACGCTGTCGAATAGAGCGCGAGCTCCGTCCATGTCGTGGAGTACACAGCCCTTGGCGTGGATCAGAGAGGCGTAATGGACTGCCTCTGGTCGTTGGCCAGACGCTTTGATAGTCTCGAGAACCTGTTCGGCGGCTTCCATGTTGACCGGCTCCAAGGATGCGTGAGCGTCAATGAGAAGTTTATAGGTATGCATAGTAGGCTCAATGTTGCGTGAGCGCATCCGTTCATAGTAAGCAAGGATCTTGCTGCGGTCACGCTTGGTGTTGAGGAAATACTGAATCATAGAGTTGTAAGGAGCAGGACGAGGCTTGTAGTTTGGCATCGACTCCATTTCGTCAAACATCTCCTCGGCAAACCGTTCATCACTAACCCGGCAAAGAGCGTTGACAATGGTACCGTATGTGACGCTGGTTGGTCGGACACCGTTGGATCGCATCTCGGCAAAGTACAAAAGACAGTCATCAATACGACGAGCCTTACCAAGCTTGCCAATAAGCGCATTGTACAAGAATGAAGTAGGCTCGACACCTTCGGCGATAGCACGATGGAATATTTTGACAGCTTCGGTAGCTTCGTCGAAGGTCTTGGTAGACTCCTTCAAGGTGGTGATGTACAACCCAAAAGTATTTGCAGATGGAGCAGAACCGATTTGCAACAACTCTTGATGATACTGAGCGGCCAGATCGCGTTCGCCTACGGTCAGACAAGCAGCAACCATGGCATCCAGGATCGAACTCCAGCCATAGCGAACAGCACTGTATTGAGGAAGAAGGGGAACATCATGTCGGGCCATGGCAAGGATATCGTTGGCAATATTCATACGCCCGCATTTGGCAGCAGCGTTGATGAGCTTGGCATAGGTAATATACCGAGGATGGCGACCGAGACGACGAATGTTGCGCAACTTTGTCAGTGCTTCATTGAGATGACTATCGATTCGCTTGGACGTGGCTTCCAGTTCATCGGAGATGATCGAAGAACCACGGTAGTCTGTCGAGTAAGCATAAGGATCGTAGCTATCCTCAGAGGTGACAGAAGAGTTGATTTGCGACGAAGTTTCCGAGACAGGGGTGTACCGACTAGAACCAACAGACTGCTGTCTAGCAACAGGCACAAACTGGTCCTGCCATCTCCTCACGAGGTCAGGCCGGCTATCAGAAAACTTCAGAATAGCCTGGTCGACCAGACGTGAGGTGTACACATCCAGAGGTACACCGGTAGATAGAGCGACGTCAACCATGTGGGCAAAGCGAACAAGATGAGGAGCGTTAAAGGTAAATTCGTGGTTGATGATCATTCCCGCTTGAACTTGAAGAGCAAGAGTCAAATCGTCGACACTGAGTTCTGAAATACCCATGGGACCTAGGCTTGAAATAGCATGCTCGGCAATTGGCGAGACTAGGCCACCATTTTCCACCATGCATCGGACTAGAGTCATGGCAGCAGGAGCCGAAATCACCATACCGGACTCCATCATGAGAACCCGACCGAGAAGCTCGATAGCCTCATCAATCTCTTCCCGAATAGGCAATTGGACCATCTGTTGCGCAGCAGTATCTTTGCGAATACGTCCGAACATCTTACGAGCTTCCATCAACCCTTCCTCGATGTGACCGCTCTTGAGCAAGGCGACAGCATACATGGTGGTGGGTTGAATCAAATCCGAAGTTGTCTGATCGAGGTTGCTCAAGATGGCCCAGAATGTACGAGCAGCGAGCACATTGCCTTGTCGAACATGCAACGCTAGCATGGGCACCGCCGAGCCAATAGCATGCACGGATTCAGCGGCAAGCCGATCATACGATTCCACGGCCACTGCAACGCTTCCTGCGTCAGCGGCAGCGACGCAGATCTTGGCCATGGCCTGCTGCAGAGCGGCGGCTTGAAGATTAGATGTTGCCTGTTTCACAGCTTCTTCGAAATTCCCAGCATCGAGAGATGATTGAACGAGAGCGTCGCGGATGATGGTCGACTCGACAGCCTCCAGGCGAGATGCTTTGTCTTCCTGCACGTTGTCATACGACGAGCGAATGCGTTCAAAGAAGCGCATTCCACCCTCGCTTTTTCCGCATGAGAAGTAGGCTCCAACTAGAGCGGCATAGACCTGACCGTCTCGGCGTTCCACGATACTGAACACACCGTTATCGTCGGCCATTGCGAGTTCCCGGTATTCGTTGTAACATTCGACAGCGCTCTTCAAGTCGCCAATCTTAGCAAACGCGCGAATCATCGAGGGGAAAATGGCTGCATGAGGAACGAGTTTTTGCGTTTCCATGTGAGCATAGATCCGGATCATGTCTTCGACGCGGCCTTCTTCAGCACAAGTAATGATCAACGACTTGTAAACTTCCAAGGGAAAGACCATTTCGCTGTGTCGACTGGTTGCGGCATCGAAAAGCTTGAGGGCGATGGTGAGTGAGTGATCTTCTGAGACGAGTTCCTTCTCGATTTCGCTAGACCGGAACAGGAATTTACCGGGTTCCTCTAGACCGCCAAAACGAATGCGCTGCTTCTCAAGAGCGGCCCCTGAAGCGGAGATCTCGACGGCGCGTGAAACCAAAACTGCAATAAGCGTCTTGTATGTTTCCTGATTTGGGATGACACGGCGGCGTAGCATGTCGGAATATACGTCGAGTGCCTTGGGAACGGCATGATACGAATCGGAATGCAACTTGATAGCAGCTTGAAGCAAGGAGTTGTACGCTTCGACGGTAGGCGTAACGCCGTCTCTGAGGATCGCTTCGAAAGCAGCTGGGATATCGGCATACTTTTCCTCCACTGCCAACTGCACAACTCTGCCTGATGCAACGATGGATTTCGTCGCAGTTGCATCGATTGGCACCTCGTGGGCAGTCTCCGAGTCCACTGCATGTTCATCAGCAGCGGCGACAACCGTCGCTGCGTCATCCTCGGCTTCGGCATTTTCCTCCTGGATCTGGATTTCACGAGCAACGGCTTCTTCAACCTTGGCGCTGACATCGACGTTGACGGCAGCCTTTTTCAAGTCCCGCGGAGTTTTGTCCTCTGGTACGTTCTGACCCTTATCTGCGACTTCATCCTTTGGCTTCCATCCTATCCGCCTCTTGAACTGGAACTGTCTCCAATCGCTATCGTCACCTGTTTGCTGAGCATGTTGCCAGGCAGCATAGTACGCGGCTAGCCCCGAATCCCCCGAATTGGATGTGGCTTGGCCAGCCTTGGCACCGGAACCGGATGAACTGGATGCGTTCTGGAAGGTACTCTGGAGTTGGGATGTGCGGTGGAATTTGAGAGAGCTGGCGGTGGTGGCTAGCGGATTAAGGGTTGTCGATGACGAGGCGTATGTGGACTGCGATGCAGCAACTACCGACTGAGCGTAGCCATGCGTGAAGGCTTTGGCAAAGTTTTGTCGCGCGAGGTGAGTAAACGGCTTAAAAACCATTTATCTGGTGTGGTCCTCTTCAGGAGAAGAGGAGACTCTGATCAATCAGTACGAGAAGCTTCCTACAATGAAAATTGTCTGCACATACCTTCGGACCCAATTAAAATATCCCGTGCAGGTTCATTTGACGACCGATTGCCGTCAAAGGAACGCGCAAAATATTCCAGGTCGACACGATGAGAAATAAAAAGAAACGACGTGTAGTGTCACGCGAGACGTCTGTAGAAATTGAAACGTTGAAACTCAAGGGATTATGATGAGATGCGATGGTCCCTTTGTGTATTCCCTACTCCGGATGAAGAGTGGAGAGGTCGATTAATTGATGCAGATGATGAGATCAAAGAAAGGAAAAGGAGGGAGGACACGATAGTGATATACGGAGTAAGCAGTCACATCGATCGAGAGGAAAGAAAATAAGCGGATGCAGATGGATGCCTGGAAAGAGGGGCCGCAATCTCGGGGTCTGTGATTGGCCGACTGGACGGAGTTAAGAGTTGGCTGGAATTCTAGCCTTGCCCTAAGGACTTCGATGTGCTTCTACTATTTCTCCTACTACAAGCATAACTAGAGTAAGTATTCTAAGAGTATGGACTCGAAGCATGGATAGATCTGAACAAGATGAAGAAATTCGATCTGTCAGATGACCAGAGTTGGCGGGGATCGGAAGCACAGCTCCAATAACAGCGAGAACCAAGGAAGAAATAGGGAGCAAAGCAAGACATAGGGGCCAACAGCCGGACTGTGTCCTTGTCTCCGAGTGGCCGTTGCCGACAGCTGTCCCGAGTCTTTTTCTTGTGCCAGCTTTGACGTGACACATTAATTGAGGCATAAATTGGCGCTCATCGGGATTGTCAGAGTTTTTATTGTATGACGTCGTCGAGATGTCTGGGGATGTCTGGGATTATGTTAGCTAGCTGATATATGCAGCTCAATAATCTACATACCTCTAATTCATACAGAACACACTCAACAGAGTAAAAGAAGGGTTGTCCCGAACGGGCTAAATGGATCTCGGGGTTCATCTCGGCCAATCACAGGTCGCTCTCTCCCGCGATGCCCCTCGATAAGACCGAGGAGAGAGAAGAAACAACAAAACAAAACAAAACAAAACATCCAGATGAACAACAGCCCCCGATCTGACTGGTCATCGGCGTTACTGCATTGATAAAGACCGTTGCCAGCTATATAGTTTCAACACCATCACGCCCCATGATCCTCGATTGAATATCAACGCATTGCATTGATCGTCCCGCGAACGATGCCCGTCCATCCTTCCACAACCACCGCCGTGTCAGCACCAGGCAAGGTGCTCCTCACGGGAGGCTACCTGGTGCTCGACCGGCAATACACCGGCACGGTATTTGCGCTCGATGCTCGCATCCACGCTGTCGTGCAGCAGCTCCAGCGCGACCGAAACCGAAGCTCCAATCAGCTTACTGATAGCACCGAAACCCCGCAAAACACAGATGAAGCCGTTGACCCTCAACCCGAGAGCGTTGTTGTGCGCTCACCACAGTTCATAGACGCTGTTTGGGAGTACGGTGTAGAGAGGTGTGAGCAAGGTGGAGGGGTAAAAGTGACTCAAAAGAATGAGGGGTGAGTCGAATGAGTTTCTGTTTGGGGAGAACAGATCGCTGACGAGTAAGACCGAAAAACCCATTTGTCGAGACGTCCTTAAACTACGCTTTGACGTATATCAGCTACGTAGCCGACTCCAAGGATCTCGGCTCCCTCTCCGTTACAATACTGGCAGATAACGACTACTACTCTGACGCCAACCAACCAGGAAATAGCAGCCAACGAAACCGCGGCGCATTCCGTGATTTCGGTGTCAAACTGCAAGATGCTCATAAAACCGGACTGGGTTCCTCGGCTGCTCTTGTTACGGCATTAGTTTCGGCTCTGGTGGTCCATCGAACCATGCATCCGGAAGATTTGATTGTTGCAAGAGATAAACTACACAATCTAGCCCAGGCGGCGCATTGTGCTGCGCAGGGGAAAGTCGGGTCTGGATTTGATGTGGGTGCAGCTGTCTTTGGATCGTGTTCCTATCGGCGCTTTTCGCCTTCTATTTTGGAAGAGTTGGGTGATGTCGGCTCACCTGGGTTCGAAGAGAGGCTGTTTTCGACCGTGGAAGATTTAGATGCTAAACATCCATGGGACACTGAATTTATGGATGTTGGTATGAAACTGCCGCCCGGGTTGCAAATGGTTCTTTGCGACGTCGACTGCGGATCCCAGACCCCGTCAATGGTTAGAAAGGTTCTCGAATGGCGTAACCAGAATCAAGAGGAAGCAGATTCGCTTTGGGACAGTTTACAGGCAAACAACGAGAAACTCCGTCAAGAACTTCGCCGCAACGCTGGAAATCGGGCAGACCCAGAAACCGAGGCCGCGCTCGCTGACGAAGTCTCCAAACACGCAAGTATACTGATTCAACAATCACGAACCCTTTTGAAAACCATGACTGAAAAGTCCGGCGTCCCTATTGAGCCACGGGTCCAGACAGAACTTCTCGATGCTGTTTCAGCTGTCGATGGAGTGATTGGAGGCGTTGTACCTGGTGCTGGCGGATATGATGCGGTAGTTTTGCTGATTCGAGACGACATGGAAGTTATTCAACGACTAAATCAGTTATTTGAGTCTTATCAAAGCCAGGTCGAGGATGATTTTGGAGGGAAGATAGATCGGGTGAGGATGTTGGGTGTACGACATGGGTCGGAGGGCATTAGAGATGAGCAAGCTAATTTGGGGAATTATCTTGCATGGCTGTGATGACTTATGATAGATATGAATTATGCTTGGATGATATTCTGTTCGAGGATGATTGTGAAGATTCAGCTTCAGCCCTCGGTTACCTCGATAGACAGGAAATAATGAGGTATGGTAAGAGTCACGAATCATTAACATCACATATTTCAAGTGTATCAATATTGTGCTGTCTGGTCGCTTAGACAATTCGGCGCATCTAGACCTGTCCATATCTAAGCATTGGTCGACAAGATGTGTGAAGACATCATAGAAAATGAAGTTACCATACCGATACATTCCGCAGACTAACAATCTAATAAATTACACTCGGTCTTTTACTAGCGCATACACAACCGCCTCCCTAATCTCCCCCCGGACGGACGACCCGCCATCCTAAACAACCATCTTGGCATCTAACCAACTTCACTCTCCTCTCCAACGTCGATCTTTTCATCTGACTATCTTTGATTATACCTTTTTCGCAGCTAGCGAATTTTCTGGTTCATTGTGTTTTTGTCGATTGTCAATCGCTTCGTTTAACGGTTTCAGAGGATGGCGTCCAATGATGGGAACGTGGCTGCTTTGGAGGCCAAGGTCGATAAGAATAACCATGATAACGTCGAGACGAGTGTGGCTACGTCGAGTGCAGCAGCTGTTTTTGAGCCTAATACCAGTGAAAATGCTCCATCATCGTCAATAGACCCCGTCGCTGAGACGGCGACTGCTCAAAAGGATACTCAAGTGGACTCCGTCGCAGATACGGAGAACCAGGCAAAGGAAAAGAAAGATACAGAAATCGAGAATAATTCGTCTTCTTCCGCTACTACTGCTGCTCCTGCAGTTGAATCGACCGAAGAAATCCCCGCAGCCACCGTGATAGCCACCGCGTCCGCACCTACCCAACCACTCGCTTCTTCGTCCAAACCAGAAGTTCCCGAGACAGTCAAAACGACTGAAGAAGGCGAATCATCAGATCCGGCACAACCACCTAAAGAGACCACCGAAGCCGAAGAAACAGGACCAGAACTCGTCATTACTCTATTACTCACAACGGGGGCACGGCATCCATTCAGAATTGATAGGAAATATCTGAAACGACGGAGTGTTAAGGTCGAGAATGACGATCCATTTAATATGAGTGTGTATACATTGAAGGAGTTGATATGGAGGGAATGGCGGTCTGGTATATACACCCTAACACACACTGTCAGTATTCGGAGATTTTGACTAACGAGGATAGAATGGGAACCACAACCGTCGTCACCTAGTTCAATTCGACTTATATCCTTTGGGAAATTGTTGGATGATAAAGCTCCTCTTTCAGGTTTGTCTCCCCTTCCACCATCAGGACTATCGTCAATGCTGATAGGTTGTGTAGAATCAAGTCTGACCCACGACGCCCCCAATGTAATCCACATGACCGTCAAACCGCAAGAAGTCGTCGACGAAGAAGACGCCAAAGGTGGAAAATCATATTCTGCGCGCGATCGAGAAGCGACGGACCGCAGTCCTGGTTGTCGATGCATTATTCTGTGACTTCTGCTCTGCGTTTTAAATGAATTGCGGCTGGACTTCGACGAATACGCATCTTTTATATTTTCATATTCGCGATACCCTTTCTTTCTTTCTTTTCTTTTCCTTTTTCATATTTCCTGAACTTTATGGGGTTGTATCAGTTATATGCGACCCTCCTTCAATAATATTCTTCAGGAATAAGATATCATCATCCTCTTGTTTGCCATTCGTTCCTCTCTTTCCCTTTCTTTGCTGTCATATAGGTGTCCTGGTATTGAATTCGGTGTTAAGAGAAAATCCACTTCCATCCTTTCATTTCCTATGTTCTGTTTCATTTAGCATGCTTTATCCCTGTTGTTTCTCCCAATGTATGTAATTAATCGGTCGATATATGTATTTATTTCTGTGTGTTTGGGCATGTCCGATCTTCTGATTGAGGATTGCTGTCTTGCGTCTAATTAATGATTTGACTGTTGCGATGATACAGCTTGCTTCGAGACGGATAGATGTGATACTCTTCTTATCTAACTGTTTATCATTCTGAGAAGACTGATTGGAAACTCTCGAATAATGGACAACAATGTATTCATCTATCACCTAGCATCCATAACCCTATCTGACTAACCACCCTACCAATCCATCTTAAGCCTCTTCTCCATCTCATCATGAATACTAGGCGGTTCACGGAACTCATCACCTATATCAAAACAGTCAGCCCCATCCCCCCCATAACACCATATACAAAAGAAAGAAAAAAAATAACATACCATGAAAAACATCCTCCCACCCAATCTCTGTATCTCTCCCCCCCAAAACCAAAATATCCTCATGCAAATCACCGCCCATCCTGCGCGCCCCTCCCAAAGCCATAGGCACAAATTTACTATCCCTCACAATCTTGAGCTCCATACCACGACGGATCGGTTCTGCCATGCCGTATACTCGTCTCAATCCTTCCATTTTCATTGCATCTTGGGTTTCGCGCCAGGCTAGAAGGCGGGCTTCGAGGGGGTGAGTTGATGTTGGGGTTTGATTGTTGGAGATAGAGGAAGGTGAGCCTCGGGGGGGTTGCAGGGTGATGTTGTTGCGTAGAGTGTCGGGGAGACCTGGCGCGGAAGGGGCACCTTTGCTGGGATGGGGGAGGGAGGCGTAGTTTCGGCCTGTAGTGTTGGTGGTGTGGGAGGCGTGGGTTGTTGAGGGTGTGAAGCGGAGGGACTGTTAATAGTGAAGTAAGCATTGAGTCTGATAATGAGGATGCAGGTTATATTCAGTTGGGAGGTGGACATACCATTTTGACTGTTATTATGCTTGTCGGATGATGTAGTGATAAGTTGATTATAAGATTCGATGATGGTGATCAATCAAACTGGTAGAGAGGCAGATTGTTGCAGTTGACAGAGCTTATGTGGAGCTGTGAGTATAACCAGCGGCAACTTAACCCAGGCAGACGTTCCGCGCGTTGTCTAGTGACCGGCATCACGTGACGTATCCTCTAGAATAATTTCATCGCGGCCGCCGCTCTACAACATGGAACATCAAAATCTCACAATCAGCTCTCAACCATGGCGACAACTCTGTGCTCGCGGACTCTCATCCGCCATCGAACGATAATCCCCAAACCAACAATCAGAGTCCGACAACCCTACCAACGACAATTCGCCTCTTTCACCCGATCAAACAACTCCATCTCAACATCTCCATCTCTATACCGCTCCTCAATCCTCTCCAAACTCCCCACCACCCCCTTCACACCCACCCGAACCTTCACCTCAACCTATTTACGACAAGCAACATACAACCAAGTCCGCCGCGGCTGCCGCAAAGAACAACGCGCCCGCCGCGGCCGTTCCCCCGCCCTCGCAAACAGGCCCGAAATGAAGGGCGTATGCCTCAAAACCGGAATCACAAAGCCCAAAAAACCCAATTCCGGCGAACGGAAAACTGCTAGAATTCGATTGAGCTCGGGGAGAGTTGTGACGGCTTATATCCCTGGGGAAGGACATAATGTGCAACAGCATAGTGTTGTTATGGTTCGAGGCGGGAGAGCGCAGGATTGTCCGGGAGTAAAGTATCATCTTGTTAGGGGGGCGTTAGATTTGGTATGTTTTCCCTCTCCTTACTGTTTAAGGTGGGTAGGTGCTGACTTTGTAGGGTGGTGTTGCGAATCGATTGACGAGTCGGTCCAAGTATGGTACCAAGAAGCCAAAGGCTGATTAGGTGGATAAAGTTTTGTACTTGTATTATATTTGTTTCTTTACTTGTTGCGTATTAAGATCAATTGAATGGATGATATCCTGATCAACGGTCATAGCGAAGTACTTTGATAATAGCATATCCATATGATACGTGTATTCAACTAACAACCTAACAAAACTCCAGGGAATAAAATGATCAAATCCATACATCAGCCACTCTCCTTATTAGAAGTAAATGCCCCTCGAATACGCAAATCCACCAGTGAAAATATCCTACTAGAAGTAGTATGAGCCGAAAGTCGTTGTTTCCGTACACGGTTTCCGTAGTATGCTGCTAATATCACCATAACCACGATGACCAAATAGCCAATTGCTTTCAAAAGGTCGGCTAGTCAGTTGGTCTCCTTTTCGTAGCCTTCTGGTTTGGGGATGTCGTTTATGTGGAAGTAGCGTGATGTGCCTACTAAAAGTCAGTACTCTCTTTTCAAAGTTAAAGAAGGGAGACATACAAGAATAGCCCTTCCAGTCAAAGTTATCAGCAGGATTGCAGTGGCATTTCAAGTCCAGACGGGTTTGTTCACCGGTGGGACAGTGAGTAAAAGGAACGTGGTAATATGCGATTTCGTTGAAAAAGTGGATTTCTTCCTTGTTCAGTAAAAGGCCGGCTGCGATGGAATGCACTGGTGCATCTCCCCATCGCTCGTAGAAGAAGCCACCATCGTGGTCGAGAGAGGTGAAAAAGTCAATGTATGCGTCTGATCGCAGCCATTCCAAGCTACCAATTTCGAAATTGGACCACTACGACAATTAGTTTTATGCATTGATAGAAGAGTAGAAGGGGAACTTACGAAATGACACTTATTATAAGTCTCTCCACCATCATCACTCAAAAACCCCATCGAATTATCCTCCGCAATATGCTGAGGATTCGCTGCCATGAATTTCTTCGTACTATCCCACAGCGTCGGGATAGTCTCGTAATACTCATACAAACTCAGCACAAAGCTATACTTTTTCTTATTCTCCATCATATACCGAAACGGGTCAAACGAGATATCGCAAAAGAGCTGAATACTGGGTTCAACACGCCAGTAGTATTCGTAATTGAGCATGAGTTCATGCCGGAAAAAGAAACCCGATTCGTAACGGCACATGTGTCGATAACTCTCTGAATCACCGTAGATGATCTTGCGCTCTTTCATGTCTTCGCGGACTGCGCGGGCTTTGTCCTGGTCTATCCATTCCGGGTATGACCAGTGTTCCTTGGGGATCAGACCGTAATGAGTCTTTCCAGATGCCAAGACACTGGTAAGTTTTTTGAATTCCTCGTCGAATGGTTTGTCATTCAGAAACACCCAGTCGTAGTGGTAGTTGCGATTAAAGCGGTCTTCGACTTCGCGAATCGATTTTGCAATTTCCCATAGATCGTTGTTGCGTGCCAGCGTCACGAATGTAGCGTTGATCCGGTCGCCGGACGGGGTTAGCGGTGGAGGACCGGTGTTGGCGGGTGTTTGAGATGTAGGATCAATCGCGGCGGCTTCATTATTTGGTTTATCGTTGGTCTCGCTTTGTTGCGTCTCAGGGAGGAGACTAAATGCGTAGTCTGAGGGCAAGGGTAAGGATGATTTTGTGATGAAAGCTAGAATTGCCAGTCCCTGTCGCGGAGTCAGTATACGTTCAATGGATTATGCAGGTGACTCACGAAAACTGCAAACAGCACATAGCGAATATATTTGCCCGAATTTGAAGACATTATGAAGATAAAGGGATTAAGCAGTGGATATATGGCAATGGCAGTAGGGCAAGGGCTAGAATCCCCGGAACGACGATCATCAATGATTTGGTCAAATGCCGATTCCCTCTTCGCTGCGCAGCCAGTGATCAGCGAGGATGGCTATATTGAACGGAGTCGAAATAATAATTGAATAAACGAATGTAAGAATGGTAGAAGGAGGCAGGCTATGTGTTGGTGTTCGCCGGAAAGAACCTGAATGTCTTGCGGAGTTGCGGAGCGAGTGACTTGCCACACAGGTCAGGCCGAATCTAGAGTTGTACGGCACCACTCGAAAAAATAAAGCAGAAAACAAGAAAAGTTCATGAGATGAGTTGCACAAAAGGAGTGCGTACGTTGTTGTCGTAATGAATATATATCTGGCTGGGGGGCTAGACTGGTTAAGTACTAGGACTAGCTTCAAACCTGACGAATCTGCTGCTGTACGGAGAGTATGTGAAACGAAACATTTATTTACTCATCCAATCCACTCTTATTTCAGGGTTAATTCAAGGAACTCCACGAATCTGGATGCTGAATTGCTTCCGGCGTACATGTATTCCGTTTTCGTCGCTTGTATGCCAAAGTAATTTACATGCCGATAATCAAATAGCTGATTCAGAGTGGCATTCATAATAATTTCAAGATTTGTACGGAGTAACTGAGCAGAAAAAGTAGAATTAAAGGCGGAGTGGTGAGCGTCAGGTTAATTGTTTATGCCTGAAATACCAGGCACCCAGGCATCAGCACAGACCACGCAGCAAAATCTAAAGACATCATCGGCCAACTCCAACTGCGATAACTTACCCCTCCACCACGGCGCTGGCCCTTTGGTGCTCTTCTGGCACCCTTTCTGTTTCTACATTTCTGTCACAGAAAGGCATCATCCGCCATGTCTTTCTTCGGCTTCGACACCAACCTGCCGAGAGATCGCCAGGCTGGTCAGCAGTCTAGAGGCATATTCGAAAATCCAGATCCGTTTGCTGAAGTCGCTCGCGCTCAAGCCCAGGGCTTGACTATTGACGATGATGAGTGAGTCACGTTGCGAAAAAAAATTTGGATACGATTAATACTGAACCTGGTAGAATTGATTTCGAAGATACGTACGATGGCCTCGGCGACCAGCTTGACGACGACCAGGATGCGTTCAACGACGATACCTTTGGAGGTGGAGAAGGCGTTGGGAAGGACTTTGATTTCTTCGGTAGCACTGCCCAGATCTCTGATGTGATCAATGAGGAACAAGTTCGTTACAATCTGCAGCACTCCAAAAAGTCGGCGCCATTGGCCACCAAGGAAGCTCCTGTACCTGCTCCTACCTCTGGACAGGCGCCGTCAATCCCTCGCCTGCCGAAGAAGACTGGTTACGAAAGATATCAGGATCCTGGCTTCATTCCAGAGATTACAGCCAAGTCAAGTGTCTGGGGAACGACGACCCAAACTACAAAACCTGCCGAGCATGCACCGCAGCCAGCTGCGGCCGCACCTTCGCGCAAGATGATGAGTTTGGAGGAAGTTGAAGCTCAACTGCGACAACAACCCCAGCATTTCCCGCAACCCCAGCAGCCAATGCCGTACCATGAGTTGCCTCAGGCAATGCCGCGCGGCCCTCAAATGCCATTTTTGCCAGAGGCCGAGTTGATTGCTATTGAACAGCAGGCTTTAGCTATGGGAATTCCTCCAGCACAGCTTCTACAGCGATTACAGCAGATGCCACCTCCTGGTTTTATGCCGGGACCGCCGGGACCCCCTGCTCCATTACCAAGACAACCCCCAGTGCAGCCTCAGCCTCCGCCTCAGCCTCAACCCCAGCAGCAACCTCAACCGCCACGTCAGCCAGCTGCACCCGCTCAACGACTGCCTCAACAGCCGCCAACCGGTGCTCCTGGTCTCCCAGTCATTACCGATCCTCAGCAATTGATGAACCTCACAGAGGACCAGCGTGTTGCTTACTTGATGGAAGATGCCAAGCGTGCTAAACGTAACCACAAGATATTCATCCTTTCTCGCGGCAACGGGTTGATGACACCACAAGATAAGAACTTCATCACCCGAATCCAGCTCCAACAGCTTGTTGCCGCTACCGGAAATGTGGCAGAAGCAGATACAGAGTCTCTCCTGTCCGAAGACTTTTATTACCAAGTGTTTAGCCAGATCCGTGGTGCCCCGCGTCAACATCCTCGTCAACCGTTGGGCCATTTTGCTCAAACATACCTTTTCCAGACGGGAAACCGCAGTGGTGGTCATGGTCGACGACAGTATCAAAACGCGGATAATCATATGCAACGTATGCAACAGCAAGTGCAGCGTGCCGTTGAGGCAGCCAAGGCGAAACCTAAAAACCAACAACTCATTATTGAAGGTAGTTTGGGAAAAATCTCGTTCAGCAATGCCAAGGCTCCGAAAACTTCATTAAACATTAAGAGGCCCGAAGGAGCGGACTTGAAGCCGAAGCGAGCGACTGCGGACCTCAGTGCTAGTGATCGGAAATCAGTGCTGAGCAATATCGAAAATGTCTACACTATATTAATGAAAATGGAAGATCTAGAACGGACAATGCCACCACCACCGGATGAGAATGATCCGAACTCGGTTGAACATCATATGGAATGGAGGCAGAAGATGCAAACACTGAACTCGAAGCTGTGGCAAAGTATGAAGGTCCTCGAACCTATCGTCCCCGGCTCAACTGTGGCGCATCCCTTCATTGCTTTCCTGTCTTATCCCAAGGGCAAGAAGGCTATTCCTCGCCTTTTCCGTCAAATCGATCAGGAACAGCGGGTTACTGTTTTGACCATGATTGTCGTCAATCTAGACACTCTTGATGTCGTTCGTAAGGGTCTCCTTAATCCAGGCGAAACCCAACTCCCAGCGGCATCTCGTGAAGATATCGAATTATTTTCTCAGGCTGTAATGCCAAGTCTACTTGGTTATGTCAACGAGGCATCTTTTAACATCATCATTGGTCTCCTCGGCGTTCTACTCGCCCAGACACATGTTCAATTCGTTGCTCGAACACGGGTTGGACTAGGAATCATGACTATGCTGCTCAGCCGTGCAGCCATTATCAAAGAAGCCGGTCAAGCCGACGAACACGAATGGCAGCAGTGGATAGAAAAGTTCAATCAGTTGTTCGATGCTCTGGAGCCTGGTTTGGCTGACATATTCCCTGGATCTATCAACACCGGCGATGATATGTACGTCTGGCAATTCCTAGCAGCCATTGGTATTGGAGCTAGCCAAGAACAACAGCAGCGGCTAGTCATTGCTGTCAAGTAAGTATTCCTATATATACCTTCTGAAACACTCTCTAATGCTTGACTCAGGGATCGCGTTATGGAGACCGTTGCCCAGAGCAAGACTCTTCCACCTGACATGGCAAGCCAGCGTCTCAACAACGTCAACCTATTCATGCGCGCCATCGGGCTCGACGTTGAGCTACTCGGTTAGACTTTACTCTGATATACCTATACTTGACTTGAGAATTACTATCATACAATGTACTGATGGCATGGTGTTCGAGAGAGGCTCTATGCGCTGTGTTGTTTTTTCAACGCCCTGGCTTTACTTCTAGCTTTGAGGACCAAGACCATGGCGTTTGTGGTTCGTCTTCATCGTCGATTGTACAACACCAGAACAGTCCGAGTTCTAGCCCTGTTTATTTTTTCAAAGGGTCTTGTAGTCTATTTTTTCTAGGCTACATTATATGTTGTGATATCCAGCTTTGATGGCATCAGTGACTACTAGTTTATACACATTGCAGGCTGATTATGCTGCTTCTTGATCGAATACAAACGTTACCTACTCTTGTTCTCTTTTATCTAGGTATTTTACAAGTAAATCAGTAAGATTTGTATCCTTGACCTACCTAGATATTTGTCAAGATGTTGCTTTTGCGGTCAGTCGCTAGCAATGATCATAGGAAGCCTTAGACCGCCCAGCAACGGCACAAACACAAACATAAAACAACACCAAATACCCACTGGGTAGAGCAACGTATAAGCAAGCTGGTCTCTATTTATTCAATATTCTCTCTTTATTCTTGTTGCATACTCATCATGTCTCCTCCAGAGCATCCAGAACGCCGCAAACGTCGAGAGGCGCTTCATGCACTGAAAAATCATGTTTCGAGCCTGGACGACGCTCAACATGAATTCGATTCATATGAGGCACAGAAGCATAATTTGCAGATTCTTCCTATGGATTTAGACAGCAATTCACCTACATCTTTTACTCCAGCTCCTGTCTCTGTACTACTCAACCCTGATGCCGACGACTATTACGACTTTGACTAAAATGTCTGACAAAAGGATGAGGCCGTTCTCAAGACTTTTGCTCAGTGGTACTTTGGAGGTGAAGAGTTAGTTAGGGTTTTACCGGAATGGGGGGAACCATCAACAGAGCCCTCACCAATTTTGATCTCCAATAGAACTGCCTTTGAAATGGAAGAGAAAGGAATTCATTATTCACTGTGTTGACTGAAATTGGGATTCAGATTTCGTTTCCTCGTCTTTCAAAAGGAGTGATATCACGTTGTTGTCACATCAGATGAAATTGTGCTCCAGCAGGGCGGTGCTTGCTCAACATATAGGTATAAGTATAGGGTTCAACCCTTGGCTTGAATGCTGTGATGTAAAAGAGCCCTAAAGCAAAAAAGAAAACTCGTGTCTTGTATTGACAACTTTTTTTTCAAGGCTCTACATAACCCTCCTGGATAACGATAGCGGACCCTACCGTGTGCCTTACTGTGACAAACAGGCTGCCCGAGACCTTATATTGCTACATATATGAAGAAGACAAAGACCATCCATGCGTCTGTCGGAACGTGAATATCAAACCCTACACGTTTTGGCACCGGATATAGTTAGTCTGACGCGGCACGTGCGTGCCGCGTATATCTAGCTAGCTATCCCCGTCCCCCTCATTCTTGGGGACAAGTCACAATATTAGGAATCAAGATATCTTCATATTGTCAGGCTCATTAGGCCGCTTCGTGTTCGCGCCTTACTACCGTCTATGCTTCGTGATACGGACCGTAGTTAAACCAACAGCGTCTTTTCTAAAAAAAAATGATGGCCGGACTCGCTACATACCGGATACTCCGCAGCTGCCAGGCGACTGCTGTATAAAGATTGAAAGTAGCCACCCAAATTTTGCATTCTATGTTCCACGCTTGACATCAGGGAGAGTCTATTTCTCCCGGGATAATCAATTACCATTTAATTTCACATTCGACGATCAGAGAGTTCTGACATTGTATGGGCCGGATATCTTGGACGATCGGCTGCGTGGTACTCAGTTCCACTTCGTCGAATTCACCTGTACCGACGCAGACCATGGTTATGCATCTTTCTTCATGAACCTTACCCTATGTCGATTTTGTGAGCTTGCCGGACTAGCTAGTGATTACCAACCGAAGAACGCGCAGTACTCAGGTTGATCAAGGATTGCCCAATAATGGCTTGCAGCAGATATGGCAGAGCTTGAAGGATCAGGAAGACAAAGATCGCATGGAGTGGATTCGATATCTTGGTGTCTACTCTGACAACAGCAAGGACGTCAACAAGCTCACACGAATCATAAGTCCCAAGCAGGCAATTTGGAAATATGGTTCACAACTGCCTGATTTGTGGACTAAGTACTATGATGACTATATCCAAAAAGTCTGGACTTGCTATAGCGGCGATCGGCGGTCTATGATTGATAGTCAAGATCCTGACCGTAAAATGGGAATTGTTGCATGTGGGATTGATGCCGACGGTCTGCTGTGTGTCTCTGATAGTAATAACCAGGAAATCTGGAGGATAGGAGGGAAACCCACGACTGAGGATATTTTCAAGGACGACAGTGGTCCCTTTAAACGATACGATACTTGTCCAACGTGGAAAAATAACGTGTGTCATAACCTGGTAGCAGCATTCGTTCGATCACGTTCAACTGTGATTTTCAGCCAGCGACCTATGACAAGTACTATGGCAATGAAATCACCAATTACTGCCAAATTTTTTCATAGGTGGAATATGGATAATAAAAGGTATACTTTGATTCTGATGACTCGCATCCAACAGGTCAAGAGGACAAGGCTTCTGGCTCTTTATCAATTAACACGGAGACAGCAGACAAATTTTCCCTAGTATTGTTGTTGGTAGACCATAATGTCGATCAGGGATATCACGAACAGAAGCATCGAAAGTATCTGCCCAGGTGGTCAAGGAATCGGCTTATTAGGGAGGGTTTGGGTGATCTTGGCCTATTTGCCTTTGAACCTTTTGAATTGGTTGATAGAAAATTGATTATTCTGTATGTTCTTAACTGAATGCGTTGATTCTATCTTTAGCAAACTTGTGACATTTCTAATAGAGAATTGTCCTTTATAATAAATAATTCAAACCTCTTACTTTAATATGGGTTTCTTCCTGATCTGTAGTTGTTCAGGTTTGCTTTGGGATTGTCGCATTCTTCGATTAGCATGAAAGCGTTTATGAGCCATGAAGCAGTTTTCTTGAGACCATTCCACGTAACTGCACTGAGATGCATTCTCGAAATCAGCGTCCTGCTCGATCCGACTGGCACAAGGACCGAGTTTCAGGGGTCTGTTGGATGTGGAGGGTTCGAAGGGATTGAATGCTCTTCAGAGAGGTGCGCAGAGGTATATTGCTACTCTACTGTGAGTCGCTGGCTACCAAGGGATTGGTGGTGTTAATGGGCCTTTAAGATGGATGAGTTTCAGGCGCCTGATTTTAATGCGGTATATGGTAAGTGTATTTCCGTACTATCATAAGGAGTGTAGATTACTAATCTCACCATAAGAGAACGAAATACCTTCAACATATGGATCTCTCAGTTACATTCAAGGTAGCTCTACATGAGTTATTTGGACATGGAACGGGGAAGCTGCTCTCCGAATTGAGCCCTGACGAGTACAACTTTGATATCAAATGTCCACCGGTGAATCCCCTTACGGGCAAACCAATCGATACCCGGCGTAGGGGAGGATAACGGACAAGCTCCGTCTTTAATGATATGGATATGAGTATAGAAGAATGTCGTGCGGAGGCAGTTGTGGCATACCTTGCTTTTGATCAAGTGATATTATCGACAATGGGATATTCTGATACTCACCACCTTCACCTTTGGCATCTACTTCTCATCTACCCCTGAATAATCCCAGCAATGTATTAGCCTGCAAAAAAATCACGAGGAGCCTGATTCTCCACCCTATCAACAACCACGTCTCAAATGCCCAGCCAGAAATTGTCTACTGGCCATAAAATGCAGTTGCTGCAGTGCCGTCTGCAGTACAGGGGCCAGATATGCAGCTTCGTCATAAGACCGGCGATTGCAAGTCGTGCTGTACTCATCAAGCGTGTCCGGTCAATGCTTACACTGACTGGGGGTGTGGATTTGTGATCAAAGATAATTTTCATGAAATCGTCCGCAGCCATCAATGTACGTAGGGTTCCGAAGTGGGCGCGGTCATGGGGCAGAGGTTCATTTCTATGCAACCAACAGTGTTGTCAGTACATGCAATGTCATGCATGACCGACATTCTTTTGGTGAATTGAATACTACCTTACTTTCCTGTTCTGATACTACAGTTGAAAAAGTCATCCAGAGCTGGTGTGAAAGAGATGTCTGAACTGTATAAGCAGATGTACTACACCCCTTGCAATCTTTTTGATAGAGGGCAATTCTAATCCATCTCGATTTCCCAAAACGGTAGGATGACAGATTGGACGTTTTCCTATTACTTCGACCGCTTGGCGTATGCTTATTGGAGCTAACTGCTCGTATATTAGTTATTTTAATATTTCTGGCACAAAGAAATACTCTAAAGACCGAGTTGAACATATCTACTCATAACAAGAAGAAGCTGGATAGGCTTGGTGCGTTAGGGCAACATAGGCTCCTCAAGCAACTGGCCAATGTATAATATAACAAGACATTTCTCGGAGATATTCTCATTCATCTTTGTCACAGAAGAATTTCTTTCACTCCAGTGGTTATCAAAGCTATTCTTTGGCGCCCCAGATGTGTCATAACTGTCATAACCGGTTCTCTTTGCTGCACACCAGTGTATCAACAACGATGGGATATTTCCATTGGTAATTAGTGAACAAAACCATAGTCTCTGTGTCCTCTCAGTTGGCAGCCAAATGAAGGTTTCCTTTATAGGTAGAGTCCACCAGCCTATGGTCAGGCGTTGATGCCGGCAATCCCCTTCCTCAGCTCTATCATATTGCGACTGCTTCGATCTTTTTATTTTACGGCGCCCTTTGGTGGAACTTACCGTCAAAGAATGATCTGGCATTTGTCTACATATAATTTCTTGCTTGGGCACGGGGCGTTGGGTCTTAGTCATGGGCCTTCCTGCCCATAAATACTCCCTCCTTTCCCCCTAGAATTCTTCTTCTTCTTCTATCATTGGAGTGGAAAATGGTGAGACATGCATAGTATCGATGCTTCTACCAGCTCATCTTTGTCTCTATTATATTGAGATACTATCGATCTCTCATCGGACCTGCTGTCATATATATTATCGATCTCCTGAGCTATGGTCAGCATGATATGCTTTGTTAAGAACAAATACCGGGGTGGAGAGGTTTGTCATACCGTTATTCTTGCCATAATTATAACATTGACTAACCAGCATCTGATCTCTGTTTAGGACGAATTTCTCATCATACCATGTCCTTCCCCTGTGACAAGCTTGGAAACTGATATGACAAACTGTTCAGGGCCTAGGGCGTATGAACAGTTATACGACGCAACACCTTTGGGAGTCCGAAAGACGCTTCTCATGCTCATTATATTGAAATACTTTTATCAAGGAGATATGTTTCGACTCGCGAGAGAACAGTGATGATGGATCAATGAACCTCCTCCCAAACGACGTCGAGACATAAACTGTTCTTCACTGATTTGAAAAGTGTCATCACCAACAAGCCCTATAAACCCAGGAGCAAAGACGACCAGTTCCTACGTCCTATACATCCGGAGCGCTGCCACCCCCGAAGATGAAAGACAACAATCAACAATCCTGGCATGGCAGATTTGATTGGTTATGGTCATCGTACACTTTATCTGGCCTTCTGGAGTTCGGGGACAGAGTCCCCACTCATATTCTTTCTACGAAAAGAGGTTGATTATCCCTGACTGTTGGATGCGAGGGTGCAGTCGAGATCTGGATAGTTGACGTCACGTGATGTTATCACGTGACGAAGGCTACACAAGGAATCCCTTACCGCGTCGGTGTCAGATATCTCGAAGGAAAAGAGAACTTAGACTACTCAAATGAACCCATATTCCGTGTTAGGAAGCTTGTCGTACTAGTACTAGTGCAAATGCACCCACACCGACCCTATAAATTGCTATAACGACGAAAATCAGTTTTTACTCACTCCTCACGATTTGACCTGCTGATAGCCGCGGAACTCAAACAAAACCGTGGCGGCGGTCCAGACGATCTCTTTAGGAGAACAGAGGCTATCACATATGACGAGATAAACGCAGTCTGTAGCAGAATGTGCTATCGAATATCCCATCTAAATCAAAACAAGGACCTTCCCTGCGAATGCTCAAGAGATTATTTTCCCACCTCGAAGCTTTCTTGGGGTGCCATAGATACGAGCAATCAACTATGGTTACGGATGGAAAGAAAACTCAGGTCCATTCTTCCACGGAATATCTCGATTAAAATATGGCAGGCCAGCTGAAGGATTCTTTCTGTTGCATCCTGTGGCAATTGAGCAACTCCAGATGCAGATCCAAAGTCTACCCCAGCCCTATGACGATATTGACAGGGAGACCGCCTTTCTTATTCTCCTGCACGGAGCTCCTACGATGAGACAGATGCTCAGGGTTATAATTACCAAGGTCTGTCTCGTGGACGAACGCGCTGTCATGTGAACGGTGATCCAGGCCAGCAGTGGTATGTGGTTGCGGTTCTTAAGCTTCTGAATCTCAGCGTCGACCTTATCTACTCCAAAATCAACCCATGGTGAGCGGCATAAGAAGCTCAGGGCCTTCGACCAGCCAGGCCTAGAGAGTTCTGGTCCTTCAGTACATTATCAATTCAGAGGGCACCAACTTACAGGGTAGCAGGGGGACTGTCGGAGCGTCCATATTTTTGGGTTGTCACCCCACAATGCCCATGTCACCCAGGCCATTAGTCGTCTGGTCGCTTTAGCTAAAGGCAGATCGTCAAGGCCTATCACTACCATAATACCGGCGTATTCAACCATCAGCTATTCACCAAGATCATGGAAAAGCCCTATAAGACGACACTTACGAACTGTGACGGCTGGACATGGCTCTGCGTTCCCGTCTCAGTTCACAGATAGGGCTCTGTGTATACGGGAATCCCCAGGTGTTGAGTATCAGCACCGGAATACCGTATTAGTTATTCCGTTTCACCTACCTGGGGATATCTCCTTTACTTGCATATAATTATCCTTCTCCTCCCTTTTTGAGAACCAGTCATAATATTTGAATAACATCAATATTATCAGGTTCACGGGCTCTTTGGAATAGCCTTACTGCGTAATCCTGTGCTTCATGTTATCAGGACGTAGTTAAACCAACAGGCTCGGAGCCGTATAACCCTATCCGCGCCGTATGGGAAGCCATATCAACATCAGATGTCGGAGCTGGATAGGGAAAGGCGCCTCGCACAGAGATTTATATGAGAAGCGAGAGCTAGAGCTTTTGCTTCATTTCTTCCTTTCCCCCCCTTATCTCAATATTACCTGTCGACAGGCACCTCTGGTACGAGATAGCTAGCTAGGATAGCGTACTCAAATCAAGCAGATTGGCAACGCCACACGGACTGCAAAAACATCAATGCAGACATGGCTCGCCCCAAAGCCGCTTATAAGGCCAACACATTTATGGATTAGATCTCTGGTGATCTAGTGGAGGTATTCTTGTTACGGCCATGAAGACCTGAGAGGAGTGTGAGGAAATTGATCTGGATGCAGAACCATTGTTTCCACTCAGGTACCTGACATCGTTGCTCGATTCGAAAAGGAGAGAACCACGCTGGAAACGGGCGGGAAACCAGGCGCGACGAGGAGCTCAGATTCCACACCATACTTACAATACAGCCTTCACTGCGGAAGGGAAGCTCTCTGGGCCGGTAAAGTAATTGACCACAGCTCCGGTAGTCCGTCAGATCGTTCTACGGGAAGGTTATAAACGGCCTATGCTGGACATGATCGCAAATCGGGAAGCGATTCAGGCCCAGGCTGTTGGTGCAGAGCAATCCCCTGCTTGTTATCACTGTAGTAAAGGCGAAGGAGCCTGTACAACTTGGGTTATCTTTGTAATTGATAACAAACGTTTGCTGAAAGGCAGCTGCGCGGGCTGCTATATGAATAGCACTTGGGACCGCTGCTCATTCCGTCGTAAATATTCATGACGGTCCTGATACAGTTAGAAAGAGCATACTGACGATGGATTACAGCCGAAAAATCTCGCTTCAAGCGCGCTCGGTCGGTTACGGTACGTGAAGCAGCCAGATCACTACAGTCCAGCGACAAGCAATGAGCTTTCTATCCACCCCTGTTAACTCATAAGGTCTTGGTTCCGAAGAGGCTTTGCCGACAGATCCGCGCCCTTAAACGTACTTCAAGGGCGCCATTAAGTCTGGCAGTTCGCCGATCTGTCAAGGAAAATACCAGAAGGTTTGTCGACTGGGCTTATCTAGACGATCAGCTCGAGAGCCACCGCCACGATGAATGATGAGTTTCTCGGTACTGCGGACATTCAGGAGGTGGAGCAAATGAAACACCTACAGTCGTATGTACTACGACCCCAACTGCCGAAATCTCTTTTGAGGACTCTAAGGACGAGGTTCAAGACACATATATCTTTGGTCCATTCGACCTAGGGGGATATACGCCCTGGAGCTTCAAAGAGGCTTGAAGCTCATGAGGGTAGGAAAAGGAGTTTCAACATTTCTCTTTTAAAAATTTGAGGTCGATCTTCTTGTCTAGATTCTTCGGACATGTCTTGCACTAAGAATGGTAGACACGAAAGAAAAATACCTGCAATTCCAGATATCGCAAGTATATGGAGTGACATTCGAAGAAGAAACCCGTTACGGGCCATGCATTCAAAGTCCCTGCTGCCGACGATGTGGTCGGTGAAGTATGAGAGTCGTATGATTCAGATACAAAGCTCAGTGAACGAGCCATGTGTCGTTTTGTATCGTGGACATAGGGTTTTATAAGGTCGCACTCATGGGTTAATTCTCGAGAAAATGCCATATAAGGTACTACTAGTTGTGACGGTTGTGGCTCACCGGTGCAGCTAAGCAGTGGCTGACGGCCCTGACCAAGCGGTAGGGCTTTCCCGTCACGTAGCCCTAAGGGACAAAGCTTTCCTTTGTATGAGCTACACGGCGGTGCTGGATTTGGATATCAGCACAGCAGGCGATGCCCACGACATCCTCATGACATACAAATTTGTATTAGATAGTGATAGCCGGGGTATAGGAAGTAGGAGTCACGTGGGAGACCCTATATATATAGTGGCTCTGAGCCCACGACTTGACTCCCAGTTTTCTCCCTCTCCCCATACACAATATTCTCGTCGATAGGCTACCCTATATCAATAGATGATTAGGATTGAGCAAGCGTCACACTAGTCTCCGGACGTGACTTTTACATACAGCTCATTTGAACGCGATGAACTTGAAGGGCATAATGGCTTGAAGATGTCGCTTCCATTAGAGTTGGACAATACTGGCAACCTTCAGGTCTCCGAACCGATCCCGCTAGCTTAGGAGTTTGGTGATTTATGTGGTTTTTGTCCACCTGAGAGTGGATGAGGATGTGCGATGCTTGCGCTGTGGTGCTTTAAGGGCTAAGGAGTGATCTGAGTCATGTAATTGAACATTCAATCTGAGAACTACCTACAATGTAGCATAGAAATGGACAAGGGAGTGTGAGACATGGAGGCGACGGCTGTTAGTATTTTGAGACAGTCAGACAGGGTTAGGGTTAGTAAACAAGTGAAACATGCTAGAAAGACATATGATGCACCGGCTAACACCACAGCCTAGATCTGCGTCTGCAAGCAAATCCCAAAATATTCCGATCATCAGACGATTCATTCGGTGTTGTCCAATCAGTAGAGCGTGATGTTTCACCGATATTTTTGTTAGTTTTCATTTATCCAAGCTAATTACCCCTGGGCCCTCCGCCCCGCGCGGCTCGCCATGTTCTCTGCCCCGCCGCTATTCTTCTTCTCTCTGTATATCTGTTCGATTTGGAACTCAACCTGCAATTATTCTTCTTTTTCTTGCGAGAGAATATCAATTGGTTAATCGCGTGTGTTAAAATTCTATCACATTCAGCACAATGTCTCTGGGTTCTGTTCTCGTTACTGGGTAAGATCTCTTTCTGCTTATCTCGCGTATACTTCTTAACAGCTTGTCGAACAGAGGAACGGGCTACATCGGGTCCTTCACGGCCCTTGCCCTTCTCGAGGCTGGCTACAAGGTCGTCATTACTGATAACTTGTACAACTCGTCTGCCGAAGTCGTCAATCGCATTGAACTGATCTGCGGCAAGAAGCCCGAGTTCGTGCAAGCTGATATCACCGACCCGACAGCTTTCGACAAGGTGTTTACTGCATACCCAGATATTGACAGCGTCATTCACTTTGCCGCTCTCAAGGTATTCTCCTCTGCAATTGCCTATTATCTTCATATCATCTGACTGGAACAGGCCGTCGGTGAATCAGGCGAAAAGCCCCTCGATTACTACCTCGTCAACGTCTACGGCACAATCAACCTCCTCCGCTCCATGCAAAAACACAATGTCACCAACATTGTCTTTTCTAGTTCTGCCACCGTCTACGGCGATGCCACTCGTTTCCCCAATATGATCCCCATCCCTGAAGAATGCCCACTGGGTCCCACAAACCCTTACGGAAACACCAAGTTTGCTGTCGAGACTGCCATTACGGACTTTATCAATGCTCAGCGAAACAATCTCACCAAGGCCGGTAAGCCCGAGGAGGCTGAGAAGTGGAATGCCGCTTTGTTGCGTTATTTCAATCCCGCTGGCGCTCATCCAAGCGGTATCATGGGTGAAGATCCTCAGGGTGTTCCTTATAACTTGCTCCCCCTTTTGGCGCAGGTTGCTACTGGAAAGCGCGAGAAGCTTCTCGTCTTTGGCGATGGTTCGTCCTCCACCACGCTTCTGGTTGAAAGATTAGACTAACTGTATAGACTACGCCTCTCGCGACGGCACCGCTATCCGCGATTACATCCACATCCTCGACCTCTCCAACGGCCACTTACTCGCCCTCAACTACCTCCGCTCCAACCACCCCGGCGTCCGCGCCTGGAACCTGGGTACCGGCCGCGGCAGCACCGTCTACGAAATGATCAAGGCCTTCTCCCACGCCGTTGGCCGCGACCTACCTTACGAAGTTGCGCCTCGTCGTGCCGGTGATGTCCTCGATTTGACCTCGAACCCTACCCGCGCCAACAAGGAGCTTGGCTGGAAGACTGAGCGTACACTTGAGCAGGCTTGCGAGGATTTGTGGCGTTGGACTAAGAATAATCCTCAGGGTTATCGTCAGCAGCCACCTGCTGAGTTGCTTGAGGCTTTGAAGAAGAAATGATTCTGTTGAAAAGATGATATACAAATGAGATTAGCGATGGTTATCTCAATGTTTTTCTTTTGTCAATGATTTAGATATATCAAATGCTACTTTACGAGTATAGATTGAATTGCTCTTTCCTGAAGCAGACATTTATGAAACAGTAACACCATCAAATGCTGAATGCTAAATAATATATATAGAGAATATGACACATATCCCTCATTTCCGGCTTTTTTTCGTTCCAGCCGCACGGGCTTTATTGTTACCACTATTCGTAGCAGTCGACGTCGCCGTCGAACCGCCTTTCTTCTCTTCCTCCTCCTTCGCCTTCTCCAACGCCCTCCTCTTCGCAGACTCCTTCTCCTTAACCTGAATCTGCTCCTCACTAAACTCCCACAGCTGTTTCGCAACCTCCTCATCATCCACTTCTTTCCTCAGAGTCTCCATCTCTCGACACTCCTTTATATACCACCCGCCATTACTACCATTCTCTCCACCGCGTCCGTATCGAGCTTCCATAGCAGCATAAAGAAAACTCTGAGCGCCTTGTTCGGGCGCTTTGAGTATTAGCCACCATACAGGCCAGGTAAGGAGATAGAGTAATAAACCCCATAGACTTCCGCCTGTGATCCAGCGACGTGTGCCCGGTGTGCGAGTATATCCCGGATCAACGATGAGGACTCGCGCGTTCATGGGTCGATCGTCGGGACGTTTGTAGGATGAAAGATGTTTCTGGAATGATTTTGCGAATATCATTAGAGCGAGTTTGGTTATGCCGTACATACTTGCTGCGTTTTGTTTTTGTTTTGGTTTCTTCTTCGCTCCTGCTTTCGATTTTGCGTGTGTCGTTGTCGTACTTTTAGTATTAGTTGTGGTGATAACACCCTCAGACCTCTTCAGATCAATCGTAGCGCCAATATAACTCGAACACGAAGCAAATATAATCCTCACATCCCTATCCGGCGGCTGCGCTCTGATAGCCGGACTCAGGATACTCAATAAATGAAAATTAGCCAAATAATTAACCTGCCACTCCTCATCCAACCCATCGCCCGTTAATTTCGGTGCTCCGAACCGACTCGGTTTTAGAGTGTTGGCGCATAGAATAATCATATCCAATCTTCGCGGCGGAGCGTTGTCGACCCATTTCGTTGCGAATTTGCGGACGGAGTGAAGAGATCGCAAATCTACTTGTTCGGCGTAGATGAGTTGGTTGTTTGTGGTTTGGCGGAGGTCTTCGATGTAGTCTACTAGAAACAGATCGGACGGTGCGTGTTGGGTGAGGAGGATGATTTGGGCGCCGCGTGAGGCGAGGTCGTGTACGATTGAGGAGCCGATGCCTGATGTGCCGCCCTATTTCTGTCAGTATCCATTGAGGGAAGATGCCGGAGAGGAGATGTACTGTAATCATCACGACTTTTGAATGCATCAATCGCTCGGAGGTGTTGCGGGCTCCGCCAAAGTAGTACTTTAGCAAGGCCACCACGGCCACCACGGCGGCCCATTTGATGGCTGTGTATGCATGGGGAATGGCAGAGAGTCCCTCTGTTATTCCGTGGGATATTAATGGGATAGGCATGGTGGTGGATGCCAGGTGAGGTCTGGCGTGTGCATGTTTGGTTGATGTTGTCTGCCTGGAATTTATCACAAGCCGAGCCGGCCAGCAACCCTAACATCCGGGCTAGCGGCGAACATCCAGCATACCTAGTTTATGCAGAAGGAAAGTACCTTGAATCATGAGATCTATGAGTATCGTATATTACATCTATAATACATAATTATCACAATCGAAATATTTTACATCAATTATAGGCCGTCGCAGTCTTATCGTTCGACTGCTCGTCAAGCGTACCCTGTACTCCGGCATGAACATGTTCTGTCGACGAAGCATCTTCTTCCATAGGAACATCAAAAGAATCTTCCTCACCTCCGACAGACTGCTCGCCGCTCACCTCAGACATAGCCAGCAATTGCTCCTCATGCATATTCTGTTTCGATAAAAGAATCTGTCGACGCCGTGAAGCATCCTTGCGTAGTTTAGCATTAGCCGAGAACTCCGTCAAGGCTCGCATCATGCGCTCTTCCACCATTCCCTTGACATGCGTGGCAAGAGTTCGGTCTGTGAATATGCCTCCCATGCGGTAGCTGAGCCACAGATACAGAATGAGCGACTTGTGCAGGCTTTCGAGTTCGTTGAGATAATCCCTGCTACCGGAGACAGGTGCTTCGAGAATCTCCAAATTCAATTCTGGAATGTCGAGTAAACGACCACTGGTATTACGGGCGACGCATTGGATGAATCCTTTAGCGGAAGCGAGCAATGCCGGGTCACGTTTACCAAGTGGCGATGCCATAAACACAAGTTGGTCCTCGATACTCATTCGGTCGCAACGGTCAAGGATCTCTGCAGCCTCCAACTGACTGCGGGCTTTGCACATGAAAAAGAGCGGATGAACTCTACTTACTGAGCAAACCCGATTGACCAAAAACTTGAAGGAAACGTCAGGCGGGAAATAGCTGGCAACGCGGTAGAACAT